>NC_044396.1:60967644-61592644 GCF_006542625.1 Nomascus leucogenys
AAAACATAATAAAAGATCTTAATCTCTATTTTTAAGTATATCTAAGAATCTATGCTTCCAATAGTACTACTTAGAAACTATTTCCTGCTCTGAAAACCAGAGCTTCCTCTTTGGGAGCCAGGAGACAAGTGTAATTCTAATTTTAGTGTATTCAGAATAAAAGGCCCATGTTCCTAACCTTGGCAAATTCCTTCTTGATATGCTGGCTATTCAGAGCGCCTTCAACTCATCCATATTCCTGAATATACACAGCCATGCATAATAGTTTATGTGTAGCATATTTATCTGTGCTCCCATGGAGCCTGACTGTGCACAAAACTCCTCCATATCATCTGAGGACATTTGTAGTGGACATCATCCTGATGTCTTCATCCTCTTGTCCAAGTAGGTTACACTAAATCTGCCTATTACTTCTACTTGCCCACTTTTATATGTGTCATTGCCTACATTCTCCTATGATTTCTATTTCTTTCAAAATTAGAGGAAACATTAATTGGCTGAAGAAAATAAACTATGAATATTTATAATTCCTAAATCCCTAACTTTCTCAGTTGTTTGGGTCTTAAGTAAGATTCTTTTGATTGTTCTCAGGATTTACAGATGAAAATGCAAATAAAGATGGTGAGTGAAGAATGAAGGTGCATTTAATGGTCACTTCTTTGTCTATCTAATTCTTTCTTCAGAGGAATTATTCTAATGACCCTTTCCAGTTTTGCAGGTGTAAAGGTACTAGGCACCCATTGTCCCATGGAAATTATATCACAGCATATTTATGGGCTTGGGAAAAGTATGTGCTTGTGAATAATAGCTCTGGGAATGTGGCTCTGATTGCTAGGGCAGAAATAAACAAATGTGCATAAGGACAAAGGACCCTTTTCTTTCAAAGTTTAAGCACTGCTCTGATAGATGGAGATGGTCTCACTCACCTTTAATAGCTGGAAAGGAAATCAAGGTCCCAAAAGAAAAGAAAGAAAAGTCAACACTCAAGAGGGGGAAATTTAAGAGCCTAGTAACCTAGGCTCAATGCCTGGACTCAAGTGTTGACGGCAAGAGCTGCATTCAGTTCAATGTTCCGCTGGTTGAACTGTCATCTTGTGATCCAGAACATGGTTGCCACTGCAATCTGTTCAGAACTGAGACCAATTAGGGAATCACTGAAGCATAGGACTCTGCAGAACCAGTGTTCAACTCCATCATTGTGGCAGAGATTGAAGCAAGGTAGTCAGAAAGCTGGGCTCTACTAAGAAACCATCTGATTTTTAATTTTTCTATGCCTAGTGTTGGAAAGCAGAACTGACCTTTTTGCAACAAGCCCTATTTGATTATAGGGGTACTGGATTAATTAATTTAAAAATAAAATACATGTGACTGTTATGGAATGAAAGTTGGTATCTCCCCTGACTTCATGGGAGTATTACTCTCAGGAAGTAATTATGGCTAAATTACGGTTAAATGAGATCATAAGGGTGGGACCCAATCTGATATGATTAATGTCCTTGAAAGAAGAGACTAGACATTAGAGCATTCTCTCTGCTCTCTCTCTCTCTCATTTTCTTAATGTCTCCCTCCCTTTCTCTACCAAGTGAGGATACAACAACAAAGTGGCAATCTGCAAGCCAGGAAAAGGGCCCTTACCAGAAACTGAACTGGCCAGAACCTTATCTTGGACTTCTAGCCTGGATAATTCTGAACAAATACATTTCTGTTATTTAAGCTATTCCGTCTATGATATTTCATTATGGCAGCATAAGCAGACTAGTATAGTGACCATTTTTGTACTCCAAGCTAAGGAAATAGGTCATAATGTTTACATCAAAATAATGAACTTTTTTCTTTGTTAGAGGTATAGGTATAGGGTTGAATAGGAACAGATGTATACAATACCACAAGCATAAAACTAGAAATTTATTCATAATGTTTGCAGACAGTCACATAGAAGCTGAATAAGAATTGTAAAGAAAATTTCTGGGTACTGAGGACCTTGTTATTCAAAGTCAGTTTAATATTGATACAGTTGGCTATCTATTACCCTGGGGTAACTAAGATGACATCTAAAAGGCTAGCCAGAAAAAGGTAGATTTTCTTCTCTGTGATCTAGATATATTGTCCATACAAAGTCCTGGAATTATTTTTAAGAATCCATATCTCCCTGTGATGACATTCATGCATGACAAGTTTTGTTAACATCTTTTATTATTGTTGTTGTAGTTGTTTTAAACAAGTCTATTGAAATCAATGGTCTCTGATTCAAGTCTAGAAAGATTAAATAACTAGGACACATTACCTATGACCATTTAAGGTGATATAATACTTCTGCTGTGGGAAGTCATACATAGAATCCTATTATACTTCAATGCTTCTTTTTTATATATAAATTAAGATAGACTCATTGTCTTTATTTACTAGTTTAAAAGGGCACTTGGTGATGAGGTAGCCACTTGGAGTGACAGGAAAAATGACCTTTTCAGAATCAATGTAGAAGTCACTGATTTTCCAAGAAATGTTACTTTCTAGTTCTCTACCTCTTACCTTTGAAACAGACTAAAAGAATAGAAACATTATGCTTCTATTACAACACAGGCAATGTATTATTCATCTCCAGTTAACACTGGGAGAAGGCAATTTAGAGTCAAGCCTGATTTCCTGGTCATTTGAAAAGTTTAAGCACTGGAATGTACCTTTTAAAGGAGATTTTGAAAATTAATTTTTAGCTTTTCTTTGCTGTCATTCTCCTTCTAGAGTGCTGTTAAGGGACAGGCCTGGCAACATAAAATCACCACTGGGAAAAAAAAAAAAAAAAAGCACCAATCCATTTTTCTGGATAAATTGCAATCTGCTCAATTCTCTCTTTTTATGGCAAGGTCATAGGTTTTTTGTTGTTGTTGTTTTCTTTTTTTGGACAGGGTCTTCTTCTGTTGCCCAGGCTGGATAGAGTGCAGTGGCACAATGGAGTGCAGCTCACTGCAGCCTTGGCCTACTGGGCTCAAACAATCCTCCCAGCTCAGCCTCCCAAGTAACTAGGACTATAGGCATGCACCACCACACCCAACTAATTTTGCATTTTTGTAGAGATGAGGTTTTGCCATGTTGCCTCAGCTGGTCTCAAACTCCTGGGCTCAGGCAATACTTCTGCCTCACGTCTCCCAAAGTGCTGGGATCATAGGCATGAGCCACTGTTCCAAGCCATGGTCATAGATTTTTAATCAGTTAGATTTGTATTAAATTTTGAGCTCCACCAAAGCTGTATGACCTTGGGTATGCTTCTTTTTCCCTTTTCTGCTAAGTATGTTAGGATGATAGAATTAAATGAGAATAGAAAAAGTTTAGCTCAGGGCCCAGCACACAGCAGCCATTAGATAATTCATAGCTACTGCTGTTGTGAAGATTCTTGCTGCTGCTGCTGACGGTGCAAAGTATGCTATGGCAAGAGTAGAAAGAGCCTCCTTCCTATATTTGTCGTATCCATTCAGCAATGATTCTGCCAATATTCATGAAGTGTCTACCATGTGTCCAACACAGAGTTAGACATCTGGTGTTAAGGAATAAACAAAAGTGGCATGACTCCTGTGTTCATTGTGCTTAGGGACCAGTTGAATATTAAATTGAGACATAAACATAAATATGGAAATGCAAATAGGGATAAACTCTCTAATGGAAAATTCACAGTTATATTCTCTAATGGAGAATATAAAAGGGAAATGAAATATAGCTGAAATGTGTAGAATAGCCTCTCTGAGGATCTACTGCTGAGACCTGAAGAAATAGAATGAGATAATAGGCAAATAAATAGATGAGGAGCCCTCCAGGCTTTGCATGTGCAAAGGCCTTTGAGTAGGGAAGAAATATGTGCACTTGAGGCACTGCCAGAAGACTAGTATGGCTGAAATTTCAATAGAGAGCGGGGAGAAGTGATATGATATGAAGAGAGAGAAGTAGACAGGGGCCTGATTCAACTACTTGTTAAAAGTTGGAGTTTTTTTTTTCCTAAATGCAGTGAAAAGTTGTTTTTAATAGAAGAGTTACACAGCTGAATCTACATGATTTAAAAAACAGTCTGACAGCTTTGTGGATGATGGAGTAGAGAGATGCAAAGCAGAACAGGATGACCAGTTAAAAGCATTTTATTATTCCAGGGAAGATTTAACAGTAGCTTAAGGAAGCCTCATGGCAGTAAAGAAGGAGATGAATGAATATTTATACACACACACACACACACACACACACACACACACACATATATATGGTAGATACAGCTTTATTTACCCTTATGTTTTTAAATCCGTAAAACAAAAATCAGAAAAGTTAAAATAACTTGCTAAAGATCACACAGGTAGAAAGTAGTGTTACTGGAACCTGACCTTATATTTGGCTTAATTCTGAAGTCCTTACTTTGAGCATTATTCTATGCTGTGTTTGCCACCTAATCCAGAGGATGAGTCTAGATTCTACCCCTCTGCACTGGCACCAGTGATTACTTTCAGCTTCTGAACCCTCAGGCTTTGCAGTGACTTAGGAGACAGCGGGTGTGCCAGGCACATCCTTGAGGCAACTGAAGCCAGTTTCCAATTGGTCCCAATATCAGTATCGCCAGTGGCCCTATGTGCTCTCCTCCAGAGTGCTCTAGGGTTTCAGAAAAGTGCCCGTAATAGAAAGTGAGGGGAACTATCTAAGCTTTACCCTCATACATTAGGAAAAGTAGAATGGTAATGGCTTCTATTGTGGGATGCTGCAGGTAATTAAACAGAGGAATGAAAATAACTGTTTTGAAAGGAATATGGAAGATCACTGAACCAGAAGTGTTTTGATCAGGTGGTGAATAAGGATTCAGAGGAGATTATTTAGAGAATATGATTTTGGAGAGGGAGGGGAAAGGAGGATAGACTGATTATAAAGCATCAAGATCTGGACATGGTTTCAGAGAGGAAACATGGAAAAATACATCAGATATTAGAGTTTGGGAAGTACAGTAATAATTGGCACCACTATTGAAAGGTTACTATATGCAATTAAATGGATCATCTCATTTAATCTAATCTCACAATAACACTTATTTACTTGATATCGGAGATACCAAGAAATTTGTCTTGCATCACACAACTAATAAGTGATGGAGTCAGGATATTGAATCTGTCTGTCCCCAAAGATAAACTCAAATATTAAATTCTCCTGATACTGAGAGGGGGAAGGGCATGAAATGGGTTTTAAATGAATCCTGTCTCTGATTCTTGCCTCTTATCCTAAACAGAAAGGGAGCCATAAAGGAGAGTGCAGAAGAGAGGAAAATAAGTTACCAGTACAGTCTTTGGGATGACCTTTCTTTAGAACACTGAAAGAATAAAGTGAAGGTTGAAAAGCTTGACAAATGGCACAGGCAAATCCTTGAAGGCTGTAACTCTAGTGACAGAATGAGGTTTCTTGGGAGTTATTGCAGTTACCAGACAAATGGTAGTACATTTTAAATCATGCACGGGGAATAATAACAGTGATGAGATTTCTGTTCTTACTGTCCTCTTCTTTTGTGTGATGTATTGTGTGGGAGGTGGGGGAGTTGTGTGGGAGGGGATTTATACTAGAGTTTAGAAATATTAATATGTGTGACATGCCAATAGTCAGAATTTAACTGATTGCCATTTGGTCAGGGGAGCTTATTTCTAGTGAGAGAATATATTGTCAGAGACAGAAGGAACTTCTACATTCCAGGCCAAGACTGTTTAAGGAGGAACATAGTTGCTGATAAAGTCTGTGAATTGCATTGATCATGGAGCTAGTTGCTAGCTGTAGTAACAGTTGCCATTTATCAAGCATTTTCTATGCCAGGCACTATTCTAAGTACTTCTCGTGTTTTACTACTTTATCATTCAATTATCATAAAACCCTGTGCATCAGTTGTTATCATAATAATTCCAATTTTATAGATAAGAAAACTGTGGCAGAGAAAGGTTAAGAAATTTGTCCAAGTTTGTACTGCTAATAGGTATTAGTTGAGATTTGAGCCTAAGAGATTTGACTGTAGAGCTCGTATGTTTAACCATTGTACTATCCTGCCTCTATTGCAAATCCCACATCTGTTTATTTTCTGAATAATAAGTATGCAGATTAGATTTTCTTTCAAGATCCGCTTCACTTTGCTTATATTAAAAACATTTAAAAACCATTTTTAAGCAGCATTGAAAATTGATTTCAAAAGAGCGTTTTTAGCACAGAGCCCTCTATAAATGTCTTTCTGTCTTATATATGTAAGACAGAACCCTAGATAGAAACTTAGGGAATGAATTACTTATTATAGAAGTAAATGCACAAAATAAATATTAAACTACTTGATAAGAGTAGGTGGAAATTGCCATACTTAATCGTCCAATTCTGTAAAGGTTATTTTTTCTTTTTTAAAAAATTTAGGCTTAACTTTTCTTCTCTGGCCAGGTATACTGGGGGGTGGGTTGGAAATGGATCACGACTTGATTTAGAGAGTCTTTGCCCTCAAAGTCATGGCCAGTGATGGCATTCGAAGATGAGGCAGGGGCCAAAGAATAAGAGGGAGGCTCACTCCACTAAGGCAGAGAAGGAAAGCCTAGTAGACCACCAGACTGGAGATCAAAAACTAACATGGAAAGTGAGGGTCCAGTGTCATGGTGGTTAGCAGGAAGCAGCAGCCAAGGTCAAGAGGAATTAGTGAACCAGTCAGTGCTGCTGCCCCTGCTTTCTGGTGAAGGCTGCCTCTGAGAGTCGTCTGGGAGAGCTGCCTATTTAAAGGGCAGCCACAGGTCAAGTTGAATGTCTGTGGCTCCATTTGGAAAATATGTATGAGTGGAAAGAGAACATGGAGCAGAATGACAATGCACTCTCCTTTAGTCAACTGGCACCGTTTTTCCTTCAAAAACTCACTCTTCTCACTGTACATGTTTTTTATCTTTCTTATCTCATCATAGTCACTCTCATTAAAGTCACCTAAACTTTCCTCCCCTATACCACACATGGTAGAAATAAAATTTCTGTCTTTCTTTTCTCAGAGGCAGTTTAATAGCACCTTGCAGATCCAAGTAGGAGACATGAGCTTTTCCAATGTCAGCCAAAAATACATTAATTCAAATGGGAGTCAAAAGAGGGTTGTCACTGTATTGTTTAAAAGCAAAGGTTTTGCTCAGAAATAGTGGGCTCCAACTACCTCTGCCACTTGCTCATGATGTTTCCACTGCCCTCTCTGTGAGGTTTTGGGCAAGGTTATCCAATCAGTTAAATGTTAAATTCTCATTTCAACTTTGTAAAATTGTTTGCAGAATTGAGTTGGAGAATGCAAATGAGGATTGTGCATAACAGGCACCTAACAGATGGTGGCTGTTATTTTTATTGATATTATTATTATCATTAAAAATGGTCAATAACTGCAAGGTTCAAACAGTAGGCCAGAAAGAACTTACTTAAAGCACTTAATCAATATATTATTATTGTTCTGAAATGCTACTATTTGCAGAACAGCCTAAGAAGCAGCTTCGAATCTATTAAATAAGGCCACTTTCATCCTCACTGCATTAAAATTCTCTCTCGCCCTTACATTTAACTATATTTCAAGCAAAGAAAATAACTGTCTTTACCTTGACATAAGGTTGTTTTCTAATTTAAAGTATTTGGTCCCTTGTTGGAATAGAAGAGAGAGAAGACATACTGTATAATGCTTGATTTAGGAATCAGGCAGAACTATTAATACCATTTCATCCTCCTATTTTGGGGTTCAAGGACTGGGGACTGGATTCCTTTTGCCTCTACTGAGGCACACCTGGCTGATGTAAATTTTGGACTCTGGTTTGAGAGCAGAAAATATGAGGCTCATGTATCCCACTGAATTTAGAAAAATAGATTGATAAGCTTTAGGATTAGAATGGGTCAGTGGAATAAAAAGTGAATGAAGAATAGCTTTGGAAATATAAAAATTATTATATCATAAAAATAGAACTAAGACATTTATTAATCTGAGCTTGAGAAATTCCATATAGATAATCAACCAAATTTCTCATTCACTTGTTCATGTATTCATTCAATAGACATTTATTTAGTGCTTTCTATGTTCTAGGTGCTTAAAATTTACATCATCTTCATCTCCAACAATGGGTCATAGACTTGGACTGAAAAATAAAAGACTAATGCAGTAAAATGGAATTTTATAGTGTGGAATAATAATACTCCATTTGTGATTTTTTTAAATTTAATAAGTTTATTTCTGGAACTTGTTTTGTGCCACAACCCCACCTCCCGGCCCCATGCAACCTCTGCTTTTCTCTGTCCCAGGTGATGGTAGGAAATTGGAGGGCAGGAAAAAAGAGGCCAGGGTATTTCTGCTCCCATCCTACATGGAAGACCATCATGCCCCTTCTTACACTTGCTTGGCTCAGGTGCACTTTCTCTCCTTGCTCCTTTAGGCTTAGAGGTGGTAACCCCTTTCCCCTGTTCATAGTTCATGACTGTCTCTCTACTCTACACCTTTCACTGGTTTCCTTACTTCTCCCCTCTCCTTTGTAGAGAATTCCTTATTATATTTTCTTCAAAATACTATCAGTGTGAACCTTCTTTCTCCTGCCAGGACATCAACTGATAGATACATGTAGCTATATAGTCAAATAACCATGCCTATAGAGCTAAGAACTTATTTGTTAACAATATAACAAAAGCAACAACAAAAACTACCTAAAACAGTTGTAATATTTCAAAAGATACACTTTGCCTACTGAGCATCTTGAGGAGAATCTACTTAGCTATTGTTTTAATTCATATTTATATACACATTTCTAGGGACCTATAGATAGGGCTTTGGTCATCAGTGACTCCCAGGCAATGGATTTGCTTGCTAGCTTTTATTGCCCTGAAATTTTTTAAACTTACATGTTGTTTTGTATACGTGAGCCCTACATGCTCGGACATATCTACAAAGGAACATTGAGGCCTTTTCCATAAGAGATTGCTTTACTCCTCCTACTCCTTGCCTCACAATTTCTCTTGATTATACAGAATAGTGACAAGAAACCAGAAAAAAAAAAAAGAAAAAACCATTATGTTTTATAATGTTAAAGCAAACTAAATATGGCCTGAGAAGGACTCCCTACTTCTATATTGGAGTCCTTGTGGATGAGCTGGAACCTAGCTTAATAGTCTAACAAAATTGAAAACCTAACTTAGTAGCATGCACCTATAACAAGAGCTGAGTGTTGGCCAATCCCAGTGGCCACACTTCAGCCACTCATAGACTGCTGAATGTTCAAACTGCTTTCAAATAAGGCAAATGCCAAGCTGTAACCAATTTCACTGTTTCTGTATTTCACTTCCAATTCCTGTACGTCAATTTTTTTTTTTTTCTGAGATGGAGTCTTGCTCTGTTGCCCAGACTGCAGTGCAGTGGCTTGATCTCAGCTTACTGCAAGCTCCACCTCCCGGGTTCACGCCATTGTACTGCCTCAGCCTCCCAAGCAGCTGGGACTACAAGCGTCCGTCACCACGCCTGGCTAATTCTTTGTATTTTTAGTACAGAGGGGTTTTCACCGTGTTAGCCAGAATGGTCTCGATCTCCTGACCTCGTGATCTGCCCACCTCCGCCTCCCAAAGTGCTGGGATTACAGGAGTGAGCCACCACGCCCGGCCATCACTTTACCTTTTTTGCCTATAAATTTGTTCTGACCACAGGCACCCCTGGAGTCTCTGTGAATCTGCTGTGATTCTGGTGGCTGTCTGTTCATTGCTCAATGAAACTCCTTTAAATTTAATTTGTCTGAAGCTTTTCTTTTATCAATAGTTTAATAGGAAAATCAAAAGAAACAGAAGGAGACAGGCAATCTGCTGTCCTCCCATATGGGTGACAATACAATTGAAAGAATAAGTACTAATTAGCTAAATGAAAAGCTCAAGCTGTGATTGTTGAGGAGTTTAATTTTAGGGCAAACTGAGATGCTTCCCCAATCCTTTAGAGGTAGAAAGAGAGAGAAACTCGGAATGTCTTACCTGCCAAATCTGGCCAATAAGACCCTCATATGTCCCAGAGGGAACATCAGTGAAATTATTTAGAGGAAATGCTAAGAAAAATACTAATTGAGAGTTAAGTAATTTGATTTTTCATACATCTCTTACTCTGAAAACCAAAGTTAAAACCTTGTTCTGAAATATTCTTTGATTATATTAAGAGCAAGTTATGGAAGTATATGTTAGAATTAGATCTGTTAAATAACATATTGATCAAGAACTCTATAGAATCTACTATACAACTATATTGCCATGGACTGAAGAGTGGAATAACTTATTTCTGCCTGGATAAGAAATAAATGGCCATATTGAAAATAAGATGAAGAGTATCACAGTATTTCCCCCCTCTGCCAGATTAGTAAACACATGTAAAAGAAAAATAACCATGTTTGCTCTTAGGATCATGGCTACAGACTGAATGTTTGTGTCTTCTCAAAATTCATATGTTAAAACCTAATTCCTGGCTGGGTGCGGAGGTTCACGCCTGTAATCCCAGCACTTTGGGAGGCCGAGGTGGGCGGATCACAGGGTCAGGAGATTGAGATCATCCTGACTAACACGGTGAAACCCCGTCTCTACTAAAAATACAAAAAATTAGCCAGGTGTGGTGGCGGGTGCCTGTAGTCCCAGCTACTCGGGAGGCTGAGGCAGGACAATGGCGTGAACCTGGGAGGCAGAGCTTGCAGTGAGCCGAGATCGCGCCACTGTACCCCAGCCTGGGTGACAGAGCGAGACCCCGTCTCAAAAATAAAATAAAATAAAATAAAATAAAACCTAATCCCTAACGTTAGGGCATTTGGAAGTGGTGCCTTTGGGAAGTGATTAGTCATGAGGGCTCTGCCTTCATGAATGGGATCACTGCACTTATAAAAGACTCTCAGTGGGCTCCCTTCCCCAATGTGAACTCAGTGACACTGCCTTCTGTGAACCAAGAAGTGACCTTTACCAGCCCAGGAATCTGCTGGTGCCTTCATCTTGGACTTCTCAGCCTTCAGAACTGAGAAATAAACTTCAGTTGCTTATAAGCTACCTACTCGATGACATTTTTGTTACAGCAGTCTAAACAAAGAAGACGATCATCATTTGCTAATCTAATAATGTGTAGCCCATTCCTTTTCTGAAATC
Source organism: Nomascus leucogenys (assembly GCF_006542625.1). Classification (NCBI taxonomy): domain Eukaryota; kingdom Metazoa; phylum Chordata; class Mammalia; order Primates; family Hylobatidae; genus Nomascus; species Nomascus leucogenys. Next base: position 60,978,769 of record NC_044396.1, read on the forward strand.
TGACATATAAAACCTACACTTGGTTCCCATAATATTCTTTCTAAAAAAAAATCAGGATACTAACTTTACCTCCAGTCTTCTGATTTCACATTCATTACTTGTTGTTATTCAAAAACTAACAGAGTATAAATAATCTATAGTTTCTTGGTAACCTGGGTTATAATTTGACTATGTCAGGAGACAAACATTTCAAAATTATGTGCTATTACAAGCAGCTCACTTATCTTGAGATTCAGTTCTTTTTCCACCAGCATTACCTCCAATTACCTCCAGCTTTTTGTGATCTGTGTCCCTTTCTTCTGGGCATTGAAAGTATAAACAAGACAAAAAAAAAAAAAGGGAGGTGACTAGTTGAACGTTCCCTTTATCCTGGTGATTTTTTTTGTCTTTCCTTCTGGCTACTTCCTTGGTGTTCAATTACCTCTTATGAATACAAAATACCTGACTTTTAGAAAAGGAGATTTTAGCCTCTTTTTTTAATTCGCCTTCCAACAAAGTAATTTGGATAGAGACAAGATTGTCTGTATCATTTCGAGGCATTTGTCTTCAAAGCTTCTAAGTATCACCTTTTGAGATAGTTAATTCTTATAACAAAAATGTGTTCCACCTTGATATCAAGCTTTCTGACAAGGCTGGCCTCGGATATTTTAATACATACAAGCCCTGATGCTAATATGTGCACAGATTTTCTGAACCAAACATAGTCTTAGTTGACATCATGGTATTAGGAGATCAACATGATAGAACAGGGAGTGATTCTGAAAGGGATTTTTACATTGAAAATCTCATTTGGAAAAATTGTCTCCAACTGGCTACTATAATAGGAATACTATAACTACATTAATACTACATTAATAATTTCTTAAAACGTCTTGGTTACACTTTTGTATAATTACAATCTTCAAGTGCTAACTAGGCTTCCAGTAAAGCTTACGGGGAATTTTACTGACATTTCACATTAAGGGAGAAATAAACTTGATTATTTAATAATCAACACTTTGTTTTTCTCCTTCCTTTAAGAAGATATTTTGAGTTCAGGTAAGAGTCATCATTGCTACCTTAAATTTACTTTGACTTCAATATTTTATCTGATCTGATAATGCACATAACTGGAACGGTGAAAGTAAGATGAGGCTCTTTACAATTGTATGCGTTGCCTCAGGAAGTTAAAAAACAGGCCTAACACTGCTGAGAACTCTTCAAAGAGAGCTTTTTCCCCTCTAAATACATATCAATATAACAACAGAATAGAGCAATAGGTAGACAATAAAAGGCTCAAATAAACACCAAAAAGACAATAAAACAGAAATAAATTTGTAAAACGACATAAGAAATAATTTCAGATAAAATTAGAATTAATATATTATTATTTAATAAATGACTTCATTAGAAACCAAAGGAAACTTTCACTCTGATATAAAGGTCAATATAAAATTAAGATTAGGCAATATAAAATTGTTACCTATGCATAACTTCTGTGAAAAAAAATTGTAAAAGCACAAACCTCTTTTGATGACCACATAGGATGTTTACCCCAATTTCTTCTTTATTTCATAAATGATAACACTGCATATATTAGGCACCAGGTAACTATATTTATTTTCCAAGATAATATCAGTTACATACAAGTTTAAAAGATCCACTAGTAGAGTTACTACATTAGGAGTACTTTGAAATTTATCCTTAATGATACATGCAAATTGTTACTCTATATCTTAATACATTGAGCATAGTTCTATCCACACAGGTATGAACTCTCCTCCCTGTTCAAAAAAAAAGAAAAAGGAAAACCTGCTTTGTGTGTTCTAATTGTAAAGCTACTAATCTGTAAAATTTGATACCAACTTCCAATACAAGCTATGTTTGATTCTAGGGGAAAAAATTAGTGTTCTATGTTGCCCCATTTTTAAAAACTAGAACATGAGGCATGAGAGGGTTAAATCATTTTCTGAGCGTTTTAACAAATTTTAGGAATTGCTTCTCATTGCAATATTCCATGGAGACTAGTTCCTTAAACTGCAAGCTTTGTATAGACAGAAGCTGTGTGTGTTTGGCTCAATGGTATACACACAATAGCAAGCAGCTCAGTAGCTATTTGTAGACTATTCATGTGAAACTCACAGCTACCACGGAATGGCCCCTGTTTCATTCTTGCCAATTAAGGAGTATAGGATAACTTTTTTTTTTTTTCGCAGTGTTCAATAACCTTTTACAGCTCTTTGATTTCATAGAATAATAGAATTTTATACCTTGGAGAAAACTTTAGGATTATATGCTCAGTTCCCTTGTAACTAAATGTCTTGTTTCCCAGGCAAAATAATGTTATTGTGGGTCCCGGGTTACTCTTGCCTTTCAAAAGTCAGTATTATTACCAGAATGAGAGTAATTGAAAATAGGTTTTTGATTGATGACACATCCATTCTAAACAGTTTGGAAAGGAGCTGTGTCCTAGGTTTCACTTCTTATTTCCTAAATAGTTTGGAATATAGGTTTTGTGTTTTTTTTGAGACGGAGTCTCGCACTCTCCCTTGGGCTGGAGTGCAGTGGCATGATCTCGGCTCACTGCAAGCTCTTCCCCCCGGGTTCATGCCATTCTCCTGCCTCAGCCTCCCAAGTAGCTGGGACTACAGGCGCCCACCACCATGCCCGGCTAAATTTTGTATTTTTTAGTAGAGACGGGATTTCACCGTGTTAGCCAGGATGGTCTCGATCTCCTGACCTTGTGATCTGCCCGCCTCGGCCTCCCAAAGTGCTGGGATTACAAGCGTGAGCCACCACGCCCAGCCTGCAATATAGGTTTTAAAGTTACATGTCATCCAGTTAGCAGGAGTAAAACCAAAGAAACTACCTACATCAATGTCAATGACGTTAACTAGACACTTTTAACTAGTCATTGTTCCAAACAAGATTAATATTAATTTAGTGATCACTAAGCAAGCACTTTTAATTGGTTAGAGTTTCCTCAAACACAGTCAACCTTTCATACACACTATTTCTACAACCTGCCTAGGATTTAAACTACTTGTTACAATGTTCATTAGATAGTCTCATTTTTAATTTCAAATATAAAGTTACCATTACTATATATTTGCAATAAGTAGGCTATAAATACAAAGTAATCATAAAATTAGATGTGAAAGCAAAACATTGTCAATTGTACTTTAGCTGCATCCTGCCCTGTACACTCTGGATAAGGATCCAGAAGTGAGTGCTAATTATTGAGATGACATAAGATATGTTTCTTTACTGCTCTTTTCTTTAGTTATCTCATCAATAAAGTGTAGATAACAAATTCATAATTAAGAGAATTTTAGTGAAAATTAAATGAGATAAAGATGTCAATTCTTCTCAAATTGATCTACAGATTCTATTTTTTTTTAAGCCGAAATCCTCACAGTTGTTTTCTTTTCTTGTATTTATTTATTTTTTGAGAGAGAGTTTCACTCTTGCTGCCCAGGAGTGCAATGGGGTGATCTTGGCTCACCACAACCTCTGCCTCCCGGGTTCAGGCTATTCTCCTGCCTCAGCCTCCCAAGTAGCTGGGATTACAGGCAGCCCAGCTAATTTTGTATTTTTAGTAGAGATGGGGTTTCTCCATGTTGGTCAGGCTGGTCTTGAACTCCCGACCTCAGGTGATCCACGCCTTGGCCTCCCAAAGTGCTGGAATTACAGGCGTGAGCCACCTTTCCCAGCCTGGTTTTTTCTTTTGATAAAATTGACAATCAAATTTTAAAGTTTATATGAGATGGCAAGGCAATTTAATTTTTGGAAACTAGCCAAGGCAATTTTGAAGAAGCTGAACAGATTTGGGAACTTTTCACTGACTACTGTAATGCTGTATCAATAAGACATTGGTATATTAGAGCAATGATAGACAAACTGATAAATGCAACAAAATGCAGTTCCAGAAACAAACTCACATATATTCAGTTACCTGAGATATAATGAAAATGGCAGTACAGTGTAGCGGTAAAGAAATGATCTCATTCAATAGTGCTTCATCAATTGGATATCTATTTGGAAAATAACATGTATCTTGACCCCTACTGTACACTATACATAAAAATTCAATTCCAGGTGAATTAATGATGTAAATGTGAAAGGGAAACAAAGCTGACAGAAGACCATCTTTCTTCATGACCTTGTCATAGGAAAAGGTTTCTTAGTCAGAAAACAAAAAGTACTATTTTTAAAATTTACATGTAATTATATTAAAATTAAGAATTTCTGGTTATTAAAAGACACTACTAATAAAGTCTAAAAGCCACACACAGAGAAAAATATTCATGATACATTTATCTGACAAAGGACTAGTACTCATAACATATTTTAAAACTCCCACAAATAATCACTTGCAAGTTTAACAATCCAATGGAAAACTGGCCAAAAAGACTTGAGACCTTCTCAAAAGAGAATATCCAAAAGGTCAGTAAACTTATGAAGAGGTGCTTAACTTCATGAGCCATCAGGGAAAAGAAAATTAAAACACCTATCAAGGAAGATGATATGTTTGTAATATGAATGCATTACAAAGAATTAATATCCAGGCTATATAGAGTATTTCTGAAAATCAGATCAGTAAGACAAACTACCCCATAGAAAAATAGGCAGAAGATATGAACAGGTCTTTTACAAAGGAAGAAATTCAAAGAGCTAATAAACATTAGAAGGTGTTCAGCTTCTTTAATCATCATGGAAATACACAGTCAGATACTATTACATAATGTCCAGATTGTATAATCAAAGTCTGATAATAGCAAATGTGGGTAAGAATTTGGAACAACGTGTAAACTGTTTACTCTTATAAATTGTCAGGGACAGTGTAAATTAGTGTAAGCGCTTCCAAAAACATTTAGGTATTATCTGCTAAAGGTGAAGGATTGGCTCATATGTAATGCTATGACTACTCAGTACCCCAGGCATATACTATACACCAATCCATACATGCACAGAACACTTATGAGTTTTCATAGCAGCTTGTTTATGATGGCTTACAACGGGCAACCACCAAAATGTACTTCAATAGTGGAGTGAATAATTTTTAGTATATTTATATAATGGAATACCATATAGCAATGAACACAAATGGACTACACTACATGCAGCATGTAAGAACTTCACAAAGAAGCCCGAAATAAACAGCAACATGATTTTCCTCAAAAACAAAAAGTAAAATAAACTAACATGTTTATAGATACGTGGTAAAACTTTTAAGAAAAATAAGGAAATTGTTACAGAACTGTCATCACAAAAGTCAGAATGGTGATTATCCCTTGGAGGTAGAAATTTGAAATCAGAAGGATAGACAGTATTTTCTGGGGCTGAAGGCAATTGCTCTTTTTTACCCTAGATGCTGCTGCATGGCATTTACTTTGAAATTATTTATTAAACTATATACCATATAACTATATACCATACACACACACACACATGCATGTGTGTGTATGCTATATTGTAGTTCACAATTTTTAAAAAGCTGAAAAAAGAAATAGGAAAAGGGAATCAATTTTTCTGACGTGGATCACAAGACAGACACAGTTCCCTAGGCAATCCAGTTTTCCAGTGTGACTACAGAAGTCATTCTTGGAATCTCAGCCTAGAGTATGTTGCCTGTTTCTTCAGCTCTTCAGGAATTGTTAAATGAAAACACCTGGAAAATACCAAGTATCAAGGAGGATAGGGAGCAACTGGAATGCTTATAAACTATGAGTGGAAATGTAAATTGGTATAACCACTTTAGAAAACTCTTCTACTAAAGTTGATCATGTATGAACCTATCACCCAATATCTTAGTCAGGGTTCTCCAGAGAAACAGAACCAATGGATAGGTGTAGATATAGATATAGATGGATATATTGAAATATATTTATTATGAAGGATTGGCTCATGTGATTATGGAGGCTGAGAAGCCTCACAGTCTGCCATCTGCAAGCTGGAGACCCAGGAAAGCCAATGGGGTTGTTCCAGTCCAAATCCAAAGGCCTGATCCAGGGGAATTGATGGTGTAGGTCCCGGTCTGAGTTTGAAGGCCTGAGAACTGGGTCCAATGGTATAAGTCTAGCTCTGAATCCAAAGGCTCAAGAACCAAGAGTGTCCCTGTCTGAGGGCAGGAGAAAACGATGTTCAGCTCAAGCATAGAACAAATTTGCCCTTCCTCCATCTTTTTGTTCTATTTAGGCCATTAACAGATTAGAGGATGCCCACCTGCATTGGTGAGGATAATCTTCTTCACTTAGTCTACTGATTCTAATGCCAATCTCTCCTGGAAGAGCTTTACAGACACACCTAGAAAAGAGTGTTTTTTTCCATCTACCTGGGCATCACTTAGCCCAGTCAAGTTGACACATAAATTAATTGTTATGCCCAACAATTACACTCATCAGCATATACACCATAGAAAGGTGTTCATCAAAAGAGATGTACATGAACAGTCACAGCAGCACTACTTGTAATAGCCCCAAATTGGAAACTACCCAAATCCTCATCAATAATGGAATGGATAAATATATGGTACTATCTTTATGTAATAAAATACTATTCAGCAATAAAAAAGACCATAATTATACAAAATAATATGGGTTTCTCACAAATATAATGTTGATCAAAAGAACAGCGTACCCAGGTCAGGAGATCGAGACCATGGTGAAACCCCGTCTGTACTAAAAAATACAAAAAATTAGCCGGGCGTGGTGGCAGGCGCCTGTAGTCCCAGCTACTCGGAGAGGCTGAGGCAGGAGAATGGCGTGAACCCGGGAGGCGGAGCTTGCAGTGAGCCGAGATTGCGCCACTGCACTCCAGCCTGGGCGACAAAGCGAGACTCCGTCTCAAAAAACAAAACAAAACAAAACAAAAAAACAAAAAACAAAAAACAGCGTACCCAATATGTCCATTTATAGAGTAAATTGGCAAAATTAATCTGTGTTATTAGAAGTCAGGATATTATTATCCTTGGGTAGGTAGGAATTGGAAGGATCACAGAGGGGTGCTTGCAACCTTCTGTTTCTTGATATGAGTGCTGATTAAAAGGGTGGGTAAGGTTTTAAAAATTTATTACTGTAAAGATATAATAGTACACTTTTTTGTGTGTATGCACAAAACATTTTTTATATATTAAGCCTCTCTAAAAAGTTTTTAAAATGGAATTGAATATGTGATGTTCTTAGAACTGCACCTGGCATGTGATAAGCTCTAAACTCTATTAGCAATTATTATTGCTGTGATTGATGTTCTTGATGTATTATCTACAAAAACCAATAAGCCTGAGTCCTGTTCCTTATGTATTAAAAGAGAAAATTAGCAAGCATTAGAAAGAAAAGACAATTTTCACTAACGTAAGGCTATCTCACTGACATAATCAGAAGAACTGAAAAATAATTTAAAAGGTATAGCTTTCTTCTTCAATGATTCAATGCCTTTCAGTGCTGGACTACCTGTGGCACACATCACTCCATGTAGAAAACACTTCAGTTTATCAAATAATGTAGCTACTTTGGAGAGACTTTGTCTAACTCACCCTAACACAGGCTTATCACGATGAGGCACCCCTTCTAATTAAGTTTATTTTTCTCCTAAGACTCATTTATATCCACTTGATGGTAAAATTTTCCAAATAGACTTGGTGTGGTGGCTAACACCTGGAATCCTAGCACTTTGGGAGGCCAAGCGGGGAGGATCTCTTGAGCTTAGCAGTTTGAGACCAGCTTGGGCAACATAGCAAAGTTTATTTTCATCTCTACTAAAAATTAAAAAAAAAATAGGCATAGTGGCATGCACCTTTTCTACCAGCTATGCAAGAGGTTGAGGCGGGAAGATAACTTGAGCCTAGGAGATGAGATTGCAGCAAGCGATGATCACACCACTGCACTCTAACCTGGGTGACAGAGCAAGATCCTGTCTCCAATAACAAACAAATAAAAAAGTTGCCAAATAATATTGACTTCTGGAATCTTCAACTCAATGGTACCTGAGTTCTTGAGGAGATGTAAAGCTCAATTCCAGGAAGGGAGGCAGAGGTGGCCATGCTTGTCAATCTCATATGGAAAGAGAATGATCAATAATACGGAAAATACAGGAAATTGTCCAAAATTTTCAGAGAAGACTTTCAGTTCTTTTGTTTGTATGCTTGGTAAATTATAATACAGTGTAATTTTAAATCAAAAATAGAAAATATTAGTATCAATATTACATCAAATAATATGATTAAGACAATAATATTTGCTCCTTAACATTTATAACAATATGGTTCCTCACCCACAGATTAGAGAATTAACTATGAAAAGAAAGCTAACAAACAAATGCAATATTAAAATAGGTAGAGATTCACAATAGTTTAGGATCTCATCTTCTGCAATTGCATGCCTTTCCATTGCTTTAGCAAATATTCTCAAACACTGACAGTTGCACAGGGGATGACCTCATCTACTTTGGGTTTGGCTTCAATAATAATATAAAAATATTTTAAAATAGCTTTTCAAGGTAAAAATGATACATTTTATGGACCCAGAGACTAAGGTTATCCAACACATAATTGCGTATTAATTTTAAGCAGATGAAGTGAAAAGTCTCTGGTCAGTGGGTATTTACCTAATGGCTTTTAATTATTGAGATCAATGTAATATTTTTCCTCTTGATTTCTCAATCCTATTTGGTAAACTATTTCTCCTGTGCTCTTGCAGAGATCAGAGCTTTGATTTGCTTTAACGAGTGTGTATGGCAATATCTGTTTGGCACTGCCCTTGCTAGGACACCACCAGTTGGTCCATCTGTGTTAAAATGGCAGCTGGAAGAACTAAAGCAGGTCAGAAAAAGGAGCCAATTCATGAAAGAAATTCTTCTAAGGTTGCTGAGATGTTTTAGTTACGGGCACCAAGTTAGAGAGTTGGTATTACCATTAAGAGGCGGAAATAGGCCTTGTGAATGGGCATGGCTGTGGGTAAAAGTTATATAAGATTCTGTGATTTCCCTTATTTCTTTATTTGCCTCTCAGTCACAGCGTCCCTTGCATTTTAATTTATATTATTCCCTGATCCTTGGATATCTGGCTCTATCTTCTTAATTCTCCCACTATAGTAGTATACTGCTGGCCAGCACTATTATTCACTTTCTCTATGCCAGGGACTACATTAAGCAATTTTTATGCACTACCTCATTTAATACTCACAACATCCCTATATGACTTACATCACTGTCTACGTTTCACTGATCAGGGGAACTGAGGCCTAGAGAGGTTAAGTAAATTTTCTAGAAATCAGAGAGCCAGTCTGTTGGTGCCAGATCAGCAACATGAGGACTCTGCCTCTAACACTGAAATCTACTGCCTAGGGAGTGACCTTCACCCTCCCATCTTGTAGCACCTATCAGTTTGCCCCACCAGGAGAAGAAACAGCTGTTATATATGATTCACATTCTATGAAGGAGCCGGTAAAATAATCCCATGAGTGACAATAGATCTAAAATCTGTTTACCAATGGGGATATTGGGCCTTTCTTTGGCAACCGTGAGAAAGAGAGTAAAGGATGCCCTCCTGCTGTTTCCTAATATCTGGTAGGAACATTCCAGGTGGAGGAAGGAAGCACTTATTGGAGATAGGGAGTTAGGAAGGAGTTGAGGACAGCAGAAGAAACCTAGATTTTGTAGTCTCCTTCCTACTTAATTGGCAGCTCCTATGATTTCAAAGTCTGTTACAAGCTGTAATTCCCACCACACAGACCAAATGTTTGTCTGACAGATGTAGGGTCAGAAAAGGGGTCATTTCACTACCCAGGAAGTCTCAATAAAACCACTGAGGCAATTCTAAGTCTCTGCCTCTGAGACATTGTTCTGGACTCCTTGATTATATTGCTACTACCTTCCATTAAATAAATTCCTCCAAGAAAAGGAGACCTGCTGAGTAAATAAAATGGTTTGGCACTGGTCTCTTTCCACTGAGGAAGGAGTATGACAAATTTGTAACATACAGTGGTGTCAGGTCTTGGTGAAAAGGAAAAACCAGGCAATGCTGCCGAGGGTTTCCCACCGAGTTCAAACTTGTATAGGATATCTCTTGTGCCTTGCATCTAATCCTCTTGGCTCAATCTTTATTTCTGGGCACTGCTGCAGCAATGAATTCTCACAGATGTAACCTGACAGCACTATATATCTCTCGTTTTCGGCCTGGGGATTCTTGGATGCAGTAGCATGGGGTGGATTTGAGTGCTTATTAACACTGCATGTGGCCCATTTTGCCCATTTTGACTAATGGTAGAAGAAATCTGGTCCCTTATCTCCCTGAAGTAGACATTTTGAGGCACATTCTGTAACACATCTCAGAAGGCCTTGGCCGTATTGAGTTTCAGTTGTCCACTACAGAGATCAGCATAGCATATTAACAGTGAATTGGCTTTCTCTCCTTCTCTGTTTCACTCTCTCTGGTCCTTCTTTCCTGTTCTTTTGTCTTGCTAGCTCAATAGACTATCTGCACAAAAGCACTTGTCTCAGATTCTGCTTTCTGGCAGGGGGTGGATGGTGAAGGTCGGGAGGTTGTAGTGAGTCTCAGGCAAACACAAAGCCTAAGTAGAATGGAGAATTGGAAAGAAGAAAGTGTGAATAAGACAAAAAAGGTTGTCAACAATTACAACAAAATTGGTTGTCAACAAAATTACAATAAGTTTAGTTTAAACATCTAATTGCCTCTTGTGTGTGAGTCTAGAATTGGACAACACCTCATTCTATAAGATAGAATGAGTGTTCCACTGGGTATGACAAAACAGTTGGTTTTTGTAAGGTAGAAACAAGAAAAAAGAACAACAAAAGGAATGGATTGGTTAACATCAGGCTACTACAGGGCTCTTTTTTTGTAAAGGTTAGAGCAGAAGAGACTTCCTCAGTATCTCAGGTAGACTGGGTTCTTACTGATTGGTGAAATCTGTTTTAAGGAAAAACTGGCTTGTTTTGGATTTGCCTGCTTCCTTAAAGTTTCAGTTTGATTATGTGACATTTAGTATGAGTGGCTCCATTTTGGTTTGGTCTGGTCTGTTGGGGCCTAGGACAAGAGGCTGGTCTAAAATAATACCTTCCCATAAATTTTGTTTAATGGTGTATACATATATACATATTTGTTATCTTAAAATACATTCAGAAAAGTATTGCAGACATTTAATGATAATGGAATTGGTGTAATAAACCAAAAAGTATTAAACACAATAAAAAAGCAAAACCACTTTGTAAATGAAAAGATATTTATATCAAATCCCCACGTCCTGCTGCCTTAGAAGAGCAACTGAATGAAACCTTTATCTCTAAGTTTCTTAGCAGTTGGAGCAACAACGAAAACATACACATCTCAGTATTCAGTTGTTGAGAACAAACTGACTAATCATAAGTAAATGCTTTCTGGATTTTTGAGCAGTGGCAGCTCATTACATTTCAGGTATTAAGGATGGAATGAATAATGTGAGATTTCCATTTCATGAAGGAGGTCCTGCCCCAATATTATCAGATGAAAAATGGTAAGTTTCATCTTCTGGTTATTTTTGTTACAATTATAGATGGAGTTTTGTATCAAAAATTGGAAACTGTATCACCATGTTTTTTTTTCATAGATGGCACATTGGATAATGTAATGAACAACGTATTTAATAGTAGAGTTACACAAATTACAGAGGCATTCTCTGGGGGCTACTTCATCTGTTAGCTCTTCATCAGTGCCAAAGATATGGCATCTAAAATGCTAGAACTTTTCTAAAAAAAAAAATGGTTCTGGGCTGTTTAAAATGCATAAAAATCTGCTTAAATGCCAACTGATTGAACCATGAAAAAATGACCATTATTTAAAAAACAAGTCAGAGATCAACACTTAAGCAAACTATAGTAGAATTAGAATATAATCCTAATAATGGTAAATTTTGAGCAAAACTGCAATCCTGATGAACTTTGAGTCAGATAAGATAGTTCCATATTGCATTCCCAGATAATGAAATAAATTAACATGTTAAACAACATTTCTTAATTATGCAAGTATGACAACTTTATTGCAAATGCCTCCATTCTCTTCTGTACTTATGGCACACATTCCTATTGGCACTCCTCCCTGTTGATCTTGGAAGCAGCCTCTAAACTTCTTAACACAGTACTCCAGATACTGAAAAGAATAAGTTACTGCAGGTGAGTTGAATATTATTGGTTATTATTTGTCTGTCTTAACTCTCCAGATGAGAAAACATGGCTGCCAAAAATAATTTCTTCTCATTTATGTGAAACAGGCCAAAGATCTCACAGTGTCTTCAGGCTGCTCCTGGGATACAGGATAAAATTTGTTCACTGTATTCAATACAGAGAACAAATAAGTGTGAAAATAGAATGAGATTTCCAACCTAAATCTAAGAATCATGAAGAGGTAAGTTTTTTCATCTGGCTTTTAAAAGTGTTGATATATGGAAATATGAGACAAGTCTGAGGTGGAGGAAGATTCTTTACCTAAATGAATCACTTTGCCAGAAATATAAGGCCCAAAATAGATATAAATGTCCATCAAGTATTGTAATAGCTATCATTTCTTTAATAAAAAGAAGGCAGCAGCATGACATAACATGCCTCCCATTCAGAACATTTCCAAAGATTCCCCACCCCACCAACCCTCAACTCTCTCCACCATCTCAGCTACAGGTTAGTGTGGGACAGGCACTTAGAATTCTTGAAAATATGATTGGCAAAGAGAAAACTCCATCTGCAATTGTAACAAAAATAACCGGAAGATGAAACTCTTCCTAGATCATCTCACATTTTTCTTCTGATAATATTGGGGCAGGACCCTCGCCATGAAACACAAACCACATATGTTATTCATTTCCCATTCTTAATTCCTGAAATGTCATGAGCTGCTACTGCTCAAAGAAGCAGCTCTGATTGTTGTCATGGGTGAGATGTACAAAGGAAAATATACATTCTATTATAGACTTTGAATGGAATCCTCTTCATCTTTAATGTGAGTAGATTAATAAAATGTTTACAAAGTGACTAATAGTAATAGTAGAGAATATTAGTTTAAAATAAATGTATGGAGCTTCTTTGGAATAAGTAATGCCAAAACCAAATATTGATTTATTAAATGTCTAATGTTATACATATCCTTTATGTATAACCTATGGTTTATAGATATTAAGTAATCATACATAGCTAGAAAAAAATTAACAGGAGTAAAATCAACTGCATTTTAGGTCAATAGAGGTTATATAAAGAGAAATATTAAGTTGGTGCAAAAGTAATTGCAGTTTTTGACATTACTTTCAGTGGCAAAAACGCAATTGCTTTTGCGCTTACCTAACAACATAATCAAGTAGTTTAAGTGTTACTAAGTTAGATCACTGTAGACCGACATCTTTTTTCACGAATAGTATGTGAAAATATTATTATTGTTTCATTAGCCCTCATCTGTTAGTCTAGTAATAATATATTTTATGTCTACATTTCTTTCTGGTCATGGATGATTTTCAGGGAGATTAATTCTAGGTTACTGTTGTTGATTTTTTAAAAAAGAAGTAAATGTCACAAGCATAAAGAAAATCTCAGTTACTTCATCCGTGAAAATGAAAGGCATCCATTTATTTAGAGAAGTGTAATTCAGTGTGAATTATTTAGCACTTATAGTCATAAGCTGTTAGCAGTAGAAGGAACCTTAGGGATTTCCTAGGTCAAAGATTTTCAAAGGACAATCTTTGGATTCCTGGAGCTCCTCAGTTGGGCGAGGGTCTTGCCCGCTCATCTCTTGACTTGGTTAGACCATATATATATATATATATATATGATTTATATATATATATAAATATATATATATTTAATTTCACTTTAAGTTCTGGGATGCATGTGCAGAACGTGCAGGTTTGTTACATAGGTATACATGTGCCATGGTGGTTTGCTGCACCCATCAACCTGTCATCTAGGTTTTAAGCCCCACTTGCATTAGGTATTTGTCCTAGTACTCTCCCTCCCCTTGACCCCCCACCCCCCGACAGGCCCCAGTGTGTGATGTTCCCCTCCATGTGTCCATGTGTTCTAATTGCTCAACTCCCACTTATGAGTTAGAACATGCTAGACCAGTTATATTTTTAACTGTTTTATATAATGGTATGACTTGTAAGGTTGAATTTGAAAAAGTAATTCTGCTACTAAAAGATAGGCAAATAGCCCCTATATCCCCCGTCATTTTACCAATAATAATTGTAGGATTCTCAAGAAATAAAAAGACTTCACCATGAAGATGCTATTTTGGTAGTAGAGTCAAGTGCCGATGATCCTTCCACTGAAGTGGGGCATTTTTATCTGCGCAGGATCTAGGAAAACAGCTTCTGCTCAAAAGTATGTGTATAGATTTTTAAGTTTTAAAGCTCGGTTAAAGAAAAAGAAATGGGTGAAAATTCTAAATTTAGATCAAGTTTTTATGTATGAATATTAGTTGTTTCAGAAGTCAGAAATACTAGGCTATTTTGATAAATCTGATTAGTCCAGCAAGTTTGAAAAAAAAAATGCATGAGGAAAGAAAGGAAAAAAGGAACAGGGAGGGAGGAAGGAATTAAAAAAGGAAGCAAGCAAGCACGAGAGAGAGAAACTAAGAAGAAAGAAAAGATTTAAAAAGATAACTTATTTTTTTCAACATAGCTACATTTGAGGCTAATAGCTCCAAATCTATTTTTTATCTTAGCTAATTAAAATATTAAATTTCCTTTTACCTAATACCATACAGAAAATGAACATTTGATGGTAACTACTTTTATTTGGGTTGTGATTCTTCTACTTTTAAATTTTATGTGTCCTGTTCTATGTGTGTGATGGTATTTTATAAATTAAATGGCAAACTGTTCTAAAAGAAAAAATATGAAAAGTTAATATAACTAATATAACTTTTAAAAAGCTCCACATTGGACATTCTCAACAGAGAGAATATATCTGAAGCAAAATTAAAAATGTAACTTAAAATAATATTATCTAAGAATTTCAAGGACTGTTGTTATATATGTGAATTAGGACTTCCAGTTTTTATGAAAAGGTGAGAGATGCTAAAAAACTGCTCTGCAAATCAAATAGCCTAATTTGTTCATATTATAATTCCTTTTATATTGCATTGATGTTATAGTGTTTCTTTACTTATTTGTCTCTCCTCAAAGACTGTAATTTCCTTAAGGTAAGTATATCTTATCCCTTAGTAATTTGTTTTCTGTACCCCATAACTCTCATAGGCATGCTGTAGATGTGTTATTAATATTTATTTAGTGAATGAATGCATGAATGAATAAACATGAGTGACTCTGCACAGTGAGGTTCTGGGTTACTTGTACTTTCTGGTATCTCTTTAAAAGTCTGTTTTGTTTAGACTATTCTCACTTCAAAGTAACTTGGTAACAAAAATAGAATTACATGTCCAGATTTCCTCACTATTCTCTACACTACTTTAGTGACTTGAAGACACTAGTGGAAACCAAATTCACATTTTTCTAAATCATTTATAACAGCACAGAGGAGTAGAATTCTAGCCCAATCAAGTATAGATGGGTAATGTACTTAAGCACCTTTACTTTCAGTTATAAAACAAAATACACAGATATAAGCACACAAGTACATAGACACATACATGAGAGTAAGTCCAGTACTTCCTCTTTTTAAGTTCCCAACAGATTATTTACTTTAAGAGAAAATAATAATGTATATTACGTAATGAGCACATACTACGTGCCACATTCTATGTAAGCATTGACATATATTGCTTGATCTTTACAACATTCTTATGAAATATGATCCACTATTATTCCCATTATATAGTTGAGGAAATCAAAGTTTAGAGAGGTTAGTAGTCATATATTGCTTTTACATTGAAAGGCTTTGTTTCAAACCCAGGTGTATCCAGTCTTGCATATTTTTACATATCACCTAAGCATATATCAGAGTCTGGTCTGGATCAGCAAAGAAGGAAGGTCTTAAAATGTCTGAAGGTGTTTGGCAATGCCTCACTTCAAAACAGAGTTACAAGTCCAGAATTTTTTGTTTTTTTGCTTTCTCCCGTTTGACTTCAGTGATTTTCTAACATCAGAGAAAACAAAATCATGTGCATTTAAAAAAATCTCCAGTTGGCATTTCAACCAAAGCCAGGATAAACTGGTGGTCTTCTTCGCACATATGCACCCTTTAGATAGCAGCCCTCTGGCTTTTTTTAGTAGGTAGCTCAGTTTAGTTTCATTTGAAACAGAGTCATCTCTTTTGTTAATTTACAAATTTAAAAGATCGGTGAAGTGTGAGAGTGAAATGGATATAAAAATACAAGAACATATGCAGAGGGTGCTGAGAAGAGGCAGACAATACAGTGTTTCTCAGCATGAGGGCTGCTCTGTCGCATTACTACTTGGGACATCTGTGCCTGCACCAAGCTGTCTCAGAGACAGGCTTCAAGCCAAACCATCACGCAGACTTTGTCCTCCACACATAATCATGGCAATTTTGCTATTCAGAAGCACCTGCCTGCAAATACAATTTGCTCACTGATGCTGCAAGGGGCATGAGAATTATGCACTGTCTCCACCTAATAACACCTTTGCAGTCTCTCCACAGCGGGGGCTCTGCACGGATCTTTTAATCTTCTCACCCTCTGTAGGAAGTAAGAACTATGATTTCTCTTCCCCTCGCAATTTAAATTGTATTACCAGGTAGCATTGGGGCAGTGCCAGCTCAATAAAATTGATAGCAAAAGCAGACAGAATTGCAATGTCCTCAGCTGACTTCAAGGGAATGAAATTTTATTTCAAAAGCAATAAGTCAATGAGTCATGAGCCCCAGTGCTGTGCAAGCACTCTGGTATTGCTCATCAAATCTGCAGCTAGGGATGGCGTGGAACAGACATCACCTGCTATCAGCCAACTTAACTGAGGTGGCTTTGTCAGCCAACTTACCTGAGTGGCTCTATCAGCAATCGAGCCTCATCACCCTTGTCCTTTTGCAAACCTGTACAGTTGCTGTCCTCCTGCATTTTTGGATTGCACTTATGCTTCAATAAATAGCTGCATTAAAACAGGGTGTTGCCTTCACTTATTTAAATATTCCTAAGCATAGCCAGTAGGGATGGCTTTTCGATTACTAAATTCAAGCTCATCAGGAAGGTGCATAAGTGATATATCACTGAGGCATATTGTGAGAAATGTTTTCTAATTGTAGGAATCCTGCTGCTTATTCCTGACAAGAAGCTGTTATAAAAGGTTGAATAATATCTTTGGGGTTCATAAATTATGAATGCAGTCTTCTGCCTGCCATGGATGCCATGGTATGTATGTTGCTTATAGCCTTTCAAATGCCACAGCTAATGTATGCATTGCCAGTGTTGTCACCACTATTTCAATTTATAAAGGATACTAAGATAACTTTCCCCAAAATACATTCCTTGGAACACTAATACTGCGTAATAGGGTTCTACGGAAACATCATATCAAGAACCGTTCCTGTGAATTGGTAGGAGTAAGATAAACTCTATCTTTTGCATTTTTCAAAATTATTTAGTAAGAAACTTACTTTTCTCAAAATATCTTGAGGGATAAAAACCCATTAGAATCGCCATTTGAGGAAAGAATGTGAAAACAAAGAGCAGCATAATTGTTACCATCCAAATATTCATGACGGGATATAGGGATGAGAGCAGCGCAACCCGTTCTCTATTTGAGTATTACTTTTCCTCCTCAGATTAAGACCCAGTACATTGATTTCCATTAAGTTTTCTTTATATTATAATAGACATGTAGCAAAAACAGCAAAGGCTATGTCTATATTGTTCACTCTTGGGTTCCCAGAATAAGGCACATACTAGGTGCTTAGTAGGTAAATGCTTGTTGAATAAATGAATGAATAAATAGATGAAAGAATGGCTGAGTCTGCACATGGCTCTTCACGTGTGTGGTTACTTACGATATTGCACTATTTTCAGAAATAAGTGGGCAGTATTAGGACAGATGTTTCTAAGCCACCACAGTGGCTCTGCTCTCTTCTCTATAACTTGTAAATAATAAAATCACATGTACATTTCAAAATGTCAGCCTCTGTTGCCGGCTGTGTTGTTGCCTTGGCAACATAGACTATGACATTATAAGCTATGGTCTCTGCCATGCAGTTATTTGAGAGTTCCCCTGCAGAGTTCCTCAACGAGATATTGTTATTATGGATCTCTAACCACCCCCTGGTCTGAACATTGATGTGTGTGTGCCTGTGAGAAGGAGGCTTACCTTATGTTAATTCTCTTTATTATTGGGGCCTAGTATTTCAGTGGCTAAATAATTATTTTATCCTCCTTCATTTGCTTCAATTATGCTCACAGTGGATAGCATACTGTGTATGAAAATATACTCGACTGCTGATGATCCGACTTTGGGATTTTACAGACCAGAAGAACTCATTAAACAGAGGAACAAGTCTATGCTTGTCCACTTTTATTATTGCTAAGTAAAGGCAAAAAATAAAAATAATTACCCAGTATCCTAGTTTTATTAAAGAACAGGCATTTTGTTTTCCCCAAAGAAAGAAGCATACTTTTAAAATAAAGGGCAGCCTTGAATTTGAAGAGCCCTGTAAAATATCAATCACATTGCCTTTATTCAATTTATTAGACTTGAAAATTTCCCCATGAACAGACCATCTTCTGCAAACACGTAAGTGACAACCTCTTTTAAAAAAGGATAGTAGGAAAATAAAGGTGACGATGAAATATAAGAATCATTATTCTAGATAAGGGCAATGTCCTGTACAACCTAAAATTCTATCCCGTCAGTGGCACCAGGGAACACAGAACAAGGCTCAGCTCATCAAGCCAGTCTCCAGACTGCATGTGTTCAAGTTCACAGGCATTAATTTTCTCCACTCTCCTCAAGGAGTCAGCCCACCTCTGAACTCTCTTGCTTATTCCTGATAAGAATAATATACGAGGAATATACAAGGAGTAAGGAGTATACAACCTCACTTCTCTCTTGAGAAAACTGAGGCCAAACATCTTGTGATTCCATAGGTACCAGTTACCTAAATCTCTACTCATCCTCACCAGGCTTGGACCTTCTATTATGTCCACTTGTTTGAATTTTCCAACTCTTGGCTGACACCTGTGTTTTAGCCTTTACTTTGCTCCACAGTAAAGTACTAAATTTGGTTTGTTTTGGTCCATATTGACTGTTCATGTAATTACTATGGCCCTGAAAGAAGATGTTAACTCCATTACCTTTCTCACTATGGTTCTCAGGCAAGGTCTCCCTCTGGTAAACCCCCCCAGGTGTGTGCCCTCTCTGTTCCAGCTCCTCAGCTCACCAGAGATGGGATAAATTGGGTCAGACAAGTTCTTGTGCATCTGGTTTTATGTGGGGTCAGAGATGTATTTATGTATTGGGTCAGACAAGTTCTCGTGGATCTGGTTTTATGGAGGGGTCAGAGATGCACTGTGTTTTCCAATCTAGCTATTTCCAGGGAGCCCTGAGTGAAGCATAAACCATGATCTCCATCAGGCTTCCTGTTCTTTGTGTACGTCCAGCGCTTCCCAGAATCTTGCAGAGCCAGAGTTAAGTGGTAGGATTACGATATAAACCCCACTCCCAACCCAACAATTTCAATTCTCCAACTCCATTTCCTTACATAACTACCCACTGCAATCTGTCTTCACCACCCACAGGACACCCCAACCACTCTGGCAAAATTCATCAGTGTCTTTCTAATTGTCAAATCCAATGACATGTGTCAATATTGTAATTTTTTTACATCTTCAAAATATTTAATTTTTAAAAACTAAAATGTAACTTTTCTTCCATCTGGAAATATTTAAAGGTTCTTTAGCTCTTATTTTATTCTACATGGTTCTGACACTCCAATCATTTTCTCTTGAAAATTCTACACCAAGTCTTTTCTTCCATATAAAACAGTCTTTCTGAAGTGTACTCTAACTTACTTCTCTAACCAGTTCTTCCCAGATTCCTTTGCTTAAATGTTAATGTTCTTTTAAGTTCTGATCTTTACCCTCTTCTATTTCTGTTAGTCTTCTCTCATTACTTCTGTCCCTAGGTTGACTTCCAAATCTACATAACCAGTTTAGGTCTGTTCCTTGACTCTCAGTTCTGTATATCTTTCTGCCTGTGGGAACTCTTCACCCAGATAAATCCCAACTTGCATATTCAAATTAAATTACTTCCTCTCACATGACAGCATGAGGAGCTCTGCTGACCTGCTCCCTGATGAAAACTGGTGAAAATCATGTTAAAAAAGAAAACACCAAAAGCCTCTAGAAATAACATAAGAGCAAAACAGCAAATGAAAACAAATATTCAAGAAAATCTATAAAATTTCAGCAAGAAAAGCGAGAGTCTGTAATATTTGCACCAAAACAGCTCTACTCTTCCCCATCTCCCTGCTTTTTTATTTTGTTTTGCCTTTTTTTTTTTCCTCCTGGGAAGAACAAGGCTTTGGCATTTCTTGTCCTGCCCCTGGCTGCCTGGTGCTGAGGCTAGTCCTGGTGAGTGTGGTTGAAAGGTGAGGCTTTCTTCTTCTGCCCAACCCCTACTCAAGATTGGAGGGTCTACCTTGGGTGTGGCATGCTGAGAATCCTGGGGCATTAGTACTCTTTCCCCTGGCTTGTGTTGTAGTCCCTCCATGCCGGAGGGTCAAACCAAGAAGACATTAGCCTATTTGTTCCCTCTTTCACTGAGTGCTCTCCTCAAATGAGGGTTTTACTCAGAAAGAAAATTGCTGTTGTCCCTACTCACTGCTTCAGAGCTCTGGTTAAGAAACTTTTTCCTGGGAGGAGAAGCAGGCAGTAAAATGGTGACTTCATCTGCAACAGAGCAGTGGAGAAATTTAAACCTAAGGACACTCTCAAGATTAGTGTAGATTGTGCTGAAAGGCAATTAGGATGAGATCTGTGAATCTAATGAAGATACAGCCTAGGCTGTAGGCCAGCTAGTTTGCAGGAAATAATAAGGGAATAGGACAGCTGAGAGGAGCTCTCCTGGGGTCAGAATAAACATCAAACACTGACATTGGAAGCCATTTCTTCAAAGGAGTTACAATTTAATTAGGTTAGTTTGTAAAGAAATGCATGCCCAGGGTATTGCAAACAATAAAGCAATTGCCAGCAGTGGAGCAAGGAGAAGAATTAAAAGAGAGGCCCAACAAATACACTGTTACCCCAGGTTGGCTCAAAGCTGTGTCTAGTTGAGGAGCAACATCAGTTAACACCTTAACACTGTGTGTGGGGGGTGGGAGTGTACTTTGTTAAAATAATCCAACCAGTCACTAAACAAATAACTAAGCAATTAACAATAACAAACCATGGAAGAGAAGAACCAGTACCTAGAACTCCTACAATATGTCCAATATCTAGCAAAAAATATGAAGCTATGAAGAATTTTGAAAATATGATCTATACTCTGCCATAAAAAATAAAGCAACAGAATAAAAAATAAAAATAAAAAATAAGGTAACAGAAACTGCCCATGAGAGTGATGAGCTGTCAGATGCATCAGAAAAAGATTTCAAAGTAGCCATTATAAATATATTCATAGACCTAAAGGAATGCATGATTAAAGAAATAAATGAAGGTATGATGACAATGTTGCTTCGAATAAAAAATACCAATAAAAGATAGAAACTGTATCTATTTATCTACACACAAATATTAACATTTGTGTCTGTGTACACACACACACACATGCACACACACGAGCCAAATGGAAACTCTGGAATTGAAAAGTACAATAGCTAAAATAGAAAATGTAGTGGAGACCCAATAGATGTGAGCTGTCAGAAGAATTAGTAAACTCGAAGATAAGTTGATAGAGATTATATTAAGCGCTAAGAACAGACAGGAAAATAAAAACCAGCCTCAGAGAAAGGTGGGACACAATTAAGCACACCATATATGTGCAATGGGAGTTCCAAAAGAAGAAGAGAAAAAGACAAAATAATTCAAAGAAACAATTGCTGAAAAATTCCCAAATTTGTTGAAAAACAGTATCCTATACATAGAGCAAACTCAACAAACTCCAAGTAGAACAAGTGCAAAGAAACCAGCAAACAGACACATCAGTAAAAATACTGAAAATCAAAGACAATGAGGACATCTTGAAAGCAGTAAGAAAAAAATACATCATGTACAAGGGAAACCTAATAAGATTAACAGCTGGCCTTTCAGCAAAAACAAGGAAGGTCAGAATGTAGTGGGATGACATATACAAAATGCTCAAAGAAAACAAAAAGTCAACCAAGATTCCTGTACTAGCAAAGCTATCAATCAAAAATAAAATAAAAATAAAGAGTTTCCCAGATAAATAAAAACAAGAAAACGGTTGCTACCAGAGCCATTTTACAAGAAATACTACAGGAAATCCTACAGGCTGAAAGCAAATGACCCTAAACAGTAATTAGAATTCACAGGAACAAACATGAGTACCAGTAAAGGTGATTATACAATTAAAACAGACTCTGTAAATTCATTTTTCCCTTTCTTAACTGGTTTTTAAAAAGCAATTTTATAAAATGTTATGTGCAATATATATTGTTGGGACTGTAATAAATAGAAATATAATAAATATGTAATGTATTTGCCAACAAGAGCATAAAGGAAGTGGGTGGGAGCAAAGCTGTAATGGATTAAAGAAACAATGACAGATGGTTAAGCAGTAAATATATCAATGTATTGTTGTATTTCTAACATTAGTAGATGTAATATGTATAATAATAGTACCACAAAAGGGGGGAAATGGAGTAGAGCTATATAGAAGCAGCACTTTATGTATTATTGAAACTTAGCAAATATAAATCTGAAGCTATCTATGGTAAACCCTAGAGAGACCACCAGGAAAAACAAACTCAAAATAGTGAAAAAAAAATTGATGAAATTATAATGCTACATTCGAAAATATTCACTCATTGCAAAGGAAAGCAGTAAAGGAGGACCAGAGGAGCAAAAAAGACATGTGACAAAGAAAGCAAGAAATAAAATGGCAGCTATAAAACCAATTATATCAATCATAACAGTAAATGATGATAAAACAATCCAATAAAAACCAGAGATTATCAAATTAGATAAAAAAGCATGATCCAACTATATATTATCTATAAGAGAAACACTCAATATTCAAAGATACAAATTGATTGAAGTAAAAGGATGGAAAAAGATATATCATGCAAAAAGCAACCACAGGAAGCCTGAAGCAGCTATAGTAATTTCAGATTATAACAAACATGTCACTTGAGATAAAGAGAGGTAATAAAAGGGTCAATTCATCAGGAAGAGATAACAATTATAAAAATATATGAGCCCAATAAAGGAGCACTAAAATACATGAAACAATCATTGACTTAAGTGAAGACACAATTTAACAATAGAAGATGGAAATGTCAATATCCTATTTTCAGTAATAAATAGAAGAACCAGACAAATGAGCAACAAGGAAACAGAAGACTTGTGCAACACTGTAGTCCAACTAGACCTAATAGGCATCTATAGAACACTCTACCCAACAGAAATAGAATGTATTATTCTTCTCAAGTACACATGGGCCATTTTCCAGAATAGACCATATGTGAGGCCATAAAACAAACCTCAATAAATTTTAAAAAGAATAAAAAATACAAAACATTTCCTTCAGCTATAATGGGATGAAATAAGAAATCAATTATACGGAAAAAATTAGGAAAGACACAAATACGTAAAAATTAAACAAGACACGCCTAAATCATTAACAAGTCAAGACAAAATCCAGATGGAAATCAAAAATATGTTGACATGAATAAAAATAAAGACATAGCATATCAAAACTTAAGGGATGCAGATGAAACCGTGTTTAGAAGGAAAGTTATAGCTGTAAACACCTACATTAAAAATAAAGAAAGATCTCAAATCAATAACCTGACTTCTACCTTAAGACACTGGAAAAAGAAGAGCAAAGTAAAGCTAAAGCAATCAAAATTAAGGAACGAATAAAGATTAGAGTTCAATTTAATAAAATTAAGTTCAACTTAAGAAAACAGGACAATAAGAGAAAATTAATTATGCCAAAACTTGGTTTTTGAAAAGAGCAATAAAACAGAGAAACTTTTAGCTAGTTTAATTAAAAAAAAAAAAGAGAGAAGACTCAAATTACCAGAATCAGAAATGAAAGAGGGGACATTTTTACCAACCTCACAAAAGTAAAAAGGAGTATAAAGGAATACCATAAATAATTTGTATTCCAACAAGTTAAGTAACCTAGATGAAATGGTCAAATTCCTAGAAAGGTTCAAACCACCAAAACTGATTCAAGTAGAAATAGACAATTTGATTAGCCCATAACAAGTGAAAACGTTGAATTAGCAAAACAAATCAAAACAAAACAAACCGACAACCCACAAAGAAAATCCCAGACTGCGATGTCTTCATAATTTAATTTTACTACAAATTCAAAGAAAAGCACTTCCCAACTCATTTTATGAGGCCTGGTATACTGAGTATAATACTGATTTTATTTCAGTATTATCCTGGTACCAAATCATACAAAGATATCATTAGAGAAAAAACGAACTACAGACCAATATACCTTATTAATACGGACACAAAATTCTCAACAGAATACTAGTAAACAAAATCTAGCAACATATAAAACTAATTATACATCATGACCAAGTGGAATTTATCTTGGAGATACAAGGCTAGTTTAACATCTGAAACTCAATGAAATATATATATATATATATATATATAAAACAAATATAAAACAATAAGCATACATATAACACACATATAACTATATATAGTTATGTATATAGTTATATATAACACATATGTAACTATATATAGTTATGTATACAGTTATATATAACACATATATAACTATATATGTGTTATGTATATGTATAATAACTATATATGTGTTATATGTATATTTATTGTTATATATTCTATATTGATATATATAAAAGAAGTATATTGTTATATATAACAGTATTTAATATTTATTGTTATATATAATATACTATATATGTTATATACAATATGGGTTACAACATATTATTATATTTACTATATACTTATTGTTATAAGAATATATTATTAATATGTTGTTATAATAATATATTGTTATAGTAATAAGATATTGCTATAATATATAATGTTTATTTATATAATATATAATTACATATAAATATATAAAACAATAAATATATATAACTATATATTAACATGTATTATAGATATTAAGGGATGCAGATAAAGCAGTGTTTAGAGGGAAAGTTATAGCTGTAAACACCAACATTAAAAATAAAGATCTCAAATCAGCCTAACTTCCAACTTAAGACACTGGAAAAAAGCAAAGTAAAGCTAAAAGCAAGCAAAAGTAAGGAATGAATAAAGATTAGAGTTCAAATAAATAAAATTGAGTTCAAATTAAGAAAATAGGAAAATAAGAGAAAATTTATTATATTGTCATTTAATTAGTATTAACTAAATTAATTATTATGTTTATTTAATTATTTATTATATTACAATATTGTATTTGTCTTTTTTCATGCTGCTGATAAAGACATACCTGAGACTGGGCAATTTACAAAAGAAAGAGATTTAATGGACCTACAGTTCTACATGGCTGGGGAGACCTCACAATCATGGCAGAAGGCAAGGAGGAACAAGTCATGTCTTACATGGATGGCAGCAGGCAAAGAGAGAGCTTGTGCAGGGGAATTCCTTTTTATAAAATCATCAGATCTAATGATACTTATTCACTATCATGAGAACAGCATGGGAAAGACCTGCCACCATGATTCAATTATCCTTCCACTGGGTCCCTCCTACAATATGGGGGAATACAAGATGAGATTTGGATGGTGACACAGCCAAACCATATCAATTATATTATATATGTGATATACATATATACATGTAACAATAAAATAAAAAACAAAAATTACACATGATCATCTCAATAGAAGCAGAGAAAACATTTGATAAAATCCATACCTATCATGATAAAATAGTCATAAAACATAGGAATAGAAGGGAGCTTCCTTATTCTAATAAAGGGGAGCTACAAAAATCTTATAGCTAACATCACACTCAATGGTGAAAGACTGGCTGGTTTCTTCCTAAGGTCAAGGGAAAAATGTCCACTCTCACCACCTCTACTCAATGTTGCACTGGAGATTCTCCACCAGGAAAATAAGACAAGAAAAAAATATCAATATTGCCAGATGTAATCTTGTACATAGAAAATAATGAATCCACTAAAAATTATTAGAACTGATAAGCAAGTTTATCAAGATTGCAGGATACAAGATCAATATACCATTTCATACCCACTAGCTGGCTAGAACGAAAAGTCAGATAGCAAGTATTGATGAGGATATGGAGAAATGGAAACTCATACACACTGCTGGTGAGAATGTAAAATGATTCAGCCTCTTTTAAAAACAGACTGGCATCTCCTCAGATGATTGAACATAGAGTTACCATAGGATCCAGCATTTTCACTCCTAGATATATACATATATATATATAAGAAATGAAAGCATATATCCACACAGAAAGTTGTACATGAATGCTTATGGCAATTCATATTATTTATAATAGCTAAAAGGTGGAAACAGCCCAAAATTCATTAATGGATAAATGATAAATTAAATGGATAAATTAAATTAAATAGATAAATAAATTAAATGCAGCATATTCATACAATGAGATACCAGTTGGTCATAAAAAGGAATAGAGTACTGCTACATGATAAAATGTGAATGAACCTGGAAAACGTCATGCTAAATGAAAGAAACCCATTACAAAAAGGCCACATACCACATGATTCCATTCATATAAAAGCTCAGAATCTATAGAGACAGAGTATATTAGTGGTTGCTTGAGTGTTTGTGGCTGGTAGAGAAAGAAAGAGGGATATGGGGTGGGGGAAGGAGTGAGAACTTAAGGATACGGAGTTTCTTTTCTCTTCTTGACAAAAATATTCTAAAATTGACTATGGTGATAGTTGCATGTATCTTTGCATACACTAAAAATCATTTATTTATAAACCTTCGATGGATGAATTGCACAGTATGTGAATTACATCTCAATAAAGCTATTTGAGAATTAAACAATCATTTCCCCCCGATCTGTGTATTGTCCTGTCTTCCTCATGACATTCTGTTAACCATGCAAGGCACTAAGTACCCTGGAAGTTATTCTAAACTGCTCTCTTTACCTTTTCCCCAGCATCCAATTCTTCATCCTATCTAGACTGCTTCCTAAAAATCTCCCTGACCTACCCCATTCTCTCCGTCCCTCTAGCATCCCCTTAATTTATGGTCTTATAAATAAGATTTCCCTTGATATGCCTTCCTGTGCTAAAAGTTGAGTATGAAGAGAATGGTATTGAAATTGATGGTGTGTGTGGAGGCAGGATTAATGGAGGGATATGTTTATTTGCAATCCAGTAAAGCTATTTATTTATTCATTTATGCTGTTTTATTTGAAGAGTTTTAGATAATGACAATGATATTGGCAGGGGTCTACTCCCATCTCTATACCCCTTCTTAATATCTCTCACTGTTTTTCTACATTTGTATGATTTTCTTTGTTAGATTGATACATTTTAAGCTGAATAGGGAAGCTATGGACATCATCTAGCCCAATTTTGTACTTTTGATCATGTACTGGGTTCGTTTTATTTCCTTCCTCTCACTACTCGGTTCCAAGCAACCAAAAATGTCTATTTTACTTTAATAGTGAATGAATTAGCAAAATATCTATCTTTCTATATACATATATGTATAATTATTTGGCATGACAATATATAATAATTACTTGAGGAAATTACAAAGCAAGAAAGGAGAAATCTTGGGAATAAATAAAGTAATTTGGGGAATTTGACTTATAATTAATTTTCTGTAAAGGGGAATATTGTGAGAGTAAAGGATTTTACTAATATAGGATAATATTACCTATGAAAAAGGAGATGGTCAGAACTAACAACAATGATTAATACATTAATCATTAAAAGAAAATTATTTTACAATGAGTATTATTGCGGTCAACTTGTCTGGGAGATGAAATGTACAATGTTTAGTAGGTTGGAAAAGATTATTTGGCAAAACAGATGGCAGCTTTGGAAAGCTTCTATTCATTTAGGTAGTTTTAAGAAGAATACCTAGATTGGATTCACTACATCTGAAAAACAAGGATTCTCAACTTTGCAAATATAGAGACTGGATTTTTTTTTAATATCCAAAGATGATTTGACACTAGAAAAACTGACAGGAATGTTCCTACCCCCAGGTATGTGCACTCTCACAATAAGTAAGCTGTATGGGCAGCCAGTGTAAAATCAAAGTTTTGCCTGGTCAGTACCGAAACAGAACACAGGGATTTAGGTCATCTTAAGTCTGTCAGAGCTGAGGCAACCTAAAGTACTCACTTTAGGTTCCCCACTCCAGGGACAGCCTGTCAAGAGCACAGTGCTTGGCTTCATCAACCAAGACTCTCCCTGCAGAGAGAATGACTTTTGCATCTTCTCTTTAAGACTTCATCTTCCCTGCATGGCAATATATAGTGTATATTCATATACAAAACAGCACACAACCAAATGGATGTTGCTTCAGTCTGGAAATAACAACTGATTGTGATAAATCTAGTACCAACTGTTTCCTGTGTCTGATTAGACTGCAGTTTGCTTTGGTTATGACATCCAACATGGGTCCAGTACTGAGAGACATAAGTACTGTTCATTTCCTCAGCCATTAAGATGTCAGACTTTTATATATGTGTTTTATTAGCTAAACTTTTAGAGAACACATTTTTCTCTGCTTTGAAGGTATTTCACCTCAGGGTCATCGATATTCTTTTACCATTTTTTTCTCTTTAGATAAGAAAATAAACTTCACTATATATTCCAATATATAAATAATATAACTTGACCTGCACTCACATGAAAATGTTGACACTTATTTACTTTCCATAAAACAAATAAAACTAATTTGTACATTTAAATAACTATAGTTACATATTTACAAGTAAGACATACTTAAATACATATTGCTTAATTAATAGCCACCTCCATTAAAAAAAAAACACTTTTTGTTAAAGGCCTAACCCAGCATCTAATATCTGTGTGTGATTTTTAATCATTTGTCCTTACCTATAATAGAACATTCTCAGTCTAAGGAAGCTATCTCACCAATTATCAGAAAGGAACAATCAGGTACACTCAGAATGAACAATTCGTGCAATGAAGGGCAATTGGCTGACTGCTGCATGCCTGAGATGGGTGACTATTCCAGGAGAAATTACTCTAGCTCCTGCCCCCTCAAATTTTTTTCCAGACTAATATTGCAGGAGGCAAGAAAGCTAGACAAAACAAATCAATGTTTTGTCAAGATGTTACTGAATGTAACAAAAGATAGCAAATGAACAGGATTGAAAGCATAAAATACATGCAATTCAGTTAGAATTGATTTATCTTCAAAACAAAACCAGAGGCTAAAAGATGTGTCTTTTCTATATCTGTATAGATGTGCTATATGCTACGTGCGGTGTGCTATGGCCTTCTGGCATCTAGGCAGTCTGTACCTTAGGTTCCTGGGAAAAAGGCAGAGTACAAACTGCGTGTGCGTGTGTGTGTGTGTGTGTGTGTGTGTGTGTGTGTGTGTGTGAGACAGGACTTTGGACCTAGATTCCTATGTGGCACTCCTGGTCCTGGCATGGGTCTTGCGACCTCCTGTTGCCCCTCTAGTCTAATACCCAAGTAAGGTTTTTCCAAACTTTATGTCCCAAGCAGCACAATTTATCCAAGAAAGTATAAATCATAATATTCAGTGCTCAAATTTGGAAAACAGTATTAAACAAAGGTAAGGAGTCTTCCTTAAAACTTTTCAAATGCATTAAGTTGCTATTGTATGTTGTGAATATTCACAGCTGAGATATTATATTCTCTGTGTATCTGAATTCTTTTAGCTCTGTAATTCCCATTAATACCCAAGTAAAATATCTAGTGGAACGTTTTGACCTAGAGTAAACTCTGGGCTATTAGGGCCCTTTACCCAAGTCTCATCCACTGTCTTAGCACTTGAAGTTGTGCCGGTCAGGAGGAAAGAAGCATAGCACAACCAAATGAAGTTGTCCGCCCTGAGGACTTCCATGTCTACCAGTATGAGGTAGTCCCAAACCTATTTTACTGAATGATGTGTGCTGGGAAAACCTCCATAAATGGAGCTGAGATCATAATCCCCAAATGAGGAAATCCAGACATAAAAGGGCATTTCAATAGAGACAAGGGTTCTTAAGT
The DNA here is from genome assembly GCF_006542625.1 of Nomascus leucogenys. Lineage (NCBI taxonomy): Eukaryota > Metazoa > Chordata > Mammalia > Primates > Hylobatidae > Nomascus > Nomascus leucogenys. The sequence continues at coordinate 61,009,041 of NC_044396.1, forward strand.
ATTGCTTCTCATACTGAATCTCTACCCAGAAGCACTGTGGTGGTTGGCTTACCCCATACCAGCCCTCCTCCTCAGGCACTTCTACCTAGGGGGAATAGGTCTGATGACATAGGGAATGTTTAGCACTCCCTGTTGGTCATAAGACTGTCACTACAAAGGTACTCATTCATGGATACTGAATTGCAACTGTCTGTTCGCTATTATTCTGACCACAGTGAAAGATAAACTTTGCAATATAGACAGAGCTTTTAATTATATTTTATTTAATATTTTCTTTTAAAAAATGACCAGGAGAGGAACTCTGAAATGAGTATGTTCTAGCTGAAATATTGAAGAATATCCCATAAGGCATCAGGAATCAGCTAATGCTTCACTTACAAAGAGTGCCTGCTGGCATGCAATGCTCAAACTTTCTACAGATTGGCAGAAAAAATAATTATTGTGACTCCACTGTGCAAGATGCGTGGGAAGGAAGGGGTCCTGGTACATAGGACTTCATTTTCAATAAAGTCTCCTAAAGAGATAAAGGAGCAACAACTGAACGTTCAATTTTATTCTTGGTTCAGCTTGCTGGATCACAAGCAATTCTTCTTTCTGCAGTATTTTTTCTTAGAAAATAATAAGACATAATATAAAGCAGGCTGGAAGAGTAGGGATTACACTCATTTCAGAATCAAACAAATCAAGGATTGAATAATTATCTCTTCTATGTTCTAGCTACATACCTTGGGCAAATTCATTAACTTTTCTTAGCCTCACTTAGCCCACCCCATACATGAAGATAATGATGCCTAATGTGAATGATTAACATGTGCCTATCTTCTTGAAATGTTTCTGGATCATAATAGGTATTCTATACATTAGGTCTCTACTAGGCTAAAGTGAGAACAAAGCAAATAAGAAAATACTAAAAGCAGAATAGCATGAACAAGAATGATCAGTCTTGTGTCTATGATTGTTGTTACTCCACAGAAAAATTTTACCTAATTTGATCATAGGTCATATAATCATCTTTGACAAAATACAGCATTTTATGGTGTGAAATGAGTGATACATCTGGCAGTCAGATCTAGCATTGATAAGGGATAAAACTAATCATTCCATTGGTGGATAGGAAGATGTCTTAGTCTGCCTAACTTGAGGAGGTTTTTGAAAGACAATAGATTCATCATCTGGGAAGCAAAGTTTGGTTTATTTTAGGTTTTACTTTAGAGCCAGTATTTGAAAAAAAAAAAGTTCTATACTATTTGCCAAATATAAGAAATTGATGAGATAAAATTGAAAATAATGATTGAAATGTTAGAATCAAATGCCCAGTAGCTAGTTTAAATGTCAATGCCAGTTCTTTAAACATTTCCACTTACAATTTTAGGATTGAAGAAGCCTTAAAGCTTGTTTTGACCTAGACCGCACTTTTAGTGTGGCCCTGTCATTATCCTGACACACTTGATGCTCAATTTTTATGAAGCATAATAATGAATACCAGCATATTAAAGGTGAAATAAAACCAGACTGCTTGAAAGCAGATGTATTCTCCTGGGGATATTTCAAGAGAATTGGAATGTGGGTTGGGGTACCTTATATCAAATAAGTATTTGCTAGAAAACACATTAGCCAGGAGACATAATGTAAGAGTAAGTGCCAGGGTACTCCATTGCAGGGGTACCCAACTCTCAAGGCTGGACCAGTCAATAGCCTGTTAGGAATCAGGCCACACAGCAGGAGGTGAGTGGCGGGCAACAAGCATTACTGCCTGAGCTCCACCTCCTGTCAGATGAGCAGCAGCATTAGATTCTCACAGGAGCACAAACCCTAGTGTAAACTGTGCATGTGAGGGATCTAGGCTGTGTGCTCCTTATGAGAATCTAACTAATGCCTGATGATCTGAGGTGGAATAGTTTCATCCCAAAATCATCCCCCCACCCCAGCTCCATTGAAAAATTGTCTTCCACAAAACTGGTTCCTGGTGCCAAAAAGGCTGGGGACTGCTGCTCCAGCACATCAGTCAATGTTTGATTGGAAAGCCAGAATCACCATAAGTATCAATGGAATAAGAAAATTAACAGAGGGATGAAGGCTTACACAAATGTAGAAGTCACTAGGGAAGTGGATGTTTGGCAGGCTGCAGCTGGAGGATTGGGAAACAGTCCCTGATGACTTTAGCCTGAAGCACTGGAGTGGGCAGAGAAGCTGGAGCTCACCCAGGAGTCTGAGTAGCTGCTGCTCCCCGTCACCATGATCCAAAACCAGGAACCCACAGAGTTGTCCATGGAAAGCTTTTCCACCACACCTTCTGGGAATAGGGTTGCCTCTTCACTTTGGCCCTCTAGTCACAGTTCCTCTCTTTAGCAGCCTCTAAGCCAGAACCATAGAGGGAATGGGATTTTGGGAAATGTAGTTCTCAGCCTTGGAAGGGCATAGTGCTGCTGGTGCTGAGTTGGTAAGAAACAACCCAGCTCACCTGGTTACAGTGTATGCTCAGATATGCTGACTCTCTCTGGAGAGCAGTGAGAGTATCACAGAATGTTTGGAAAGATGGATGTCCCATAGTATTTCTTTTAGGATTCTTCCTGTGAGAACTCAATAGATAAAAGTAGAAGCAAAATAACTTGGTCAAATAACAAAATCAAGACAAAAGAGAAATCAAGAATGTATGGAGTAACATTTGTGTGGCAGGCATTAAGTGATTTATGGATATTATTTCATTTACTTTCACAACATAGATTCTTTCACTTTATGGACAATACAACTTTATTTTAAAGGTGAAATAAAGATCTCCTGAATCATTAAACCAGTAGATGATAAAGTCAATGGAAACTAAGTTTGGGTTTAAACACAGAGCTACTGCTACCACTTCATATCACATCCCATCAAGGGGCTAGAAAGATTGATAGTGCTTTTAGTAAGACACAAGTATTTTCGTTATTAATTCAAGTCTACATTGGCATTTATTTAACTTTTAATGTGTATTTTGTGGCCTACCTGCATCAGAATGACTGGGAGAATCAGCCTTTTTTTTTTTTTTTTTTTTTTTTTTGAGATGGGGTCTCGCTCTGTTGCCAGGCTGGAGTGCAGTGGTGCCATCTTGGCTCAATGCAACCTCCGCCTCCCAGGTTCAAGCGATTCTCCTGCCTCAGCCTCCTGTAGCTGGGACTACAGGCACACACCACCACATCCAGCTAATTTTTGTATTTTTAGTGGAGACAGGGTTTCACCATGTTGGCCAAGATGGTCTTGATCTCTTTACCTCGTCGTCTGCCCGCCTTGGCCTTCCAAAGTGCTGTAATTACAGGCATGAGCCACTGCGCTGGCTGAGAATCAGCATTTTAAACTGGCTCTTTGGGTGATTAATGTTTAGCTTTCAGTTTAAGAGTTGCTGATTTAGACATTTTCTCAATCATCAGGGTGAACGCAGAATTTTGGCTAGGGGAAGGAGCCAATTTTACTGCAACCAATATATAAGGATATACTAAAATACAGAATTATATAAAGTTTCTGCAAAATACAGAATTAGAGGTAGTTCAAATTTTTGCCTTCTTTGTCAGTATCATTGCTCTACATGATTGCCTCCTCAAATTAAATAACATGTTGTGATTATTTCCAAATAAACAGGAATTTCAAATGAAAAAGTATTAATGTTTCCCTTTTTCTAGGAAAAAGCAGTAGTCATAAAAGGCTATAATATTTTCAAATGTATATTAAAGTTGTCTGTGGTTCTCTTTGTCTCCAGCTAATTGGTACCCTTTTGAAAGCAGCTGCATTGTTAAAGTCAATTAACGATGCACTTGAATCTATTTTGGCTTCCTACACAATGATCTAGTACACTCAGCACTCCGGTGACCCTGGCAGACACAACAGTACTTTGAAGTACTTTGCAGTCATTACTCAGAAACTCTTAATACCACCTGTGCCACTGGTCCTAGTTTCCAAGTAGAATATAATAACCTTAATTGGAGAGACATCTCTTTCTGACTGAGATCTTTGCTAGATTGAAGCTTCTGTTTGAAATGAATTCAGCAACACAAGGAAAATTATATTTAAGAGAAAAACCATGAAATTTCAAGTGCGTCACCTAGAGGATTTAAGCAGGTAACAAATTTCTCATTATTCTGTTCTCTGTAGAGCTAAATGTTTGTGCCTCTGATTTTCTCATCTGATAGCCAATATATTAAAACAACAACAGTTCTTAGGCCCAGAATGCCTTCACAAACTGAAAGCACAAAATATTTAGATTTGATAGCCTAAAGAGCGTATCAGTTAATTTGAGATAATTATTATAATTGAGAAGCATAATGGACATGACTTTTTTCAAGGCTTCTTCAAAAAATGTAAATTAAAGGGAGTTATTAGAGACATGTCAAATTGGAAAAATGTGGTCTATCAGACACTGTTAGCTTTCTTCTTCCCAGAAATTCCACCCCTGACTCTGCCATTCTCAGTTGCTTGATTTCTGACTGCAAGATGGATTTCTACCACCTTGAAATCATGAACAACCAGAACTTTGTTCCAGAACTGCCTTCCCAGTAAAGTCTTCTTATTGGTGATTTTCTGTGTGCTCATTGACACCATGTTCCCTCAATTCCTATAGGATAGGTCTTTTTAGTAATTTAATATGGATTTCAGATGGTAGATCTGTGGCCTTTTTATCTTCTGGTTTTCTGGGACCCATCTCATCTGGCTTTTAATATCTTTGATTTTTCTTGACGCTCCTATACATGCCCCAGACACCTGACACTTTGTTCTTCCCTGGAGGTCCTGGTGGTTTCTCTAACCCACTCAATCACCTTTCTTTGCAGTGAGAAAGATTAGGAAACCAGTCTTTCCCCAGATCTCAATTTTTCTCATGTGTAATGTAGGAGTTTTCATACCTTTCTTCTAACTTAGCTTTGAGAATTAAATGAAATGACACATGAAAGGCACCCAGTGTCTATATCTATACAGCACCTGTCGACTGGCAGGTCCTCAAGAACTGAAGCTAATTCTTCCCCATTTTGTTATTCTCAAAATGCTTTGATGCACAAAAAAATTTTGAAATTTTTCTGTTTCATGCTATAATTCATCTACTGTTTCTAAATAAATGCAGCATCCAATAAATTTTTTAAATCTCCGGGGTAAGAATTATATGCTCTAGTTCATTTGAAAGCCCCATTGCCTAGCACCAGGCTGGGCGTGATAGTATGTGTACAATAAATAATTACTGAAATGAATTAAAGTGAATGGGGAGCTGGAAGGGTTTGGATGGCAGTTGCCAGGCTGCCTGTTACACGTTATTCCTGACAGAATGTATCCCGTGAATTAATGATTCAGAACACCAGGTGGTCAGCCACAAGCCTCCTAAAAAGGGAAACAAGCAGGAGGAGAGGAGGATTTAGCATGAAAGCCTAAGTTTTACCACAGTGAATTCAAAATCTTTCTTTATCACTTTCAAAACTAGGCAGCTGGTGTCACAGCTTCATTCCAACTGTTTGTGATGGTGGCTGTGATGTTCTGGGGCACAAGGCAGGATGTTCCTGAGCCCCATCTCACTCCCACCCCGATTCCAGGTTCTAATGATCTCAATGATTCATTTGCACTTACGTTAACCTTAATAGGTACAATATTTTTAAAACTACATCTCTAGTGTTTTTTAAAGTCAAAGTTAATGAAAAACTGTGAATGATTTTTAAACTCCCTGGGCTTCAAACTTGGCAGGAACACACTAAGTTTGAAGTAAATTGTTACTGGTACCAGGACTCTCCTTTGTTTTATAACTATAGCCTTTGGAGTTCTGAGAGTCCTAGGGGTGGAGAGAACTTTGAAAATTTTTATTGAACTCATGCCTGCCCTGATAGTGAGAATTAAGCCTTGGATCTCTCAATTCAAATACAAAGAACACTTTTTTTCTTTTAACTAGTGCCTATTTAAGCATTCACAAGTGCACATATACATACATAAAACACTTTCCTCATTAAAATATTGAATAATATTCTTGCATATAAGTATCCATTTTCATAGCCACAGCAAACCATGGCCCAAGAAGATGAGCTTAAAGGGCCTAAAACTGCAACCTCCGTCCAGAATTTGACTTTGGAGGTCTTACTTTAGCTTTTGGAGAGGTCTGGGTATCTTATGGTGTATAGCATCTGTCTAGAAACATGAACATTTTCAGACAGACGGCACTCTACAGCTGAGCTTCTGTCTTCTTTTATTTCTAGCAGAAGTAGACCACACAAATATACAGATTACACAAATCTACACATTAACTTGATAAAGGGAGAAGAAAAATGCTATAAGACAAGAGATTATCACTAGCCGGTCTTATTAATTAAGAAATTATAGGATGGAGTACAATGGAGAAAAATTCACTGACACATATTTGAACTTAGACACCTCAAACCTAAGTGAAGGAACGAACAGAGCTCCCTAATTCTAATTAAATCACTTTATTCAGTGGGAATTACTTCTGCAGCTATGTCAGAACTCCTGCAAATTGCTTCATATAACTCTATCCTGTACTGATACTGTAGTGGTGTGTCTTGAGGAATGTTCTTATTGAATGTAAGGGAGTAAGGGACTTTGATCCAACACCCTGATACTTGTATTTCTTAAGCAGTACTGTTACTGCCAGTATGTTTGAAATATTGATATGTAATTTTCAAAAATGAAGACACCAGATAGCAGCATCATACAATCAGTACAAATTCTGGACAAAGACCAACTGTTGGTAAGAATGCTGTTGGAACTCTCCAACATTGACAGTAGGAATACAAAATGGTACAGCCACATAGGAAATAGTTTGGTATTTTTTTACAGTGAAATATACACTTACCATACAAGAAGAAACTATAATCCCATGTATTTACTCAGGATAAATAAAAACATGCTGTATGTTGATACAAAGGCTTGTAGTCCAGTGACCATAGCGACATTATTCATAATAGTAAAAAAGAAAACTGGAAGCAATTCAAATGCCCATTAACTGAAGGATCAATTTAAAAATTATGGTATATCCATTCAATGAAATACTAGCCACCAATATAAAGACGTACTGCTGATATGTGCAAGTTAGATAAATCTAAAGAGCATTAAGCAAGGGAATAAAGCTAAACACAGATGACTGTATTCTGTATGATTTCATTTCTATGAAATTCTAGAAAAGGCACAGGTTTGTAGTGACAGAAGCAGATCACTGACTTCTAGCAGGCAGGACAAAGGAAAGAGATTGACTTTAAAGAGGCACAAGAAAATCTTTCAAGATGATGAAAATGTTCTACAGTCATGACTGTAAGTGGTGTGTATATATATATTTTTGTATATATATATATTTGTGAAATATAGTATATATATTTAGTATATACACAGTATGTATCTACTATATATACAGTATATATTACTACATATAATATATATTTACTATATATACATATAATATATACTTACTATATATTTATATATATACTGTATATATTTGTCAAAACAATCAAATTTGACACTTGAAATGGATACATTTTGTTTTTTTGTAAATTATACCTCAATAAATCTGATTGTAAAAAGTAGGAAGTAGTTATTTGTAAGAAAATGCATGGATTTCAAAGGTTTGATTACTGTAAGTCTAAGAAAGACTTCATCTTATTAGGTGATGAGGGAGGATTTCCTCAAATTCTATGTCTCAATTCAGTTTGTTCCAAGTTGCATGGAACTACTGGTGGACAATATATGGGTGATAAATATTTATATAATCCTGAGGAGGTGTAAAATAAACATAGAGATAAAGAAAAAGCATACCAAATCCATGTTATTAATACTTTTCAGCTTCTGAGAAAAATTGAAATAATTATTGTGATTTTTTTTTTGTTACTTAAGGTATTTGAAACGTTTGAGAAGATATCACATTAGAGAATCTGTGAAATATCAAAGAAAATTTGATTGTTATTAGACTTGTGATTTATTTTGAAATGAATAAAAGAATTAATGTTATTAGATTTTTAAATTTTTATTCAGATTTTAATTTTTAAAAATACATACTAATTCTAAAAAATAACCTAGGTCTTTGGGTACAAAGTCTTCTAAATTTATGGACTAAAAATATTCTCATAATTTGGCAATAGGCATTAATAAGAATATCAATATCAGTCTGCAAGAGTAGGGTTCAAGATATGTGTGTGTGTGTGTGTGTGTGTGTGTGTGTGTGTGTGTGTGTGTGTATTCAACTTATTTCTGTACCAAGTTCTAATTGTAATGAAGTGGTGAAATTCCCCTCCATCTCTTCTCCTTCCCCTTTGCCAACAATTATTTGTCTCTCTAAAGCTTCAGGCTTTTAAGAAAAAAAAGCTAGCATTCCATTTTTTTCTTTGTTTTCAGATACAAACACATTATTTCTTTGGGTGCCATAGCCAAGTTGCTTGAATGAAGTGTGAAGCAGGCAAGGAAGGAGGGCAAATAAGTGGATTCTAAGTATAAGGATAAATCTATACATCGAAAATATTATCCTGCTACAGTATGAAACCATAAAATTTTGTATGTTCATTTATTTAGCCATTCCACTTCTAGAAAACACTTTTCAAGAATTACTCACTAGTGAGAACCATGTCTTAGCTGAAGATTGTCCATTACAGATTACACTCAATAACGAAAACTGTTAGCAATCTAAATATCCAACGAAAGACAATTAGTTAAATAACTATGACACAATTGCCCAATGGAACATTATTCAATCACGAAAATAATGTAAAAGAATATTAAGAACACGGAAAGCCTCAAGATATACATTTAAGTTGGAAAAATCAAGTTATGTATGATTCTCTATTGCAAAAAACAACATATAAATATTGAGCAAAGCTCTGAAATATATCTATTTCTGGAGATATATATCTCCAGTTTAGAGCTCTTTCCTAAACCCCAGATCTATGTTTTCTGTTTCCTGATAGACATTTCTACTGCGAAATCTCACGGCACCACAGCACCTCAAAATCAACATGTCCAAAACTGAGCATATCTTATATCCCTCCAAACCCGTTCCTTTTGTAGCATTCTCTATCTCAGTTAATGGTATTCAAGCCAGACATCTGGGTGTCCTTGAATCTTCAATCTACCGCCCACATTCATGTTCAGCAAATTTATTCAGCACCTGCTGTATGCCAGAAACTAGTCAGACCCTGGGTATTCCATATGGAAAAAAATAAACATGGTACCTGAATTCATGAAGCTTACTGTCTAGTGGGGAAAACAGACACTAATTATATCATTGCAAATAAATAAAATAGTTACGTTTTGATTCTTTTATGAAGGAACTAAGTCGGTACTCTGACAGAGTGAGGACGGGAGCCATTTTAAATAGGATGGTCAGGAAAGTCCTCTCTGAGAAGATGACATTAAGCTGAGAGCTGTAGTTTTCAGCCATGTGAAAGGCAGCTTGACATGGAGGAGAGAATTATTGATAAAAGAAAGAGAAACAAGAAGCCTCCAGAAAGAAATGTAGAATTAAATTTATTATACCTTCTAAAAATTTATTGAATATGTCTTTTTCTCTCTATCATTGCAGCCTTGACTCTTTTCTAGATCAAAATTATCTCTTGCCTCAATTATTCAAATATCCATAAAATAGCATTTCTGCTTCTGGATTTGTCTCCATCCCATCCACCCATCATATTGTAGCCAAACTGATTCTTTTGAGGCAAATTGGGTCATGTCACCCCAGTGCTTAACACTCTGTAAGAGCACACCATCACTCCTAGAACTAAGCCCCAACTCTCCTCTGTGGTTTATAAGGCTCTGCAAGATCTCACTCCAGAATACTCAAACTGTTTCCACTAACTGCCCTCCATTCTATACTTCAAACATACTGAACTTCTTTTATTTCTTCACACAGACTATTCTCTTACACCTTAGACCCTTGCCAAAGCTGTACCCTCTACCTGAAGCACTTCCCCACTTCACTCTTCTATCTGTTAAGTCTTTTACATCCTTCAGGCCTCAGCTAAGATATTATTTCATTGAGATAGGCTTCCTTGAGTACCCAAGTTTGATGCCCTGGTCTTACAGCACACTCTCTTCCCTTCTCTTCCATTATCCTGTATTGTAATCGCCCATGTACAGTCTGGTTCTTCAGACTGTAAATTTCACAATTTAGAGCCTTTTCTTTACTTTTTCCTGCTTTATCTTGAAAACCTAGCCAAGGTCTTGAAATAGAGTAAGTGCAAAGGGATTACCTTTGCACTCTGGCAAAGCTTGGTCGATCGCTTAAGTCCTGGATTTCAAGATCAGCCTGGGCAAAATTGCAAGACCCTGTCTCTAAAACAATACAAAAAAAATCATTTGGGTGTGGTGGCATGCACCTGTAGTTCTAACTACTCTGGAGGCCACGATGGGAGAATCACTTGTGCCCGGGAGGTTGAGGCTGCAGTGAGCCGTGATTACACCACTGCACTCCAGCCTGGGTGAGCAAGTAACACTGTGTCTCAAAACAGAAAAGTATGGATGGCTTTGTTTCTTTTAGAAATTATTCATATTCTAAATATTTTACAGATTATTTAAGTAGTACTATTCTACTGAGGAAAGAACACAGGCTTCAGATGGCTTATCAAGTACCGATATGGACATAGGTAAGACTTCCCTGATTATCCCAGGATATTAGGCTGAGCTGAGTCTAGGAACAAGCTCAAAATCCAAGGTCCTGACAGTGAGCAGGATCTGGTACAGTGGTGTGACATCACCTGTTTCAGAGCTGAAATAAGTAAGGCTGAAACAGAAGAGCCCAAGGGAGAGGAAGCCTGTAGGGAGAGACCTAATGCAAAGCCAGGGCAGCTCATTTAATAGGTCCTCCTTTCACAGGGACTGGGAAATAGACTGTACCCCATAGTCAGGCAACTGGACAAATTTTCAGATATCCATAGAAAGGAATGTGACATGAAGGGGTAAGCGGGAGAACAAACCTGGAAAACATTTCTGAAGCAGGAAAAAGATCACATCAATTCCGTTTTTATGGGGAATTTACATCCTCAGCATGGGTGGAGAGGAAACATTTAATGCTACTGACAGCAGAATAATTTTATGGTTCAAAGACTATGGGAATGGGTGTCATGAGACCAGTATTTAGGCTACTAGCTTTTTGTGTGATCCCCAAGAGAGAAACCTACCTCTGTGCCTTGCTTTCCTCCTTTGTAAAATTAATGGATTACGCTAGCTGATCTCTTAGGTTTTTTTTTTCTTTTAATTAAAACATTCTGTGTTCTCTCATTCTGGGATGAATGCCCAAGGCATTCAACAAAATACATTTGTTTTAAAGAGATAGAGGAGGGAAGTAATTCATCTGTACTTATTTATGAAGCACAAAGTGAATTTTCTGACTTTCAGATAACACCTTGACACATGCTTGATAGTTTCTGAGTAAACTTGCTTTATATGTGATGAAACATACTAAATTTAAATTGACTCTAGTTTAACCTAAAAGCCATGGGAATCTGACACATTTCCACCCATAGAAAATATTAGAAGGATTTCATTTACTGCTAATGCTTGGTGCTAGAAACACTTGAAAGTCAAACACAAGTCATTTATTTTATGACTCATTTCTAACAACTTGGGAAAAAATACATTTAGTAACTCTGCGTCAGTGCTATGAAAAGAGGCAAAATAATGTTTCTCTAAAACTTAGAGAAAACCACCTCTAAAGGAATATTTTGGGCATATTCTGCACTGGCTCTTTACTCCCAAAAGCTACTTGTCCCTGAAACAATCCCATTATGAGGTTATCTCCCTCTGGTTGCAGGCAGAGGAAAGAAATCAAGCTTTTGTTCCAAGTTAAGACCATCTTGCTGCAAGCCTTGTTCTGATCTTAGAGACCTAGAGACACCTGCTCCAACACCTGTGTAGTAGTCTGTTCTCACGCTGCTTTAAAGAACTGCCCGACTGGGTAAAAGAAAAGAGGTTTAATTGACTCACAGTTTCACGTGGCTGGACAGGACTCAGAAACTTATGATCATGGAAGAAGGCACTTGTTCACAGGGCAGCTGAAGAGAGAATGAGAACCGAGTGAAGGGGAAAGCACCTTATAAAACCATTAGATCTCACGAGAACTCACTATCATGAGAACAGCACGGGGGAAACTGCCCCCATGATTCAATTATCTCCATCTGGGTCTGCCCTTGACAGGTGGGGATTATTGCAATTCAAGGTGAGATTTGGGTGGGAACACAGAGCCAAACCATATCAATCTGGCATTCTAAAATATGCTCCAGTCTTGGTTTACAATATTCAAGGCTGGAATTTCCCTCACTCGTATCCCTTCCCTAGATACGTTTTCCTGATTGGAATTTTCGGGATCCTTAGGGTCACAAGGAAAAATTACACACAAATTACTTTTAGTAGGTTTATGGTAGGAATTCTCCCCATAGGGTAGCATGTACAGGAATGTTACATTGCACTCAGACCATGCAAGACTGAGATGTACAACAGCCATCATGAGTACTGGAACAATGGCTAAGCATTGTTTGGAAAGACAACTGCTCTTTCTTCTCCTCGTCCTACTTTATCTATTAACTTTACCCTAATGAGAAGAAACGATGTGATTGGCCAGGTTGTTACCATTTAACTGGAGTCTCAGGGACACCTGACCTATCTTACCTTCAGACATTATAAACATTCTTTCAGATCACGTACAAAAACCTGGTGAAAATAGCTAGGGCCCGAGTAGCAAGATTGATTTCATTTGACCCAGAAGACACTATCATATCATGTGAATCAGAACAGAATTTAGGACCTCTTGTAGAGAATAGGACAATATAAATGAGCAGGTACTTTGAAGCTTTATGAACTTTCTCAGTGATAAGATTGCAGATAAATAGGAAGTACAGTTAGTAAACAAAAAGGTACCATGAAACCACTAATGATCTCTGCATGTTCATCCATCTAAGAGCCACTTCTCCCCTCCTCAGGGGATTTGAAAATCTTGCATGCTGACTCCATTCTTATATATTTAGAGACTCTCTGAAATATTAGGTCAATTATATCTGTTCTGCAAAGAGATTTCACTAAGGAGAAGAAATTGTAAAATTATGCCCATATGTTTTAGGGTGTGATTTAGTCTACAGAAAATTATAAAAAATTGACATAATCCCATTGAAATCTAAACTATAAGCAAAAAATATACATTTCACTTTTTGCCACTGAAGTATGGAAGCCTTTTAACCAGAAGCATATCCAAGGCTTTCTAAATTCACTCTCTGAAAAATGAAATGCCAGCTCCACGAAGTTGAGCCAGACCTCCTGCTCAAACCAGCCATTCTAACGATAAATCCATTATGTGGGTTGAGGTTGAAGTGTTGGAGAAATTGTGAGAGCTTTTTAAATAATCTGTATATAATCTTCTATTTATATTCGTTGTGATTCTTGATTACTTTTTTGTCTCGTATTAAGTTTCCTATTTACATTTTTTTTTGCTTTTTTTGGTCTTGTTTTCTACTTTCTTTTGGATTTGCCAAGTTTTGATTTTTTCTTCTCTTTGCTTTAAATTCATTTGGGATATTATCCATGTTATTTCTACTATTTTGTGATAATCCTTAGATTTATAACATACAGACTTCACTTAAATATTGTCTTAGTCCATTTTGTGTTGCTATAATAAAATTTCTGAGAATGAGTAATTTATAAAGAACAGAAATTTATTTCTTACAGTTCTGGAGGCTGGGACGTCCGAGATTAAGGTGCCAGCAGGTTTTGTCTGGTGAGGGCCTTTTGCTACAGTTTTCTCGTACGGCAGAAGGAAGAAGGACAACCTAGCCAAAGGCTGCTGCCTGAAGCCTCTTTTAAAATGGCCTTAATCCCATTAATGGAGGAGGAGCTCTCATGGCCTAATCATCTCTTAAAGGCCCCACCTCTTAATACTATCACATTGACAACACCTGAATTTTGAAGGGGAGTAATTCAAATCATAACCACTATCAATATATCTTAATTTTGTCTATAGTTCTGCATTCATCCTTTATAAAAATGATCTTAAATTCTACAAATATGACCACCCTTCTCTGTCTTAAAAAATTACTATTTTCTTTAGTTGTACTTTACTTTGTTTTTAAATCCCTGTTAAAGCAAACTAAATATGGCCTGAGAAGGACTCCGTACTTCTATATTTGAGTCCTTGTGGATGAACTGTAACCTAGCTTAACAGTCAAACAAAATTGAAAACCTAACTTAGTAGTAAGTAGCGCCTGTAACAATAGCTGAGTGTTGGCCAGTCTCAGCGGCTATACTTCTACCACTTATAGACTGCTGAATGTTCAAACTGCGTTCAAATAAGGCAAATACCGAGCTGTAACCAATCTCACTGTTTCTGTACCTGTATGTCACTTCCAATTCCTGTATGTCACTTTACCTTTTTTGTCTATATATTTGTTCTGACCGTGAGGCACCCTTGGGGTCTCCGTGAATTTGCTGTGATTCTAGTGGCTGCCTGTTCATTGCTCAAGTAAACGCCTTTAAATTTAATTCAGCTGAAGTTTTTCTTTTATCATCCATAATACTATTTTTACGTTGTTCACATCTGTTAATATCTTTCTCAGTTTCTTTACTTATCATTGCTTCTTACATTCAGCCCCTTTCTTCTAATTAATTCCTTCTTGCTGAAATATGTATTCTTTAGTTCTTTCAGTAAGTGTATGCAAGTAGAAAAACTCTCATAGTATGTTAGAAATGACCTTTAGTTTACATTCACTTTTGAATCGTAGTTCCCATAGAATTCAACATTGATCAGTATTTTGATTCAGTAGTTTAAAAATATTTTATTTTCTTCACACATCTACTTTGCTGACGAGAAGTCTGTTGTGAGGTCTTATTATCATTCTTTAAAGACTGTTTTCCTCTAGTTCCTTTGATTATACTGTTTTTGTGTACACTATATGCAGCTTTATTTCTATACCTAGGGAGACAGGAGGAATGTCTGAATAAAATATAATGTTTGGGATTAATTTTATTTTTTTCTTTTCTTTTTTTTTTTTTTTTTTTGAGGCAGCGTTTCACTCTTATTGCCCAGGCTGGAGTGCAATGGCATGATCTCAGCTCACTGCAACCTCCACCTCCTAGGTTCAAGCGATTCTCCTGCCTCAGACTCCCTAGTAGCTGGGATTACAGGCACCCGCCACCACGCCTAGTTAATTTTTTATATTTTTAGTAGAGACGGGGTTTCACTATGTTGGCCAGGCTGGTCTTGAACTCCTGACCTCAGGCGATCCACCCGCCTCAGCCTCCCAAAGTGCTGGGATTACAGGCGTGAGCCACTGCGCCTGGCCAATTTTCTTTTATTCACAAGGAAATTCATCAATGTTTTTCTTTATGATTTCACTAGGTCTGCATTTGGCCTCTTCCATTCAATGCTTTGTGGTGGGTAGGGTCTATACCACAGCTAGGGTAATCATTTAAAACGTAAATCCGATTATTTCACATTTCTGCTTAAAATGCTGGAGATTTTCTTGTATTCCTAGAATAAAGATAAAGACCCTAACCCAAGCTAAATGCCCTATATGATCTCTCCAGAATCATCTTGGGCCTTTTTTCCCCTTTGCTTTTTGACATACAGCCACATAGGCCTCCTCTTAGTTCTTTCCCACTTTTGCCCAGTTAATCCCTAGTCACACTTGAGATTTTATTTCAATGTTACACCTAAAATGAAGTCTCCTCTGATCCCTTAGAATACATTGGATCTCTCGGCCAGGCGTGGTGGCTCAGGCCTGTAATCCCCGCACTTTGGGAGGCAGAGGTGGGTGGATCACGTGAGATCAGTTCAAGACCAGCCTGGCCAACATGGCAAAACCCTGTCTCTACTAAAAATACAAAAATTAGCTGGGCGTGGTGGCGGTTGCCTGAAATCCCAGCTACTCAGGAGGCTGAGGCAGGAGAACCACTTGAACATGGGAGGCAGAGGTTGCAGTGAGCCGAGATCGCACCACTGCACTCCAGCCTGTGCAACAAGAGCGAGATTCCGTCTCAAATAAATAAATAAATAAATAAATAAATAAATAAAATAATAATAATAATAATATACTGGATTTAAGATATGCTGTCACAACTGCCTGCATTTAGTTTCAAAAAGTGATAGAACTATATAAATATATGACTAGGTGATTGTCTGTCTTGTTTCTTTGAGGGCAGAAATCACTTCCAGTTTCACCCAGCCTTGTAATCTGAGCACCCAGCATAATTCTTGGCAGTTAGTGGTTATTGTTATTTTAAAACGCTAAATCTAAAGCAGTACTTTTTAAAACTGCCAGTACATTCTTCTTTATTTCTCTTACACACATAGAAAATATCTATTGCCTATTAACGTAAGAAAATTGTTTGCTAAAACTTAGAAGTCTTGATATATTATTTCCACTGGCCTTTAAGCCCTGCTACATTTTCAAATTGCATTACATGGAACTATGCTTTTATGTAGTTAATCACCACTTGTCAACCTAAAAAAGGTGAAGGTCAACACCATGATATTTTGCCTTGAAAAATGCTTCCCAAAGGAGATCACTGATGCCTTTTTCTTTACAAATATAATTCCTTGGTGTTTGACTTTATTTTTGTCAAGAATTCATGCAATTAAAAATTAATTACACACACATATAAGTAAATATGATTTTTAAAAAAACCTACTGTGGTTATCATGGTCTCAGCTAAGCAGGAAGCTGCCATCTGGAGAAATGATTTTCACACTCTGATGACTGAAGTGGCCTCAAATCACTAAGTGTGACATGCTTCCTTCACTTATTTTCTAATTAAATGCAATTTGCTTTGAAAGAGTTTCTAACTAAAAATATAATTCTACTGATATAATCCAAGTAAAATATAGCCTGACAGATGGAGAAAGAATGGAAAGTAATTCTAATATCACCCTTTCAAAATAAAGTGTGACCATCCAAAGATGCGGCAAATTATTATCCCTTGTTTTAAACGCTGATTTTTCCCTTGGTTTCTACTCCTGTGGAAATTATAATTTGAAATCCCTAGTTCACTTATTTTAAAAAGTAAATAAAAATGGCAATCTGCATTTTTCCACTGAACAAATTTAAATGATTTCCTTCCTAAGGCTGAACACATGAAAAATAAAATCATTTTATTTATGTTTTTAAAATGAGCATTACTAGTGGCATGACCAACAAATTGGAATAGCACTTGTCACTTCAGCACAGCAAATATTCCACAGCAATTACAATTGGGTAACTAGGTCAAGTTTGTCCATCCTAACAATTTCAGGGGACATACAAAATAATTTGTATGTATGTATATAAATATATGTGTGTGTATGTGTGTGAGGTATACCATATATATTATATGGCATGTGTATGTGTGTATCTATGTATCTGTGTGTACATTATTACATATTACATATACATATTATGTGTGTACATTACATTATTGAATGTAATGTGTATGTGCATATATTTATATATAATTTGTGACATTTGCCTCAAAGTATCTTTTTCTTTATTACATAGCATGTTTGTCTCTGTCAGTTAGGATTTGCATTCAGTTGCTATGTCAGAGACTGGAAATAACAGTGGCATATACATAACAAAAGTTTATTTTTCTCTCTAGTAGTAGAAATCAAGAGTCAGGTGTTTTGAGGCTGACATGGCAGCTCCCAAGTCACCAGGGCCCCATATTCCTTCTATCTTTCTGTGCTGGAAATCTTAGTGTTATGGACTAAATATCTGTGTCCCCCACAAACTTGTATATTGACCCCCCAACCCCCAAAGTGATGGTATTTGGAGATGGCACCTTTGGGAGGTAATTAGAGTTAGATGAGGTTAGAGGGTAAGGCCCTCATGATGGACTTAGTGCCCCATAAGAAAAGACAATAGAGAGCTTGCATTCTTTCTCCACATGCAGGAACCCAGCAAAGGCTGTAGAGAGGACATAAAGAGAGGGCAGCCATCCACAAGCTAGGAAGGGGGTCTTCACCAGGAAACTGAATTGGCTGGTACCTTGATCTTGAACTTCCTGGTCTCCAGTACTGTGAGAAATAAATTCCTGTTGTTTATGCCACTCAGTCTACAGTATTTTGTTTTGGCAGCCCAAGCTGACTAATCCATGTGGTATGTGTTTCCACTGTCACCTTCCCTCATCGACCTAGATTTCTGCTTGAGCTCCAGCTTAGAAGTAGGGTAGTGGAAGAGGACAATGTGACCTTCCTGGAAGCCCCACTCAATGAGGTCTGAATTCATTTAACTTTCAGGTATGCAAGAAGCCTGGGAAATTTAGTTTATCATCAAGGCATTCTCCCTAGGGTTATAAAAGGAAGAAAAAAATGACTATTGGTCAGGCACCTGGAAGTATCTGCAACAATGTGTATTTGTCTGTTCTCTAGAATCAAGGAGGGCATGTGTTTATATGTCAGGTGAATTAGTCTTTTGAACAAATTTGATTCCAATCTTGAACTCTACAAGACAAGTTTCTAGGAAACCTTGGTCCGGGCCAATTAATTTGTTTTTCTGAACCATAGTAACATCTATTTTACTCACTAAACGCGGTCTCTGTGTCTAAATACATTTTTTTTTTGGTTAATTAAGTCATATTTAAAATGTACTAGGAAAACTCAAAAATTAGATAAATCTCATGAGAGAATCTTTTGAAAAATACAATTGATATGCTGAATTTCCTTTAAATTTTTTTCCATTTTTTTCTTTGTTTTAGTAAAAGTAAAAAATATTGGTTCAGGTACAGCAAACCAACAGGTTATATCAACTAAATTGTTAATGATAATTTATGGAGTAAAAATGAGGATTTTGAATGCATGTATACATATTCTGGCTGATGCCAGAAACTTTGCAAATAATTATTTCCTATCCTCCCCATACCCCAGTAAATAATACAAAATAAAATAGGAAAATATTAATGTGTATTAAAATACAGATTTGATATTTAGAACTTGCCAACCTGGAAAAAGAAAACTTTCTACATCTTCATCATAATAAAAACATGTTCACATTTCTCTCTTTCCTTTCACCGATGACTGTATCTGTAGATAACCAAAGAGAGTAATGACAGACCATTAGCACTAATAAGATAATTGATTTAGATAACTCAATAAGATATAAAATACTACATAAAATATAGAATGTAAGATAAAAATAAAATGTTGAGATCTGTTCGTCCAGATAGAAAGTAAGATAATTGCTCTGATCAGCTCTGTCTTATGTGTGTCCCATATTTGTTCTTTGAGAAATGCCCATTTCTTGCCCCAGAACAGTCTGTAAGTGTTGTGTGGCCCCAAAGCCATCACCTCTCTTTTACACATTGTCAAAGCAGCCAGGCAGCCCTGGCCATTAGATTTTCTTAATGTGACTCAGACCCCTGTCCACTGCATTACATGAGACACATACTGAGCTTCACAAAACCCCCTTTTTTCAGTTTCAGAGAACAAGATCCTTCAGCACTCTTTCTTCAAACTTAATATGTAGATTTCTCTAAAGAAACCTTCTCATTCTAATTTCTAACTCTTAATATTTTTATACCATTGATGTGAGTGAAGGGATAAGAGTCACTTAACTTGGTGTTAGGTTTCTTGGTGTCTTACTTACACATTTTGCATATGGTCCAGCACCTCCTTTGAAATGTGGTACCTTTAGTCTCATGGTATCTCAGCAAAATTTTTATTTCAAACTAAATAAGTATTCGTTGTTATTATTGTCCAAGGAAAAAGGGCATCTGTGTTAGCACTGAAGGTAGTAGCCAAATAAAATTTTAGTTTTATATGTCACATCTTTTTTATAGAATAATTAATTTGTATATTATGTTTAAAATGAGAAAATATTTTTTAAAAGTAATCTTTTTCTACATGAATACGTTTTTCCAGTATTATTTATTAGGACCTTCATTTTCTCAGAGTCTGCCATGTTACCTCTGCATATATCAAAATTCTATAGATGTCGGTCTGTTTCTAAACTCTATTTCATTTTTTGTCAATTTTCTTGTTTTTGTGCCAGTGTGGCACTGTCCTAGTTATTACTGCTTTATATAAACATGATGTCTAACAGAGAAAATTCCCCCACTATAGCCCTTTTCTGCAAGAAGTCCTTGACTTTTCTTGGATGTTGTGTCCTTCATAAATGTTTTAGAATCAGAGTCTCATAATAATAATCAGTGATTTGAAGACCATCCCTTATCGCCAACCCTCAACTCCAGGAGATAAAGAAGAAAAAAGTTTTTGATAATCAAACATATGGGTCCGACTTGTTTCTCTCTCTTGAAGTGACTGTATCCCCCTTTATTCCCAGATAATTGATGGTGATGCTAGCCAATCACAAACTTTCTCATGGGAGACACTAAGCAGATTTCCCTCCAGTCTCTGGTAGAGGTTAGTATAAAGCAGCATTGCATATAAGAATGACTCATGACTTCATTCACAACAAAGGTAAAGGCCAGAGAAGTTCCCATGTTTGGTTTCATTACTCTTGTTACATTACATATGAATTACCATGTGGAAATAGAGTGTCCCATGTCTTGCTATATATCAAACACTTTCAGTGACTGTCTAGCAAGCTCATATCTTCACAAATGAACAAAAAATTGTAACATAGCAAATGGCTAACAAAGCCCCTAATTTATTTTTAAAAGATCTGCCAATAGTTCCTGGCATACTCTGTCTGTTGCTTTTGTCATTTAAAATCATGGTAATATTTCCAGGTCAACACATAAAGAAAATGATTCAATTTATATAATTATGTGATATTCACAACTAGGGATATGGCAATTAATAAAATAGAAAAGTCCTCTGACTACAATTCTGAATACAAATGTAATTACCCTCTTCTTTGAGATGCATTACCAGAGTCTCCCTTACTCCTCCCTCCTCGCAGGTAAAATTGATTGCCACATTCTTTTTTTTTTTTTTATGAGACAGTCTTACTCTGTCATGCAGGCTGGATTGCAGTGGCCCCGTCTTGGCTCACTGCAACCTCCACCTCCTGGGTTGAAGCGATTCTCCTGCCTCAGCCTCCTGAGTAGCTGGGACTACAGGCATACACTACCATGAGTGGGTTTCTCCATGTTGGTCAGGCTGGTCTCAAACTCCTGATATCAGGCAATCCTCCTGCCTCGGCCTCCCAAAGTGCTGGGATTGCAGGTGTGAGTCACCATGCCCATCTGCCACATTCTTTTTGACATTACTTTTTTTTCTCCAAATTTAGCTTCATGCTGGCACATTTGTCTTTAACACAATTAGTTATTTCCATGCTTTGATGCTCACTTCATGAATTACCTCTCTGAGACCTCCTCTTTTCTTTTTTCTTCCACTGAGACTTGAACATTATTTTCTTCATTGTGCCATAATTTTTTCCAAGTCTTTTTCGGTAGCTAATTGTGTTTATAAGGTCCTCTCTTGAGGGTCCTTCCTCAGGAGAGCGTAAACCTCATCATTCTTCTTTCTACTCTCAATTTCTCACCTAATGCAAAGAACATCAGAATCTGTAAATAAAGGTTAAATAAATTCTCTCAAGTTTTCACAAATCACCTCCAATAAGAGGACTTAAAAACCACATCTACAATATTTTAAAGTCGTATTTAGGTATTTCTATCTGGATGTCATTTTATCTCCAAAAATCCAATATCTTGAAAACTGAATTCATCATCTTTTCTCACCATTATCCTTCTCCCCTGCCAAATCCCTTTATTGAATTTTTATAATATTTAACCATCATTGTTTTGAGTTAGTCCAACTCATTGATTCTGTTTTCTCTTATCTTATATCTTGTCAGTTATCAAGATCTGTTGATGATTTTTTGTCCTAATATTTTCTAAAACCATCCCTTTCTTTCTTCTCTGAAATGAAAAGCCAAATTGTAGTTATGCATGTTCTGAAGCCTGGCCTATTGCTATAGTTGCCTAACATGGTGACTTATAGACACTCAAAAGATGATTATTAGTGGGGTGACCAGACGTCCACATTTGTACAGTAAATTATGTGGTCCCCATACTTTTGGAAAGAATGGGAAGTTGTCAGAAAAGTGTACATGAAGAGATCCATGGTCCTCATGTGTCAGCTGTGGCATCTGTCAAAAGCTGAAGAACCAGAGCCAGGTGGATTCCCTAGCAATGTTTTTGCCACCAAGCTGGTCTCAGAGGAAATTATACAAGTTCACTGAAAGGGACATTATTAGTAAATCTGGAGATTGTGGTAGTCCTTTTGACCTCATTTATTTACTTGTTTTGCCTTTTCTGGAGCCTCTCTCGCCGTTTCCATGTCTGCAGAGTCTTCCCTCTTCTTACGTGCTCCCCTTAAGTTCTCACTATCCTGGGGTATGGTTCAAAGCTCAGGACTTCCCACGTTTCCACTGAGTTCCATCTTCTTAAGTTTGTGATCTTCGTATAAGACAATAGCTAGTCAGATTCATTCATCCGTTCATTCTATATTTAATGAGCACCTACTATTACCAGGATTGTTTTAGGCACTGAAAATAAAAAGTAGCCTTTGCAAAGACGAAAATAACTACTCTCCCTGACCCCCTCAATACTTCAAATTCATAGTTAAGAGCATAATTAGAAGACAGATTGTCTGGGTTCAGATCTTAGCTGTACCCCTCTCAGTATGAGAAGTAGTGCAATTACTTAAACTCTCTGTGTTTCATTGCATCATCTATGATAATAATCATAGTATTTACCTCACTCAAAAGGCATAGTGTAAGCATTGCATCAGAAAATATCTCAAACTCTTAAAATAATTCTGGTACTTATTAAGCACTCAATAAATATTGACTATTAAGAGTATGCCCTAAATACTCTGGGCATTTCAGGTCTGGAGATCTGAAGACCATGCTGAAAATATGGTAGTCACAGCAATGTGTGCTGTGACAGTTACAACTTTTTCTCTGCCTACGTATCAAGTAAGCTTGATTAATATTGATTGTTTGATTGATCAGTTAATGGCTCTGGGATTTTGAGAGGGTTTTAGTCATTAACTGATACAGAGGTTGAGCACAACTGACCTTTGGTGTCAGACAAAACTGGGTTCAAATCTTTCTTCGCTGCATATGTGCCATATGATCTTGCAAGGAATTGGGTTAATGATTCTCCTGACCATTTATTCTTTTAAGTGACGTTTAATTACTCCCTGCTAGACACTATTTTAGTCCCTGGGGATACAGTAGCAAACCAAATAGATGTGATCTCGGCACTGTGTTGCCTACAGTTTAGTGAGGTAAGGGGGAGAAAATATGCAAACAAATAAGTGAAAGAAATAGTTTTAGCCACCTCCTAGGGTAATTGTGAGGAGTTGTAAATTCTCCAGGAATGTAATTGCCAGGATAAAAGGAATTCATAGTTTAATGTAAGAACCAGTCATACAAATAGATATTTGTCATTCTATACGGAAAAAACAACAGAAGCATGACTACGGGGACTGAGAGAAAGTGTGATCTAGGGAGTGGTAGATTCTGGGCCACAGGCAGGAGTTGTAGAATGGTGATTGGCTTCAGGGAGGAACTGCAGTAAGCTTCTTGAGGCCAGTTTTGCTGTCAAAGGCCATTCTTTCTTTCCTTTTGACTTAACATTGCTGCCTGAATTGTTTTCCAAGTGAGTTTGTTTCACCATATTAGACCTCTCCTAAAATATTTCCTTTTCATAGCTCACTCTTTCTCAAATGCCCAAGGAAACACTTTTGTAGGCGCATGCTCTTTTCTTTTTCTTTCTGTGTTTCCTTTTCCTTTTTCTTTTCATTTCTTTCTTTTGGAGACAGGGTCTTAATCACCCAGGCTGAAATGCAGTAGCACAATCATAACTCACCGCAGCCTCAAACTCCTGGGCTCAAGCAATTCTCCCACTTCAGTATCCTGAGAAGCTGGAACTACAGGTGTCTGCAACCATGCCGGACTACTTAAAAAAAATCTTTCATAGAGACAGGGTCTCACTATGTTGCCCAGGCTGGTCTTGAACTTCTGGGTTCAAGTGGCCCTCCTGCCTTGGCCTCCCAAAGTGCTGAGATTACAGGCTAGATGTTCTTTTCAATCTTTCTGAAATGGTTATTGAATTTGAAAGCCCAAGCCAAAGGAGTTAAGAAGTGCTAATCTGCAACAAAATTCCCTTTTAGTTCTGTCCTCTCATCAGGATAAATCTTTTTGAGGGATGCTGCCTTTTCTTCACATCTTTGTATCTCTTGCATTTTCTGATATCAAGTTCACCTTCGGGAAATTCCACCTGGTGAGAAATTACAGCAATTCCCGACCTAACACTTATGGCAAGAGTCCAATCTCCTAGCAATTGACTGATCGCTCTGACCTCTAAGCTGGACAGTGCACAGCCACCTCAAAGAGCTCTTACAGGAACCCCTGGTGGATATAAACAAAATGAGATCATTGAAATGAGTGGAATGCAAACACCAAAACCCGTATCTGGACTTTAAAAACATGCACTATCAAGCTTTGTGCAAAGCCTCCAGGCCCACATAAAAATCTGAAATGATTTACAGGAAAGGCCTAGAAAATCTATGTGGACGAAAACCTGTGACATTAAGGCTCTTCTTTCTTCTTTAGGATGGGTTGAAGCATAAGAGTCTATTTCATGTAGAATTGCAACAATTTGTAATTTGGTAATTAACAAATGGTAAAACTAGCAAGACTTCTTCCAGATATAGATGCCAGGAGCCTTTCTCCCATTTTGACCCTCTCATGTTGATTTCAAGGCCTGCATTAATCTGTGGTTGGTTTTTCACCTTTTAACTCCACCCACAACATCAGATGTCAAATTGAACACTGTAGTCAAAGAACGAGACAAAATTTAGATTGGAATATCTTCAACTTGCTGAAAAGTTGGTAGTTTGTATGATTGCTTGCATTTTCCATCAACATTTCATATTAACATTATGCAAAGTGCTGCTTTAAGGTTGACATTATTGTAGACACATGGGCTGGAAAAGTGATGTCAACCAATTCCCATTTAGTTGAGTTTCTTGATTGTGTGCTCATGACACTGATGAGAAAAACAAGTAGATTGAAAGGAATACTTTTGTCTTCTCTCTGTCTTCCCTATCCCTGGGGGATTCTTACTATTGGCTAATGACTTTCAAATCTATGTCATCTGTATCACTGACAGCTCTCTCCCTTGAACTCCAGTCTGTAGCTGCCACCAGAGGTCCCTAAAACTCATCACATTCAGAACTTAAATCCATTATTTTTCTTACTAAACCCTCCCCATCCCCCTTCATGTCTTAGATTAATGCTATACTATTCAGACAGTTATACTAAACTGAAATCTCTTATTGCTTTCCAGGAATTCCTGAATATGTAACAATGTCCATATTCCAGCATTCATGTAAATAGACAATTGTAGAGGAGTAAAAGTGCATACAGTGGAGAAGACCTAAATATCTAACTTTAAAAAGTCCTTTGATTTGAGTAGCATTGCCACAATTCTCTGCAGGGTTTTGATAGTTTGCTAAAGGTGTAAGTAATTAAGTACAATTATCACCACAATTGAAAAATCAACCTGAAGCATGTCGTCCACTCTTATGGGTTCAGAAATGCATTTTTTAAACAATTAAAAATTTTAACAATTAAATCCAGATTTATTTGAATGTCACTGGCTTTCCCCTTAATAACCTCTTTCTGTTCCAGGAGCCAGTCCAGGGACCACATTGCATTTAGTTGTCATGTCATGCTATATCTTCTGTTCTGTGACAGTTTCTCAGCCTTTTCTTATCTTTAATGACCTTGGTAGCTTGAAAAATACTGGTCAGGCACTTGTACACTGTCTCCCAATTTGGGTTTATCTGCTATTTTTCTCATGCTTATACTGGGGCTTTTCATTTTTGGAAAGAATGTCACGAGGTGAAGTTCCTTCCTCATTATATATTATCAGGGGATACATGATATCACCTGTATGTAATATCACCTGGTGAAAGTGGTATTTGCCAGCTTTCTCTGCTGGAAATTTACTATTAATATTTTTCCCTTCCCTTACTTTATCAGGAATGTACTTTCATGCTTAAAAGATTCAAGTTTTCTAACAATCTTTTATTTACTTACCTTTCTCTTTGTAATTCTCTAACACATAGCACTGTCTTTCAGATAAAAAGGAAAAAACAAACTTATTTGAATTTCTTTCTGGACTCTAACATAATTCAAAGTAATCTTTGCAGCAAGTATTTTTCAAATATAAAAATGTAACTCAACCTAGTGCTGACTGTTTCATATACAGCATTTACATCAATATCATGACTCATGGTTATAGTGCATTTGAGCTACTCTTGTCATTGATTGACTAGGTTTCCTAGAACTTATAAAAGCTCACTTATATGAATAGTCTTTATGACATTAATCAATCAAGAAAGCACTCAGAATAGCCCACTTTTTATATAGAAAAGCATATGTAATACGTTTATATAAAGTTTTTTAAAGATCTGACAAAAAGATACATATCTGAAATATGAATGATAAATTTGGATTTAATTCAGACGAAAATGTTAATTTAAAAGTGTAATTTTATTTAAAATTATGTATAATCCCCAAAACTTCCTCTTGTCAGTGAAAAGATGCATATACAATAAAACATTTATATCCACCCCCTTCTCCCTAATGGTTGTCTGGCTCAAGGTTTGTCAGCAATGTTCAGCTGAGCTGTATCTGTGCACTTTCTGAACCTCTAAAGCTGAATAAAATATTTGCAGACATGGCTCAGACCTGATAGAAACAAGGTCAAATAACTGGAACATTAAATTTATCCTCATAATATTACACTTGTCACTGACCTAACATTCTGATAAGCTCCTCAGGAAATATACAGCCATGTCTTCTTGTATCTGTAGAATATTTGTGTAATTGCTGCAACAACAGATTACATTTTGAAACCTAGAGTACATGTGAAAATTGTGGAAGATACACCAGCTTAAGACTAAGTGGTATTTACTGCTGGAATTTAAACATGTTGATGACAGACTTCCAGGAATCAATTTCCTTTAAAGTTCTGTTAGACACTGGGGAGCAAGGCAGTGCTTTGATGTACATGAGACAGTGTTGTATAAAAAAGAACAAGAACATCCTTCCAGCTTTTGTGGGTAATAAAGCATAGCTTCCATCAGATGCGTAGTTCAAGAACAGCAGGTCCACTGGCACAAAGAAGGTTTCAAGGCATTAGCTGTGGTTGAGGAAGCATTGATAATGCCCAGCCTTGGGAACATCAGCTAGTGGCCAAGATTTTAGCAGTGATGTCCTATATATGCTGCTTTGGGATAAGTGCTGGACTGTTGGTGGCTAAAGGCCTCAGCAGTACATAGGAGTTGAAGAAGATGGAGGGAACCAACTTCATCTGATGCTAAAACTAGTTTTTCTTAATTGCCATACTATAATGTTGGTTAGTTTGCTCAAAAGGGATCATACAAAACACTTGGCTCACTGTCAAGAAATTGAAAATTGATTACATCTTTCTAAAAGTACATGCTGACACCAGTAACAAAACTGGGAATAAAGGCTTAACATATAGATATGAAGAACTTGATAACCACTACTAGTAAGTTTTATAATAATCTTCAATTTTTAAATAGATAAATGGCAATAAATGATATCTTGCATCTCACAGTATGCATTTATTTTATTGGACTTTTTCCTGTGGCAGGACCATTAGTCTTCAAAAATGTTAAAAGCAGTACATAAAGTGGCCACATGGTGTCAGGAGCGACATACTGTTCTTACCAAGGAACCAGCTTTTCAATCTGGGAAACACAACGATATTTTAAAAATGATTTGCCTTACTAATTTTCTCCAATTTTCATGCTTCAATTAATCAACATTTTAATACAATTTCCAAAAATTTGGCTCAAGATGTTTATAATTAAAGCTGTTCTGATTTTAACTTTAAAATGACCAATAAATTTCTGTTGCAATTTAATTTTAAAGTTGTGTTGATCTTTTATTGGAGTCTAGCTGTACTAAGTAACCACTCTAGAGATACCCGAGTGTATTTTCTCCTCTTCACTATTATAGGGCTAACCTATAAGGAGCAGGGTATAGTAGAAATAGAACTAGTTTGGAGTTAAGCACCCTGCCTTAATAGTCCAGCTATTTTCTACATCTATGATCTTAATTATGTAACTCGAGTTTCTGTCTTCTCATTTGCAAAAATTTCTGACTACTGTCCTAGTATATGGGTATAGGGGGATTTGCTGTGATTGGAATTTATTTAGTGATTCATGTAACAGCTCATTAGTGATGGATTGAGCCAAGCTTGCCCCTTGATTTCTGACTAGGACAATCTGCCCAGTTAAATTTGAATTTTGGATAAATCATGAGCTTTTGTTAACATAAGTATGTCCCAATTATTGCATGGGACATACTTACGCTAAAAGATTCTTTGCTTTTTATCTGAAATTCAAATTTAATTGGATGTATTGTACCTGGCAACCATACTTAAACATTATATTAATTGTGTTTATATGTTAGTAAGAAATAACTATAGTGGGGTGTATCTGGCTCTTCCTAGAAGCTCCTCTAGCACCTAAGAAGAGGTATATTCATTCACATCAAACAAAGTTACAGGAGATTTTTCTGCCAACAGATTAAGTATCTGGGCAAAGCAAATATGAAATAATAAAAACCTCTTTTATGAGGTTTTACAACAACATTGGGGGAAAATGTCATAAGACATAAACGAAAAATCTAGAGAATTTTTCCCTCTTGGCTTATGACCAATAAAGAGAATGTTACAGCTACCAAAGAAGTATAGCAATAGAATTAATAGGATTGGCTGTTGCCACGAATGTAATGAATGGTAGGGAAATAGAAGAAAAGTTTGAAATGGTTCTCAAGTTTCTGATTTGGCTGGACAAATAGTACCAAGAACAAGAAGGGAAAGGGGCTGATTTTGAAGGAAATACTGAATTCCAGTTTTAAAACGTCGACATTGAGAGACGTCCTTTGTGAACATATGCATATGGAGCCTGATGAGAATCTATGTTAGAGATATAATTGGCAATTGAAGCTGTAGAAATGAGAATAATCATGGAGGCAGAATGATAGAAAATGAATAGCAATGGGCCAGTGACAAAGCCCTAGGGAACACATACATTTAAGGGGAAGAAAAAGGAAAAAGAGCACAAAAAGTAGATCAGAAAGAAAACATAGCCAGAAAACTAAAAGAAATAGTGTCATGGGAGAAAGAGATAAGAGCTTTACAAAGGTGTTCAGTAGTGCCAAATCCTGATGAATTCAAAAAGATGTAACAAAAAAGAAGGTCATTGAATTTGACAAATGAGATGTCATTGAGGATGTGTGCCAGAGTATTTTTATTGAAGCAGTGGGAGCCAAAGCCAGATTGTGGGGAATTGGTGAGTCACAAAAGTAAAGAAGTACAATAGTGAATGGAAGTCAATCTGTCAAGCAGGTTGGCTGTGGGTTGGAGGAGGCATGGCAGTACTTAAAAGAGACATAGGAATGAAGGAGGGCTTCCTGTTCTTTTTTAAAGGGAACATGGAACTGTGGCCTTTTTTTCTTTAATGGTAGATATTTGATCAATCTTATGAGTTGGTAAAGTCGAAGTTGAAAGTGCAGAAGAGAGGATAGACCACCAACAGTGGTCACAGTACTGAAAGTAAAAGAAGGGGTGGGAGACAAAAGCACAGAGCGGGGAGGTTTTAGTCTCAAGATAGAGGTTCCATGTTTCTTGAACTGTGACTAAAAAGAAGCAGATGAAAATCAGCAAACAGTACAGGTGAAAGGGAGGTCGGAAGAGACAGGAAGAGACAAGTAACTTGGAGAAACTAATCGGGTCGCCCTTTTCAGACTCAACCATAAATGAAGACATCTTCTCAGGAAAAAATAGACATGTTAGGAAATCTTGACTGAAATCTAAAGACAGGATAGGTCAACCAGAAAGACTCAAGAGGGTGAGAGATACAGAAACAGGCCATGCCCATTCATAGGCCAAGGGAGAGGGTGCTCAGTTAGGTCTACCTGGCAGATATATCACTAGTGAAGTACAACATATGAGATACTAGAGTCTTTAAACATTCCAATATTTTTATGAATTTCCCTCTTTCTTATTTTAAGAACCTTTTTTGAATACCATTTTCCTGGTATAGATGTTTATTCCATCTTCAATTAACTTTCTCTTTTCGAATGAGTCAATAGGCATTCTGATTTTAGTAGTTTAGTCATTTATAAATTAGTGTGAGTCAAGTTTCTTATGCTAAATTAACAACAGCAGCGTGAGCGGATCTGAATTTTTGACATGCATATCTGACAGCTAGATGCTTGATTATGGTGAATACAGTCATCTTGTGAGGCTTCCTAACAATTGGTGCAGCTCTGCTGGAGACATTCTAATCCAGGTGCATAACTTTCCTTCTTCCAATTCTGTTTGGAAAATGGCTTTTAACCCATATATATATGAATTATATATAACTCTTCTTCTGTGTGGTGTGGCCAGTCTTGTATCAATTAAACTCTTTCTTTACTGCAATGCTATGGTCTCAGTAAAATTATTTTGTCTGTGCAGCAGGTAGGAAGAACCTGATGAGTGACTGTGTTAGTGTTAGCTCCACACTTCCTGCTATCACAGTGTTATAATATAGTAGAGGGTATATATATCCACATATGTATGTATATATAGTATATATAGTACAATATATAGTATATAATAGAGTATATTTTATATATATATATAGTAGAGGATAATGGTTAAGTGCATGAGCTTTGAAACCAGACCAACTGAATTAGAATCCAAGCTCTTCTACTTAAGCTGTGTAATCTCAATCAAGTTAATGCCTTCTTGCCTCAATCTGCTTATCTTAAAAATGGATATAATGCCAATACTACCTATTAATCTTTTGTTTTTGAAATTAAATGAATTAATGTGTGTAAAGCTCTTAGTACAATTTGTGGCACATGGCATATACTTAGATAGTATTAACTACTAGTGAAACGGCCTTTGCAAAATTATGATACTAAGAGAAGTCTGACATAGTTGGCTCCATCTTGCTTTTAACCTCCAAGCTATCCTTGATCATTCCCACCATACGCCAAACTAACTTTGGGAGAAATTTAGTTTGTAGGCTAGACTTAAAGCAAGAATGATAATAGCCCTTCCCAAAACTAAACAACCTTTATAAAATTTATGAAAGTCCATAAGGTTAGAATTATGAGAGGGGCCTGGTTTCTGCTAAGATGTAAGTATAGTTAAACGATTATCAGCCTTCGTTCTGGAGGTCACGAGGTTTGTAACTTCCTCATTACTCCTGTAGATAACATCACTATTGTAGAACCTAAGATTAGCCCTTTGAGATTTCTTTTCAGACTTTTGCATTTCTGACCACCACTGACTCCACCTGGACTCTTGACTCATGAATCAACCAGTCCTGTGGTCCCCACCCCCAACCCAGAGGTGGACTCAGTACACAAGGACCATGTTCCACTCTCCAGTGATGGCTTCCCCAACCAATCAGCAGCGCCTGTTTCCTAGTCCCGTGCTCACCAAACTGTCCTTGAAAACTCCTAACCTCCAAGTCTTTAGGGCAACTGATTTTAGTAATAACTCTCTTCCGTATGGCATGGCCAGTCTTGCATCAGTTAAACTCTTTCTTTACTGCAATGCTGTGGTCTCAGTAAAATGATTTTGTCTGTGGGGCAGGTAGAAAGAACCTGATGGGTGATTACATTAGTATTAGTTCCACACTTCCCATTATCACCGCCATGATAAACTGTGTCCTAAATTATACTTATTATCTTTTTTCCATTTTTTTAATTT
Source organism: Nomascus leucogenys (assembly GCF_006542625.1). Taxonomy (NCBI): domain Eukaryota; kingdom Metazoa; phylum Chordata; class Mammalia; order Primates; family Hylobatidae; genus Nomascus; species Nomascus leucogenys. The sequence continues at coordinate 61,040,721 of NC_044396.1, forward strand.
AACAAATATTTATTGAGTACCTTTTTTTGGTGCTTAACTTCTTAGTGCTGGATATAAGGGAAACAATGGTGAATAACACAGAAAAAGGCCCTTGCCCCAACACCCTTACTACCTGATAGGATAGAAGGTTGTAAGTAAATAATCAAACACAATAAAATATGATGCCTGTGCCTTAATGCCATAACAAGCAGCCCACTCAAATAAGAAAACCACATTTTGTGAGTTCCATCCTCTCCCTTATCATCTGTACCCAAATCACTCAATTGTTTTAATTGTGAATGTAGAGGAATGTGACTTAGCATTTTGTTTAGATTTGAATCTCTGAGGTATTTTTTATTACCCTGTAGTGCCATCAGGCAGCCAGGATCTTTTCATGTTTTTATCTGCAATCTGCAATGTGTAGACTTTTACCCTTATCCCTATTGCTTCATGGTCACAAGATGGATGCTGCATCTCCAGGTCACATGTCCAGAGTCTGGGAAAAAAGAAGAAGGACAGAGAAAGGGATGAAAGTTTAAGTGGGCTTTGTTCTTGTGAACAAGAAAGGAAAGTCTTCCACAGCAACTCTATCTGTATTTCTTTGGCCAGTATACTATCACGTGATTGCCTGCAGTTAGAAGGAGGCTGAAATATTAACCATGTAACTAACAGTCATGTTGCTGCCTTAAATAAAAAAGGATTCTATTAGGAAGACAGAAGTTAGTGAAAATGTCATGAGGTGACTAGCAATTAATTCGAAAAATTAAAATTGCCTTTTATGTTGATTTTTTGGTAAACACTGAATCTTTAAAAGAATTAATATCTTTGTGTTAAAACTGAAATTTCCACAAAAAAACAAAATTAGGGAAATGGGATATTTTAACTAAAACAGTTTACATTATAACTAAATTAGATAAAACCTTATAATGCTGTAATTTTCTGAATTCTTATTTTTTTATATAAAGTTTTATTTTTTTGAGTTTCTATTGGAGACCACATAAATCTCATACCAGTACTTTAACAAATTGGTCTTTATAAAATCTACACAATATTCTGACCACCAAGCTAATGGGACAGACTTGAGTGACTACGCATTACAAAATTAGTTTTTAAAGCCACTAAACAGATAACTACAACCCACAAAAAGAACCAACAGCAAGCTCCAGGAAAGGGAAATAATCTGTATTTCAGAAGTACTAGATATAATAATCAGAATGCCAGTTTTTAACAAAGAATTATAAGGCATGCAAGAAGAAATGGTAGCATGGCAAACTCAAAGGGAAAAAAATTAATTGACAGGAATCCCAGGCATCGGAATTACTAGACAAATAGTTACATCAAGTGTCTTAACTATGCTCAGCTAGCTAAAGGATAACATGGACAAAGAAAGAAAATCGAGAGAATGATGCATGAGCAAAAGTACAATAACTGAAAATCAAAAAGTCACTGGAGGTGTTCTATAGCAAATTTGAGCAGGCAGAAGAAAGAATAACAAAACATAAATATAGGTCAGTTGACATTATGCAGTTTGAGGAACAGAAAAAAAGAATGAAGAAAATGAACAGAGCTTAAGAAATCATGGAACAACATTAAACATAACAACATATGCATAGAGAAAGTTACAGAGGCAAAGAGGGAGAAGGAGGCGTGTTATAGTTTGGATATTTGTTCCCTGAAACACCATGTTAAAATTTGGTACCCAATTTTGAAGGCGAGGCTTAATTGGAAGTGCTTGGGTCATGGGGGCAGTTTCCTCATTAATGACTTAGTGCAGTCTTCATGGTAATGAGTAAGTTTTCACTCTGTCAGTTCCTGTGAGAGCTGATTGTTAAAAAATAGCCTGGTACCTCCTCCATCTCTCTCTTGCTTCCTTTCTGATAGAGTCTGGATACTTGTCCCCACCCAGTTCTCATACTGAAATGTAATCCACGATGTTGGAGGTGGGCCCTTGTGGGAGGTGATTAGATCATGGGGGTGGCTTCTAATGGTTTAGCACCATTCCCTGAGTGATGATGTCCCATGATAGAGTTATCATGATATCTGTTTGTTTGAAGATGTGTGGCACCTCCTCCTTCACTCTGTCTCTCTCCTGCTCTGCCATGTGAGGATGGTGCTGGCTTCCCCTTCACTTTCTGCCATGATTGTGTTTCCTGAGTCCTCCCAGAATGGCTCCTGTACAGCCTGTGTGGCTGTGAGTCAATTAAACCTCTTTTATTCATAAATTACCCAGTCTCAGGTAGTTGTTTATAGCAGTGTGAGAACAGACTAATTCAAATGGTTTATCACCATTCTCTTGGTGCTATCCTTATGACAGTGAGTGAATTCTTGCAAGAAATGGTTGTTTAAAAGTGTATGGCACCTCCCATCTCTCTCTCTCTCTCTCTTGCTCCCATTCTCACCATGTGAGATGCCTGCTCCCCCTTCATGTTCTGCCATGAATGTAAGCTTCCTGGGGCCTCCCGAGAAGCTGAGCAAATGCCATTACTATACTTCCTGTAAAGCTTGCAGAACCATGAGCCAATTAAATCTCTTTCCTTTGTAAATTATCCAGTCTCAAGTATTTCTTTATAGCAATGTAGAAATGGCCTAATACACTTTCTCACCATGTCATCTCTGCACACACCATCTCCACTCCACTTTCCACTATGAGTGGAAGCAGTCTGCGGCCCTCACCAGAAGCAGATGCTGGTAACATGCTTCTTGTACAGGCTGGAGAATTGTGAGCCAAATAAACCTCTTTTCTTTATAAATTAACCTACCTCGGGTATTCTTTTATAGCAAATGGACTAAGATGGGATGGAAAATATATTTGAAGAAACCAATGGCTAAAAATACCAACATTTAATGAAAGACATGAATCTACATATTCAAGAAGCTCAACAAATTCCAAATAGGATAAACTCAAAGATAACCAAACTTAGTCCATTTAGGCTGCAAATGCAATTTACCATAAACTGGATGGTTTATATACAAGAGAAACTTATTTACAGTTCTAGAGATGGGGGAGTTCAACCAAGATTGTCTGATGAGGGCTTGCTCTCTGGTTCATAGATGGTGCCTTCTTGTTGCATCCTCACAAGGTAGAAAAGGACAAATAAAGTCCCTTGGTCCTATTTTATAAGAGCACTAATCCCATTCATGAGGGCTCCACTTTAATATCCTAAGCACCTCCCAAAAGTCCCACCATTTAATACCATCACACCGAGGATCAGGTTTTAACACATAAATTTTGGGGGCAAACAATTAGACCATAGCACACACCAAGATACATTATAATTAAACCATCCAAAGCCAAAAGCAGATAAAATCTTGAAAGCAGCAAGAAAGAATGACTTTTCATGCACAACGGATCCTCAATAAGATAAATAGCTAATTTCTCTTCAGAAACCATGGAGATCAAAAGACGATAAGATGACATATTTACAATGTCAAAAGAAAAATAAAACTGCCAATGAAGAAATCTATATCCAGAAAAACTGGCCTTCAAAATTGAAGGAGAAATAAAGACATTTCCAGGTGAAAAAAAAGCTGAGAGATTTCACTGTTAGTAGAACTGCCGTACAATAAATTATAAAGGTTTTGGGTTCTATATACTAACAACAAACTATCTGAAAATAAAATTAATAAAACAATTCTATTTATAAAAGCACCAAACAGAATAAAGTATTTAGGAATAAACTTAACCAAGGAGGTGAAAGACTTGTACACTGAAAACTACAATATCTTGATACAAAAATTTTAAAAGACACAAATAAATGCAAAGATATCCTGTGTTCATAGATTAAAAGACTAATATTGTTAAAATGTCTATACTACCTAAAGTGATCTATAGATTCAGTGCAATTTTCATAAACATCCCAAATGGCATTTTTTTTACAGACACAGAAAAAATAATTCTAAAATTCACCTGGGAAAACAAAAGACCCAGAACAGCCAAAGCAATTTTGATAAAATAAAACAAAGCTGGAGGCATCATACTTCCTGGAGTCAAAATATATTACAAAGCATTAACCTCACATGGTGGCATGTGCTTGTAGTCCTAGCTACTTAGGAGGCTCAGGTGGGAGGATTGCTTGAGCCCAGGAGTTTGAGAGATATGATTGCACCACTGCACTTCAGCCTTGGTAACAGAGTAAGACCCCGTCTTAATTTATATATATAACAAATTTATATATATAAATTATATATAACAAAGCTATATAATTTATATTTTGTATATAATATAAATATATTTATATTTATATTTATAATTTATATAATATAAATTATATAATATATATTTATATATTTTATATATTATATATAAATCATATATAACAAAGTTATATATGTATAGTGCTGGCATAAAAACAGACATATATAACAATGGAACAAAATAGACAGCCTAGAAATAAAATCATATCTGTACAGTCAACTGATCTGACATAGCCACCAAGAATACACAATGGAGAAAAGATAGTCTCTTCAACAAATGGATTTGGGAAAATAAATATGTATATGCAGATAAATGAATTTGGACCCCTATCTTATACCATATATAAAATCAGCTCAGAATGAATTAAAGACTTAAATATAAGACCAGAAACTATAAAATTACTAGGGGAAACACAAGGAAAAAACTCCATGACGTTGGTCTAGGCAATGATTTCATGGATGTGAACCCCAAGAGCACAGACAAGAAAAGCAAAAAAAGGCAAGTGGGTAGCATCAAACTAAGTGGGACTAGGTTCTACACAGCAATGGAAACAGTCAAGAGTGAAAAGGCAACCTGTGGAATGGGAGAAAATATTTGCAAACCATATATCTGATAAGGAGTTAATATACCAAAATATATATGAAGCTCCTATAACTTAATAGCAAAAACCAAAACAAGCATACCTTGTTTTATTGTGCTTTGCTTTATTTTTATTTTTATTTTTATTTTATTTTTTCAGACAGAGACTTGCTCTGTCACCCAGGCTGCAGTGCAGTGGCGCGATCTCGGCTCACTGCAACCTCTGCCGCCCAGGTTCAAGTGATTCTCCTGCCTCAGCCTCCCAAGTAGCAAGGATTACAGGTGTGTGCCACCATGCCTGGTTAATTTTTGTGTTTTTAGTAGAGATGGGGTTTCAGCATCTTGGCCAGGCTGGTCTTGAACTCCTGACCTTGTGATCCACCCTTCTCAGCCTGCCAAAGTGCTGGGATTACAGGCGTGAGCCACCACGCTCGACCTATTGTGCTTTGCTTTATTGCACTTTGAGATATTGCATTTTTTACAATTTGAAAGTTTGTGGCAACATTTTCCCAAGTTTAGTCTTGGTAATGCCATTTTTCCAACAGCATGTGCTCACTTCGTGTCCCTGTCTCACAATAATTCAAACTTTTTCATTATTATGATATCTGTTATTGTGATCTGTAATCATGGATCTTTAATATTACTATTGCCATTGTTTTGGGGTGCTGAGAACCATGTGCATATAAGACGACAAACTTAATTGATAAACATTGTGTATATTCTAATTGCTTTGCTGGCCATTCTTCCATTTCTTTTTCCCTCCTCAGGCATCTCTATTCCCTGAGATACAATAATATTGAAATTTAAGCAAATTAATAACCCAGCAATGGCCTCTAACTGTTGAAGTGAAAGGGAGAATTGCATGTCTCTCACTTTAAATCAAAAGCAAGCAATGAGTGAGCTTAGTGATGAAGGCATGTCACAAGCTGAGATAGGTTGAAAGCTAGGCCTCTTGCACCAAACAGCCAGGTTATGAATGCAAAAGAAAAGTTCTTGAAGAAAATTAAAGGTGCTATTCCAGTGAGCACATGGATGATAAGAAAGCAAAACAATCTTGTTGTTGATATGGATAAAGTTTTGGTGTTCTCAATAGAAGATAAAACCAACCATAACATTATCTTAAGCCAAAGACTAATTCAGAGCAAGACCTTATCTCTCTTCAGTTCTCCAAAGCCTGAGCAAGATAAGAAAGGTGTAGAAACATAGTTTGAAGCTAGAAGAGATTGGTTCATGAGGTTTAAGGAAAGAAGCCATCCCCATAAAAATCCTTCTTAAAAATGCAAAGGGAAGCAGCAAGTGCTGATGTAGAAGCTGCATCAAGTTATCCAGAAAATCTAGCTAAGTGATGGCAGAGGCTACACTAAACAACAGATTTTTGAATGTGGACAAAATAGCCTTCTACTGGAAGAAGATGTCATCTAGGACTTTCATAGCTAGATAGGATAAGTCAATGCCTAGCTTCAAAACTTCAAAGGACATCTAGGCTCTGTTGTTCTATGTAGGAACCCTGGGGACTTTTGGAATGGCAAATGAGCATTGGCTTCCATTTAAAATTACCAGCTGCATTAGCTTCTAGGAAGGAAATCAGCCTGTCCTTTGAACCCTCAAAATGTATAAAGAAAAATTTGACAGAATGGAAGGCAAAAATAGACAATTCAACAATAAGAGCTGATACCCCAACACTCCACTTTTAATAATGGGTAAAACAACTAGACAGAAGATAAATAAGAAAACAGAGGACTTGAACAACATAGTAAACCAAGCAGATCTAATAGACATATATAGAATAATCCACTCAATAACAGCAGAATACTCATTCTCATCAAGCACACATGGAAGATTCTCCAGGACAGACCATATGTTAGCTCACAAAACAAGTCTCAACAAATTTTAAAATATTGAAGTTATACAAGGTATCTTCTCAGAAAAAAAACAGAATGACATGAGAAATCAGTAACAGAAGGAAAACTAGAAAATTCACAAATATGTGGAAAATAACACTTTTGGCAACTAATGAGTAAAAGAAGAAATAAGGAAAATTAGAAGACACTTACAGATTAATGAAAACTAAAACATAACAAACCAAAATTTATAGGATGCAGCAAAAGCTGTGCTCAAAAGAAAATTTATAAGCATATGTAGTAAAAAATAAAGATCTCAAATCAAAACCTAACTTTCCACTTGAAGGAACTAGAAAAAAAAAGGCAAACTAGGTTTAAATCTAGTAGAGGAAGGAAATAATGAAGATTAGAGTGGAGATATTAAACAGTGTAAAACCAAAGAGCATTAGAGATTTGAGATTAGGTGAAAAGTATAACGTATGTGTAATTCAAATCCCAGAAAGAGAGGACAAAGAGAACGGAGAAAAAAACAGTATTTAGAAATAATTACAAGAATTTTTGAAAACTTGTAGATTCAAGAAGCATAAAAAATTCCAGTCAGGAAAAATACAAAAGAAAGCACACTTCGTGTTACTCAGGAAACTATACACAGAAAAAAAAAGTTAAAAGCATCTACAGGGAAAAAGAACATAAACTTAAAAGGAGTAGTAATAATATTGACATTTTATAAGCATGAAATCCAGAAGACGTTGAAGATCTTTGAAGTCTTGAAACAAAATTACTACCAACTCAGAAATTCTATACCGAGTAAAATATCCTTCACAATTAAAGGCAAAATAAAAAACCTTTCAAAAGAAACAAAAACTAACAGCATTTATCCCAGAAGACCTACACTAAAAGAATTATTAAAATGAATTATTCACATGGCAGGTACGTAATTCTACATGGAAGCACAGAAATGTAGGAGGAAATGAGAAATGATGTAAAGAGTGAGTACAAGAGTAAATTTAAATGAATATTGACTATAGAAACGATTGTAATATGTTAGTCATTTTAAAATACTTGTTTAGTTAATGCATGAAAACAATTCTAAAATGATGAGAAGATGGTAAATGGAGTTAAGTGTTCCATGGGAAGTATTAAAACTACTCATATATATGGGGGTTTAAAAATTCAAGGATGCATATTGTAGTCTCCATGGCAACCATCAAAATAATAGTAAAATATTACATGGCTAACAAGCTTATAGACAAGAAAAACCTAATAGGAATACTAATCAGAAAAACATAACTAACAAGCTAATAAATAGGAAATACAATAATAGAAATATTTAATCATAAAATGGCAAGAAGAGCAAAGGCATGGTAAAATAGATGAGAGAGATAATTAATATAGATAACTAACATAGATTTAAAAGCAACTATGTCTATTAATTTAAACAGGCTAAATTTTTCAATTAAAAGACAAAGGTTAATTGATTAGGTTAAAATTTTTAAAAAATAGATACACCAGAAATAGAAGAACAAGAAGAAAATATATATACCATGTTTTAAATTTTTAATTTGTGTTTATTAATATTGCCCTGCATGCACACACAAGGTTTCTAAAACAGAGATCTCTAGAGTTCTCTCACTATCTAGCCAATCATATAAACTTCCAAACTTGCTTTCACCTCAGGTCCCAAGTTTGAGTAAGATTTGCTAAGAAAATCTTAACTACCCAGAATCATAAAAAAAAGTTTCTCTGCAACACTAACCAAAAGAAAGGCAGAGGTCGGGTGCAGTGGCTCACACCTATAATCCCAGCACTTTGGGAGGCCGAGGCGGGCAGATCACCTGAGGTCAGGAGTTTGAGATCAGCCTGGCCAACATGGTGAAACCCTGTCTCTACTAAAAATACAAAAATTAGCCAGGTGTAGTGGTGCACACCTGTAATCCCAGGTATTCCAGAGGCTGAGACAGGAGAATTGCTTGAACCCAGGAGGTGGAAGTTGCAGTGAGCCAAGATTGCGCCACTGCACTCCAGCCTGGGCAACAGAGCGAGACTCTGTTTCAAAAAAAAAAAAAAAAGCAGATAGCTGTTCTAAAGCGTACAAATAGCATACAAAAAAGCACACTAATGGGCTTTAAGAAAAACAGCATGTTACAGTTAAAAGAGGAAATTTTCATAAAGAGAAAGGTATCAAATTCACATGGAAAATATAACGATGAGCCAATAACATAACTTTAAGATATATAATTCAAAAACTATCAGGACAGGTGTACATCATTTCGCAAATCCTGTTGGTAAGAATTTAGTCACATATTCCAAAGGGAAATGTGGAGAATTGTCTGGATATTTGGCAAGCAATATTGTCTCTTCCATGCCTGCCTTCTGAAACTTGCTCCAATTCATCCTTCACATTTCCAGAGTAATGGAAATGTAAATATCATTTTATTACTCTAAAAATATTATCTGGTTTCCCCCAGTGGAATACAATCCAGATTCCTTAGTCTGTCATTTAAGGCCTTTCACATCCTGGACCCAATGCCTTTTCAGTTTCAACTTCTTCCTCCCCTGGTCACCTGGAAAATGACTTGTTCAGATTTTCTTGTTCATAATTTTTTTTTTCTTACCTACAATGTCCTCCTTTGCCTTTCTGCATGTTGAAATCTTGTATTTCTTTATAAAACTGAAATGTTTTCTGCATAGTCTTTCCAATCCCCTTTATCAAGATTAATTATTCTCACCCCTGGAACCTCACAAGCACTTTGTTTATATTTCAAATGTAGCATTTATTCTAGTCTGACTTGTATAATCATCTCAGCCACCTCTCCATTATGCTACACTGTTTAAAGAAAGCTTTGTGACATATTTCTACCTTTCACTGGAAAAACATGAGCTAAGAAGAATTTATTGCTCAGGACAACTTATTAAGCCAAGAATCACAGAAGTAAGGGAGAGAAACAATCAAGACTCTAGTAGTCTTGGAGGCATAAGCTAGATAAATAAGGAAGTATAGTTACGGCGAAAGGAGTCTGATAACACCAAAATTATAAACTACTGGGGGAACTGTGTGGATTTAGACTCAGACACTATTGGTAACCTATTTGACTTCCTGCATTGTACAGGGAACAGTACACATAAATTCTCCTTCCATTCGCAGACACATAGATTCTATTATTATATCAAGCCCCAAAATAGAAACCAAATCACATACTGTCTGGTATATCATTAATAAGAAAAGAAACTAGGCTTTGAAATGAGATACAGTTGTAAAACTTTTCTCAAGAAGTGGTAATTCTAGAAGAAAAAAGAGAATGTGTTACTCAGGTAAAGTTTCCTCAAGACATCTATCACCATTAAAAATATTTATTAAGTGCCTACTTGTGAGTTATGAACTGATGGCTCTTATACAGGCATTTAACTAAGAAGATGTGCATTTAATTTGGAATCACAGCATTCATTGAATCTTTATAATTAACAAATTATTTCATAGATTTCAGTAGAATTCCAAAGTTATATAATAAAATTTATTATTTGAAAAAGAAACTGTATTTTGTTGATTTAGCTATGGCAATCCAGTTCCTGAAATTAAACTGTATTAACCCTGTGAAAATAGCAAAATTTAAATGTAATGACATAAAATTCTTCCTTAGAACTTAGTTTGATTGTTTAGGTGACGGATATTGCAAAACTGGAGTAAGAGAATCCAAAGGAAATGAAAGCTTTTGAAGGTTAAATTGCAAAGGTTTCATCCTCTTAAATTACCTGGAAATATGTGAGCAAGAAAAACACACATTCCTTTCCTTCTGTGACATTCTTTTAGTTAATTAAATCCCCATATGTTGCTCCCTTGAAAGTACAGGTGAGGATCTGATATTAAATTGCACTTTTAGAAGAATAAAAATTTACCCTAACTCTTGGTTTCCCACATTCAGTGGGGCAGTGAAGAATTTAATAAGGAGTAGAAGTCAAATTGGGATGAGAAAGGATGTTTTACTATTCAGTAAGTGATTTGTTATCTACTTTGGGCCTTGATAAAATAATAGAATCTGCCTGTGGGATCTGTGTATAATTTTATGCTCTGTACAATTGAGGAAAATAAACACTAAGGATGCTATTGTTCTCTTAAATAGAGTCTAAACTACACAGTTCTCCTAATAATTTATAACCTGGAGGTTATCATACTCAAACTTTTTTATATCAAACTAGATCTACACTAGAATCTATGGGGTCTGGATAAAAGTAGAAAATATCTCTGGAGATATATTTGGAGGATAAAGCACATGGAAGGTAAAATACACATTATTGTGCAGATTCATTTCTAAAACGTGTGTAGAAAACATCAGCCGTTTAGATAGATTCCTTGGCAAGGGGCTGCCTGATATTTCCTCCCAGTGAGCTAAGAACATTTAGATTCTTTAGCATAGGTTCTTAAAATGTACAAATATTTTATAGCCAATTTCAAAATTAGGACACTGATCTCAATAGAACTCTTAAAAATTAAATTTAAGCTTTATAGCTTAAATGTATATAAAGCTAGTCTGCCCATAGCTTTATATGACAGAAACAATGATTAAAATCAAAGAGATGACCAATTAAGTACTATTTCTATGGAGAATGAAATGCAAAGACTGCTTTTTAGGTAACAGACCACTTAATCAATCAGCCTCTGAGTGTACTATTATGCTTTACAGTTAATGCCAATATTTTATACAAACCATCAGGGCATTCTATATGCTAGTAGTTCAAAATATCTCCAGAAACCAACCACTTCTTACCACCCTCATTGCTCCCAAGACACCGTCACCTCTTACCTGGATTGCTGCAAAAGCCTCCTAACCAGTCTTTCTGCTTCCACTCTTTTCTCCCTTATAGTCTCTTCTCAACACAGGTGTGGGAAGAGCAATTCCAAACATAAGGCAGCACATGTCACTTCTCAAACCCCATAGGACTTCCGTGTCCCAGAATACAAGCCAAAGTCCTTACAATGACTTCCTTTGGATTTTCTAAACAGAACCTATGATGAGGAGTCTTTAAAAGTGACACGGTGAAGGTGCGATCTCACATGCAATCTGTAAGGGGGAGAGTAAAGCAGGACAAAGAGGGGGAAAGAGTCAAGAAACAAGGTCATCTCAAGTAACGTTGACATTGGCCTGATCCACACAGGAGGGCTCTGGTACATAAATGGATCATAGAGCTATCTCCTCTTGAGGCAAGGAGACCAGCCTTTTAGACCCTCCCGAGAGGTGACAGCATGCTGGTAGTCCTCACAGCCCTTGCTCTCGGCGCCTCCTCTGCCTGGGCTCCCACTTTGGCGGCACTTGAGGAGCCCTTCAGCCCACTGTGGGAGCTCCTTTCTGGGCCGGCCAAGGCCAGAGCCCACTCCCTCAGCTTACAGGGAGGTGGGGGGAGGGCGGGGGGGGGGGGGGGGGGGGGGGGGGGGGGGGGGGGGGGGGGGGGGGGGGGGGGGGGGGGGGGGGGGGGGGGGGGGGGGGGGGTGGAGGGAGAGGCGCGAGGCGGCGAAGCGCCTGCCAGCATCGACCACCCAAGGGCTGAGGAGTGTGGGCACATGGCATGGGACTGGCAGGCAGCTCCACCTGCAGGCCCTGTGTGGGATCCACTGGGTGAAGCCAGCTGGGCTCCTGAGTCTGGTGGGGCCTTGGAGAACCTTTATGTCTAGCTCACAGATTGTAAATACACCAATCGGCACTCTGTATCTAGCTCAAGGTTTGTAAACACACCAATCAGCACCCTGTGTCTAGCTCAGAGTTTGTGACTGCACCAGTCGACACTTGGTATCTAGCTACTCTGGTGGGGCTTTGGAGAACCTTTGTGTGGATACTCTGTATCTAACTAATCTGATGGGGACGTGGAGAACCTTTCTGTGTAGCTCAGGGATTGTAAACGCACCAATCAGCGCCCTGTCAAAACAGACCACTCTGGCTCTACCAATCAGCAGGACGTGGGTGGGGCCAGATAAGGGAATAAAAGCAGGCTGGCTGAGCCAGCAATGGCAACCCGCTCCGGTCCCCTTCCACTCTGTGGAAGCTTTTTTTTTTTATTTTGCTGCCATCTTGGTCCACAGCTATGGCTGCAATCAGGAAATGCAGCTATGAAGAAAAAAAAAAAAAAAAAAAAAAAAAAAAAAAAAAAAAAAAAAAAAAAAAAAAAAAAAAAAAAAAAAAAAGCCAGACTCACAGCAGTAGGGAAGCAGTGCGTGGACCTGGTGAGAAGATATGGGCAGGCCCTGGAGCAGCTACTGCAGTGACCTATACAGCCTTACACAATGTGGCATCCAGTATCTCTCTGACCTCATCGTCTGTCACTCAAACAAAAAGACTTTCACTATCTCATTCAATAAATGACACAAATAGCAAGCACCGTTCAAGGTTCCAGAGGTTGCAGTAGAATAAGACAAGTAAGGTCCTTAAAGTCATAGAGATTACATTCTAATTAGAGAGACAAAATATCTCAAACAATTTGCAAACATAAAAAGATCGGCAGTGATCCAGTCTAGAAAGATAATTAAAATAGCACAAGATGTAACAGTTACTGGGTGGTAGAATTAGATATTACAGAAGGGCTTTTTCCTAAAATATTACCTAACCTTAACTTTTAATAAAAAGAGCCAGCCAGGCTGAAAGCATTCCATGAGAAGGAACAGGTAGTATAAAGCATATAAATTAACAACAACAACAGCAGCAACAACAAATAGGTCAGTATTTCTAGAAAATAGAGGTAAAGGGGATGATGGTATTAGGTAGGAACAGAAGTATAGATAGTGACTACAAATAATTCCAAGAATTTTGCTATAAAAAGGAGTCGAGAAAAAGGTTGATTGTTGGAGGATCATTGGAGTGGGGTAGGTTTTTAGTTGTTGTTTGTTTTGCTTTTTCATGGGATGGATGATATTTTAGCAAGTTTATATGCTGACAGGAGTGAACAGGTGAAGAGGAAGGAATTGGTGGCGTGTGAGAGTAGTGATAATTTCAGGAATTAAGTCTTCAGAAGTCATTTGTGGTGATGTTAACTTTGATAACAGCAAGAACTCCATCTACACAGGAGGACAGGTGGAGAGTTCATTAAATTTAGCTATGGAAATATTTGCTCATGAGCTGAGAGTTAGGGCAAGAAGTGGTTATTTGAGGAGAGAAAAAAGGTGTAAAATGGCTATGTAGATTGTGCAAAAGTGAGTAATTACAGAAATGTCAAAGAAAACAAGAACCTTCCTGTACTGCTGAAAGTGTAAATAACGTAGCTATTTTGGAAAGCACTTGGTAACATTCAATGAAACAAAGAACGTGTGTATATTGCCATTTATCTGCTATTAAATTATTTGCAATATATTCCAGAGAATATTTTAAACAGACACAGAAAGAAGTGTGGGCAAAAATTTGCACCCAGCATTATTTCCATAGTAGAAATGTGGCCATAGGTTGAGTGACGGATAGACAAACTGTCAAAAATGCATGCAGGAGTCAAAAGAATGGGTAGCTTACGGACATATTACAAGGCTAGATGTCCAATACATAATGTTCAGTCTAAAAAGGCAGAAGCAGAATGAGAAGCATAATTCAATGTATTCAAATTAAGCACACAAAATGATATTGCATATTATTCTTTTGATACAGATGTTTAAACATTGGTATAACTGGTGGGAAAAAAAGAACCAGGTCTGGATAAAAGATGATGATAAACATTAAAGTAAAATAAAATGAGGGCTGGCATGAATTAATGATAACACTTTGCAATATCTCTGATTAGTTTATTGTATATTCAAATCCCCCAAAACACAACAATAAAAAAATAAGCTGAGAGCAATTGCTCACACCTGTAATCCCAATGCTTTTGGGAGGCCGAGGTGGGAGGATTGCTGGAGCCCAGGAATTTGAGACTAGTGATATAGCCTAGAGAGAGCTTGTCTCTAAAAAAATAAAAAATTTAAAAAACCCCACAATACTAGATATAGAAAATAAAATAGTGCATATATTGTTTACAAAAGGAAAAAATTTATAAGCATCTGCTAGAAATTTCAGAGGAGGGAGATCCTCTAAGTTTTCCAGTGAGCAAGGAAGGATGAGTAGAAATTACAGGACTTCTATAGTACCCATTATTACTCATTTGAGACTTATGAGAGATCATTGAGAACAAATTTATTTAGTGTGTCAAGTTTATTGTTCTATTTTAGTTAACTTAAATGTTGATGAGGACTTTTCTTAAGCTTCATTCCAACTTTTACTCCTGTCCATATTTTTCACCATAAGATTTGATTACCTCAACAGACATATACAATGGGTGTTTGGAGAAAGCTAAACTCCAAGATTTGGGATGTATAATTATATTACTGTTTTTTTTTTCCCCAATTAACTTTGCCTGGTCCCTTCTTTTTTTTTTTTTTTGAGACAGAGTCTCGCTCTGTCGCCCAGGCTGGAGCGCAGTGGCGCAATCTCGGCTCACTGCAAGCTCCGCCTCCCGGCTTCACCCCATTCTCCTGCCTCAGCCTCCCGAGTAGCTGGGACTACAGGCACCCGCCACTACGCCCAGCTAATTTTTTGTATTTTTAGTAGAGATGGGGTTTCACCGTAGTCTCGATCTCCTGACCTCGTGATCCGCCCACCTCGGCCTCCCAAAGTGCTAGGATTACAGGCGTGAGCCACCGCGCCCGGCTTGCCTGGTCCCTTCTTGGGTAGAGTGCAGGATCTGCCAAGTGTGTTAGTATTAACATTTTGAGCTGGATAACTCTTTCCTATTGGGGGAATGTCCCGTGTATTTTAGGATTTTAGCAGCATACCTGATCTTTACTCAACAGGTACCAGTATGACAACCAAAACTGTCTTCAGATATTGCCAGATGTCTTCTGAGAGTTTATCAGAAAGCTAAAGTAAAGGTTAAGTAATTCTTAAGAAGTTGATCAGATTTACTGTATATTCTTCCATAAACTGCCTACTCTCTGCAGAGACTCAGTGCATATCTAATCCCATAAAAAACAATGTATAAGAATATTCGAATAACAGAAACGTATGTCCTGAGTTTCTGTAGGCACACTTGAAAAAAATACTTCAATATTTAGATAGATAGTTCAAATCAGATGAAATTTTGATATTGAACCAACATGGCAGTTTCATATTGTTCCACCTAATATTTATCAAAAGCTGCTATCGTGTTGTTTATTTCCCCTCTTAGAACTTAGTTTCCCTGATCATTCATTGCAATATCTCTTACTTCTAATACAGTGTCTAACACAGAGCGTGCACTCTGTAAACATGGATCATAAATGCTAATTAACACATACAAACATAATTATACATTTAACTAGAATAATTATAGGAATATAAGACATTAATGGCAGAAAACACCTTTTCCTGTAGTGACTTGAAAAAATTTTGACCTCCTCAAGATATTCATTACATAATTTTAGTCATCTCATGCATTTCTTCATCCAATAGTTCTAGTATGAGCTTCAGAGTGGGACATTTCAAAGTCTGAATTCCAGCAGCATTGTATGCCAGCTGTCTGACCTGGTCTGTAAATAAATACGACAATACTTACATCAGTGGATTGTTGTGATGATTAAATGTCACAACATGTATAACAAAACACCCAGTGCAGTGTTAGCTCAGGTCTGGTATTCAATGAATGTTAGGTAATTTTTGTTTTTGTTTTTGTTTTTTTCCCTAGGTACCCATTCCTATTGATTAAAGTTCTTAGAATTTGCCTCTTTTGGGTTTCTTTTTGTTTTTGACATTTTTCTTCAACTTGGATAATATTTTTCAGCTGAGGATTTATTCAAGCAAAGTAGGAATTCAGGGGCTTTACTATGCCTATTTCATTTCTCAAGTTAAAAATAAATTTCCATTAACTATACACATAGATGTATATTTAATGAATTCTGTACTTTGTTGATGAACAGAATTTTATGATTTGCTCATTATTCGAATATAACATAATGACCTCCCACTATAGTCATACTTCTTAAGGTATTTAATGTTGAAATGCAGTTTATTTAATCTTTGCACATAGGAAGAATAATTATATTGTAATTGCACAATTGTTGAAAGATATCAAGTGCATTTATGCATTTTCCACTTAAGTTAAATTATACACTAAGCATAATAGCTTAAAAATACTTCTTTTTTACTTAAAATATTTTTCCTTCTAACAAAGCTTACAAATTAAATCTCACAAAGATAACCTGATATCTTAAAAAGATCACACACGTTGTACACAGAGCAAATGTCATCGTTCCAGAACTTTATTTTTTAAAGGGAGCATTTAGTTAACACAAATCAATTTGCAAAAGTGTTTCATTCCCTTTTTGGTTCCAAAATGAATTGAATTCTTCCCTTATTATTTGATTCTAATTTATTAGCAGTTTCAATATCTGCTCCTACAAAAATGCCACCCTTTTGCAACCAGAAATACTTTCCAAGAATATAGGACAACTAAATCAGTTTAATAATATATATTTCACATAGCAAGCAAAAAACCCTTCAAAAGCTGATTTTAAAACATCATAATACAAAAGAACAAAAAAATAGTTAATACCAAGAGTTTAAAAATCACACAAAAACCCATCTTCTTTGCAAAAAGTTCTCCAGAAACCGACTCTACTTGGTTTGTCTTGCTCTGCAACTCTAGGAGATAATCCTGGCTTATTAAATGCACTCAACTCTAATAATGCACATTTTGGGGATAGATGTGAAACAAAAGGAAGAGTACATTTCAATATGTTGACACTTGTGTACATTTCATTAGCCAAGATGCATTGTGCATGCGTGCACACACACACACACACACATACATTCAGCACTCTGACCATTTCCTTTCCCAGCTTAGAAAAATTGAGTGTGCCATTCTTCCCCTTTCTGACCTTTTTCATGTCCATTGAGATGAAAACCTTCCACATTTTCCCTTATTTCCTTATTTATCATGATAATATTGTCTTCAAGTCACCTTGCCCCTTGATCCCCTTAAGAAGGTGTCGCTCTTAATCCATGAAGACTCAGGGATTCCCCTTGCTTTATTCTATTATTGATTTGGCAGTTCTGGGCACTTTCTAAATGGCAGATACTGGAGAAGCAAAGATGAACAAACTTAGATGAGCTTCATCCGGCTCTAGTCAAACTAATTATGTGTCTTCATCTGTCATGTTATATATATGTCCTGTCCCATTTACTTCGCACAAAAACAAAGATATCATTTTCTCCATTTCAGAGAGAAGAAAACCATTTCATGGAAGTTCAACAATTTCCCCAAGGGCACACAGCTAGTAAGCAGAAGAGCTGAATTCATAACTCACGTTTCTGACCCCAAAGCCTACAGTCTTTCTTCTCGCTGCTGATTGCCCTGACCATCTGACCTATCCCAGTGATCCCTGACAGCACCGTTGTATCTGCTTGTATGACAAGTCATTAGATCTGTGCCCTAGTACACATCCACTTTATCCCTAGGCTGTGGGGGTTATTGAAGGTCTTGCTTCCACCAGACATAGAATGGAGCAATAATTTCCTCCATGACCAAATCTTAGCTACTTACCAAATCTTCTCCGATACTTTCTGCTCCCTCCTCCTGAATGAGTTTTACCCATTTGACTTTCTGTAATCCCCTCCCATCCCATCTGCCACACACAGTTATGTGTGTATGAAGTGTTCTTCAAGCAGTTTGCACAAGGTGAGGAAAGTTCATCAGTAATTCATTATACATGTGCTGCAATCTCAATTGTTGATTTTAGAGTCTCAAAATTTTGTTGTATAACCAGGACAAAAATGTTACTATACAAGTTTGGTCTCCAGAGGTTTATTAAGGAAGTGGCATCCTTTGCTGTCATTAAGCCTAGTTTTTTTTCTTGTGCTTACTAAGAGTTGTGAATAGAAATCTAGAGCTTCTTTATGAACCCCCCACCCCCCACATCTAACATCCCAACAGAAACCCAGAATTTACAAACTCACTCCCAAAACTTCCAGTTATCTTTACTATATGAGTAGATTTATCCAGGTCCCTAGCAACTGCTGTCAATATGAATTGTTTTGCTATAACTTTTGAGTGACTTTGGAAACCTGAGTTTTCAAGGAAGTTTGGTTTGATTTTAATCAGAAGCAACTACCTATAGTGCTTTCTGACAGACTGCTAAGTGCTTTGGCTGAAGTCCACTTTTTCTTTTTATTTGCTACCTTGATCTTAAGAGGTATGCACTTGGCATGCAAGCAAAGTTGTAGAAAGGAAAATAAAAGGCAGCTCAGCCAAAATGTCTCAGGATATTTTTTTTAAACCTCCTATTTATGGTTAGACATATATAAAGGCTTATTGTAAAAGTAAATAAAAAAGAAGCTGAAAATACATAAGTGTATAGAGAAAAAATGCTCTTGTGTCATATTATTGAGGCAAACTATTTCAAAACTTAATATCCTTTTAGCCTGCTACATATTTCAGTGGAAAAGGGAAAAAATGAACATAAATGGTAAAAGTCATAAAGTATGTTGTCTAGTGATATGTATCTGCCTTGGCAAGTTAAGGCTGCATTAGAAATTCTTTTCCTAGCAAGAAATATTTAGACAAAAACCGAAAGATTGATTTAATGAAACTAATGGGTATACTAGGAGAATTCCAAATTTGCCTAGAGCTGGAGAAGCCAGCAGAAGGAAGAGGAAGACATTTATTTGATGCCTAATAATCCTGGACTCCTTCTCCTCACAAAATTCTCAAATATTGTAACTCAAGGTGCTAACTTGGATCACTTTGCCCTCCCAAACCCACATATTAGTTCACTTGGATATTAGTTTACTTGGATGGTGAAATGTTGGAGAAGAGGAAATAATTTTAACTAAATAGAAAAGATATATCAGTTTTCAACATTTTTATTGCCCTGAGAGCCATTCTCCCATAAAAACACATACAACACACATATAATTGGGGTTTGATCAATATTTAAGTAGATAAATAAACATCTACTGAATAATTCATATTTCTAGAATAAAATAGATGCCACACTCATATAAAAAATTGAAAGAGAATTTGATAAAAGAACTACCTCTAAAGATGTAAGCAGAGTTAAAACATTAAAAACAACAACAACAACAACTAATGGCAACATTAAGGAGCTATTGCCACCCCCAGGCTGAAGAAGCAAGAAGCAGTTACTGAAATTTAGAACTTTGTAATGGATTCCCTGGTGGGAGCCGTGACCTAAGATGGAGGGATATAGCCAAGATGACTCCAAGGAGGAAAGCTCGTGGAATGATTACCCTGATCGCTCTCTCTTCCAAGCCTATTGATCTACCAGTGCCTCTCACTGGCCAAAATCAACATGAAACCAAATGGCCAGGGAGCCTCATTGATACAATCATTTCAGGCCAAACCCAGCACAAATTCCTAGACTATTTATTTATTTATTTATTTTCAAATCTATCTAGAGATTTTTTTCTTCTAAGGTATGCTTGCTATCTTGTTATCATCTTTCAAATGGTAAATATACATATAATATGTATATTATATATGTCTATTATATATTATGAATACCTAGGCAGTTTTCGAAGGCCTGGAATGGAACCATAAGCAAAAAAACTAGGTACCCATCCTGAGTGAGCAGACAGTCTAGTGGGAAACAGGAAACATCCCAGAGCTCCACAGATCCCTCTTTGTAAAGAGAAAATCATAGACTTTAGGATCAAACCAAAACATTGTTTGGTGACTAACCTGTTTTTATGGAGCCTCAGTTTTATCTGTTAGAAGAGAATGGGGACACCTATTTCTTAGGGTTAATGTATGATTTAGAGACTACGTATGCAACACATGTAATATTGGTGCCAGCATACAATGACTAATTTTAACTTTAGAGATGACTCAGAGCCCAGGGCAGCCTGTGGATTGTGGCAGGAGATACCGAGGCATTATAGAGACCTCACTAGTGGGCTCTGCTTCCTTTCGTCTCCTCTTCTTAGGCAGCTCCTGCCCATATCCTCTTCACTTCAGTGCTCAGCCTACAAAGGACTTGGAAGCACTAAGCAAAACTACCTCTGGCACTTGTAAAAGATGATAGCTCTCTCTTCCCTTCAAAATAGACAATTTCTTCTCCATTTTGTATTTAACATGGGAGTAGATGGTTGGTGGTGAGTGTAGCTTCATGTTTCCAGGGAACCCAGGAATGGAGGGGAGATCTCTATTGTAAGGTGGTTCCAGGTAGACCCAAGCCATGCTGTCTGTATGGGGAGAATCTGAAATATGTCCATGTGGAGTATAGTCGTGGAGGCAGCTGCCTCTTCCTTTGCTGGCTGGACAGGCCTGCACCTTCTCCTGAACTTTTCTGCTATTGGGTTACTTATTAAGTGGATTGTATGCAGAACGACAGCCCAAGGCGTTCTGAGTAATAAGCAAATAATCTTTCTTTTATTAGTGGTGCATGACCTTGTTTACGATACTTCATATTACAAGTCCCAAGAAAGTTTTAGTTGAAGAATCAGTATAACTGCAATAAAAAATGAAAAATTTCAAATTGCAAGGCAGAAAAAGTAAAAAAAAACAAAAAAAAAAAACAAAAAAAAAAAACCTCAGCAACAACACAACAATATGGGTTACCTTAACGATCCAAACTCCAGGGTGCTTTTCTTTTTTTCAAACACACTGGACGTAAACAGAAGCTTTATTTTATTCTAGTAATTATAAAATATAAATTTTTCCATACTGATATTTTCAACAAGAAATTTAATGTTTCTTTATTAACTTTAAAATACTTTCTTAAGTGTCAAAGCTACTTATAAGAAAACAGGTCTGCAATCCTCTTGGTTTTTATTGGTCTTCCAGTTATACACTGAGGGTTCCTCCCTACTAAATTTAAACTCAGCGTGATTTCTGACAAATAAAATCAAATTTTCAAAAAATTTTCAGTAATGCCAGTTAGGAATTACATACTGGTTAGCAATACCCAGCAAACTCAATTTCTGCACATCTCTTTTGCACTAAAGCGTTCAGTGTGAATTATACTTTTGTTCAAAGTTGGTTGTATATTTTTACCTCCTATAAACTTCTATGAAAGATATTATAAAGACAACAAGTACTGACACTTGTTATGAACAGATGACTAAAAAGACCTGTGCTATGCTTGTTGAATATCTGTATGAGTATCCCAGTACACATTTTAAAAAGGTACACCAGGAAAATAAAATTGCAGCTTCAATCATTTGACAACGTCCTTCATCCATTTGTTAATTCACCGTTTATTCATTCAGCACTAATGTTTTTCACTTACATGTGCAAAGAATTATGCTAGAAACAGTGAAAGGAAGAGTTATATGCCATGGGGCCTCTTTTTTAAGAAGCTCATGTTTCTGCTAAGGTAACTATGCATAACCAAACTCAATCATAGTTCAAGAGCTCTGAAAGAAGTCCCACTGTTTCTATTTTATTTAAAGATTCGTATATATGGTAATGTCACCTGCAACATGAAACCAACTTCAGAGATTAAGAGAATAAGGCACAAAATTATCAAGTTCGAGTGTCTTTGGATATCCATGTTTCCTTTCCAACAATTCCTAAAATTATTTGCATTACATATGCAGAAATTAATTATCATGAAACTATCAACAAACACAAATACTTTTTTCATTTATATGTATTGTGCAGTGTGACTTTGCCTGGCTATTGCATTACATTGTCAATATTTTATTTTACTCTGAGGCTATGGGCATATGGATGACCTATTCTTTTTCATTTCCTCCATATCTAATATACAATATTGTTTGTACAAATAACACCACATAACCTTTTCCTTGTCAGGAATATGTGAAAACAGATTGCTTCGTTCTCTTATGCTGTAGTGTTAACAGTTAAACAGCAATTCTGTTTCTACCGAGTACAGCAAACATGGAGGTAATTTAGTGAAGGCGTCTCCCTCCTGGCAACTGCATAGGGGACCAAGCCAGGTCTCTGTCCATACTGCAGCCAGATTGAGCTTTGTAAAATGCAAAGTTGATCTTGTTACCTCACTGTTTGATATCTTTCAACGGGACCCAATTACCGTTAGGATAAAAACCAAATTATTTAAGACAGCTACATGTCCTCTTTTCCAGATTGAGAGTAGTCAGGAACAATGTGGCCAGCAGGTAAGTAGTAGGAGCACTACATCATCAGGAAAAGATAAATGAAACAGGTTGGAGAGGCCGGGCATGGTGGGTCACTCCTGTAATCCCAGCACTTTGGGAGGCCGAAGTGGGCAGATCACGAGGTCAGGAGATCCAGACCATTCTGGCTAATACGGTGAAACCCCGTCTCTACTAAAAATACAAAAAACTAGCCAAGAGTGGTGGCGGGCGCTTGTAGTCCCAGCTACTTAGGAGGCTGAGGCAGGAGAGTCGCTTGAACCTGGGACGTGGAGGTTGCAGTGCGCCGAGATCGTGCCACTGCACTTCAAGTTGGGTGACAGAACAAGACTGTGTCAAGAAAGAAAGAAAAGAAAAAAAGAAAAGAAAAGAAAAGAAAAGAAAAGAGAGAAAAGAGAAAAGAAAAGAAAAGAGAAAAGAAAAGGAAAGAAAGAGGGAGGAAGGAAGGAAGGAAGGAAAAGAAAAGAAACAGGTTGGAGAGATGGAGAACAATACACTAGAGAACACATTTGAAGTTTAGAAAGGACACGCACAGCACGTTTTTCATGAAGGAATGAATAATTATTCTGACAGCGTCCCTAGAACTGAGCAAGGAGAGCCAATCACAAATGGCAGAAGTACAGATGGAAAGTCCTACCAGACCTTTGTCTGGGGCACAGCAAAACAATAGTCAAGTTGCGAAAGTTTTCAAGAACCTCTTTCATAGCTTTCCCACATACGCACATTCTTTGTAAGAAAGCCAAAGCACTAGTCTTTCATCAAGAACATTTCTGATCAATCTGTTTCTTCATGCTCTGTTCCTGAATGTTCTTTGCATTTATGTTTTCATCTCCTTCACTTTCTTATTCAAGGCAAAAATCAATTCCGGTGAACTCTACATATTTCTGAGGCTATATAGTCACTCTTTCTAAAAAAATGAATTGGTCTATCTATGAATAGCTTTCTGTTACTTCCACATATAAGGTTACCTTTCTTTTCCTTTTCAATGTTAAAACCAGAGTGATTCCATTTATTACCCTTTGTGGAGTTTCAGTCTTTCTGTAATATCCACTGTAGCCAGAAGATGTCAGTCATACAACTCAAACCGACTCTGCTCCTCTCCCGGAGTAGCCCCAAAGCAAATAGCCTAAAATTAAGTATAAGGATGAAGACCTTTGAAATCCTCTAAAATTCCAAACAATAGGTATACAATTCTACGCACTTAAATATTCTTTAGACACTTAATTTTGTCTATTTGGGGTTTAAAGAGATGTAATCAGTAAGCAGTTGCTGTTCACAGGTCTTTTCTAAATAGCTGGAACCAAATCAGTATTGAGACAAAGGAATCATAGAACTGTGAAGTTGGAAGGGCCTTGAAGTTCCTGTAGCTTAATCTGCTACGCTCCTACGTAAATTTCTTTTATACTGGAACAGAATAGGGATTTCTTAGTACAACCTAATTTCTGTATTCACACATTCACTTACTCATCGAAATTTTATTAGTGAGCTCAGCAATGAGATAATTACTAAAGATACAAAAGTAAAAGTGACGAAGTAGACATAATCCTTGCTGGCTGTTACGGATTGAATTGTGGACCCCTCCTCTGCAAAGATATTTATTTATTTATTTTTTGAGACGGAGTCTCGCTCTGTCACCCAGGCTGGAGTGCAGTGGCGCGATCTCGGCTCACTGCAAGCTCCACCTCTCTGCAAAGATATTGAAGTCCTAACCCCTGGTATCTCAGAACGTGAACTTATTTGGAAATACAATCATTGCAGACATAAAGTTATTTAAGATTATACTGGAGTAGGGTGGGCCCTTATACTGGTGTAGGATGGGCTTATACTGGAGTAGAGTGGGCCCTTAATGCAATATGATTGGCATCTTCATAAGAGAAAGGTATACAGGGAGAAGATGGCCAGGTGATGACAGAGGCTGAGACTGAGGTATCTGTAACTGAGGCATCTGTAAACCAACATTAGGAGCTATAATTGGAGAGGCAACGAAAGCTTCTCCCCTGTAGTTTTCAGAGTGGGATAAAGCCTTGCTGACATCTTGATTTCAGACTTCTAGTCTTCAGAATTGAAGGAATACATTTCCATTGTTTTAAGCCAGCCAGTTAGTGATACTTTGTTATAACAGCTCTAGGAAACTAACACAGCCCTAAAAGGATTGTACAAGACAAACAGGCAAATCTAATGCAGTGTGAAAAGTGCTATTATACATATGGGGTATGATGGGAAAATATGATAGAAATGTCCATTGGTGTATATCAGAAGAAAGATGTCTGGAGGAAGCAACCTCCATCCCAAAAACAAACAAAAAGAGATGGCAAAGAAATGCCAAGTAAATTCTTGGGAAACAGTAGGATTATTTCCAAATGGAGAACAGCACCTAATTCTCTCGTCTACCTACAGCCTTCATTGCCCAGCTCAAACTTTGGTCAACAATCAAAACATTGTTAGAGAAGAATCCCAACCCAGATGTTCTGAGACTCTGATTGTATCAAACTTTATTTGTAATCATTTTTTATTCTTTTTACATTACATCACTAAGAGAAAAAAATAAACCTTTTTTTTGAAACCTTTAGTGACTAGAGAAACCAATTTGTACTAGAACCCTTACAATTCCACTAAGCCTTCATGTTAACCCTCTCTTCTTCCTGCCAAACCCTGCCCTATGCTCCTACCCTGTCAGTGCTCTGGGTTTCCTCTATTCTCTTGGCTTTTGCTCTGCATCTGGTTTGGCTGAATCTCTGCCAATCAGCCTCCAGTACTTCCTAATTGAACAGGAGTTTTCTAGAACCTCTCATATGCTCACCAGAGTTTTGTTCACCATTGCCCTTTTCTTGCTCCAAGATCACCATCTTCTCTCTACGACTCTAAGTTTCTCTGGGGCTTCCCATTACACTTGCTACCCCTGCTGTTCTTATAAACTCCTCAGAATGCTGAGCTGAGGAAAGTACACAGTGTAGGGCTGCCCTGGGCAGGACTCTCCAGTGCATCTCTCAGAGCCCTTCCCTTCAGCACCTTTCTTAAGCATTGAGGGAGGGAACATGTCCACTAGCTCTCCCTTGGAGTGGGCCACTAAATTCTTTAGGTCACTAACTTTAGTGCTTACTATGGTAGACAGTATTGCCCACAGTTGGAGAAATCTTGATCCAAATGTGATTTGGGCTGGGGAGTTGATCAAAGGTGCTTAAATCTTCTTTTGCAGAACTTCTCATAGCATGAAGTGACCCTCAGAGAAATTGGGAAAGTGCAAACCAGACCTGGCTTCCGTGGCCCTGTATAAATGCAGCCCACACTAAATTATAGACATCCTACTGCTTCTTCTCAGCTGACCCAGAAATTGAAAGATGCTGATATAGGATTTGTTATAGGATTTCATTCTAATATTGATAAAACAAGAACAATGGCTAAGTGATCAGTAAACTCAAAGTAATGTTAGGCATCCATATGAAAAGTAATCATATGAAGAATTTATAGCAACCTAGAAAATATTTTTGCTATAAAACTAAAGGAAAAATGTAGAATACAACATTGGCATACAGCTAAGATAAAAAAAAGAGAGTGAAATATTTTGATCATACAAATAATATAAATCATAGCTTTCACTTTTTAAAAATACCATCGAAAATTATGTATAATCCTTTCCTAAAATTCCTTTTATAATCCTAAAATGAAGCATCAAATATTTTCATTTTTTTCTCGTCATTTTTGGCCCATTATGTACTTGCCAAATTCTCTTTTGCTACTTTGCCTTTAGACAAGTTGTTCCATGTCCTTGAAATACACTTTATTATATTCTCTAAGCAGAACATTAATTCATTTAATCATTTGGCATATATATATGCCAAATGGTGTATATATATATATATATATATGCACATATTATATATATACACACACATATTATATATAGGTATATATATATATATATACACATACACATATTATATATAGGTATATATATATATACACACACATACACATATTGTATATAGGTATATATATTTTTATATATTATATATATATACACCTATTAAAGGTCCTATAACATACAAAAGAATATAGTTATAAAATATTTAGAGGAGCGTTTACTCCTTCAAGTTCCTCTTATCAAGACAAATTTCAAGGGGAATTCCCTTTGTGATGCCTTCTTAGTCCCCTTTGTATTTAATTTGGCATTTCCTCCTCTGTACACACCACTTTAAAAGCATCTATCAAATTACATTGTTAACAAGTGTTTGTTGCATTTCTCCTTAGCTAGACTCAGGATATTGAAAAAAAAAACAACACATTGTCTTATTTCTTGTTGTAAGCCTTTAGCCTAAAAATGTACCTAGTTTATGATAGATGTAGGTGACAGAAAATGGAGAGACAGAAAAAAGAAAGGCAGAAAGGAGATAAGAAGGACGTAAGAGATTGGTGCTAAAAGGAAATAAATGATTTCAACATATGCAGATACAGTCTGACTACAGCACAGGGAAGAGCAGCTTCAGTCATACAAAAAACAATGCTACTAGGCTTGCAAAGGGGCGACATCTATGCCCTTGGATTCATTAACTTGGTGCTTGTTAAACTGAACAGCCAACCCTATTGACCTACATTGTCAATTGTATTTATTTTATGATTCATCTTTAGCCAGAACAATACAAGTAGTAGAGCATCATTATGAGAATTTAATTACCTCTAATGATTAGTAAGAGAGATGTTTTGAAGATAACTTTCACCTCTTAGAATAATAAATTGCATATTTTTTCCTATTAGTTTGTAGCAGATAGACAAAATGGTGGTTTTTTGCTATGATTTAACAACAAACTCTGATTTTAGTAACTATTGATTTAACAGGATTGCATGCACAGGGAAAAAATACATATACATAATGTCTCTTTCTCCCCCTCTTTCCTTCCTTCCCTTTCTATCCTCTTTCACTCATCCATCTCTCACATACACACCTTACCTCAGTGTCAGAGGAAAAATTAGTCTCTTTGTCAGGCTTCCCAAGAAGTCCGTAATAAGAATTCAATATCCCCTCCACAGCAAATGTGCACATATACATTTATATATTCATGATTCACTAAATGGTTTCTCACAAATTTACACTAGAGGAAGGTTTACATTGTTTATCCCTTTGTTAAAAGCAGTATTGCTTGGTCCTTGCCTATGACAATGATTTGATTTTGGTAGTAAAAACAGTATTTAGAGACTCTTCTTATGGAAATTAGACATGTACAGGTCTCATGATGTTAGTCTTTGAATTTGTGTGAAGAGTCAAGCATTCATTCATCCATCCATTCATTCAATTATTTATGAAACAAACATTTGTTGAATGTCAATGTTCATGGCTGGAACTAGGATAGGGCACAGAGATACAAATATTAATGAGATCAGATCACTTGCTCCTAAGACTCTCACAGTTGAGAAGAAAAGACAAATAAGTAAAATCAACACATAATTACAAAAAGAGAAGCACATATAGGATGGCATAGAAGAGGGAACAATGAAGTGTTTAATTCTCCTTTTGGGGATCAAGGAAGGCATTGGTGAAACTTACCTGTTAAATCCAGATCCCAAACATGTAATAAATTCATGGTGAGGTTTAGTGGGTGCCTCATGAACTGCCTACCTTGAGAGTTGGAAGGGCAAAGTTCTCTTTACGTGTAAGTGTGTTTAGTGTAGTGACAAATATGAAAATTGGACCTAGGTTTCCAGAAAATACCCCAGAGATGAAAAAGTTAAGCCAAGATTTTTTTTCATCTAAATGATACAGAAATAATTCGCAATAAGGATCCAAAAAAAGTGGAAAATAGTGAAGAAATATGATCGTAGACCCAATGTCTAGAATAGTTTGTGGATGATAATATATGAGTGAGGGCCAACCAGACTCTGAACTAATTTTCTGCAAGCCCATCCTTATATGTATAATTGGAGCAGCCCAGGATGCAGCCTGATCTAGAAACACACTAGAGACCACCATTTCAGGGCCTCATGCAGCTAGTCAAGCTTAAGGTAATATCATATAGACCGAATGCCAATGGATCACACAGACTACTGAGGCTGGAACAGGCTCCTCATCCATCACTCTCAATTCCATGCAATAACAACTTCAGAGAAGTGCATTCATACATTTATTACTATGAAACTAGAATAAGATTAGTTCCCCAGATTTCTGGGAGAATCATGCTAAAAGGTACTTAGACATTCTTAGGGATTATACTGCAGTGCATTATGAGGAGTGTGTGTGTGTGTGTGTGTGTGTGTGTGTGTGTGTGTGTCCAGGAGTCAAGGGAGGAGCTAGCCAAAGAAACATTCTAGAATTAGCTGAAGTAAAAAGTTGGGGAAGGGGGTGCATATTACAGGAGTACAAAATAATCTAATAGAATGCAAGGGCAAAAATCTTGCTCAGCCTCATGAAAAGACTAGAACCACCAGAAGATCCCATCATCTCTTCTCATTGTGGCTTTCTCCCAATCTTTTTCATTCTTTATTATCAGGACAGAAACTGACTTTCGCTTCTTTCCAATCTATTGTACATCAAATTGCCCTCATGGCTTATGAATCTCTCATCAACTTTTACAAATCCCTGGGGAACAGATTAATTCATTCTAAATTCAGTGGTCCAAACCTGGTACATGGAGCCCACTTCACATGGATTAGGTTATGCAGTTTTGAAAAAAAGAGGTTGGATGTAAATGTGGTCATGATCTCTTTATCTTTTCCCAAACTCTCCATACTCTTTTAAACACATGGAATAAATGTCAAAAAACTCAACAATGACATTTCTATTATTAATCAGAGAGAAAATTTCTGTTTGTTTCAATCAGGCAATGGAAATGATTTGGAAAGCATCCACAGGTCAAACAAATTTAGTATCAGTTTTATTATGGAACTTGGGAACATACCAATCTCAAAACTGAAAATTTAAAAATATATGTTTGCAACCAAAATATGTGTGAGAAAATGTGACTTAACAAGATGATATTGATTCCTGTGATATTGCATATTGCTACAATGATAGATAACTCTAATAACATATTCATTTAGGCATGCATGCATTCATCCACTTCTTATCTATTGAGTCTACTGCTGCATTTCATACCCTCTGCTAAGTGCTGGAAATACAATGAGGAACAAGTTAGAAATCTTGGTCTTATGGTGAAGATGAAGGGAAATCTAATTTATCAGATAACTTTTCTCTAGGAGCTTTAAGGTTTTTCTCTTTATTTTGATATTAATTTTAGCCATTTACATGGCTGGTAGGGGTCATTTTTGTTTCAATTTGCATTTATCTGATGACTAATGATGTTGTATACAAATGCTCATTGGCCATTTGTACATTTGTGAATTGCCTGCTGTCTTCTTATTAATGGCTTGCAAAGGTTTTAAAAGTATAGTCAGTGATTCATTAATCTTCATGAATGTGTGAGGTTCATTTTTTTCCATATGAATATCCACAGGTTCTAGCATCATTTGTTGAAGAACCTATACTTTCTCAATTAAAATAGCTAAACAGTTTTATAAAAAATAAATTGACTATATATTTTGGGTCTGTATCTAGACTTTCTATTCTGTTTCTTTGATCTATAAGTACATTCTTCTACCAACAGCTCTCTGTTTTAATTATTGTTGCTTTGTAGTACAAGTCCTCTCATTTTTTTTCTTTTTCAAAATTATTTTGGCTGTGTAGGCTCCTTTGCATTTCCAAATGAACTTTAGAATCAGCTTGCCATTTTTGAACTAAAAAGGGACTCATGAGATTTTGATTAGAATTGCATTTAATCTATAGATTAATTTGGGGAAAATATATGTTATATCTTCTCATTTATGTAGGTATCCTTTAATTTCACTCAGCAATATTTTGTTTGTAATATCCACGCTATGCATATATTTTTTTAAATTTATCTACTTCATAATAACCTCAATAAAACAAAACTCACGATGGACAACAAACTAACCATATCCTTCTCTCTACCTAGTTATGGCTATCTTCAGAACAATTTTTACCCTTGTTCTTACTTCTCTTTCTAGTTCTTAACTGACTGAAGCATAATATTTGCAAACAAAAATAATTTAAGCTGTATGATTTTTGCTGTTTCACCTTTCACATATGAAAATCTTCAACTGGTCATAGTTAAACAGAACTTGGACAGTCAGACTTGTGCAGAAATGTATAAGTGAGTACTTATACAATTATACCTCAGGTCATTTGGACTCTATTTCACTCTCACATGTATAATTCTATGGGAAAGAGTATGGAATCTAGGAAGAAATTTTGCACCAAGAAATAAGAGGACCTAACTTCTACCCTTGTATTTTTTTGTTTAGTATTCACATAATCTTCAGAAAACTACTTATGCTTTTCAGGCTTTTGTTTCTTCATCTCAAGTAAGTCATAATAATATATCATGTCCACAAAGGCAGGAGACTGTACACGATGACTTCTTGGTGGTATTTTTCAGTTCTACAACTCAGAAGACAATGTCAGTGACTTACAGCAAGGAAGTCTTTCAGTTTTTAAAAATTGAAATAAGTCACTCCTTGAAACTTTATTTATGCTTATATTTGCAATGTATTATAATTAGTTTGGCTTGTGTTGAGGACTCAGATTAGGTACTTAGTAAGCGTTGCTGAATCAGATTGCATTTCTAGGTCATATAACGTAATGTAATATGAGACTTAGTTTAACAGCCTTTAGGACTGGTGATTCAGAAATATAGTTCAATTTTGCCCTGCATCCTTGTGTGACAAACACATTTAGTCCTGACCATTGGACTGGTAGAAAGTACTTTCAGTGAGGCTGTAAAATTTAAAATCTAATCTGGTGTGATTACACATTTTATGCCCCATGACCCACCATTTAATAACAGTGTGCTTGATCAAAAACCAGGCTTCTAGTCTGTTTACTCATGTTCCTGTTACTGAGAGACGATTGTGGGTTTTTTGGTCTACACTATGGAGATATCTATGGAGATATTTCAGTTGTGTCAAAATGAATAAAAATCTGTAAATACCATAATCATTTGTCTATTTAGTTAATAGGATGGAATTGGGGAAAAGCAGACAGTCTGAGATTTGTGAGCCATTCAGTCTTGAAAGATGTTTCCTTCCAGAGTGTTTAAGGTCATGACCTAAGTTTGTTGGAATTTCAGAAACCCATGATAATAATTCAGTGGTCTTGTCAGTTCAAAATTTCTAGACAAGTCATTTATTGATATATCCCAGATTTTGGTGAGTCAAGGAGTAGCTTTATGCTACATTTATTCTTTGTTATGCCAAGACTTAAGAGTAATGTCCCTTCCTTCAAAATGGATTTTAGGTAGCAGTTGACTTTCCAGCTCTAAAGTTATTTTTCCCCTTCACTTGGTGAATATCTGTCAATAAAGAGAGAATAGTGCTGTTGATTTATGGTCAAGCTCTTCTGGAACGATTTACTCAACAAATAAAGAAATGAAGCATAGACAGTCAAAAGTAGATACAAGTGCCTCAGCACCCAAGTTCTATGTAATATCTTCCTTACTGTAATCAATAACCAGTTCTTGTGCTTCTGCTCTTTCTTCTTAGGCATTCATTCACTTCATTCAACAAACTTACAAGGTGCCAGGAACTGACTAGGCACCGGACATATCGCTCTGAACAAAAGAGGTTTAGTTTGCCCCATGTCCACTTTGGTTTGTTTTAGTCATGACAAGGCTCCATGTTTGATTCCTTGATCTATTCTTCTAAAGTAAAACCATCCTTTCTCATGATGTGTTTGCCCTGACCATTGAATCCCATGGTTATATACTAGAAGGTTTTTTAACCTGAAAATCAGATTCCTGTGTCTTATAGAATCCAGATTCACATTACATTGTTTAACATATTTATTTTAAATTTTTAGATCTTTGGGTTTTGAACATTTGTATTATTGATTACAATAACTGGCTTTATAGAATATTTTTGAGCTGTTGTGTTTCCCTCATCTTGTATGCCAAAATATCAAGTGCAGTAAGTTTTTATGTTTGGTACATACATTTTTAAAAAGTACTTAAAAAGAGATAGTTCTTTTTGGTGGGTCTATTCTAATGTACTCTCTCTCTCTCTCTCTCTGTATATATATATATATGTGTGTGTGTGTGTATACACCCATAAACACCTACACATATATACACACATAAACACATACATATTTCAACACATGTAAATATGTGTATATCTATGTAAATCTATACATGTTTGCATGTCTATCTGATATGAGAGGGCATATGGCTTTGCAATTTACAAATTCTATGCTTTTGTGCAGGTCATTTCACTTCTTGTTTTTCTCATATGCATAAAGAGTGTAATAGGGTGGTAAAATCTATTTCATAGAGTTAGCAGGATCTTAATATATAGTAGCCATTATTTTGTTCATTTTTATTATTATCATCAAGTTTGGCAATCTCTACCTTGGTAAAGTATTTTTAAAATGCATCATTACACTTTAGACCAAAGTTCCCACAAATATTCAGTAGAAATTTGAAAAGAATTAACTCTATCCAGAGTCTTTTCCCATCTTTTCCATGACAATCAAACCCATATCTCAGAATTTTGCCTCTATTATCATTGGCTCATAACCTTCACACAAGTTCAAATATTTTTGTAGAATATGGCTCTCATTTTCACAGTATAAAGCCTAGTCCTGTGTGAAGAACTGTGCTGAGATTTATACAATTTTGTGGTTCCTCAGAAGAGCCTTCAAGGATATAAGATGGGAATATTGTGTCTGTGAAAGAATGTAGAATTCATACAGACATTACATATTTAAGTAAGACTGTAACATAGTGCGCATCAGAGTCAGGAATCTAACCCGTGTTTATCTGAACTAGAGACCCACTCTCCTCTATATTGTACTACCCATGGAACCTCCATGTAAAGGCATTTCTACTTGTGTTAAATCTGTTGACTTTAAGGAAAGGTTGGCAATATCCTTGCTTCCTACTGTCTCATTCAAAGCCATTAGATTTTCACGTTGGTTCCACCATGCCTACTTCAAAGACCACATATTAACTTTGTTTTTGAGACAAGAGTCTTGCTCTTTTGCCCAGGCTAAAGTGCAGTGGTGATGTCTCGGCTCAGATCCTGGGTTCAAGCGATTCTCCTTCCTCGGCCTCCTGAGTAGCTGGGATTACAGGTGCCCACTACCACACCTGGCTAATTTTTGTATTTTTAGTAGAGATGTGGTTTCACTATGTTGGCCAGGCTGGTCTCGAACTCCTGACGTCAAGTGATCTGCCCACCTCGAGGTCCCAAAATGCTGGGATTACAGGTGTGAGCCACCACACTCGGATTTAACTTTTAAAAGTCAAAATTCCACCAATTTCCAGGTGCCTACCCAGTATGCATAAATTATTTATGCCAGGACCACAGTTCTCTTTTCTGCTTCATAATTTTCTAGATGCTTAAGTAACTTCATTCTTCAAATGGACAACCCATTATATACTATGGACTCATAATGCTTTTACCTTCTCTGCATTCCACTTTAGCAATGAATCCACAGTTATGTCCTAAACAATGTCATCACTTTTCATCAGTTTTTCACATCTGATATCTTGAAACTTGAAATGTGTCTCTCTGACTATCATTTTCTTCCACATTTTCTTACTTCTAAGCAATATGCATTATACTTCTAATATTTCCATATCTCATTATTCTCTCAAATTATTGAGGCTTTGCTCTCCTCCTTATCCAGGCTGGAATACATGGCTCACTGATTTATCTTTATTTCACAAGCCTCTAGGATTTTGTTACACCTACATATTTTATTATAATCACTTCATCAATTTCTAGACCTAGACAAATCAGCTGCCCATTTTCTCTAGGCCTTTTGTTAAGCTGTGGAATTGTGCCTAATAACATCATATAATTTTCATGATTAGATCCATTACCAGTGAATGAAACCCAAATACTGACAAGCCTTTAATATTGCTTTATAAATCCGTTTATTCAATCTGACTTAAAGCTTCACTGAGTATTTCTCAAACTGTCTCCTGCAAGATATTAGTATGTGTTCCTCTGTATAGAAGCTCTAAAGTAAAATAAATTTGGAAATGCTACATATTATATCTAATTCTTATAGATTCACAATTTTCATTTGCATATTCAAGGCTCTGAGAACTACTACAGCAAACATAAAACTTCGCATAACAAAACTTCACAAATTTATTTGACTTTGAAATCCTTTACTCATTTATTAATTTGTAGGAATCACAACATCTCAGTCAATACATTTTAGGAAATGCCATACTATATAAAGGGTGAGGTCCTTGCCTGGTTAGTTCGCCACTGTATTCTCAGCAATTAGAAAGATGCCCATCTCAGAGTAGGCTCTCACATATATACAAATATTGGATGAACAAATAAATGAAATAACTAAAGCAGTTTCTGTGACTTTTTCCTGATCTTTTCAATTTTATTAACCACACTACTGCACCCTCATTATCAAGTGAAGCTACTGGACATGACTGTTTTCCTTTCACCTCAACATCTTTTCAAAACATTGAATATTTTTTCATAATTCTTCTGTCTCAGAAATATGTTTGAGTTTTCATGCTTAATAATAAATATAGATGCTTAGGAGATATAGCTAGATGGCAGTCTCTTTCAGATATTTCATTTAACCTCTTAATCCTGTAAAACAAGGAAAATGTTCTCTTTTATGTAGGTGATGAAATTAAAACTCATACACACCACAGTTAGAATTTGAACCCAGAGCTGTTGATCTCCAAGGCATAGCTCCTTTCCCAGCCCCACTGTTAACCCCCGCTTTCCAAAGATGATAATCTCATTTTGTTAGATTCCATACTAGGTACAGCTTATGTAACACTAGATCTACTAGTCCTTGAGCCCCACATGAAATTATAGCCCCAGGTAATACCTTAATTTCAGCCTGGTGAAACCCTGTGCAGAAGACTCGACTAACATATTCCTAAACTTTTTGCTTCCCAAGACTGTGAGATAATAAAAGGGCGTTGTCTTAAGATGCTTAAGTTTGTGGAAATTTGTTACGCAACAATAGAAAACTAATACAGTCAAAAATGACAGATGTGACAAATAGGACACAAATAGCCTGACATATTTAAGCATATCAGTAATTACCTTAAATGTGATGAGTGTAAATGCTCTAATTAGAAAATAAGATTGTAAAACTAGATTTTAAAAAGAAATAATGTATATGTGATTTATGAGACACAATTTAAAAATACAATTAAAGAAAAAAATGGAATATAAAAGAACTGAAAAATATATATTACACAAACACTAACCAAAAGAAAGATGGCACATATATATTAACATAAGACAAAGAAGACTTTGAAGAAACAAATTTCAAATATAATGCAGGTTTTTGTCCATAAAGAATTAAATTAGAAGTCAACAACAGATAGAAAAATGGAAATTTTTAAGTGCATGTAAATTAAGACACATGCTTCTAAATAACTCCTATGAGTAACATAGGAAATCACCATGAAAATTATTTTGTATGGAATTATCATTAAAAATATTTTGTACTAAAATTGTAACTTACAAACATCTGTAAGATGTAGCAAAAATAGTGCCTAGAGGGATTTTATAGCTTTAAATGCATGTATTAGAAAAGAAGTAGAGAATCAGTTATCTAAACACCCAACTCAAAAAGCTAGGAAAAGAAGAGAAAGTTATTCCCAAAGAAAGTAAAGGAAGAAAATCTAAAAAAGTAAAATTAGAAATGAATGAAGTTGAAAACAAACATAGAATAGAGACAATCAATAAAATAAAAGTTAGTTATTTTAACATTTATAAAAATAATTAATACCCCAGGAACATTACTCTTTTCAAATCATGAATATTAGAATAAGAAGGTATTATGAAAAGTTGATATCTTTGCCAACTGAGATGAAATGAACAAATTTCTTGAGAAATGTCAAATATCCAAACTGACAAAAGAAGAAATAAAAATCAGATACGCAACTTTGGTTGCTAAAGAAATTAAATCTGTAATTAAAAACCTTCCTACAAGAAAAACTGTCCCTGGTGAAACAATATTAGTTTTATACAAATCCTTTCAAAGAATAAGAAAAGAGAAATACTTCCCAACTTATTTTGTTATTCTTCCCAACTTAGAATAATGCTAATATCAAAATCTAATAAGACATTATAAGAATGAGAATGTATAGGCCACTAATTCTCATGAACATAAATAAAAACAAAATATTAGCATATAGGGCCAGGCATAGTGGCTCATACTTTTAATCCCAGCACTTTGAGAGGCCAAGGCAGAAGGATTGCTTGAGCCCAGGAGTTTGAGACCAGCCTGGGCAACATAGTGAGATCCCATATTTATGAAAAATATAAACATTATCCAAGTATGGTGGTGCATGCCAAAGTACCAGTTACTTGGGAGGCTGAGGAGGATGATTGCTTCAGCCTGGATGTTTACAGTGAGCCATGATCACACCACAACACTCCAGCCCTGGTAATAGAGCAAGAGACCCTGTCTTTAAAAAAAAAAAAAAAAAAAAAAAAAAAATATATATATATATATATATATATATATATAATTTCTGGTCCTCACATTTGGCTCAGAATCTCTTGAAATATTTTACAGAGTTTGGCTTTTTTCATCAACACAGTGGTTCACTGATGGTTTTAGTCAAAGCAAGAAAAAGAAATAAATTATGTTAAGATTGGAGAAGAAGAAATTATTTACCAGAATATTCTGTCATTATTTATCAAAATTACTGGATACAAAGTCAGTATTAAATAATCATTTTTAGTATAACAAGTGGAAAATTAAAACTTTAAACTTTCAGTTAAAACAGTATCAAATAATATTAAATATCTAAGAATAAATCTAATAAAGGACCTCTGCATTAGAAACTATGAAATATTTCCATGAGAACTATAAAAAGGCAAAAATAAATGAGGTGGTATTCTATGTTCATGTAATAGAATATTCTACATATTTAAAGGTGTCTATTTGTTCCAAACTGATCTGTAGAGTCAATGCTAGTTTGATCGTAATCCAAACTGTTGTGTATGTATAAATTAACATTCTAAAATGTATAAGAAAATGTAAGGAATTAAATTAACCAACACAATCTCAAAGAAGGAGAAAATCTGATAGATTCACTCTACTTATAGAGTGATTATTTTTAAACGAAAAGTAATTAATTTAGTGTGGTTGATTGAAGGATGAAGGATGAATTCAGTCTAACCAATACAAGAATAGAGAAAGAGATCAACAGAATGGCAGAGTCCTGAAACAAATCTTCCACGTGTTTAGTAACAGATTTACAACAAAGTTTCCATTACCAATCAGAGGGGAAAGGTGGTCTTTTCAAAATATGGAGCTGAGTCAACTGAATAGCTAAAATATGAAATTTGACCCCTCCCAACACCTTAGATTATAGATCAATACAATCAAAATAGATCATGATATAAAAAGTAGAATCATCAGTCTACTTAAAATAAAAAGGGGAATATCTTCATGATCTTGGGATAAGAAAATATTTTTTAAATGGGACAAAAAAATCGCTATGAAATAAATTTTTTGTTGTTTATTGAATTACACTACTTAATATACTAGACAGGAAAGCTACTGATTGGGAGCAGAGATTTACAATACATATATTTGTCAGAAAGCTTGTATCCAAGATATATAAATAATGCATACTAAACTATATGAAAAGGAAAAATGTACAGTTTTTTTAAAAAAGGCAAAAGACTTAACCAAATACTTCACAAAAGAGGGTAATAAAATCAGTGCTATATATATACAGAGGTGCTCAACATCATTAGTAATCAAAGACAAGTTTAAAGCCACAAAAAGGATACAAAGACATACTCACCACCAGAATAGCTAAAATTAAAAATATAATTTCAAAGTTGCTGAGGTTTTAGACCATCTGGCAGTCTTTTATATTGCTATTAAATGTCTGAATATGCACATCTACCATTTTGCACTATCTGCGAAAGCTAATCATACATGTACCCTTTACTAAGCAATTATACCCTTGAGTATGTGTCTAACAAAAGCAGGTGCTTATGTCCACTTAAAGTCATGTAAAAATGTTCACAGCAGGTTTATTTATGATAGACAAAAGCTGGAAAGAACCCAAAGTCCATTAGCAGGAGAATGAGCGAACAAATTACAAGATATTTACATAATGAATACAATTCTGCAATAAAAAAGAATAAATAACCAAGACAGTAAGAGAAGACCTAAGTAACAAGAATGGAATAAATATTCATGGTTATAATGATGCAAAATTTTAAAGATATAATTTCTCTCCAAATTGATCTATAAATTCAATGCATTTTATTATAAAATCCTAAATGTTTTTCTTTGGATTAAATAGACAAGCTGATCGTAAGACTTATATAAAAGAGTATACTGCCAAGAGAAGTAAATGACACTGGCAGGGCCTCAGATTTTAAGTCTAGTAAAGCTGGACTTTTAAGTCTTTCGTCATATAGTCTTGTATGGGTGAAAGAATAAGCAAATGAAGCAATGATACAGAATAGGGAACACAGAAATGTACCCATAAAAATATGAAAATGTCATGACAGTTGGTGTTACTAATCAAAAAGAAAAAGACACATTAATCATAATGTTAACCACAAATACTATGATAAATGATAGTATTAATCAAAACACTATGGGTGATATAGCTTTTCTTTATTGATTAGTAATGCCAACTATGGTTATGTGTGGTTATCAATATGAAAAAGAATTAAATTAGACATATCTCACATTACAATTAAATTAAATTCCAGATAGATGAATGACTTAATGCTAGATCTTTTTTTTTTTTTTTGAGACAGAGTCTCACTTTGTCACCAGGCTAGAGTGCAGTGGCACGATCTTGGCTCACTGCAACCTCTGCCTCCCTAGTTCAAGTGATTCTCCTGCCTCAGCCTCCCGAGTAGCTAGGACTACAGGCATGTGCCAACACACCCAGCTACTTTTTGTATTTTTAGTAGAGATGGGGTTTCATCATGTTGGCCAGGATGGTCTCAATCTCTTGACCTCGTGATCCACCTGCCTCGGCCTCCCAAAGTGCTGGGAGTGAGCACATGCGTGTAATCACATGCGTGAGCCACCACACCTGGCCCTAATGCTTGATCTTTAAAACTTTTTGAAGAACATATTGAAAATATACTTTTGATTTCAGGAAGGAAATGGTGACAAAATAAGACACAAAGAGCAAAATCTATAAGCAAAAAGTTGTTACATTTACAACATTAAACTTTCTGTTCCACAAAAGATCATAAACAAAGATAAAAGACAAACAACTAACTGAAAAATGATATTTGCAACTCAAATCCATTCAATAGAAATATGGCCAAACATTATGACCAAAGCAATTTACAGTAGAGAAACATCAAACTCCAATAATCATATTCAAAGATGCTTTACCTCATTAGTAATCAAAGAAATGGAAATTAAATAAAAAATAGAATACCAGTTCCCTACTTCCCACTTGCATGTCCTTAACCCCAGATGGGCAAATAAGTAAAGTCTGTTAATGCAAATAGTATCACAAACAGGAAGCAAGATATCTGTGACATCATATAAAAATACTGAGATTTGGAACTGGTATAGACCTTTTGGAGAAGGATTTGACAATATCTAGCAAGTTTAAATATGTACATAGTTTTCAACCCACAAATTTCACTTCTACATATGTATCCTAGATAAATTCTCACATTTATGCACATGATGATATACACAAGATTAATCACTGCAGCATTGTTCATAATGCTGAAAATTTAGGCAGCAATCTAAATGTTCATTAAAGCATGTATAAACATTTTTTTCTATATTTTATACACTGGAATACCACAAAGAAATTAAAATACATGAACTGTAAGTCTATGTACTATGGATAAATCAAATAAAAATAATGTTGAATGGTGACTATTTTCAGAATGATATATACAGTCTGATAACATATACATAAAATGGCATGAAAAATAATATTGCAGAATATTTATAGACACATAATTATGTAGGAATGGTATGAAAGCATATGTAAGATTTTAAACATCAGTTTCCAGAAAATGGTTATTTTGGGAGAGGAGACAGTGATTTAAATATTAAACCCTCCTTTAAGGGAGATTTTATTTTATCTCTAATATTACCTAAAATACTGATTTAAATCATGTATGATAAAGTAT
Source organism: Nomascus leucogenys (assembly GCF_006542625.1). Lineage (NCBI taxonomy): Eukaryota > Metazoa > Chordata > Mammalia > Primates > Hylobatidae > Nomascus > Nomascus leucogenys. The sequence continues at coordinate 61,081,550 of NC_044396.1, forward strand.
GAAGACCTAATAATATTTGATGACAGTAATTATCTTTTCATTACTATAAATGCTTCAATTTTCTAAATAATTTATACTTAAAGTATCTAAAACTGAGCACTGGCCAGTACCCTGGTAATTGGTAAAGTTTCACTATAATTGAAAAATATCTTAAGAAGAATTTTCACTGAATTTTGCCAGTATTTCTTACTTGAAGAAGATTATTTCTATGTTGTGGGAAGTCAGGGACCCCAAACGGAGGGACTGGCTGAAGCCATGGCAGAAGAACATAAATTGTGAAGATTTCATGGACATTTATTAATTCCCCAAATTAATACTTTTATAATTTCTTACACCTGTCTTTACTGCAATCTCTGAGCATAGACTGTGAAGATTTCATGGACATTTATCACTTCCCCAATCAATATTCTTATAATTTCCTATGCCTGTCTTTAATCTCTTAATCCCATCATCTTCGTAAGCTGAGGATGTATGTCGCCTCAGGACCCTGTGATGATCGTGTTATCTGTACAAATTATTTGTCAAACATGTGTGTTTGAACAATATGAAATCCAGGCATCCTAAAAAAACAGGATAACAGCTATTTTCAGGGAACAAGGGAGGTAACCATAAGGTCTGACTGCCTGCGGGGCTGGGCAGAACACAGTGATATTTCTCTTCTTGTAAAAGCGAATAGGAGAAATATCACTGAATTCTTTTTCTCAGCAAGGAACAGCCCTGGGAAAAGAATGCATTCCCAGGGAGAGGTCTCCAAAATGGCCACTCTAGGAGGGTCTGTCTTATGCAGTTGTAGATAAGGGATGAAATATGCCCTGGTCTCCTGCAGCGCCCCCAGGCTTGCTAGGATTGGGAAATTCCGGCCTGGCGAAATTCTAGTCAGACCAGTTGTCTGCTCTCAAACGCTGTTTCCTGTTAAGATGTTTATCAATGACAATGTGTGCACAGTGGGACATGAAACCTCATCAACAATTCTAATTTTGCCCTGGCCTTGTGATCTTGCTCTGCCCCCATTTGCCTTGTGATATTTTATTGCCTTTTGAAGCATGTGATCTCTGTGACCCACACCCTATTCGTACACTCCCTCCCCTTTGAAAATCGCTAATAAAAACTTGCTGGTTTTGCAGCTCGGGGGCATCACGGAACCTGCCGACATGTGATGTCACCCCTGGAGACCCAGCTGTAAAATTTCTGTCTTTTGTGCTCTTTCTCTTTATTTCTGAGACTGGTCGACACTTAGGGAAAATAGAAAAGAACCTACCTACATTGAAATATTGGAGGCTAGTTCCCCCGACATTTCTATAGAATAAACTCGTTTATAAGTTTTTTAATAGTGACTTCTTAGTTTCTTTTTGAGAGTTAAGAAATATTCCATTGCTATGAAATACATTCAAATAGAAATGTCACTATTACACAAATGCATAAAATCCATAACAAAATTGAAACAAAATTCTCTGTACTCTCAGGCCAGTTATCTTTCCACTGAATCAAAATTGCCTTTTATTAAAAAAACTTTACATATGAAATATGGGAAAGAGAACAAAAATTCATAATAATATTTTCTTTTGTGGCTGGCATTATGAATTACAATAAATGAGACATTTACTGAGCTCTACAATTTGTTCAAAACCCTACCAACACAACATTATCTCGTCTAATCATAAAGCATTGCTAAAGATTGAAAGTATAGGTAATTTGGGTCCATTACTTCCCTTCATTTTCTCTCCTGCTGCTTCTTTTTTTACTGATCGCTGTATAACAAGAAAGAAAAAAATAAAACCAAAATTGGTGAACTAGAAGTTGTATGAAAAACTTGGTTTCACAAGAGATTGTCTAAAAATGAACATTTTAATAATATGTGCCAAATCTTGCTTTTACTACCAAGGTTTATGTGGTTTCCAGTAAAGATTGCAAAATATGAGAGGACATGAAACAATATGAGGAATTCCAATTTTTGTTTTAAATAAAAGGGAAAATATGCTTTGCCAGGATTCAGTCACAGCAGCATCTCCAGGGATACTCTCTGAAGCTAGCATAGAGAAAAACCTATTTAGTTCCCTTTTTGGTTCTTAACTTGGACATAAACGTTTCCTACCCTGTGCTAGGATGGAATTGAGCACCCCCACTGATGAAACTGACTCAGAGGTAGTCAAGAAACTGGGCAAATTGATAATAAAATCTCTCTTTCTCTCTGTCTTCTATTTTTCCCTTTAATATTATTCCCTGAAAGGGATTTATTTTATGTTTCTCTCTTGCAGAAATCCTGGACTCACAGATCATTTATTCTTCGTAACAGCTATAGTTTCCACACCACAGCATAACTCAGGACATTAAAGGTACTATAGACAACTCAATGTATGCAAACCACAATGAGTAACCCTGGAACCCTGGAAAGAATGTACACAGTAGCAGGAGCCTACAGAAGACTGCAAGAAGATGGGGAAATGCAAAAATGAAATGTAAAATGAAACAAAGTAAAATCTAAATGGATACCTGAGATGAGTAATGAAATTTTCATTGCCATTTTTGGATTTACTCTCCTAAGTAATCTCCAAGGTAATGCAAACTAAGTTGAAGAAAGCTTTTCTGAGTCAATCGGGGTCCCAAGAAGCAAACTGAAGGCCCACTGTGTGTAGGCACTGGTTTGCTGCACCACACCCCAGCTCACTGCCTTCTCCAAGCCCTCCAAAGACTGTTGGTTTAGGCATCTAGGAGAAAACATTTCAGAACTTGTATGTCCCAACATCATGCTATTTGAAATATCACTTTTCTCAGAAAAGTCTTGGAAGGAGATCTGATTTAACTAGATATGTACTGGATTAGTAACACAATATGTAGTGTTACTTCTTCCAATGAAGAAGACAAGTGTCTGGTGTTCAGAATACACACTTAGGCTAATATTCAGGCTCTGCCATATGCTAGCTTTGTGGAGACTGTGGTTAGTAATATGTATGTTGTAACCCATACACAGTACAATGACAAGTTCCTTAATCTCTCTCTATGAAATGTTTATATGCTGTGACTGCATAAATTAGTATGAAACAGCCTCCAATAAACATTTCCCATCTGAGGGCTCTCTGATTTTTGGTTCAGGATCATAGGCCATTATTCTATCAGTATCTGGATAATTTCTAGGGTTTCATAACTCAAAAAAAAGAAAAGAAAAAGAAAAAACAAAATTTCAAAGCAAGATAGGATATTTTGCAAATAAGCAGACATCTTACATCATTCTCTTTGCTTCTGTATTCCTTGACAAATAAGATAATTATTAATTTGTTGGTATATGGCCTTAAGTTACCTGCTTTCTCTACTTAGCAGGAAGATTGCATTTAGTGGAACTTTCTGAAGAATTTCATACTTTCAAACAGTTCATTTTTCTTGATTTTTCTCCACCCTAATATTCTTAACTTTCTTAATATTCTTATGTCTCTGTTTATCTCCTTGCAAATTCTAAATCTCCATCATGATTTTTTTTTGTTCTCTCACTTCTTTAAAAAAATTAGCTTCCTTCATTCGTCATCCTCAAGGTTTATCGTCAACCATTTTCCATTCTCACTGTACCAGATTCCTCTCAATCTTTTTGAGTCATGAGCCTCTTTCAAAAATCTGTTGAAATGATGAACTCTTTCAGAGAAGTGTGAGGAGTGGGGGGTGGGGGGCATATTCACAAATTTTACATATCATTTCGAGGGACTTATTGATCTCCCTGCTTTATGACTGCTGATAGACAAACACCTGCTCTCCAACTTCAGTATCTAATCTGTGTTGATTGTCCCAGATCTTCATTTTTAATTCCCAGTCTCTATCCAGTACTCAAGACCCATATGTACAACTAACTAGTAAATGTGTCCATTTGGAAATTCCATAAGCACCTCAAACTCAACATGCCTAAACTAAACATATCTTCTTCCCATCTAAATCTTGTATTCTCCGCCTTGTTGTCTGACACAGTAAATATCACCATCCACTGATGTATCTAAGGTTAAAATCTTGGTCACCCTAGACTTTTCCTTCTCCCTCATTTTGTACAATTATTCACTAAGTTCTACAAATCTGAAAATTTTTTTTTGCAATTGTCATTGATCAGATCCCAATAACTTCTTGCCCATATTAGTGACATAGACTACTAAAATCATGTTTAATTACATAATTAATAAACAAATACTTTCTCCTTGTAAAAAATCCAAATAATATAAAAGTACAAATGGTGAAATTTCTCTTTCCATAGCACATCCTAATTCTCTCCTTGCACATATATATCCACTGTTAAGCATTTGGCGTATATCCCTTTAGTTCTTGTTCCTTTATATTTGTATACATGTATATGTATGGATGATAAGACATAAGTTTTGAATATTTCTTTACACAAATGGGAACGTGCTATATTAGTTTGTTTTCACACTGCTGATAAAGACATTCCCAAGACTGGGCAATTTACAAAAGAAAGAGATGTATTGGACTTACAGTTCCACTTGGCTGGGGAGGCCTCACAATCATGGTGGAAGGCAAGGAGGAGCAAGTCACATCTTTTGTGGATGCCAGCAGGCAAAGAGAGAGCTTGTGCAGTTAAAACTCCTATTTTTAAAACCATCATATCTCGTGAGACCCATTCACTATCACAAGTACAGCACAGGAAAGACCTGCCCTCATGATGCAATCATCTCCTACCTGGTCCCTGCCATAACACGTGGGAATTATGGGAGCCATAAGATGAGATTTGGGTGGGGACAGAGAGTCAAACCATATTACTTGCTTTACATAATAGTCTCTCACTTAATCTTTTTCACTTAATAAAAGATTTGGAGAGATTTCTATTTAAGTATGTGAATATATGTTATTTTTTAATGGCTACTTAGTATTTCATTATAAAGATGTAGACTATATGATTTAACCATTGCCTTTTGATGAGAATGTAGCTTGTTTCCTGTTTTTATTATGGCCCACTATCATCCTTGTGCACATGTGAGTATACTTTCAAAGGTGAGATTCCTAGCAGTGGATATCAGAGACTCCTATCTGCCCTCCCTACCTCTAGTCTCAATCCTCTTCAATCCTCCTTCACTTATTCACCAACACTCAACAACTATCTGAGCAGCTACTGTTATCAGGCCCTATGCTGGGCATTTGGTAATAAAAAAAACTGGTTGACACAGCTCTTGCTTCCAGAGAGTTCAAAATAAAATGAAAGAGAGACAAACAGATGCAGTATAATAGTGCAGTATTATATATATATACATATATATAATTATATATTTAATTATGTACATAATTATATAATTTATATATATATAAAATAGTGCAGTATTATATATATACATATATACACACATATATATATACGTATATAGATATACAGGTATATCTATATACCTATACACACATATATAGGTATATGTATACCTGTATATCTATATACCTCTATATATATGTGTATAATATATATATATAATATATAGAGTGTAGTATAAAGTGCAGTACAATAAGGTTGAAATAGAAATGTGTACAAGGTACCCTCTCAGAGAACAGTTTTTAGAAATCACCTCAGTCAGGCGCAGTGGCTCACACCTGTAATCCCAGCACTTTGGGAGTCTGAGGCAGGTGAATCACTTGAGGTCGGGAGTTCGAGACCAGCCTGACCAACATGGAGAAATCCTGTCTCTACTGAAAATACAAAATTAGCTGGGCGGGTGGTGCATGCCTGCAATCCCAGCTACTCAGGAGGCTGAGGCAGGAGAACCGCTTGAACCCAGGGGGCAGAGGTTGCAGTGAGCCGAGATTGCGCCATTGCACTCTAGCCTGGGCAACAAGAGTGAAACTCCGTCTCAAAAAAAAAAAAAAAAAAAAAAAAATTACCTCATTCTGAGAGCAATGAGGAAGTAAGAGATGAATGGAAAGTTTCCTAGATACCTCTTGAAGGTTGGAATTGGCTTGGTGCAGAAATGATGGGACTTTCCAACAGAAGGAAAAGCCTATGATTTCTTGATTGGGTATCAATGTGTGTCATGCTCTGTTCTAGGCACGGAATTACAGGCGTGAACAACACAGAAAAGGCCCCACTTTCATGCAGCTTTCTTTCTACTGGCGGGAAGGAGATTAATTCAAACACAAACAAGAAAGTGTATGATACAAATTTAAATTATGATAAGTTGTTAGTGGAAAACTATTAAGAGACAGAGTCAATAAAGGCTTTTTTCAGAAGGTTACATTTGCCTTGAGACCTGAGTTGTAAGGAGCCATCACAACAAAATCTTGGAGAAGAGGGGCTAAGCAGAGGGAACAACATATGCAAAGACGCTGAAGAAGGAATGGGCCAGACATATTACAGTAATGAGAAGAAGGCCAGTTATAGAGTTAACAGGGAGATTGGTGGCTACGGACTAATGTTTATGTCCCTTCAAAATTCATATGTAGAAACCAAATGTCCAGTGTGATGGTGTGTAAAGATGGGACTTTTGCGAGTTAATTAGATCATAAGGGTGGAACCTCCATGATGGGATTATAATAAAATTAAGTGTTTATTTTATTATAAATAAACACTTTTATTATAAGTGTTCTTATAATAAAAGACACACAAGACAGCATGCTTTCTCTCCCTAGCTCATGTTAGAATACAGGCAACCATCTGTGAACCAATAGGAGGACATTCACTGACAACCTGACCATGCTAGCACCATGTCAAAATTCCAGCCTGCAGAATTGTGAGAAATAAATATTTGTTGTTTAAGCCACCTAGTCTATGGTATTCGGTTATAGCAGCCCAGACTAAGATAGTGCTACATTCAGGAACTGCAAGCATTTATGTGTGGCTAGAACCACAGCCTGGCAGAGAGAAACCCTCCATGACCCTGTTTCCACCCTGGCTCCACCTCTGCCCACTCTTCACATGATCCTTAAGCTCCAAACACATGGCATATTTTTAGTTACCTAAAACACTACCTTTTCTCTTGCCTTTGCTCATTCTGTTTCCACTGCCTGGAATGACCTTCCTTACCTTGCTAACTCCAATTTTCCCTTCCTGGCTCAGCTCAGGCAGCTGGAATCCTTCCCTAGTCCTCCCTGGCTGTGTTAGTAAGCAAACCTCTCTACAGCAGAGTAGCTTGTGCATAAATAATTCTTGTGGTTAATTGTGTTTCCCTGAAGGCAGGGCTTGTTTAACTTGCACTTGTGTCCATAGAGTTGTCACAGAACCTGACACTTAGTGGATGAGTCTGCTGATTGGGGTTGACACCTGGCCTATCTCCCAATGGCTTTACTTCCTCTAGTTCATGTGAGTTATGAGTCCTATCTTACAATCCTTCCTGTAGATATCCAAGGAGTCTCTTTATTTTTCCTGTCTCTGATCATAGCAACACTTTAGCAGAAGTTCTTTGAGTGTGTCTCAACACACATTATGCTTCGAGAATTCTATGTATGTATTATAGGATTAATGCCTTCTGAATATGCAACTTCTCTAAGCTTGCAGGCCTTAGTTTTTGTATTTCTTTTCTTTTTCTTTCATTTTGCACTTTTAAGAAAGATAATAAAAACAACTTTATTTTTAAATTTTTTGAATGACAATAATTGCATGTATTTATAGGGTACAATGTGTTTTTATACACGTACACATTTTGGGATAATTAAATCAAGCTAAGTGACATAGACATCACCTCACATACTTATCATTTTTTTTGTGGTGACTACATTTAAAATGTACTCCCTTGGCAATTTTTCAGCATACAGTACATTATTATTAACTACAGTCACCATGCCATGCAGTAGATCTCAAATACTTATCCTCTTGTCTACGTGACCAACATCCCTCCATTCCCCACTACCCTCCAGCCCAAATAACCTTCCTTGTGTTTTCATGTATTTTGGCTAAGTCTTTGCCTGTTGCCTTATTGAATCCTCAAAGAACCACTAAGAAGTAGTTGTCTCCAACATATAAATAGGAACCTGAGGTTCAAACAAATAAAAAAGCTAAGTTACAATTGGGACCCAGGTCAGTCTGATTGCCTCCTGCAGTGACAAAACAAGGAGCTATGTCTGAAGTCAGAAAGTCTATTTTTGTTTTAAAAAATTCTTAATTTAGTACTTGTAAAATAAGAACATTAACACAAATAATAAACACAATCTTGATGTAAAATTTTCCAAGATTGAATCATTGAAAAACTAGGGAGATTTGGAAAAGAACAGACTTGACATTATGTAAAAGCAAATTAATTTTCCTATCTCAAAATTTTATCTGTAAATACAAACAAGAGCTAAATGCCAAACGGAACAACAAACCATTACTGACCAAAAGAATATTTTTTCCTATAACTCATAATAAAATGTAAACATGACTATAAATACTGCTCATCATGAGTGCTTACAGATTCTTTATTACACGTGGGAGGAGCAGTCATCTTGATAAATGTCTAGAGTTGTATTCCACTTGAGAAGTACTTCTTGTTCCAGAAAAAAAATCTTCACATTGTTACTATTTTTTGATCCTAACTAACACTGTAAAGAGAGTATCTTACAATTTGTTCCATTCAAAATCTCCTCTGAGAGATTTTGAGCAACACATGCCATTGCTCAAGGATTTCAACATTACTTATAGTATCCATGGAGGATTTTTCATTTTGCAAAATGCATTTCAATTTCACAAATCTTTTTGAAGTACACAAAACCTGTCTCAAACACAAAGTCAAGCAAACCATGACCTCCGTTCTCCAACTAGACTCTAGAAACTTAAAGTTTTATTATATATCACTACCAAAGGAGCTGAATATGATTTGAATATTCTGTATAAAATTTGGCCACATATTTGTTGTAAGTTGTTTCTTTTATAGGGCCATTTTTCTGAGGCCCTTAAGGAAAAATATGTGGCGCTTATGAAATAAGACCAAGTTGCTATAAAGACAACATCCCAAGACTATTTAGAAGTTTAGTTTCAACTATTTATCACATTATGTTTTTTTTCTCTCAGGCTAAAGGAATATAATATATTGTATGATCTCAAACACTTAAATACATTCAGTTACATGTCGGAAAAATAATTGAGGAAATACCTCCCAAATACTACCAAAGTTATTTATTTGTAGTGATACTACAGACTTTTTTTTTTTTTTTTTGAGAGGGAGTTTCACTCTTGTTGCCCAGGCTGTAGTGCAGTGGTGCAATTTTGGCTCAACGCAATCTCTGCCTCCCAGGTTCAAGAGATTCTCCTGCCTCAGCCTCCCAAGTAGCTGGGATTACAGGCATGCGCCACCACACCTAGCTAATTTTATATTTTTAGTAGAGACAAGGTTTCTCCATGTTGGTCAGGCTTGTCTCGAACCCCCGACCTCAAGTGATCCGCCCACCTTGGCCTCCCAAAGTGCTAGGATTACCGGCATGAGCCACTGCGCCCTGCCTGATACTATAGACTTTTAAAAAATATATTTTTTGTATTCCAACTTTATAATCAGATAATAACAAACATTAATAATAAGAATAAGAATCTGTCTTCCGAAATATGGCATAATAATGAAAAGCTAAGACTTTAGAGACAGGCAAACCGAAGTTTTAATTCTGTCTTTGCAAATTAGTAGTTGTGTGATCTTCAGCAATTTACTTCACTTTTCTAACCTTCATTTTTGTTGTATTTTATTTTATTATTTTTATTATTTTGGTTTTTGAAGACAGGGTCTCACTCTGTTGCCCAGTCTGGAGTACAGTGGCATGATCTCGGCTCACTGCAACCTCCACCTCCCAGGCTCAAGTGAGTCTCCTGCCTCAGCCTTCCTACTAGCTGGAATTAAGGTCACCCGTGACCATGCCTGGCTAATTTTTGTATTTTTAGTAGAGACAGGGTTTCACCATGTTGTCCAGGCTGGTCTCAAACTCCTTACCTCCAATGATCCACTCACCTTGGCCTCCCAAAGTGCTGAGATTACAGGTGTGAGCCACTGGCCTGGCTGTTTTTGTTGTATTTTAATAGAGTAAGTAATATCTAGAGTAGAGTTATTATGAAAGTTAGATGAGATTATCTGGGTGACATGCTAACAGATACTGAATGGAAATTATTAAAATTCTCCCATTCTTTGCCATTCAAAGTGTCTGAGTTTTAAAGAAGATCTTTTGGATTTGTTGATCACTGTCACAAAGACACAAATTATATTCCAAACAGGACAGTTTTGAGAATAAGACAGGACACTAAGATCAATAAAATTATACAATTTTAAATATATATAGACCGGCAAATGGGTTTAAATACAACTATGTTGTAGGCTAGTAAGAATAATAAACCAATTTTCAAAAATAAAGTTCTTTCTAAAATAAAATAATACAAAATTTAAAAAAACTTGTAGTTGATTATCTAATAGAATACAAGCAGAATAATTATTTTGCATAGATGCTCATTCGCTTTAATCAGTTTCGTAGCTGTATCCATTTTTAATATTGCTTGTTATTCTTCTGAAGATTATATTTTTATCCCTATTATAGAATTGTATTATTTTTAATTGCCTTCAATCTTCTTTAAACTTGCATTTTAGGATTACTAAATTCGATATTCTGTGCACACGTATGTTTATTGCGGCACTTTTCACAATAGCAAAGACTTGGAACCAACCCAAATGTCCAACAACAATAGACTGGATTAAGAAAATGTGGCACATGTACACCACAGAATACTATGCAGCCATAAAAAATGATGAGTTCATGTCCTTTGTAGGGACATGGATGAAACTGGAAATCATCATTCTCAGTAAACTATCACAAGGACAAAAAACCAAACACCGCATGTTCTCACTCATAGGTGGGAACTGAACAATGAGAACACATGGACACAGGAAGGGGAACATCACACTCCAGGGACTGTTGTGGGGTGGGGGGAGGGGGGAGGGATAGCATTAGGAGAAATACCTAATGCTAAATGAAGAGTTAATGGGTGCAGCACACCAACATGGCACATGTATACATATGTAACAAACCTGCACATTGTGCACATGTACCCTAAAACTTGAAAGTATAATAATAATAAAATTTAAAAAAAGATGATTTAAATAAGTGAAGAATTATACCATTTTCATGGATTGGAAGGTTCTATTATTTTAATATATTTATTTTCCAAAATTAATCTAGATTTATTGATTTAGATTCAATAAAATCTAAATTAAAATAATAGGCATTTTTGTTAAAAGAGATAACCTGATTTTAAAATTTATTTGGAAATGCAAAGGACTTGAAATAGACAAAACAATCTTTAAGAACAAACTGTAACACTTTAGGAGTTGTTATAAACTTATAGTAATTATGGAAGTATGATATTGTTATAAAGACAGACAAATAGACCAAGGAAATAGAACAAGGAACTAAAACACAGACTGGCATATATATATTCACTTGATTTGTAGCAAAGACATCAACACCATTTAAAGAAAAAGGATATATTTTTGGTTTTGCCTTTTCAATAAATCATGCTGAAGCTGTAGGATAGTCATAAGAAAAAAATAACCTTGCTCTCCACTTTACACATATAAAAATTTAATTGGAGATTAAGGGTTTTTTCTTATGAATGTATTATTCTGAATTTAATACTCAAAAATGATGTCTTGGTGATACTTCTATTTGCATTTTTGAATACTAATCTAGTTTAACTTTTTAAATCTTCTGTTTATATTTTTTCTTTTATGATATTCCTTTTAGTGTTTTTTGCTTATTTTTCCACTAATTAATTAGGTAAAAGCACCCTAAGGGAAAGAATATTAACCCTTTTCTATTACATGTGCTATCATTAGTTTATAGTTCATGATATTTATGTCTCACTAAAATTAATAGTTAAATTTTATTTAGGCACATTTGTTAATGTTTTTATGACTAAGGCTGTATGTACCATGCTTAGACACTTTTCTTCCATTGTAATGAAGTATATTTTCGTCTCATATTCTATGGTTGCATTTTATGCACTTAAATCTTAATCTAATTAACATTAATTTTGGCTTTTTAAAAGAATTACAGCTATAAATTTATTTTTAGGTAATAAAATAAATAAATAAATTTGATATTCTGATGGCTTCAATTGGCTCATCTCTGTAAAACGTGAAGTTTTGACTGAGAAAAATAATAAACTTCCTCTCTTAGTGCTCTGCTACCTACTAAGCTCAGAAAAATTCTGCTTAATAGGGAAAATGATCTGTTCTATATTTTTAATGTGTAATACTTTAGCCAAAATATTTCCATAGATACTATCTTTTTGCCTTTATTTAGAGTATCTTTGTTCAATAAATATTCGCACAGGATAAAACTTGTCAAGTAATTTGTCACTATTTACAACACTTTTGAACATTTCACAAAACTTATATGATGTAAAATCATAGACCTTCTCGATTTCATTCTATTTATGCAAAATATACATATATCCAATTAAAATAGAAGCTCTATCAAAAGATTATTTCCATAAGTTGTGATGCTTGAAAGTATAAGTTTTGAATTTCAAAAAATAAATCTCTTACATTGGGCTTAAAAAATTAATTTATTCAGGTACTCTCTTGCTATGGAAGAATAAATTTCAACGTCTCCCTGCTTGCAAGTTTTGTTTTCAATGATTACAAAATGCTAAAAGCTTCAAACACTGGAATTTTTGGCAGTCCATTTGTGAACATATTGATTTAAATTTTCTAATTTTGAACACAATGCAAAGTTTAGAGGAGTCATTCAAAATAAGTTCAATATCACTGTAGAACACTTAAGTTAATTTGCAAAGTAGCTATTCAGAGATTCAAACACTTATGAAATGTGATTGATATCGAGTACAAAGGGAGACTACTATAAGTGGTGCTATTATAATACTGCTTGTAGTGGATATGTTTCTTCTTTTTAATTGCAATTTCAACACAGCTCATTTGGATGCTGAAGAATTGGGGCAAGCTTTGGCAAACTATAGTCCTCTGGCTAAATCTGAAATGTTGCCTGTTTTAGTAAATAGTTTTACTGGAACACAGCCATGCTCTTTTGTTTATGGATTGTCTAAGGCTGCTATTGCAGTAAACAGTAGTTGCAACAAAGACCCAGCAAAGCCTGAAATGTTTTCTATCTGGACCCTTACAAGACACAAATTTGCCCACTTCTGAATTAAGAATACAGTACAACAAATTCCAAGTATATTTCTGTGTCATGCTTTTTTTATTACAATGGAGTAAATATCATTTTTGCAATGATACTGTGATCCACCAACGCTTATATTCATATTTCTCTGTTGAAACAAATACCGTTATCTTTAATGGTGAATTTCTTAACTGAATTTACACTAGCATTCACAACTTAATGGAATAAACTCTCAAAAGTTTTACTTTGATTCCATGAAATGAATGAAAAAAGATAACCAGTTATTGGAACAAACTGATTTTCCACTTAAAGCAGCAAAGGAGTTGATAACTGTTCATGGAAGCAGACTCAGGCAATTTCAATGAGTGGAATATTTACTAAAGAGTATTCTTGAAACAACTCCTGTGGAAGAGAAAAAGAAGCAGGATTGGACAGATGGAGAAGTCAAGCTGTCCCAAAGACAACCACTCCCAACTCCATCAGACTTATTCTGCCTTGGGCCAACATGGCTGAATCTTTCAACTTCTGCTTGATTAGTCATTTCCAAAAGAGTGTGACCTTGCCCAGGCAGCTCTCTGCAGCTGAGGCAGTCCCTGAAGGGACTGACAGGTGTAAGCTGTCTGCCAGCAGCCCTTTTAGTAACTGAATCAACAAGTCCTTCCTTGAAGTGGGACCCAGAAGGTACGTCACCATGTCTACTGCAGTCCACCCTAGCACCATGCTGATCCACTTCTTCATATATGTTTAGAGAGCAACTCCTTCAAGATTCTGGTGGGCCTCTCTTCCTAAGGGAAACTTAGAAGTGGAAGGTTAATGATATGAACTTTAATTCTTCCAGCTGAAGCTGATCTAAGTCTCTTTGTCTTCCTTCTCTTATTCATTCCAAATTCCCCTCACCCTCAGATAGCACCTCTGTCAATCCTGGCTGATCACAATGTTTCTTTACAGGCTGAGATTGCCTGAGAATTGTGAATTTTCTATCAAAATTGGGCAAAGGGGGTCCAAGCAGTGCCCAAACAGGTCATCGAGGTGTTAATAATATTCCGCCATTGTTTAACAGCAGCCCTTCCTCCTGTTGATCAGAATCAATTATCCTCACCAACAAGGTGACTTTTCTTCTTGTTTCATGACCCCTGGGTACAAAGGAAGCTGAAATTCCCCAATGTTAATCATAGCTTTTCTTTGTTAACTGCAAGAAGCATTCTCCCTTAAGGGACCAGGACATACAGGCTTAAAGAGCCCAGAGTTCTGGCGGCAGAAGGCACAAATTCTCCAAGATGTTCACTGAGTAAGTAAGGCTACTCCTGCTTCTACCCCTAGATTCATGGACCAATCTTTTTTTTTTTTTTTAAGTTGAAGACATAGTTCCATATAAAAGTCTTTGATTCAAGCTATATATAGTGACCTGTAGGATGGTGCTTCATCCTCATAAAATTATCACCTCCGAGCTGGCACTTAAGCTATGCTTCTAAAATACTGTTTCCAAAACTCTATCAGGTGGCAGTTTCTGGATGCCATGGTATGTGATATGACCAGTGAATTCTGTGGTCATTGGCCTACTTCCATATATCCTTTTCTCTGAAATGAGTCCCTATTCTGATGAGATCCTGTGCTGGTGAAATCAGACATGCCATACACCTCCAGAGAATAGTGTCAGTTGAAGTTCTGTGGGTTGAATAGGCAAACCTATACAGACAGAGTATGTCTATCTTTGTTTGAATAAATTACTGGCCCTTCTAAGGTGGAAAGAGCTCAACATAGTCCCCTTGCCACCAAGTGGCCAATTGGACTACTTGAGGGATAATGCCATATGATATGGTTTATCTCTGTTGCCAGCAGGTTAGAAATACAGCAGTAGTAACAAGATGGGCCTTGATAAGTGACATTCCATGTTGTTCGGCTGATAGTCAACATGACTAATCCATTTCTGTAGTCAGTGACAGAGCCTGACTGACATCCACAGACTAGAGTGAGACAAGCAAGGTGCCTAGGGCACAAACTTTAAGGAAGTACTCACTCTAGGGTTGTGCACATGCAGAGTCAGCACCTAAGAGTGAGGGCCTCCTTAAATTTTTACACCCTAAGTGCTTCACTTATCCTAACGCTAGTTTCAGCCCTGCCTAAGGCATTTTGTTTACTTGGCTGTTAAGTGCATCTTTCATGGTAGTTACTCCCTGTGATAAAAACCATTAATTCATTTTGTGTCCATTCCCATATGCCTAGCCACATGCCTCTACTCTAGACCTTCTTGTGTTTGGTCCTCTAATCTTTCTCTATTTTCATGATCAACCAGCTATGCCATTCTCCACTGTTCATGATTCACTATCTGTAGATCTCCTAAGTGTGAGTAAATTGTCTGTCCGATAAAGTGGATAACCTGTGCACTATCCATGAGAAGGATTATCATTTCAACTCTGTCTCTCAAGGCTGCCTTGATTAAGCCTTTAATACTGTCACTGTCTGTTTTATGCCTGCACCCAAATGCCAACCTAATTCATCTGTGAAAGACTCAAACTTTCCCTCCTCCATTAGCTGGTCATATATGACCTTAGGTGTGACCTAAAAGAGAGGTAACAGTACAACCATGTTAGATAACATGGGAGTCTGAGGCTACCTGCTCATGCAGGCTGTTTTTACCCCCTCATCCTCATCATGTTCAATCCTGATGTAACACTTCCGTTTAACAAATTGTTGCTGGGCCTGCTTGACCTAATGACTTAGGATGATATCCTCTATGTAGTTGGTAAGTGATGTTTTGTGGCATGGGCCCATGCTCCTCATGGATGGCTGCCAGTTTTGAGTGGAACCCCTAGGAAAGGTTCAACAGCAGGTTCATGTTGAGGTATAAAAAATCCTGCCACTTGTGCCATGCAAACCTGACTATATTAGAAAATTGTAGAAATGATCACAAGGTACATGTGTGGTCCCAGTGGACTAACATAAAATCTACCTTAGAAGGATCACATTTATTACATGGCCCTTATGGTTCCACTATAACCAGAGGGTTGGAAGGGAACACGATGATGCTTTGGGTCTTCTGGTATCAATGTGTGTTTAACAGCCCTCAAAATGTCTGGTAGTTTTCCTTTCTCTGCTGTATAGTTACTGAGTAAATGGCCATAAGTCCCTCTGGAGGAAGAATTGGGTTGATCTTTATCAAATGTACTTGCTGTAGTTCCTTCTTTTTAGAAACCCAACCTCTTTTCAGTCAAGACATTCTGAAACAAAAAAAAAATTGCCCAAGGTCTAGAAACTGGGCAGGAGATGATTACTCTTTTTTGAGACAACTCCCCTTAGATTCCTAATTATCCAGCCTGATTTTCTTCGGATGGTATAAGTTGACTTCCAGCTAAGAAAGTTGAAAAGAAAACCATGGACTGGGAGAAAATATGCACAATATTTCTAATCAAAAAAGGAATTTTAAATATCCAGACTACATAGAGAACTCCTGCAAGTCAATAAGAAAAAGATGAAAAAGAATAAAGATGCTTGAACAAGCACTTCAATGAAATGATACATATGTAGCCAATAAGCATATGAAAAGGTGCTGAGCATAGAGAGACTGCTGCTTTTGTACATACTGGAGTAACTAGTATTAGACTACCAAGCTGCCACAAACAACTTTAAAACTGGACAAAACGTATAAAAATGGCTTTTGGACATTAGATGACAGAAAAGTGCTGTAATCCCTTAGAGAAGAGAAACCAACAAGATTACCCTTACAATTGCCCTCACTTTCCTTTTCAAGGCAATTTCTGGACTGAGGCCCAGAAAGGAATCCCTAATAGAGAACAAGAATCTCTTAGAGCTATGGAGACAGCATTTAAAATTTTGGGCTGCTGCATAGGCTAAGATTTACAAGGCAGGTTATAAGAGATAGAGAGTGGTTTTGAGGAGGTGGTGCAGAGGGGTCCCCTTGAGTCTGGCTGAATACTAAGCTGATCATGAACAGGGTACATACAACACTGAGGAAAGGAAACAACTAGGGAAAGAACTACCACCAAAGAGCTGTAAGCCAAACAACAAATGGAACTCATATAGAGCTGTGAGATATTAGAATTACAGTTAGAGTTGGAAACCCTGATTGAATACCATCATTTTTAACAGAAAACCTAGAAAAATCCAGTCCTGAGGAGTGGAGCTTATCTGGTCTTGAATAAAGGCTATTCTAGACTCAATTAACTTAAAGATGGGTCTCAAAAGTATCAATTTAATCTGTAAGCAAATTAATGCCTGCAGAGAAAAGTAATATTCTGTTAAATAAAATTTTTAAAAATCCACTCAACAAATTAGAAACTATAATGTCTAACATACAATAAAAATTACTAAAAATGCAAAGAGGCAAGAAAATGTGGATAATAACATAAAAAAATCAGTCAGACAGTTATATCCAGAATGGCTGAGAGAGATGACTTTAAAACAGCTATTATAAATATGTTTAAGGCCAGGTGCAGTGGCTTACACCTGTAATCCCAGCACTTTGGGAGGCTGAGGCAGGTGGATCACAAGTTCAAGAGATGGAGACCATCCTGGCCAACATTTGGTGAAATCCCGTCTCTACTAAAAATACAAAAATTAGCTGGGCATGGTGGTGTGCACCTGTAGTCCCAGCTACTCGGGAGGCTGAGGCAGGAGAATTGCTTTAACCCAGGAGGTGGAGGTTGCAGTGAGCCGAGATCATGCCACTGCACTCCAACCTGGTGACAGAGCGAGATTCTGTTTCAAAAAAATAAATAAAAATAAAAATAAATAAATATGTTTAAGGCTATAAAGAAAAGCATGAACATAATGAGAAAACAAATACAAAATTTTGATAGACATATTATAAAAACAAATACAATGTGAAGTCTAGAACTGAAAAACACAATAACTAAAATGAAAAATTCATTGGATGGCTTACCAACAGATTAGACACTGAAGAAGAAAAGATCAGTGAATATGAAAACAGTACACAGAATTTATACAGATTGAAGTGCAGACAGGTGAAAAGTCTTATCAAATAAATTACAATGAGATAGCACTACAAACTTACCGAAATGACTAAAATTAAAAGATTTACCAAGAAGAGTTGCTGAGGATATGGACAATAAAAACATTGCTGGTGTGAGTACAAAATGTTTCCACATGAGGAAAGCATTTGGACATTTTTTAACTTTTTAATAAAGTTAAATATATGCTTAACACATAACCCAATAATTCCAGTCCTACGTAAATCCCCAAAAGAAACAAATGTGCGTGTCCACACATATGCATGCACACACACACACACATGCACTTGTATAAGCATGTTCAGAGTATTTGTTTGTAATAGCCTTCAGTTAGAAACAACCCAAGTGTCCAGCTAGCAAATGGATAGGCAATGTGTGGTATATCTTTTTAACGGTATAAATGAAAAAAAAAAAAAAAGAGCTACTGATACACAAGACAACATTAGTAAATTTCAGGGACATTATGCTCAGTGAAAGAAAACAGAGAAAAAGCACTATATATTCTTCATAAAGCAGTGAAGCTAATCTATGATAATAGAAGTCAGAATGGTTTCCTCTTAAGTGGGTCTTCACTGAAAGGCCTGAGGGAACTTTCTGGGGTTTTGAAAAATTTCTCAGTTTCTTTCTAGGTGATGGTGACAAGGATGTGTACATATGTAAAGCTTCATTAAGCCACATTCAAAATTTTTGCATTTTACAAAGACATGAATTCTCCTAGAAGAATCTTAGAGGAAATAAAAAGACCCAGGCGTGAAAAAAGTAGAGAAAGGGTATATGAGCAATTATTATCTGCAGAGGTGCATTTTTCAAAAGAAGAGATAACTGTAAGGGATTTTTTGGAGGTGTTGCTTTGTATGTGCTACATAATACCCTCTTTACAGTCTTTAAGAAAATATTAGTAAGGACTTCTGTGTGTGTGCATATAGGAGGGTAAGAGAGAGTAAGATTTACATTTTTTGGACATGGTATTATGCTGAGAAGCTCTAATACATTCTTATTAAGTTCCATATGTCGAGTCCTCAGCACCATTTCTGGGACATATATGATGTTCAAACATTATTTTAAATTATTTTTATTGTAGTATTCTTTATTAACCCATTTCTAGGTAAGGGTTTGTATCGTGTCCTATTCCCTTATCATCTTTTGCATAAATATTCATATAACCAGTCAGCATACAAGTGAAACCTTATATTCAGACCTGTAACTTGTTAAATTTGAAGAAATATTCAGACTTG
Source organism: Nomascus leucogenys (assembly GCF_006542625.1). Taxonomy (NCBI): domain Eukaryota; kingdom Metazoa; phylum Chordata; class Mammalia; order Primates; family Hylobatidae; genus Nomascus; species Nomascus leucogenys. The sequence goes on from NC_044396.1 coordinate 61,100,823, forward strand.
AGTATGACAGACCATTCTAGTAATTGTGCTAAGCCACAAATCTTTACCATATTTTTGATGATGGTTCCTCTAGGCTATGTTTTTGTTGGGGATGGGATGTCTATTTCCTTTAATTCAAAGAATTTGGGCAGTTTGTAAAAACAAATGTGATAATTTGGCTCCAAATAATCTATGCCAAACATTTAGTTAGGCATCTGCCTATTTTTTAAACCATATTTCCAATTAAGAATATGAGACTATTTGTGCCAAATTGTCAGCTAACTCTGCCCTTTCCCTGCATAGAGATGAAAATTCTTAGTAAGAGTTCAGGTATCTCCATAGAAAGATAATTCTCACCCTTTTCTGGAGACACGTGTCTTTGGAGGCATATCCTGACTTTCCAATCTTACATAATATTCTAGTCACATTCTACATACCACCCAGTTTTATTTTCACTGTAGCACTTTTTACTAAAATTATCTTCCATATTTACTTGGGATTTTCTAGCTTATTTGTTTGTTCAATGGCTGTCTCTTATATCTTCCTTGATTAGGGCTCCCCTCATCTTTCAACTACAGTTACATTTATAGTCCCTACAACCTTAATTAACTGTTACCTTCTTTTTATATTGAAGTGGTATCATTCCCTGGCGTAAATACCTGAGGTTCATGATCTCACACCAGAGAAATCAAGGACGCAAACACACAAGAAGTGAGTTTAAGAGTGGAGGTTTAATAGGCAAAAGAAAGAGAGTAGCTCTCTCTCTTGCAGATAGAAAGGAGCTCCCAAATGGGCCTTCTGGTTTCATGGTGAAATACACGGTTTTTTATAGAGCAGCTTGAGGAGGCAGTGTCTGATTTACATAGGGCCCGAGAGATTGGTCAGACCAGGTGTGATGTTTACATAGCCCAAGAAGAAGCTGGCCATCACACTATAATCTTTTATTATGCAGATGGTTCTCTACCTGGCCGCCACCATGTTGTCTGTTCCTTACCATACACGTGGTTGACAAAGAAAGGGGAGGATGGAGGCACCATGCTGAATATGTCTGGCCCACAGACATAGTCTTTTCCTATTGGCACAGCTGCCAGCATTTACCTATGCAAGCTTTTAGGTAGCTTATCTATGTCTGCAGCTCGATTTTATAGGCTGCTCCTTGTTAGAAAAAGAAATGATTTGGGGGCTGCTTTTTATTAAAGGAGAAGCCTTACTGAGAGCTCTTTTTCCCTCACTGTCTAAATAATTTCTTTTTAGCTCCTATATCCATATTATTTGTAGTTTCTCTATGTGTGTTATTTACTGTCATCCTCCCATCTGGACTCTAAGTTCCTTGATACTCTTGTATGCTCCAAAAGACCTATCTAGCACAGTGCTGAATATATAGTACAACGATTTTACAAGCTCGGATTTCCTAAAGGATTCCTATGATTCCTCAAAGCATATTTACATAAGGCTTTTATTTAAAGTCAAATGCTACATCCAGTAAGAGAAAAGAACATCAGTCAGCACTGGGAATCCAAAAAACATCAAGATGTTAGTTTATTAGGGTTCTTTTTCATGCAGTAATGTGCTTCATCTCTGGATCGAACTGCCAAGTTTTGTATGACGAATCTTAATTCAGGTGAAGTCAAGTTCCCAGCAGGGTCTTTTATGCTCCCCTGGTCACAAAGCGAATCCTAACTGTCTAACTGGTTGAAACAGCTAAAAAATGAACAGTAAACAAACCAGTCTTAGCTGTCCTCAGGGGAGTTTCGGACTTTAAATAGCACATCATAAGTCTCATTTCCCTTTTCTTGGTCAAGAGTCAAAGTCAGACATCCAGGTATCCTCAGAATCAGGGCAGTCTCAGTTCTCCATACACAGGTTCTCAGCAAATGCTTCTTGGTTTATTAACAAGTTCACATACTGAAAAATATAATTTGGTCATATTTCTAATCTGTTTTCATCTATATAAAGCTATAAAAAGATATTTTGGGTTTTTTTCATAAACTCTTAAAATACTTAGTTTCCTCAGGTAGGGAGAAGATAATTGATTTCTCATCCCAAATCTTGAATTATTTCTCTCTTGGCTCTCTTCTTAGAAGAATGAATTTTTAATATTGTTACATATATTCCAGTTCACAAGACATGATTGTCTGTGTGTCTGTGAATGCTTCATTTTAACTCAATAGATTCTTTTTAAAGTCCTAGATTATTAAAGACGTAATAAGGGAATGGCCAGCATGCCAGCGGCAAAGTGCCTTCACTTAGAAGCATGAAATTAATTGAAATTGTCTTTTGTTTGAAGACGGTACTACTACTAAGAACATGCCACAGAGTATATATTTAACAGTGACTGTAAATCCAGACACCTCATTGCTATAAATATATCAACCTGGCAAATGCATGTCTATTTGAGGGTTTGGTGGCCAAGCTGATCTAGTGTGATACCTTGGTGTGGAGCAGTATTTTCTGAAACTGGGGAAGTAATTTTAGCTAGTTGGGTCCAGGAAAAGCATGCCCTAGAATCACATGTAGGTCGATAGACTAGAATATCTGTGAGGATAGAAGCCTCTGTCTCCTTTATGGTTGTACCTTTGGTGCTTAGCATAGTGATGGCACACAGTAGATAGTCAATGTAGAGAGTCAATGTATACTTGTTGAATGAGTGAAGGATAAACAAAAAAAAATGAATAAAGGTTCACTTACAATTGTGTACTACATCCTTGCTCAAGTCGAGGCCAGAGGCTCTAATTTTTATTTTCTTCAAGAGAATTTAACAAGGTTCAGATGGTCTTTTTATGGAGCATTAGAACTGGCTTCAGAGGCACCCAGCCAATTCCACCCCATAGATGGAACTATAATGGCATGACCGTTCCCCACTCGTTAGTGGAGCCAGTTTCTAACTTACTCAGCTTTGGTAAAGGCATGACAAATGTGGAGATTGGAGAGATAATGATTTTGGCAAAGAAATGGATAAAGATAATATCCACTTAAAATGCAAATCAGAACAACCCTCTCCCTGTTCTAACCATCCAATGGCTTCCTTTCTATGTATTATAAAGCCCAGAGTTCTTACCCTGATCTACAAGGCCCCATTCTGACCTTAACTCCCAGAGCTCTTCCCTGTGCTCATGTGCTCAGCTTCACTGGCCTTCTTTCTGCTTTTCAAACACACCGAGCCCACTTATATTCAGAGCCTCTGACATGGGTGTCCTCTGTCTGTATCACTTCCTCCAGGGCTCCCTGGCACTAGTTTCCTAGCTTCCTATAAACTCCTGCCCAAATGATACCCCCTCAGTGTGACCTTCTCTGAATGGGCACAGTATTTGTGATTCCTGGGCATTATGTTATGATTTACTCACTAAGTGTGTGAATTTCCCTCCGGAACTTCTCAATGGCAGAAACTTTGTTTTTTGATGATGTTGTGTTCCCTTTTGTTTGTTTTCTTTATGCTGTTTCTCTAGTTCTTAGAGCAATGGCTAGAACATACCAGACACTCAAAAACACTTGTTGGATAAATACATGAAAACTGGAAGAAATGGATGAATGAATGGCATGATTTGATGGGTTGGTTCTAAAATGAATTAGAGAAATCAGAGAAAATTTCCCTTATTTCACATAAACACTAATATACTGAACTATGAAAGCAAACATAAGAATAATGGGGGAAAATTAAACATTTTTCTTTAATTTCTCTTTCTGCAGATACATTTGACCTTCATTTGTGCTCGAGTGTTGTACCTCTGGGGTAAATATTGGTGCACAGTTCTTGGTATAGTTCAGGCACCTGAGGCTACTTAACATTTCATCTAATAATGCTGATACAAAGTAGTAGATTTAGTGAAACAGTTTAAGGCAAGACCTACATGCTTTTTCTTTTTTTTTTTAATATTATACTTTAAGTTTTAGGGTACATGTGCACAATGTGCAGGTTTGTTACATATGTATCCATGTGCCATGTTGGTGTGCTGCACCCATTAACTCGTCATTTAGCATTAGGTATATCTCCTAATGCTGTCCCTCCCCCCTCCCCCCACCCCACAACAGTCCCCAGAGTGTGATGTTCCCCTTCCTGTGTCCATGTGTTCTCCTTCTTCAATTCCCACCTGTGACTGAAAACATGCGGTGTTTGGTTTTTTGTCCTTGCGATAGTTTACTGAGAATGATGGTTTCCAGTTTCACCCATGTCCCTACAAAGGACATGAACCCATCCTTTTTTATGGCTGCATAGTATTCCATGGTGTATATGTGCCACATTTTCTTAATCCAGTCTATCGTTGTTGGACATTTGGGTTGGTTCCAAGTCTTTGCTATTGTGAATAGTGCTGCAATAAACATACGTGTGCATGTGTCTTTGTAGCAGCATGATTTATAGTCCTTTGGGTATATACCCAGTAATGGGATGGCTGGGTCAAATGGTATTTCTAGTTCTAGATCCCTGAGGAATCGCCACACTGAGTTCCACAATGGTTGAACTAGTTTACAGTCCCACTAACAGTGTAAAAGTGTTCCTATTTCTCCACATCCTCTCCAGCACCTGTTGTTTCCTGACTTTTTAATGGTTGCCATTCTAACTGGTGTGAGATGGTATCTCATTGTGGTTTTGATTTGCATTTCTCTGATGGCCAGTGATGATGAGCATTTTTTCATGTGTTTTTTGGCTGCATAAATGTCTTCTTTTGAGAAGTGTCTGTTCATGTCCTTTGCCCACTTTTTGATGGGGTTGTTTGTTTTTTTTCTTGTAAATTTGTTTGAGTTCATTGTAGATTCTGGATATTAGCCCTTTGTCAGACGAGTAGGTTGCGAAAATTTTCTCCCATTTTGTAGGTTGCCTGTTCACTCTGATGGTAGTTTCTTTTGCTGTGCAGAAGCTCTTTAGTTTAATTAGATCCCATTTGTCAATTTTGGCTTTTGTTGCCATTGCTTTTGGTGTTTTAGACATGAAGTCCTTGCCCATGCCTATGTCCTGAATGGTATTGCCTAGGTTTTCTTCGAGGGTTTTTATGGTTTTAGGTCTAACATGTAAGTCTTTAATCCATCTTGAATTAATTTTTTGTATAAGGTGTAAGGAAGGAAGGCAAGACCTACATGCCTTTTCTTGAGTGATAGTATTGAAAAATTAACAAGAAGCCAAATAACTAATTTTCTTAAAAAACAAAAGAAAATGAAAATATACCCTTAGTTGATTTGCTGTTGTTGAGTATTTTTTCTTAAGGAAATCACTAAAATTTTACTGAGGAATAGAAGCACATTTGTATGGGGCATTTATCAGAATCATTAAAAAGCAAGAGTAAACAAATTCAGCATTTTTTATAATAAAAGCAAATTACCAAACTATCTCACATTTATAAATTCCTTTTAGATATAACAAATACTTCACTTAGTTAAATCTAAACAATTTGTTACCTTATTCTCCTTTAATAGAAGATAATTGTTTCTGAAGCAGATATAAAGAATAAAGAGTGAATTTTAACAAATATGTCCTGCTCCTGCTACCCTTAAGAAAACAGATAACACCTATTGAATCATGGTCTGTGCTGGGCATTATTTTAAATTATTTCATGAACTAATTAATTTAATCTTTACAACAGCCCTACAAAAACTATTATCCCCATTTTAAAGTTAATTGAGGTATGAGATAATTAAATAATTTTCCCCAAATTACAAAGCCAGAAAGTTGTAGAAATGAGATTTGAATCCAGGTGGTCCTAATCAATAGTCTATACTGCCATGACCACAACACTCTATGCCTCTCAATGTGCTACAAGTACTCACTGTACAAGGCTTTATTTGTGCAAATCAGAGATGAGCAAATTAAGACACAAGGGAAGGTGTGTTATTTCCCTGGAACAAATTAAGAAACAGATAGGAAAAAGATAAATATCTGTATATATAGCAGAAAAAGCATGACAGAAAACAATGCAGAAGGGCTAAAAACTGATGAATACTGCAGTGGTTTTCAAGTTAGTTCAGTTCATATACATACATATTGAATATGTTATATTTTTAAACACATAATATTTTAAAATATATCATTTTTGAGAAGGAAAAATAAATATAAATAATGTAAGTATACAAATATTATCTCCAAATTAGTATTAAACTAAAATTTAATTTATGGCAGACTATTCAAATGATTTTTTTGTTTGGTATTTAGGGTGCATATAGGATTTTAGATGAAATGATGTTAAATTTTACATTGAAAAAAATTGCCAAAATAGTCAAAAAAGGAATGAAGTAGGGTTGAAGTCCTGCCTCACATATATCAGAAAACAGTAGAAAGCACTGTAATAGACTCGATATCATATTGGCACAGTAATAGACACTAGATTAATAGGTCAGAAAAGAGGATCTAGAAATAAATCCTAGTCTCTATGATGACTTAGTAGATCTATGTGACTAAGTTGGTAGTTCAGTTGGGGTGGGGAGAATATTAACAAATGATGTCATCTATCATCATTAACCATGTGAAAGAAAACACAATTCTACTTCAAATATGAAAATAAATTACCTATGAGCTTAAAACTTATCTAAAAAATAAGAAAAATAGAAATCCTGCAAGAAAATAGAATGGACTTTATATCAGATGAAATGCTAATGGAGACTTTCTAAATCAATTCTGGAAACCCAGAAGCTAGAAAATATAAGATATAGATATGTGCTTGTGAAAAATTTTAAAAAAGTATTTCATAGCAGAAGACACAATAAATAGAAATAAGCAAATATATATATCTAGAAAAAAATGCTGCAATACAGAGAATAAAGAGATGGCAGCATGACAATACATGTGTGTACCACACTATTTTTCTCTTTCTAAGCACATAGAAAGGCTACGTTCTCAATTTTCCATGTAATTTGGTTGGGGCCATGAAACTGAATTCTGGCCATTGGGATGTAGACAGATATGATATAAAACACTTGCTGGTCTTAAAAATACTCTGCTCTCTTCTTTTATTGCTACTTTTTGCTATATAACAAACTACCTTAAAATTTAGAGGCATGAAACAACACTTATTATCTCACAGTTTCTGTGGGTCAAGAATCTGGATGAGGCTTCACTGGGTCCTCTGGTCTAGCTTGGGGTGGGGAGTCTCTCACTGGCTGCAGTCAGGGTTTTAGCTGGTGCTTTTACCTCCTCTGAAGGCTGGACAGGGGAAAAATTCACTTCTAAGTTTTTCCTTAGAGCCTCCAGAGGGGGCATATTCCTGTTGACACATTGATTTCAGCCTAGTGATACTTACTTGGTCTTGTGGACTCCAGAAGTGTGAGAGAATAAATTTCTGTTGTTTTAGGTCACCAAGTTTGTAGTAATTTGTTACAACAGTCACAGAAAACTAATACACAGGTAAAGGAAGACTCAAAGAGAATGAGAACAGTGACAGACCTTAAGTCCCAGAGACCGCAGAAGAAGTGAGGAGACAGAATTGCAGAGGATATATGAAGTCATATGAAGCAAAGTCAGGAAGGATAAGCCTGGTGTCCTTGAGCTACTGGTGGTTACCAATTAAATAGGGATAAAGAGGTTGATGGGATTAGCCTTGATGACCTAAGAGGCAGACTTTGAAGGTGGGTGTTGAAGGGAGGAAGTGGGTGTATGGCAATGACCCAAACATGTGTGTCTTCCCAAAACTCATATGCTAAAATCCTAATGCCCAAGATAATGTATTAAGAGATTAGAAGTTGGGAGATGATATGGTTTGGATCTGTGTCCCCGCCCAAATCTCATGTTCAATTATAATCCCTAAAGTTGGAGGTGGGGTCTGGTGGGAGGCAATTGATTGGTCCATGGAAGTGGTTTCTTGTGGTTTAACATCATCCTCTTTGGTGCTGTCATCGTGATAGTGAGTTCTCGTGAAGTCTGGTTGTTTAAAAGCATGTAGCACTTCTCCACCTCTCTCTTCCTCCTCTCCTGGCCATGTGAGGTGCCTCAATCCCCCTTGCCATCTGCCATGATTGGAAACTTCCAGAGGACTCCCCAGAAGCAGAAGCTGCTATGCTTCCTGTACAGCCTGCAGATCATGAACCAATTAAAACTCTCTTCTTTATAAATTACCCAGTCTCAGGTATTTCTTTATAGCAATGCGAGAATGGTCTAATACAGGGGATGATTGGGTCATGGGGGCTGAGAGCTCATGAATGGAATTAATTGCCTCATAAAAGATTCTCCACAGCGTTCCCTCACCCTTTCTGCCATGTGAGGACATGGCCAGAAGACCACTGTCTATGAACCAGAAAGTAGCCCTCACCAGTCACCAAATCTTCCAGCACTTGATCTTGGACCTCCAGCTTCCAGAACTGTGAGAAGTAAATTCCAATTGTTTATAAGCCACTCAGTATACAATATTTTAATATAGCAGCTCAAGCTGACTAAGACACATATTATGCCAGGATGTGGAGTTTTGGAGTGCCCCTTTCATTTCTACAAACTGAGGTGTGGAGAGCACAGAAGGATGAAGTTAACTGACAGTATGAGATATATATGTACATACAACTGTGTATGTATATTTATAGTTGCAAATATATGTGCATATATTTGACTATGTATGCATAATTTGTTTATATTTTATGTGTACATTTATTTTTATGTTCATATAAATACACCCACATATATGTATATATTTGAATATTATTTTTAAAGCACAAAGTGGAAGGATAAGAGTTTGGGTAGGATAGCAGAAATAATAGGGATGAAGAAGAGAAATGCTGGTCCTGAGGAAAAAATAATAAAACAGCAAAAAATGATAATATATGCAACATATAGGCATTTTTGTAATGCTACAAAGGTCTGTATATGTCTAAGAAATTTTAAAAATAAATTTACAAAATATCATTTGTATAGCATTGGAAGTGCCGAAAGACTTTGTTAGAAGTTAAATCCAGACATCACATGGTGCTAACACTTCCATGGTAGTTTCCCCTGAATTTGCTCTTTCTTATTTTTATTTTACTGGGTTTATGGTTGTAAGTCATTCAGCATTGCAGACAATTCAACTTACCACAGCTCCAGCTTTCACCCTGACTCACCTCTTGAATCTTCCTTTGTGTCTTTGAAAGAGGGAGGCTGCCAGTGCTCAGTGCACTTTAAGCACTTGCCTGAGTTGACCTTAAGGAAGGTCTATTTCAAGAACCTGTTATTTTGACACAATTAAAATGTGAATAAAAACATCTTTAAACATTTTTTTCAGTAAATGGGTGTCGCCTGGCCATCCAAATTTTTCTCTTATTATCATTTGCCACCGTATGATTTTTAAATCCAGCATCTTTACATGAATGAGTACTAACCAAGCTGTTCTACTCTTAAACTGGGATGCTAAAGGCATTTTTTTTTTTATTTTTAGCATCTCCCAGCTCCAAAATCTCACTCATGTCACAATTTAATACAAGTCTTGGAACTATGCATTCTTCTCCTGGATAGTCTTCATTCAGAGAACTGACCAAGGGAAAGAAAAAGCATGGAGGTTTGCTAGAAGTTTCTGTGGGGTTATTATACATCACTTCCATGCATATTGTTTTGAATAATCCATTATTTGTATACTAGTCATGGATTCTGAAGCCTGACTACCTGGACTCAAATCCTGGCTTTACCACTAACTGGCTGTGTGTTCTTGAGAAAGTGACTTAAACTCTCTGTGCTTCTTTAAAATGTGGATAATAATCAATAGTAATGACCTCATAGAGTTGTTGTGAAAAGTAAATGAATTATCCATGCACTGCACTCGGTTCCTGGCACATAGTAGATAGCAGGTGATATGGTTTGGCTGTGTGCCCACTCAAATCTAATCTTGAATTGTAGCACCCATAATCCCCACATGTCATGAGAGGGACCCAGTGGGAGGTAACTGAATCATGGGGGCAGTTACCCCCATGCTGCTCTTATGACAGTGAGTGAGTCCCCATGAAATCTGATGGTTTTATAAGGGGCTTTTCCCCTTTTTTGCTAGGCATTTATCCTTCCTGCTGCCATGTGAAGAGGACGTGTTTGCTTTCCCTTCCACCATGATTGTGTAAGTTTCCTAAGGACTCCCCAGCCACGCTGAACTGCGAGTCAATTATATCTCTTTCCTTTATGAATTACCCAGTCTCAGATATGCCTTCATTAGCAACGTGAGAACAGACTAATACACTAGGCAACTGTGAACTGTTTATTATTACTGGGAGTGTTGGGGGGTATTTAAGTGAACAATTCCCACCAAAAGTGGAGCATGGAGAAGGAGGAAAGGGTGAGATGAAAAACTAAAAAGAATAAGGGAAAGAAAAGGCTATGACTTTGGTTAGAATATGAGAGTGCTTTGGAAGCAATGAAGCACCCTAGAAAAACCACATTCCAGGTTAAGAGTAGGGGCCTGGGGACTTGAATGCTATGAATATGCAGAGTCAGTATAGTAAATACTGCAGTCAGGGAACTTAGATAGGTATTGAGTATGTGTGGACAAAGTTGTAGGGTTCAGGAAAAATAAATCTATAAAATTACTTTCATTAAGACTAAAAACGTATCTCAGGGAAAGTTAGAAAACAAAAACCACGATAATACATAAATTGCGCATAGTAAATATAAAGTCAAATAGGAAAGCAGTTATCTCTTTATACATATTTTTCAGTGACTTACTGGGATAACAGAACTTCCATGCAAATAGCTAAATACATATTTCCTTCCTTATTCATGCACCCAACAGCTTGACAATAGAAAACTTGGCTTTTAACCTCAGGTTGCTCAAGGACAACTCTCTCATTCTGAAAAGAGGTTTTAGTCTCAATTCATAAAAGCCTCTGCCTGTTTTTAAAATTTTATTTCAGAGAACACAAATACATTTCTAACAGGCAGTAGGTTACTAATGAGACATACTGGCTCACAATCTTCTTATCAATCTTGTAAATTATTAATCAAATGAATTTGTCGAAGCACATTGAACACCTCACACAAGAAAATACTTTGTTATAATGGAATTGTTTTATTCAGATTTTACAATTTCTGGGTTTGTCTAATATAAAGTACAACCTGATCTGAGGTAATACAGTGGATTTTATATAGACTTCTAAAATAAACCTCTCAGCTTTACGTTTTTGTCTTTTGAAACACTTTCTTATATTTTGTATTGATACATACTATTTGTACATATTTATGAAGTACAATTGATATTTTGGTACATGAACAAATGTGTAGATCAAGTCAGAGTATTTAGGGTATCCATCACCTGGGACATTTATCATTTCTGTGTGTTGGGAATGTATGGAATCCTCTCTGCTAGCTACTTTGAAACACACAATACATTGTTGTTAACTATAGTCACCCTAGTCTGTTATGAAACATTAGAATATATTCCTTCCATTTAACTGTATCCATTAAACAACCTCTCTTTACCCCCTCTGCCTCCCCTACATCCTTCCCAGCTTCTGTTAACTATCATTCTACTCTCTACCTCTAGGAGTTCAACTTTTTTAAGTCTCCCACATATGGGTGAGAACATGGGATATTTGTCTTTCTGTATCTGGCTTATTTCACTTAACATAATGACCTCCAGTTCTAACCTTATTGCTGCAAATGAAAAGATTCCATTCTTTATTATGACTGAATAGTATTCCATTGTGTACATATGCCACATTTTAAATCTATTTATCTGTTGATGGACACTTAGGTTGATTTCTTTTCCTTGTTATTGTGAATAGTGCTGCAATAAAAGTTGGGGATGCAGGTACTCCTTTGATATAATGATTTATTTTCCTTTGGATAAATACCCAGTAGTGGAATTGCTGGATTGTATGGTCGTTTTATTTTTAGTTTTTTGAGACTTCTCCATACTGTCTTGCATAATGGCTGTAATAATTTACATTCCTACAAACAGTAAATGAGTTCCTTTTTTATGCATCTTTTCCAGCATCTGTTTTATTTTTTTTTTCTTTTTAGCAATTGCCATTCTAACTGGAGTACGATAACATCTTATTGTGGTTTTGATTTGCATTTCTCTAATGATTCGTGATATTGAACATTTTTTAATATACCTGTTGGCAATTTGTGTGTCTTTTTTGATAAACATCTATTTATATCCTTTCCTTATTTTTAAATGAAATTATTTGTTATTTTTTTCTGTTGGGTTGAGTTACTTGACTATTCTGGATATCAGTGCCTTGTGGCATGAATAGTTTGCAAATATTTTCTCCCATTTCACAGGCTGTCTCTTCGCACTGTTGATTAATTATTGTTTCCTTTACTGTGCAGAAGATTTTTGGTTTAATATAGTCCCATTTGTCTATTTGTTGCTTTTGTAGACTATGCTTCTGGGGTCTTAGCCATAGTCTTTTCCTAGATCAATGTTTTAGAGCGTTTTCCCTATTTTTTCTCTTAGTAGTTTTATAGTTTCAGGTCTTATGTTAAAGTCTTTAATTCATCATGAGTTGGTTTTGTACATGGTGAGAGACAGCAGTGCAGTTTCATTCTTCTGCATATGGTTATCCAGTTTTCCCAGCACCGTTTATTGAAGACAGTATCCTCTGCTCATTGTATGTTCTTGACAGCTTTGTGGAAGATCAGTTTGGCTATAAACATGTGGTTTTATTTCTGGATTTTCTATTCTGTTCCATCAGTCTATATGTCTGTTTTTATAACAATATCATGCTGTGTTGGTTACTATAGCCTAGTAATATATTTTGAAATCAGATAGTATGATACCTCCAGCTTTGTTCTTTTTGCTCATGATTGCTTTGTCAGTCTTTTTGTTTGTTACATACAAATTTTTGGTGTGTTTTTTTCTATTTCTGTGAAAAATGTCATTGGTATTTTGATGGCATTGAATCTGTAGATTGGGTAGTATGGTCATTTTAATAATATTAATTCTTTCAATTTATGGGCATGGGATATCTTTTCATTTGTTTGTGTCCGCTTCAATTTCTTTCATCAGTGTTTCTAGTTTTCCTTGTAGAGTTTTTTCAGCTCTTTGTTAAATTTATTCCTAGGTGTTTTATTTTTTTGCAATTATTGTAAGTGGGATTGCTTTCTTGATTTCTTTCTCAGTTAGTTTGCTATTAGTATATAAGAACACTCCTGATTTTTGTATATTAATTTTATATCCTGCAACTTTACTACATTTATCAGATCTAAGAGTTTTTTGATAGAGTCTATAGGTTTTTCTAAATATAAAATTATGTCATTTTCAAAGAGAGACAAGTTGACTTCCTCTTTTCCATTTTGGATGTATTTTATTTCCTTCCCTTGACTGATTGCTCTGGCTAGGAGTTCCAGTTCTATGTTGCATAAGAGTCATGAAAGTAGGCATTCTTATCTAGTTCCATTTCTTGGAAGAAAGGCTTTTCAGCTTTTCCTCATTTATTATAATGTTAGTTGCGTGTTTGTCACATTTGGCCTTTATCATGTGGAGATACTTTTCTTCTATGCCTAGTTCATTGACAGTTTTTATAATGAAGAGATGCTTATTTTATCAAATACTTTTCTACATCTATTGAGATGATCACAGGGTTTTTGTCCTTCATTGTACTGATGTGATGTATCACATTTATTGCTCAGGTGGCGGCTGCAGCAAAGAAAGGGAGAACCTTTCCTCAGGGTGCACGCATGTGCAAGGGGGCCCTGCTGCTGGAGGAGTGGGGCAGGGGAGGCAGTGGTTTGTGGTGGATGCCCCAGACAGGTGGCTCTCAGGCTCTGAAGAGTGTGCTGTTTGGCCCCTGGTAGCAGTGGTGGTGGTGGTGGCGATGATGGTGGTGGTGGTGGTGTCAGGGAGCATGCAGGTGCACTGTGGCCTCCTACTGATAAGGGTGGGGTTGTTGTCAGTGGCAGTCACCACAGGCAGGCAGGTAGGTTTCCAGCTCTGGGGAGTGCTCTTTGCCTCTCCTTGTCCTGGAGGCAGCCTCCTCAGTGTGCTGAACTGCCCTTTCCCCTGGGTGCAGGACATTGTGCTGGGGATCCTGCCACTGCTCTGCTGGGTAGGTCCGACCAGTGTCATGACACACAGCCTTCCTGGTGGACATGGAAGGATGTCAGTGGGGCTCCCAGGATGTGGATTGAGCCCAAGGCCAGGATGCAGTCTGTTGGAGGCTGCACTCTCAGAATGGTGCCATATTGCTGTTGCTTGCATCTCCAGGGTGTTTGGGATCCAGTGTGAGCTCCCTTTCTGCAGCAATGCTATTGCATGGTACCTACAGGCAGCTCCTTCTATTAGTCTCAGGGCTGCCAGGGTCAAAGGACTATCCCACGGCTAGGATTGCAGGAGTCCACAGTGGGAATGTGAACCGCTGGGGATTTCTCACTTGTCCTTTCCTGGCACCGGGGAGCCTCTCCAGGCTCCTGGCTGATCCTGGCTGGGCCATTTGCCTGCTTCTCGCTCCTTCTGTGACTCAGGTATGGTTTCATGTCACTTCTTTGCTCAATTCCAGCATTCTGTCTTGGATGCTCTGTTTGAATTGTGGATCATCTACTCGCTATTTTGCTTCTTCTTTGTGGAGGAGGGAGTGTCTGATGCCTCTAGTCAGCCATCTTGAAGCCTCCAGAATTCTGAAACACTTTGAAAGAGCTTTTTGAGTGGCATTAGACAGAGTGTTTTAAAGGTTGATTTTTGTGTGTGTGAATGCTGGCCTATTAAAAGAGAAATGCAAAAATAGAATAACCAAAATTAACACTTGCAGTGAAAAATTAATATAACTATGGAAGCTCCATCACAATTAGTGATTAAAAAAAAAAAGATACATACTGATTTGCACCTCAAGATGATGTGTTCTTGCAACGGAGCAAAAGTTAAACTTGTGTAATGAATATCTTTATCTTTCAAAACCATAATCCCTGCTAAGTAACCCCATCCTCCCCCAAACCTTATCCATATGTCCAACTAATTCTTCAAGCATTGAGTATTCACCTACTACTCTTTTTGGTGCTGAGGGTAAGAAATGAGTAAAATATGCATTGTTCTTGAGAAATGCAAAGTTTTCAGAAAATGTTTGGATTGGAGCTTTGGGAAGTAAAGTTTCCTCTAAGAAGGGCATGGCAGAGACAGCAGCAACACAAATAGAAAGTCAGTGTAACTGAGCTGAATTACACCTGCAAACAATGTGTATGTTGAATCCTGAACTTCCAGTGCCTCCTAATGTGACTGTATTGGAGACAGGATATTTAAAAGGGTGATTAAGTTAAAAAGAGGTCATTAAGGTGGGCCCTAATCAAATTGGAATCATCTCCTTATACAAAGAGGAAACCTGGACACACAGAGAGACACCAGGCATGCACACAGAGGAAAGACTATGTGAGGATGCAGTGAAAACACAGCCGCCTAAAGGCAAGGAGAGAGGCCTCAGGAAAAAACAAACATTCCACCATCTTGATCCTGGGCTTTGAGGCTCCAGAACTGTGAGAAAATACATTCTGTTGTTTCAGCCACTCAGTCTGTGGTGTTTTGTTATGGCAATCCTAGTAACTGAATGTCCCTAGTTTGATAAATGACTCTCAAGATCCTTACCATCATTTTTTGCATTAGGCCTTATCAAAGTAAAATTGCACCAGACAAAGCTAAGCAGACCAGGAAGATTCTTTTGAAGACTATTGCAATAAATGTGAAAGGCTGAATTCAATTATGTTGAGACAAATAGTGGGAGAATTTTTAAGCCTTGGGGTGAACTAGTGGAAAAGTGCTGAAGAAGAGTAGGGAGAGGCTGATCAGTGGGATGTGTCCAGCATAGTGGGTTACTCCTGAGTTTGTGAAAGTTTCTCTCTGTAATTAGACCACCTGTGTTTGCTAATTGGCACCCACTGAAGTTAGGCCCTTACTCTCCCATAGAGACAAGGAGTTAGGATTGCTATCTCCCTCAGTATTGACATTTCAAAGAGATGGTTCTCAGCTCCTGGAGAAAGACATTCCTGGGTTGTAAAATTTACAAGAGACTGGGAAAAGATTTACATATATTTCAAAGGAGTGGAGAAATAATTTACAATTGCTAGTTTTCTTAAGTAAATGCTCTAAGAACAGGGAGGTCGGAACCTATAGTCAGAAAGAAAACTGTCTATCAAGTGGGGAGATTGTTAAAGCCATATTAGTCAACGTCTTTGGGATGGAACAGGCTGGCTTCTAGTCCTGGAAGGGCAGCAGGTTCCTAGCCATTGATTTGCCTGTGTACCTGCACAAATTGATGTCACCAGAAGACATTTTTATGGAATGGAGAGGCATCCCACAATACTGTACTTCAAAAATTCTAATCATTCCACAGAGACCAAGCAGGAGCCATCAGAAAGCATGAAATAACTCTGCTATTGCCACTCTGGGCTTCCACAAATGGCGCCCTGGGCTGGATCTCATTAAATCTGCATCCCATTTTCCACCTCAAATCACTCAGAGCCCAGCAATTACCCAGTAAGTGCTTTCTCAAACAGCAAATGCAAGATTCATTTTCTTTTAAATCCTCCATCTGTTTCTTTGTTTTAAAATGGCTCTGCTTTGAAATTGGTGTCTCCACACAAAACAGGTAGTGGTTTGTTTTCATTCTATTTCTTCTGTCAGGGGTTGCCTAAAGATTGAGAGAAAATTCTCCTCTGCCTTGCAGCCCTAGGAAACTGAGTGCTGGTGTGAAAGCATCCACAGGTAGACACAAAATTACCTGTAACTGCTCTATACAAAACACCAGTGGGACTCAACTGCTAGAGAGGCACATAATCATGATCTGAGTTACAGGCTTGAGGAATAGCCCATGCTAGAATGTATACCAGCTGTCTTGTGCTGCCTGACAAATTTCCAACCCTTTCCTAAAGCTAAGTTTTCAGTTGTAAGGGAAAGGTCAAAGTTTCTTGCTGAACCTTGGGGGACAGTCCGTTCTTTATAATCCAAACTAGCTATACGAGCAATTTTCTCTCTTCTTGGGGTAAGGAAACAAGTGAATTAAATGGAATAACTTATCCTTCCTGAGTGGAATTACAAAGGCACAAAGCTTAATGCTGTGATCCTGGCCTGTGTGTTTGGTGGAAAGAAGAATATGGATTAAAAGGTAGACACATTAGACATTTAGATATATGCATAATCCTTTCTATTTTATAAATATATTCATTCTAATAGCTGACTTCCTGTTAGGATAAATGCATTCATGCTTTGCTTTGAATGGCACAGCTGGCTTTCTGCCTTTTAGGTAGATGCAATTTTGCTATCTCCAAGTATGTTATAAGCAGAGGAGCAAAAGAAAAAAGTGAAAGAGAGATAAGAGTAGAATCGTGGCAACAGTTTATTCCCGTGTTGAGCCCAGACTGAAAGCACCATGGAAGTATATACCAGCACCATGGAAGTTTATACTCCCCACCACCCTCAGTACCTCCAAAACCTCTTAAATGACTTACACACCTCCCTCCCTCCCCTCCCCTCCTCTTCTCTTCTCTTTTTTTGAGACAGTCTCACTCTGTTGCCCAGGCTGGAGTGCGGTAGCATGATCTTGGCTCACTGTAACCTCTACCTTCCAGGCTCAAGCGATTCTCCTGCCTCAGCCTGAGTAGCTGGGATTACAGGTGTGTGCCACCACGGCCGGCTAACACACTTCCCTTTTCCTGCTCAAGGTAACTGCTACTTCCAAGTTACCCTTTATTCAGCTCTTCCTCTTTCACATATTTTTCATATTAGATGATTTTGGAGATACAGGACTTATTGACTGAATTATTTGAGGCATGCACAGCATTCCTTTCACTAATACAACCAAGTCAGAGCATTTCTAGTCTTTACAAGGTACACTGCATCAAATCCAGATGGTGATTTTGTTCCTCCACAGACCTGTAGATCTAAAGGTACAATATGTATGACAAGAAAAATCATTCAGCAGACATTCACTGGGCACCTCCAATGTGCATGGTGCTGGAGATACAGCCTTGAGTAGGACAGACAGGGCCTCTCCTGCAAAGAGCTTCCAGTGTTTCAAGGAAAACAAGCAGTTACAATAAAAAATAGAAAAGGTCTAAGATTCTTTGCAGTTGGTCTCACCTAGTCTTGGCTGAGTGGAGTTAAAAAATTAAGAGCCTGGAAAAAGCGATATTTAATTCAAGAATTAAAGAGAAATTAGCCATATGCAGTAATGTGGGAAAAGGAGCCCAATAAATTCTCAGAATAGCATGCAAAAGTCTAGACTCTAGAGGTAAGAGAAAGCCTGGCTTTTGGGGGAAATTGAAAGCAGCTCCCTATGGCTAGAGAAAAGAGGAAGAGAGTGACAGACACAGACAGTAAAGAGGAAGACAAGCCAGAAGAGATAAATGCAGGGCAATTTCTAAATAGCCATGTAAACCTGTCCAAGGAGTTTGGGAAATATCTTCAGGCAACAGCAACCAGCAGAAAATGGATGTTCCATGAGGATGCTCCCCAGTCACCAAAAAGAAAAAAAAAAAAAACCCAAACAAACAAACAAAAACCCCACGTTCTCAGCACTGATAGACTCTGACCTACAACGGACCCATTTATGATCCTCAACATTTTGCCTCTTACTGCTGTTCTTCCAAGAATCCATTCCAGAAGAGAAAATGAATAGAAACATTTAACAATTTTATAAATCATTAACTAAAGACTGAAATTAGCTGGATAAAGAAAAAATGGCATGCCAAAGCTGTGATCTCTTATTTAGAGCTGGCCTCCTGCAGTGTCCTTTGCCCGAAATTAGCTCATCTGCCCCAGGGATCATTGCTAGTCATTGCCACATCTTTGTACAAATTAGAAAAAGGAGTCTACCCCCTCATCTGAAGATACTTGGCACTTGGGCGCAAGACTTGACTAGTAGAACAGATAGATTTAATCCCCTACTCATGCCTCCTAATCCCACCCCCACAGCTTTGAACCTGAATGACTTAGGGAGAAGCTGTGCACACACAGACACAGCTTGTCTTTTGCTTTAACTTTACCTGTTATGTGTCCTGAGATTCCACCTACTGGATGTTAATTTGGGAGGATAATGGTTTTTTGCAGAAGTGAAAAACTGTTAGCTGGTAAAATCATAGATAATTCATTTTGCTACCAATTAATTCAACTGTCTTGTTTATCCCTAGTTGAGAAGAGTGGCACTGAGGAAACAAGAGTTTGACTTGGAGATGAAGGAAAGGTGAGTCATCCTCATGGTAAAGCATGACGGCTTCCCTGGGAGAGACAGGAAGAACAGGGAAACTTAATAGGATGATATGGAGTGTTTTATTAAAAAGCAATATGTGAGGCCTAGGAAAAGAAAGATTAGCAGTAATTGAGAAGTGCTGAGTGGAAAATGTAAAAGGGCCAAATTTAAACTTGAACTGTTTAAACAATTTTTCTTAGCTGATTCTGCCCCCAAGGGTCATGGTGCTTTCTCTCCAGAATGCAGACCTCAGAGTAGTACTATTAATCCTACAGTTCAGGGACTTTGTGACTTGTATTGATTTTATGTTTTTTCCCTTTTGGCTGTCCTGGAGACCTAATCAACATGGCTAATATTGCTACTGTGGGTAGATGTACTTGGAATTCCAAATGAATGTACATTTCTATGTGTCGACTTGGAGCTACCTTAAATAGAAATCAAGGAATATTCTTTTTTAAGAAGTGACTTCAACCTGGTGTGTCTTACCATTATATTCCAATAGAGTAAACAAAAACAAGGAAGCAAAAACACAAAATGGGACATTTGTCATGGATTATAGTCTGTGTAAAGCAGGTTGCATGGCAACCACCTAAACTGAATTTAGTAGATTTAAGCATGTGCTGATAAATGTCAGGGGGTCACAGGCACAGACACAAGGCTGATTGCTTCCTAACAATTTCACTATAATAGTGTTATTGGAAGACATATTTGAAATTTAATACATTGAGATTTTTAGAAAAGCCACTTGGGCTCCAGCTTTCCACTGAAATTCAAATTGATTCAACTTCAGTGGGTGTCATACCATCAAGTAGACACTGTGTCAGGTGTTTTATGCATCTCATCTTATTTCACCTCCAAAATAACTCTTTATGGTAAGGACTATATTTTCACTAGTCAAATGTGGAAACTGAGGCACAGATGCAAGGTCATGCAGCTCATAGGTGATGGATACAAACCCTGATTTAGGTAGCTCCATAACCCTTACTTTTTCTAACATACCATTTTGTTTTCTTTTTTCCCCAGGAATTCCTTAGATGCTTACACACACCACATACATTCACATATTTTGTCCTCACTTCATCCTCACAGCATAATTCTGGTGAACACATAGTTATTTACATTTTATACAATTAGGAAAGTGAAGTTCAGTAATGTTAAGTACATTCCCAAGGTCATACATTGAGTACATGGCAGGTCCTATCAAAAATTTAAAGCTAAGTTTCCAAAATCCAACTTCAATCCTTCTCCTCCCCCACAGTTTCCTGTAAAGATGTTCTGCCCTGACTTCCTCAGCACATCATTATTCCACTTGAAATAAAATTGGCCCTCTCTCATTTTCAAAACATACCTGTCTCTTGACCTCACCTCAAAAATCATGTTCTCTTATTTCTACACCTGTAGAAAAATAATCTTAGCTACTAATCCAAAACGGTATTGATGGTTGATTAGGGAGTTCATTCACTACCGCTGGTACATGCATGTTTCCTAGGAGACAGCAGAAGACAGAGAGTTCCAACCCACTGCCATGAGCCTCTCTTGTTGGAATATTAGCTACTGAGGCAGTTGGCAAAGGAGATATACAGCTGAGCAAAACAGACTTTACCACACCCCTAAAATCACATGATAAGTAATCAAACCCAGAATATGCATGGATATTTTGGTAGACGATTCCTGTGGTATATATTCAGGTATATATTCACATGCTCACATTAGTAATATATAACCATAGACTGAAACACCAACAGAGCAAGGTCTCATGAACCTCCAACAGATCTGGAACATTCTTTGGTTTTAAATTTTTTCTCTTTTTCTTTAGAGGAACATGACACTGTGGTTACAGTCCAGAACATCTCACATATAAGTAATATCTGAGCAAAAAGATATAGAAGTGCTATTGAGCAGGGTGATAGTCCTTAATTGTGGCACATATTTAAAACCCAACACAAAATGCTCTATATAGAAGGTATAGTAATTTCCACATTTAATTAAACAAATATACATAATTGCTAAAAATATTGAAAGGAAAAACAGCATTTCTTTGGCACTAGAAATACTTACTCAATTTCTTATATTGCTTCTAAAGTAAAGTTAATGACATTTTTGTCTTGTCTGCTGGATTTAAAAAATTGGCCTGCTTTTGTCCTATATCCACTTTTAAACCAATCACTCTGGCTAAAAGAAAGCTGATGCCCTGATGGACAAAGCCTGGGTCATTTTTAACCCTGAGTGCTGAAGTTGGCATCAACCCAAGTGGAACCACAGGGACTGAGAAAAGGAGATGGTAGTTTCTCAAAGAAATGCTGTGCAGATGAAAAAAAATCAATTAATATAGAGGAAAAATAAGACATAAAATGAATTAGAATATATTAAGGAAACGTCTATCAAAGGCATAGCTGTTGATTGAAATATGATTGAAATAAGATGGCTTTGATAGTGTGCAGAGAATTAGGGGTAGACCAAAGAAAGCAAAGAACACCTTTTTCTTTGAAGCACAGTTAATAGGTGTCAGATTGTGTTGATCAGGTTGGCAGGAGAGAGTGTTGATTGAACAAGCTTTGATTAATAATGCAGTGACGGCACAGCCATGAGTAGGAAGGAACTGCCTGAGCAACACTCTCCAGGTTTGTATGACCCCTATGGTTCTTACTTCAGAGCCTATGTCAGAAGAGAAGCATGTGTCCAGAGAGAATTTTGTTTATTTTTATTTTATTTTTTATTATATTTTAATTTCTGGGATACATGTGCAGAATGTGCAGGTTTGTTACATAGGTATACACATGCCATGGTGGCTTGCTGCACCCATCAACCAATCACTTGGTTGGTTGTCATACCCGTCATCTACATTAGGTATTTGTCCTGATGCTATTCCCCACCTTGCTCCCTACTCCCCGACAGGCCCCGGTGTGTGATGTTCCCCTCTCTGTGCCCATATGTTCTCATTGTTCAACTCCCACTTATGAGTGAGAACATGTGGTGTTTGGTTTTCTGTTCCTGTGTTAGTTTGCTGAGAATGGTTTCCAGCTTCATCCATGTCCCTGCAAAGGATGTTAACTCATTCTTTTTATGGCTGCATAGTATTCCATGGTGTATATGTGCCACATTTTCCTTATCCAGTCTAACATTGATGGGCATTTGGATTGGTTCCAAGTCTTTGCTATTGTGAATAGTGCTGCAATAGACATATGTGTGCATGTGTCTTTATAGTAGAATGATTTATAATCCTTTGGGTATATACCCAGTAATGGGATTGCAGGGTCAAATGGTATTTCTGGTTCTACATCCTTGAGGAATCACCACACTGTCTTCCACAATGGTTGAACTAATTTACACTCCCACCAACAGTGTAAAAGCGTTCCTGTTTCTCCACATCCTCTCCAGCATCTGTTTTTTCCTGACTTTTCAATGATCGCCTTTCTAACTGGCATGAGATGGTATCCCACTGTGGTTTTGATTTGCATTTCTCTAATGATCAGTGATGAGCTTTTTTTCATGTTTGTTGGCTGCATAAATGTCTTCTTTTGAAAAGTGTCTGTTCATATCCTTTGCCCATTTTTTATGGGGTTGTTTTTTTCTTGTAAGTTGTTTAAGTTCTTTGTAGATTCTGGATATTAGCCCTTTGTCAGATGGATAGATTGCAAAAATTTTCTCCCATTTTGTAGGTTGCCTGTTCACTCTTTTGATAGATTCTTTAGTTGTGCAGAAGCTCTTTAGTTTAATTAGATCCCATTTGTCAATTTTGGATTTTGTTGCAGTTGCTTTTTGTGTTTCAGTCATGAAGTCTTTGCCTATGCCTATGTCCTGAATGGTATTGCCTAGGTTTTCTCCTAGGGTTCTTATGGTGTTAGGTCTAACATTTAAATCTTTAATCCATCTTGCGTTAACTTTTGTATAAAGTGTAAGGAAGGGGTCCAGTTTCAGTTTTTTGCATATGGCTAGCCAGTTTTCCCAACACTATTTATTAAATAGGTAATCCATTCCCCATTGCATGTTTTTGTCAGGTTTGTCAAAGATCAGATGGTTGTAGTGTGTGATGTTATTTCTGAGGCCTCTGTTTTGTTCCTATGGTCTGTATATTTGTTTTGGTACCAGTATCATGCTGTTTTGCTTACTGTAGTCTTGTAGTATAGTTTGAAGTCAGGTAGCGTCCAAGTTTTGTTCTTTTTGCTTAGGATTATCTTGGCTATATGGGCTCTTTTTTGGTTCCATATGAAATTTAAAGTAGTTTTTTTCTAATTCTGTGAAGAAAGTAAAAGGTAGCTTGATGGGAATAGCACTGAACCTATAAATTACTTTGGGCAGTATGGCCATTTTCACATTATTGATTCTTCCTATCCATGAGCATGGAATGATTTTCCATTTGTTTGTGTCTTCTTTTATTTCCTTGAGCAGTGGTTTGTAGCTCTCCTTGAAGAGGTCCTTCACATCCCTTGCAAGTTGTATTCCTAGGTATTTTATTCTCTTTGTAGCAGTTGCGAATGGGAGCTTGCTCATGATTTGGCTCTCTGTTTGGCTATTACTGATGTATAGGAATGCCTGTGATTTTTGCACATTGATTTTGTATCCTGAGACTGCTGAAGTTGCTTATCAGCTTAAGGAGATTTTGGGCTGAGGCAATGGGGTTTTCTAAATATACAATCATGTCATCTGCAAACAGAGATAGTTTGACTTCCTTTCTTCCTATTTGAATACCTTTATTTCTTTCTCTTGCCTGATAGCCCTGGCCAGAACTTCTAATACTATACTGACTAGGAGTGGTGAGAGAGGGCATCCTTGTCTTGTGCTGGTTTTCAAATGGAATGCTTCCAGCTTTAGCCTATTCAGTATGATATTGGCTGTGAGTTTGTCATAAATAGCTCTTATTATATTGAGACACTTTCCATCAATACCTAGTTTATTGAGTGTTTTTAGCATGAAGAGGTGTTGAATTTTATCAAAGGCACTTTCTGCATCTACTGAGATAATCATGTGTTTTTTGCCATTGGTTCTGTTTATGTGATGGATTACATTTATTGATTTGTTTATGTTGAACCAGTCTTCCATCCCAGGAATGAAGCCTACTTGATCACGGTGGATAAGCTTTTTAATATGCTGCTGGATTTGGTTTGCCAGTATTTTTTTGAGGATTTTTGCATTGATGTTCACCAGGAATATTGGCCTGAAATTTTCTTTTTTTTGTTGTGTTTTTGCCAGGTTTTGATGTCAGGATGATGCTGGCCCATAAAATAAGTTAGGGAGGAGTCCCTCTTTTCCTATTGTTTGGAATAGTTTCAGAAGGAATGGCACCAGCCCCTCTTTGTACGTCTGGTAGAATTCAGCTGTGAATCCTTCTAGTCCTGGGCTTTTTTTGGTTGGTAGGCTATTAATTACTGCCTTAATTTCAGAACTTGTTATTAGTCTATTCAGGGATTGGTCTCTTCTTGGTTTAGTCTTGGAAGGGTATATGTGTCCAGGAATTTATCCATTTCTTCTAGATTTTCTAGTTTATTTGCGTAGAGGTGTTTATAGCATTCTCTGGTGGTGGTTTGTATTTCTGTGGGATCAGTGGTGATCCAATTTATCATTTTTTATTGTGTCTGTTTGATTCTTCTCTCTTTTCTTATTAGTCTGGCTAGGGGGTACATCTGTTTTGTTAATATTTTCAAAAAAACAACTCCTGGATTCATTGATTTTTTGAAGGGGTTTTTGTGTCAGATCTCCTTCAGTTCTGCTTTGTTATTAGTTATTTCTTGTCTTCTGCTAGCTTTTGAATTTGTTTGCTCTTGCTTCTCTAGCTCTTTTAACTGTGATGTTAGGGTGTTGATTTTAGATCTTTCCTGCTTTCTCCCGTGGGCATTTAGTACTGTAAATTTCCCTCTAAACACTGCTTTAGCTGTGTCTCAGAGATTCTTGTACATTGTATGTTTGTTCTCATTGGTTTCAAAGAACATCTTTATTTCTGCCTTCATTTCATTATTTACCCAGTAGTCGTTCAGGAGCAGGTTGTTCAGTTTCCATGTAGTTGTGCAGTTTTGAGTGAGTTTCTTATTCCTGAGTTTTAGTTTGATTGCACTGTGGTCTGAGAGACTGCTTGTTGTGATTTCTGTTCTTTTACATTTGCTGAGGAGTGCTTTACTTCCAATTAGGTGGTCAATTTTAGAATAAGTGCAATGTGGTGCTGAGAAGAATGTGTATTCTGTTGATCTAGGGTGTAGAGTTCTGTAGTCTATTAGGTCCACTTTGTGCAGAGCTGAGTTCAATTCCTGGATATCCTTGTTAACCTTCTGTTTTGTTGATCTGTCTAATATTGACAGCGGGGTGTTAAAGTCTCCCACTATTACTGTGTGGGAGTCTAAGTCTCTCTGTAGTCTCTGAGAACTTGCTTTATGAATCTGGGTACTCTCGTATTGGTGGATATATATTTAGGATAATTAGCTCTTCTTGTTGCATTGATCCCTTTACCATTATATAATGCCCTTGTCTTTTTTGACTTTGTTGATTTAAAATCTGTTTTAGCAGAAACTAGGATTGCAATCCCTGCTTTTTTTCCTTTCCATTTGCTTCCTTCATCCATCCCTTTATTTTGAGCCTATGTGTGTCTTTGCACATGAGCTGTGTCTCCTGAATACAGCACATCGATGGGTCTTGACTCTTTATCCAATTTGCCAATCTATGCCTCTTAATTGAGGCATTTAGCCTATTTGCATTTAAGATTAATATTGTTATGTGTGAATTTGATCCTGTCATTATGATCCTAGCTGGTTATTTTGCCCATTAGTTGATGCGGTTTCTTCATAGTGTCAATAATCTTTACATTTTGGTTTGTTCTTGTGGTGGCTGATACTGGTTTTTCCTTTCCATATTTAGTGCTTCCTTCAGGAGCTCTTGTAAGGCATTCCTTGTCTGTAAAGAATTTTATTTCTTCTTCACTTATGAAGTTTAGTTTGGCTGGATATGAAATTGTGGGTTGAAAATTATTTTCTTTAAGAATGTTGAATATTGGCCCCCACTCTCTTCTGGCTTGCAGGGTTTCTGCCAAGAGATCTGCTATTAATCTGATGGGCTTCCCTTTGTGGGTAACCTGACCTTTCTCTCTGGCTGCCCTTAACATTTTTTCCTTCATTTCAACCTTGGTGAATCTGACAATTATGTCTTGGGGTTGCTGTTTTCAAGGAGTATCTTTGTGGGGTTCTCTGTATTTCCTGAATTTGAATGTTGGCCTGTCTTCCTAGGTTGGGGAAGTTCTCCTGGATAATATACTGAAGTGTGTTTTCCAGCTTGGTTCCATTCTCCCCGTCACTTTCAGGTACACCAATCAAACATAGATTTGGTCTTTTCACATAGTCCCATATTTCTTGGAGGCTTTGTTTGTTCCTTTTCATTCTTTTTTCTCTAATCTTGTCTTCACTCTTTATTTCATTGATATTCAATCTCTGATATCCTTTCTTCCACTTGATCAATTCCGCTATTGATACTTGTGTATGCTTCACGAAGTTCTCATGCTGTGTTTTTCAGCTCCATCAGGTCATTTATGTTCTTCTCTAAACTGGTTATTCTAGTTAGCAATTCCTCAGAACTTTTATTAAGGTTCTGAGCTTCCTTGCATTGCATTAGAACATGCTCCTTTACCTTGGAGGAGTTTGTTATTACCCACCTTCTGAAGCCTACTTCTGTCAATTCAGCAAACTCATTCTTCATCCAGATTTGTTCCCTCACTGGGGAGGAGTTGTGATCCTTTGGAGGAGAAGAGGCATTCTGGTTTTTGAAATTTTCAGCCTTTTTGCACTGGTTTTTTCTCATCTTCGTGGATTTATCTACCTTTGGTCTTTGCTGTTGGTGACCTTCAGATGAAGATTTTGTGTGGTGCTCCTTTTTGTTGATGTTGATGCTATTGCTTTCTGTTTGTGAGTTTTTCTTCTAACAGTCAGACCCCTCTTCTGCAGGTCTGCTGGAGTTTGCTGGAGGTCCACTCCAGACCCTGTTTGCCTGGGTATCACCAGTGGATGAGGTAAAACAGCAAAAATTGCTGCCTGCTCCTTCCTCTGGAATCTTTGTCCCGGAGGAGCACCCACCAGATGCCAACTAGAGTTCTCCTGTATGAGGTGTCTGTCAACCCCTGCTGGGAGGTGTCTCCTCATCAGGAGGCACAGGGGTCAAGGACCCACTTGAGAAGGCAGTCTGTCCCTTAGCAGAGCTTGAGCACTGTGCTGGGAGATATGCTGCTCTCTTCAGAGCCAGCAGGCAGGAATGTTTAAGTCTGCTGTAGCTATGCCCACAGCCGCCCCTTCCCCCAGGTGCTCTGTCTCAGGGAGGTGTAAGTTTTATCTATAAGCCACTGATTGGGACTGCTGCCCTTCTTTCAGAGATCCCCTGGCCAGAGAGGAGAAATCTAGAGAGACAATCTGGCTACAGTGGCTTTGCAGTGCTGTGGTGGGCTCCGCCCAGTCCAAACTTCCTGGCGGCTTTGTTTACATTGAGGGAAAACCACCTTCTAAAGCCTCTATAATGGTGGATGTTCCTACCCCAGGCAAGTTCGAGCGTCCCAGGTTGACTTCAGACTACTGTGCTGGCAGTGAGAATTTTAAGCCAGTGAATCTTAGCTTGCTGGGCTCTGTGGGGGTGGGATCCACTAAGCTAGACCACTTGGCTCCCTGGCTTCAGCCTCCTTTCCAGGGGAGTGAACAGCTCTGTCTCACTGGCATTCCAGGCGCCACTGGGGTATGAAAAAAAAAAAAACTATGTAGCTAGCTCAGCGTCTGCCCAAATGGCCGCCCAGTTTTGTGCTTGAAACCCAGGGCACTTGTGATGTAGGTACCCAAGGGAATCTCCTGGTCTGCAGGTTGTGAAGACTGTGGGAAAAGTGTAATATCTGAGCCGGATAGCACCGTCCCTCACAGCACAGTCCCTCAAGGCTTCCCTTGGCTAAGGGAGGGAGTTATCAGACCCCTTGCCCTTCCCAGGTGAGGCGATGCCCCACCCTGATTCTGCTTGCCCTCCATGGGCTCTACCCACTATCTAACCAGTCCCATTGAGATGAACCGGGTATCTCAGTTGGAAATGCAGAAATCACCTGCCTTGCGTTGGTCTCGCTGGGAGCTGCAGACTGGAGCTGTTCCTATTCGGCCATCTTGCCCCAATCATCCCCAGAGATAATTTTACATTGGGAAAAAGCTGATTCAATATATGGGAATCATTTCATAGGGGGAATCATGTCCAAGGCCCAGAATATGCCCCCATTCACTTCTAACTGGCCAGCAGCTTCTTTTTCAGATATAACCTGTGCTAACCGCCTACCTTAAGAGAGCAAGAGGCTGAGGGATGCTCTAGCCTGGCTGAGGCACTGGTAGTTAAAATTGACTTTCATTTGTAGAGCAGAGAGAAAACTGGAACTATAGTTGTATTGTGGACAACAGCAAGCTTACAAAAAGAAAATAATAACACACACACCATGAAGACTTAAATCTGAATATAAGGCAGTGATCAGATCTGAAGAAGAGCTCCCCGACAAAGGGCAGAAAAGAGAGGTAGGGCAGATTTGGGGAGAATATCATGACTAGATGCCCTGAGCCCATGAAGCCTGGGAAGAGAAAGCCTTTTGTTGAGAACCTGTTGCCCTATGCTCATCAGCTCTGAAGAGCACTGAATCAACTGTCTTCTTCAGAAAGCCTTCCAGCCTGTTAACCACAAGGAGACAAAGAAGTCCTTCATTTCAGTGTCACCCACCCTGTCATTGATACAGGGAAGAAAGAACCCCAAAGCATTAGTGTTGTAGCCACAAGAAAAGAACAGAATAGATCACGGACATAAGTAAATAAATACCACCAAAATGGATGCCTTTTTTGGCACCTTTTTTTTTATTATTATTATACTTTAAGTTTTAGGGTACATGTGCACAATGTGCAGGTTTGTTACATATGTATCCATGTGCCATGTTGGTGTGCTGCACCCATTAACTTGTCATTTAGCATTAGGTGTATCTCCTAATGCTATCCCTCCCCCCCACCCCACAACAGTCCCCAGAGTGTGATATTCCCCTTCCTGTGTCCATGTGTTCTCATTGTTCAATTGAGTGAGAACATACGGTGTTTAGTTTTTTGTCCTTGCAATAGTTTGCTGAGAATGATGGTTTCCAGTTTCATCCATGTCCCTACAAAGGACATGAACTCATCATTTTTATGGCTGCATAGTATTCCATGCTGTATATGTGCCACATTTTCTTAATCCAGTCTATCATTGTTGGACATTTGGGTTGGTTCCAAGTCTTTGCTATTGTGAATAGTGCCGCAATAAACATGTGTGCATGTGTCTTTATGGATGCCTTTTAGTTGGTTTTGCTAACCGCAGGCAGAAAATGGCCTGCGTTTTAAAAAAAAATGAGTGGCATTTCTTATCTTCCAGATATATTTAAATATTTATGTAACCCCTATAGAGTGTAGTGGGCTATGTGTAATGGTGGGACTCTGTCATCTTACTCTTTGATTTACAAGCATTTCCAAAAGATACAGAAGGAACCAAGTGCCATCAGAGATGTTTTGCCATTGAGTACTTGCAGACACAAAGAAGGAAACAACAGACATGCGGCCCACTTGAGGGTAGAGAGAGGGAGGAGAGTGAGGATCGAAAAACTATCAGGTACTATGCTTATTACCTGGGTGATGAAATAATCTGTACACCAATCCTTCGTGACATGAAATTTAGCTATATAACAAACATGCACACGTATCTTTGAACCTAAAACAAAAAAAGAAAAAAAATTAAAGTAAAAAAAAATTAGAGATGTTTTGCTTTGTTTCGAAAGACCCTGTCTCTTCCTAGGGGCACTACCAATACCTCCAAGTACACTTGCCCAAATGAAAGGAATTTATGTAACTCAGCCCACCAGGAACAGAGTCAGAAAGCAAGCCAAGAAGAAAAAACAGGCTGGGCACAGTAACTCACACCTGTAATCCCAGCACTTTGGGAGTCTGCAGCAGGTGGATAACCTGAGGTCAGGAGTTCAAGACCAGCCTGGGCAACATGGTGAAAACCTGTCTCTACTAAAAATACAAAAATTAGCAGGGTGTGGTGGCATGTGACTGTAATCCCAGCTACTCAGGAGGCTGAGGCAGGAGAATCGCTTGAGCCCGGGAAGTGGAGGTTGCAGTGAGCCAATATTGTGCCTGGGCAACAGAGCAAGACTCCATTGAAAAGAAAAGAAAAGAAAAGAAGGAAAGAAGGAAGGAGAGAAAAAGAGAGAGACAGAAAGAGAGAGAGAGAAAGAGAAAGAAAGAAAGAAAGAAAGAAAGAAAGAAAGAAAGAAAGAAAGAAAGAAAGAAAGAAGAAAGAGAGAGGGAGGGAGGGAAAGGGAAGGGAAGGGAAGAAAAGGGAGGAAAGAAAGAAAAGAAGTAATGTTTCCAAGGGCCTCTCAGGCAAATAAGTGGGCGGGGAGTGAGATGGGTAAGAGTTAAGAGAGAGGTTGCAGTGGGAGCATGATTTTAAAAGCGAAAATTGTGAAAACATTAGGCTTTTTATCTAAGCCCAACCAGCCCTGCTAGTAATAGCAAAAGCTGGTTTTTAAGATAATCAAAGAGAGATTCTACAACCTTTCTCTAAAATATTTATGAGAGATGCTAGAAGAGATGATAACCAGGTATAAGAGCGGCATCAATAGGGGAAAAAATGGTACACATGGAAAAAGCACAGTAAATTATGCCCAAAAGGCTGAAGATAACATGAGCAAAGAACTTAGCCTCTAAACAACTGAGCAATAGAACTACCTAGGAAGAAATGACCAGTAGCTAAACTTTAACTCAAAAATATAAATTTATTTTTAAAGGTCTCTGACATTGAATTATAGTTTTAGTTTAACCATAGGCCTAAATCATGTAGAGCATTTTATTCATTTTAGTTTTCTTCTGCTATTATTAAGTGAATTCTTTTCCTTAAAAGTTTCTCATGAAGAACCATGACAATGCATCTCTGAGGCAGAAATACCTGACTCATGACAGACCTGTGGCAGAAACACCTGATTCATTCTGGATCTGATGCACTTTCTCTTTACCTGGTTATTATCTGACCCCCAAGTAGGTAGAAATTATAGCTTCCATTTAGCCCATTCACTTTTACCTACTATATATAGAGAGGGGGAAAGAGAGGCAATAGAATTATTATAGGATAAGAATGATGATAATAATAAAAATACAGGGTAGGCTTAATTTGTCAACCTATATAGATAAAACATTCTATCCAGACTAAATTTTCTACTTAGTTGAAAATCCATGCTAAGAAATCTTTAGCAAATGAAACTCTAAAACTCAATATAAATATCTGATACAAATATCAGCCCTGGTATTTATAAAATCTTCCACAGAGTTTTCTCTCCCTTGAAAAAGCAAATGGTATGAGTGTAACGAAAAGGGTAGGTAGATCAGAGAAAAAGGATAGAGGGAAGAGTCACAGTTCTAGAAACTTCTTCCTATGACACAGCAACACAGATCTTAGCCTTTTCCAATCAGGAGACTAGGGTCCCCACTGCTTACTGGTGTGAGCTGCAGGCAGATTAATAAATGTGGAGATGTGCTGCTTTGCACGGTAAATGCATTCAGAAATGAAAGCATCATACCCTGGAATTCTACTCCTTCTTCTAAAGGAGCTTTGAAAGCTCATGCACTCTACATTTCTCCATTTGCACAAAAGAAGCATCTACCTCCAAGATGTGTTCTCAGTAATAACCAACAAATCTATTTGCCCTTCACAAGTGAAATGTGATAAAAAAACACTAGTAAGACTAAGACTTGAGTTTTTCTTCTTTTGAAAAATGTTTTGTTATGTTATTGAAAAACAGGGCTACATATAGTCCTCGTTTAAACTTAATTATCAAAGTATTTATTAAAAAGTCAGGAAACAACAGATGCTGGTAAGGCTGTGGAGAAATAGTAACAGTTTTACACTGTTGGTGGGAGTGTAAATTAGTTCAACCATTGTGGAAGACAGTATAGCAATTCCTCAAGGATCTAGAACCAGAAATACCATTTGACCCAGCAATCCCATTACTGGGTATATATCCAAAGGATTATAAATCATTCTACAATAAAGACACATACACATGTATGTTTATTACAGCACTATTTACAATAGCAAAGACTTGGAACCAACCCAAATGCCCATCAACGATAGACTGGATAAAGAAAATGTGGCACATATACACCACGGAATACTATGCAGCCGTAGAAAAGAGTGAGTTCATGTCCTTTGCAGGGACGTAGATGAAGCTGGAAGCCATCATTCTCAGCAAACTAACATAGGAACAGAAAGCCAAACGCTGCGTGTTCTCACTCGTAAGTGGGAGTTGAACGATGACAGCACATGGACACAGGGAGGGGAACATCATACACCAGGGCCTGTCGGGGGATGGGAGGCAAAGAGAGGGGGCATAGGACAAATACCTAATGCACGCGAGGCTTAAAACCTAGATGGTGGGTTGATGGATGCAGCAAACCACCATGGCACATGTATACCTATGTAACAAACCTGCACACATATCCCAGAACTTAAATTTTTAAAAAATTAAAATTAAAAAAACGAAGTATAAGCAAGTTCCAACTTCTAAATAAATAAGAGTAAAGTTTAACAGCTTTAAATATAAAAATCTGACATTTAATTTGCAGTTTTACATGGTGACAGATTTCACAATATCTTTTTGCTTCTTTAGCTTTTTATTAATGTAAGCTATAGAAACAAACTGTAGTAACATATTGAAACTTATTTATTGGTTTAGGATAATAGCATTACACAATCATGCACAACACATTCTCGTTCCAGACCTGGTGAAAAGTGAATGATTACTATCAAGGTCCTATGGTTGGCAGAAATTAGATGAGAGGGTTATAAGAAAAACACACACACATACAATTTGCCTTCAAATACAGTTCACTGATTTTGTTTTTCTTATCATAACTTCAATGGTAGCTATTAGAAATTTAAAATTTAAAATATATACCAGCACCTTATAAAGAGCTTATAAAACATTCGCTTTCAGATGACTGGAAAATACTTGCTATTTTTAACTCACATATTTTCTAAACAAAAATAATCTCATCAATCTTCAGAAAAATAGAATGTATTAGTCTGCTCTTACTACTGTGAGCAAAGGGAAAATAGTTGCATTTTAACAAAATGTAGATTTCAAGGTGCAGCATTAGAATAAAGAGGAACATAAGCATAAATTGTTGATGCTTAGTTTCCCTCAAAGCTTCTCTTTTGTTCTTGTTTACTATTTCTGCAAAAATAATTTATGCAATTAACATTGACAAAATATGTTCCTATAAAATAAATTACACCCAGTCCCTATCTGCTATAGAATTTTAATCCTAAAGATAAGCTTAATAAATAAATATATTTAAATAAAATAATCACTGATATAAATGAGTTTCTCTGCTGAGGAACAGTAGGAGACTCAATGAACAGTTAGTAGTGTTATGTCTTAGGTGTAATTCCTAAAAAAGAGAAAGATGCAGCATATTTGTTGATTTTTAATTTGTTATTTTCTGAGCAAGGACATGTAGACAGAGCTTTTCTTAAATGAGTTGAAACAGTTATATGCATAGACACAGTTTAAATGATACCATTATTTTCTTTCACTGAAGACCTTCAAAAATAATGGAATTCTCTGCAATAACAATGGATATTTGTAATTTTTACCATCTAGACTGGAACAAAAATGGCCAGATAACTATTGACACTTTCATTTCATATAGTTTATCATTTGCAATATATTTTGTTGTTGTGTTGTTGAAGAAAGTTTAGGTTTGATATATTGAACTCTATTTTAAGCTTGAGCACTAACTCTGCACAAGGTCAGAATGGATTTGTCACTGATAGGAGACATCTCAAACTCTATAGACAATTGGGGCAAAGAAAAATAACTTCAAAACAACTTGGCCGTCTATGATATACTCATAAACACCATGGTGAAATTCTGGATAATGCTTAGCACATTGTTTTCAGTACTGATAGAGTTTTGTTTTTGTTTTTTTTAAGAGTGGAGTTATATTCAACAATAGTTACAGATATGTAGACACAACTATTATTATCCACAATCCAAGCTCTAAGCGATTATCTCAAATCACATTATCTACTGTGAACTGAAGTTAAGAAGTTTTTAAATCAGTTCTGAAACATTTGTAACAAGACAGGAAAATATACAGTACATTGATTTATAGCATAAATCTTGCTTGAAGAGTTTATATAGTGTCAATCTCAGTCTCTCTCTTTCTTTTGGACATTGAGTTCAATTAGTATTCTAATGGTAGTCTACAAATGGATGTGCCAAGTCCCAGGCTGCACAAAATGCCGGATTCCATTTCTCCATAATTCCATCAATGTGACAGACAGTAGCTATCAAAGCTGCTACTTAAACTGCCCATATGCAGCAGCAAGCTGAGCATCCAAACTCTGGTGACAAGCCAGGAAAACCCTATGTCATGAGAAAAATAAGATGTTGTCCTCTTTTTAGGAGTGCCTTACCATCCAACTAAGAGGAGGAGGAGGAGGAGACTAAAAGCAGGAAGCAGCTGAAGTAAAATGCCTAAGTGCCAACATCCTATGCTTTACAGAATGCACTCTACAAAACTTCCTTCCATACCAATCTGAGCTGATGATTGTCCATCATGCTATTTTTCAATTTAAAAACTGGACAGTCAAAAAGTAGAGAAACTCATTACAATTTCTCAATACCACCTTATGTTGAAGAACACGAATGTAACAGATCTCTATGTGTTCAAATATTTTGGAGCCCTCAAACAGCCTTGCTCCTTTTGGAAACTACTTGAATCCAAAAGTCCTAGATTCTGTGCAAAACTTTGGGATTTTAGGGGTAAAGAAGTTAGAAGAAGATTGCAACGATACAAAGAGGCTTCTAAAGGTTCAGTTCAACTTCTATTAAAGTATTGAAAAAGAAGAAAGAAGGCCCCAATTTGAATCTATGTTGTATATGTTTCTTGATCTTTAAATTCTGTCTCATTCAAGGTTTTTGGATTTTTTTTTGTTTTGTTTTATATCATGGACTTCCTTGGGTAAAGTCTGTGCTCCCATTCTCAGAATAATATTTTTAAATAACATAAAATGCATAGTGTTTATGACAAAAATTACATATATATGTATTAGATAGTTGGACAATAGGTAAATATATAAGTAGATGGGCAGATAGATACACAGTTGACAAGGTCACATATGCAGTCCACTTTAAATGAAACAAAATTCCCAATTTAGTTATCCAAGAGCCAAAAAGACTGATTAGCAACAAGGTGGCCCCTAGAAACAGAAGGGGACACAGCATCTTTCAAATAGCTTCCCTTAGGTGACAATGTCAGTCCAACATCAAGTACTGCTAGAAGTGGGAACCTCATTTCTTGATGTGCCACAATCCTTTTATACTCTTATTTAGCTTTTGCTAAATTTAGGAAGAATGTAAACAAATATCTATGCCTTTAATAGAAAACAACTGAGTCCCTCCTGATTCTAAAGCCAAACTCAGCCATAATAAGATGACTCCTTCTTTCAAAGAAAATAGCAGAGTTAGAGACCAGGAGCTCCTAAATAATATCTCTACCTTTAATATCCTTGAAAGCCCCATTCCTCACCAGTCTGGACAATACATGTCGTTCTGGTCTTTGAGGAATGACTAGATTTTCAGTGATAGAGACTGAATTGTGGTTTATCTTAAGGTGCTCCATCACAGAGTACAGGGAGAAGCCTGGATGCGATGAAGAAACTGCTAGCAGTCCAGTCCACCAAACTCTAACCTCCTTTCATTCCATAGGAACAGAAGTGTCAGCCTACGGCTGCCCAGACCCATGATGTTTCCCTGCTTCACTGGTAATAAGGTAGACTCTCCAGCATAAGAAAAAGAGGTGGTGCAATTTCCTGGCTATTGCCCTTAAACAGTGGATGTACTGCTTACATGTTCTATTTGCCCTTCCCTGTTGTCTGCTACTCAGATGCATTAGTGACTCTGTTGTGACCATGCAGACTAGAAGATGTTAGAAAAACAAGATGGAAGGAAACTCTTCCCTGAATTATTGGGTAGTATTTGTTCACCTGTCGATCTCAAGAATTTTCCCTATCCTGGCCCAGCATAACTATATGAAAGAGAGATAAACTCCTAACTTGCTTGAACTATTAGAGCGTTTTTGTTATAACAGTTTAGCCAACTCTAATGAATATAAGCCTTGTGTATATAATATTTCATCCCCACACACCATTTTGAGCTATATATCCAAATTGTGTAGTGAACAAAGTCAATTTAGTCCTAGTGCTGGAAAAACAAATAGCTTTGGGAAAATCATTTGTCCAACGCCACTCAAGATAGGCCAAGGCCTTGAAATGTGGTACAATCTTGTACTTACAAAGTGACTATGGCACTGACTCTTCCCAGAATATTTATTAACAATAAGTGAACAGATAATTTCTCAGTTTGGAATACAAAGTTTTAATTCAAAGTGTTTAATATACTAACTTTGATTTAAAGTTCTAATCAACTAACCAAAGAGGGAGAAATTACTCATTGAACGGTTCTTAATATTCACTTACAAAATTTTAACTTGTAAATCTTAAAGAATCAATAAATCTAAGTGGTGGAAGTATTCTCAATTTACATATAATCTGGCTACCTATACTGTGTTTGAATTTTCTCTATAGTAATACCATCTCAGATAATTACAATAATAATGATAAATGCAAAAAGGTAACCATTATTATGTATTACTACAGCTACTATCATCATCATCATTATAACTTCTACCATTATTTTTAGTGGGCACTAACTATGTACTAAATGTACTAGGATACTGTAATGACAATTCTACTTTATGGTTAAAATTCTCTAATGATAGGAAAACTCAATACCTTGAGAGACAGATGATTCTATCATTGTATAGTTTTACTATTGGAGGCTTTTGATTAAAAATTCAAACAAGCTATAAATAAAATCTAAGATCAATCCCTCAAAAGGTACTCTGAAAGATCTGGGAAAAAATAGAGTTCTATTTGAACATGAAGGCAATTTCACATTCTTTTATGATCCATAGCTCATTTACCTGGGTTTACTGTCCACTGTTTTTCTTGAAGTCATCTGAAAACTAACCCTATATAATGATGCAGCATCCACTGTAAGATAATATGATAGTCAGAGACTCTGAACTTCTTTCCAAGGGAAACTCCAATATTGAAAACACATAAACTCTGACATGGCATGAAATCAATCGTACCACTGGAAAAAAAATCACTATTGTAACAAATACCTCAAGATTCAAAGCTCTTGTCTATTTTTATGGTTGCCAAGGAAACCTTTCCCTGATTCTCTAGTAAAATACATTTTATGAAAGATAAACAGAATAAGCACCCAGGTATGAAATAATGCCTAAAAAATGTGGTTTTAAAAAAGAATTCATGAAAAGTTTAAATAATTTTTTAATTTTAAACTCTCATATAAAGCTTTTCAAAAATCAAAACAACAACCTTGAAGTTGGACTTTTTTATCTGATAATGTGCTCCTCTAAGTAAATTTATAAGTCCAATGAGATTTTAAAACCTGAAAAATTAAATATGCAACAATTATCTACACAGTCAAGCACTGAGAATACAAATGAAATTTGACATAATTATGCTTTTAACTAATTTAAGATATAAAAGAGCACATAGAAGTATTCAACTGGAAGATCAAGATATTAGAGAAAAGTTGTATCTATTTTTAAAACACAACTTGTGTAGTGAACATTAAGAAATTTTGGTGAGATTTAATTGCAGTGATGCAGTTATGCAGATCCAAACTGGTAAAATAATTGTTCTCAGAGATATTAATTTAAGGGTGGATAAAATACAATAAAGATAACTCTATAAATGCTCAGAAAAGAAGATGTAAATGTGAGCAATTGCATGAAAGATACTTCAGGCTAAAGTTAGCCAACCTGGGCTTAAACCTCTGAGAGGCTGAACAGGAACCAAATCTTTCTCATTCTTTTCTCCATTTTCAGGTACCAAACAAGGGTCTGAAAAATTATAGATACCCAATAATTATTGATTAATCAGTCCATCTGAGCTTAATCATTGAAAAACAGTTGTTGGATAAGTTACTTCAGGCTTCTAGTTCTCCTCTATAAATTATTGATGCTGGACTAAATGAGCTTTTCCAGATTTACCAATCTGTCATTATTATTAATCTACGATTATCAGAGCAATCCACCCAGTTACTTAAACCAGAAACCTGAGTTCCCTTATCCCTCAGGCCTCATATCCAGTATCAGACCCAGATAGGCAGATCCTACTAACTCAATCCCACCATTTCTCCAGTGCTACTGTTGCCATGCTAATCTAAGCTTCCATATTCTCATTTGTGAATTTAAAGTACTCTATAACTTCCCTCCTTTCCATTTTGCAAAGGCAGTTAGAGTAATCTGTTAATATAAAAATCAAGTCATGCACCACTCATATTTAAACACCTTCCTTGGCTTCTCATTGATCTTGTAAGGACTGGAGAACTAAGCATCCCCTAAGAAGTCCATCATAATCTGGCCCATTCCTCTGGCTCTTGTTTCTTTTTTTTGCTACTCTTCTCTTCAAATTTTCAATGCTCTGGCTACACTGGGTATTCTCCATGCATTCATGTTTTCCTCCTCTTCCACAAATCTTTCGCAGATATTGTCTTTCTGCCTGAAACCCTCTCGCCTTCCCAAGGTCTTAGACTTACAAACTCTTATTCATTCTTTAGCTCTCATCTTATGGCTACCCAAATCACATTAGGTATCCATAATATTCATTTATGTACAATATTATACTTCCTTTTTTATCAGGACTTATCCTATTTCTGCACATTCTGGACATTTTTCTTACCATTTTACCATAAGATTCTGGACATTTTTCTCACCACTTTATCATAAGATACCAGAAGAAGTCCTGTCATTCATTTAGTATTTTCTCATTAACTTTTTATTGATCAGTTGGATTCTATGTCTTCTAATCATTGTTGGTTCCTCTACAGTCACTGAAGATGTTATCAATATTGTCAAAAAAGGAAGAACAACTTAGCATGCACCACTGGCTTCCTACAACAATATGTACCTAGTTCATAGTTCATCATCTCCCAGCCATGTTTTTAGCTAGAAGTGATCATTGACTTCTGCTGTTTTCTGTTTTTATTGTTACACCTTTTTAAAATAATTCCTATAAAATTATCACATGTAATTACATTTCCAAAAAGCCTATAGAAAATATACCGCTCACAGTAAAGGAACATTAAAATTCTACCAAAGGAGACAAGAGAAGACAAACAGAAAAACATACCTTATTTCTCCATAGAACGACTTAATATCACACAGATTTAACATTTCCCTACAAGAGTTTTTACACTCAATTTTTTTTTTTTTTTTTTTAGATGGAGTCTCGCTCTGCCACCCAGGCTGGAGTGCAGTGGCGCGATCTCGGCTCACTGCAATCTCCATCTCACCGGTTCGAGCAATTCTCCTGCCTCAGCCTCCCAAGTAGCTGGGACTACAGGTGCCTGCCACCACACCTAGCTATTTTTTTGTATTTTTAGTAGAGACGGGGTTTCATTGTATTAGCCAGGATGGTCTCTATCTCCTGACCTTGTGATCCGCTCGCCTTGGCCTCCCAAAGTGCTGGGATTACAGGCGTGAGCCACAGCGCCCAGCCAAATATTCTATTTAAAATACCAACAAAAATTGGTGGGAAATTCTGCTGTTAAGATGTAGGAAGACATTCCTTAAGAGGGTTTCTTTTCCCAAATTAACTCTCCTGAGAAGTCTTTTTTATTCTGCCCATTATACATGCCATTCTCCTGGGCTGGATAAGAATGTAAGGTCTGGAAGTAAAGCTGCCATCTTATCAGGATGAAAATTACATAGCGATAATGATAGAACAGGATTATTGGATGAGTCTAGTTCCTTGCTAAATATTCTTGAACTACTGCACCATCCCTGGGCCACTGTTTCCCACATGTCCTGTTATTAGAGAATAAGCTCCTTAACTTGTTTATTCTGAAGTGTATGCTAGTTGCTCCTGAACACTTTCCTAACTCATCCAATCACTTAGGAGAGGTTACAGTCTGTAAAAGGAAACACATGTTTTACAACTTTTCAGTATTTGATCACCGCTCTACATCTTTCCATGGTGTGACCTCATTAGTTTCAGTACACTCATCAATTAAATGAGAATAATGATATCGTCTTTCAGGGTATTTATGAGTATTAAGAGCCAACAATTATAAAGTTTTTCACTTATGGCTTGATACAGTAGGTGCTCAAAAAATAATAAATTCCACTGCCTCTAACAGAAAAAATAAATGTGTATAGGCTTTGTCACCACACAGAGA
The DNA here is from genome assembly GCF_006542625.1 of Nomascus leucogenys. Classification (NCBI taxonomy): domain Eukaryota; kingdom Metazoa; phylum Chordata; class Mammalia; order Primates; family Hylobatidae; genus Nomascus; species Nomascus leucogenys. Next base: position 61,141,177 of record NC_044396.1, read on the forward strand.
TTCTACCACTTATCTACTCCATAAGTACCTTAGGTTTTTGGAGGCTCAGATTCCTAACTGTAAAATAAGAATAATATTAACTTTCAAGAGATTTATGAGGATTAGAGATAAATGTTTAAAGCAATAAACATTTAATGAGTGAAAGTTATCATTTAATAAAAATGCCAATTCACAAAACTATATGTATTTTAAATAGCCTATAGCAACTAGATCAAGATATTAAAATTTACACAGCATTTTAATTCAATTCAAAATATAAATTCTTTCTTCTTCATAAGAAAATTTTAAAATTTTGATAACATCTTTAGTTTTCTTCTATAACATTGATTCTCATATGGGAATTAGGAGGCTACAGGCTGCTTTAAAAATTTCAAGAACTCTATGGATCTTGTCTCCAGAAAAAAGCACATATACAAAAACTTTTATGTTCAATTTTAGGGCATTATGGATTCTTTTAAATTCCATGCATCCCGAGATTATATCACACTCCCTGATAAGGAGTTCACAAAGTTTCAAGGGGTGATTCTGATACGGTAATTATAATGTGTAATATATATAAAATATATATTAAAATAAACTATGTTTATATATAAAATATATATTACAATAAATTATAAATATATGTTTTATGTATTATTTTATATATAATCATACTGTGGAATAAACTCTACTGCAAGTGTCTTACATACCTTTAATAAACTATATCATTGCTTTATCTGCTTATCTACTCCATTACATCATCTTCATATAATTTGAGAAGGAATACTTTTGGCAAATTTACACTTAGATGTTTGTGTTGAACAAATTTTTGTTTGGAAGTTTTTAGTTTTATTTAAATCTTATTCAAGGAAAAGGAAAAAGAAGAGAAAACATCTAGACAACAGGGAAAACTAAAATCAGTAAGCCAGGATGTAGCTATCTGCAATGCAACCCAATTTTCCACTTGTGGAAAGACCAAATAAAACTCTGAGTGATAACTCCTCAAGAAAGACTTTTATTCCTGCCAACATACAACTGAGATTACATATGGGACTTCCAGCAGTTGTAGTTTATAAACACCCTAGTGCTACTTTATAATTAGAGCACAAGGTGGGGCTGGAGAAAGACGCTATTTCAGATTCTCCAAGTCATTGGATTTCATTATGGTCTTGACCAAGTTATCCAATTTTGCTTGTTTCCTTCTATATTAGTTGGCTAGGGCTGCCATAATGAAATATAACAAACTAGGTGGCTTATATACCAGAAATGTATTTTCTCAGTTCTGCAGGCTAGAGAACAAATTAGATGTTGGGAGGGCTTGTTTCTTCTGAGGCCTTTCTTCTTTAATTTGGGGTTGGCTGACTTCCCCTTGTGTCGTCACATTGTCTTTTCTCTGTACCCATCTGTGTACAAGTTTCTGCTTCTTATAGGACACCAGTCACATTGGACTAGGGCCCACTATAATGACCTCATTTTAATTTAATTACCTCTTTAAAAATTCTATCTTTAAATACAGTCATATCCTGAAGTACTGAGGGTTAGAAGTTCAACATAAGAATTTGAAGGGTGCACAATTCAGCTTATAACACCTTCCAAAAAAAGAAGGAAATATTTGATCATCTTTATCTGAGCTAGTACCTAATGGACAATAAGTGTGTGACAAGTTTGATATGTGCAAAGCATTCTTTAAATTTAAAATACCAGTTATATTGTGTCCACTCACTATAGTATGAAGTCCTAGGCAGAAGGCAGTACTCTATTGGGCCACCTGGTTCAATTCGACAGGCCTGACCTTCCTAGATGATGCCACATCTCACCCTTCACAGCCATGACTCTCTCCCTAGCCATTTTTCTATCTTTATCTTTGCATTATGGATGATACCTAAGATAACTTATACTGTCACCAGAACTAAGGAAAGAAACTTTTGTTACTCAGGCATTACTAAGCAAGACAATGATGTATAATTAGGAATCTTAGAGTTGATTTTCAGTCTTTTTGCACCTAACAGGAGAGTCTCTTAAAAACTTATATACATCCCAGCACTTTGGGAGGCCAAGGTGGGTAGATCACTTGAGGTCAGGAGTTCGAGACCAGCCTGGCCAACATGGTGAAACCCCATCTCTACTAAAAATACAAAAATTAGCTGGGCATGGTGGCAGACACCTGTAGTCCCAGCTACTCGGGAGGCTGAGGTGAGAGAATCACTTGAACATGGGAGGTGGAGGTTGCAGTGAGCCAGTATTGCTCCACTGCACGTCAGCCTGGGCGGCAGAGCGAGACTCTGTCTCAATAAAAAGAAAAAATCCTTATGTACAAATTGATCAGGGATCATTTCAACAATTGTCCTAGAGGACAATGTATTATTTCTTCACCTACAGAGAAATAATTGAGTAAAACATATTTATCCTTTACTATTTATTCTACTGAATGCTAGGTTTTACAAAGAGACTAGAGTGCTCTCTTAATCTCACAGATCTTTGCATTTATTTTGATCAGTAAAAAAAAGTATTTTTGAACACAATATGCTGCCAGTCCTGCCAGCCCAAGCCCTTGCAGGGCTTACATTCATGCTGGAAGAGTGAGGCTAACATATATGAAGACGTTATATCATGATACAAGATAGCCCATTGGAAAATTGTGTGGGCAAGGTAAGAGTTTATTTCTGACATCCTATGATTTCTCTTTCTTTTTCCTACCTCCATCTTCCAACAGCAATAACAAAATCTACTGCTTATTTCCTTATCTTCTTTAGTTAAATTTGTTCTGAAGAAATACATCAGTAGATTTTATCTTAGTTAGGGTTTAATATGTGCATTTAATGTTAAGTGTATTTTCTGTGTACTTTAAGTTTCTCTTCCTTGTTGTTTGTTTAGCTGGTTGGTATTTGTCCAACTAACGAAATTACAGGCATTTGAGCGCAGGAGGAAGAGATATGTTGAGGAAACAGGAAGCCTGTGACAGGCAATATATGAGTAAGTGCCAAAATGAGTGAATAGTGAAAGAGCGGTGAGGATTTTAGTGTATAAAGGACCCAAAGTAAATGACGAACTCTGACCCAAGACTTGACAGTCAGGGAGCACAGGGTCATTGCTATGTAGGGGAAGCAGTATTTCATACTGGAGAAAGCTAAGAAATAGTATGGAGCATTTAATGAGTTGTGGAAATCTTCCTAACAAAGGGATATTAGAATTAAGCTTTAAAAGTTAATGAAAGACACTTGAAAATATAAAACAGTACATAATTGGTAACTAAATGGTTGATGCAACTTTAACAGTTGTAGTAATTTAGGCAAGAAAGACATAGATGAGGATAATATCTATATAATCAATTATTTTAACTGCTTGAGCAAGGCAAGTATATTGAAGAATTCTTAAAAAGATAAGTATATAAGTTGACAAGTTGATGATGGATAATTATTTCAATATTCATTAACTACAAAGAATTTAGCCTATGATCATTACATGGTATTGGAGGCAGAATTGGAGAACTGAGCTCTGGAAAGCCTGGCATGGTGAAGTAGGCAAACTTTTACTTTATTTTAAATGTGAATCCGATGTAACACTGTTTATTTTGTTATTTTTCTTACTAAACATAGCAAGTTGTATTTTTTAAAAAATCCATAACAATATTTCTACTCTATCGACTCTTCCTATAATGCAGCTTTGACATTCATTCTATGAAGAGGTTGACTCTAGTGTTTCCTCCCCTTGGTGGTGAATTGTCATGTAGCTACTAGCCTGACTCCTATGGCTATGTCATAAAAGACTATAAAGTTTCTGTTTAGTTCTCTTGGGATGACTGCTCTGAAATTCAACCACCATGCAATGATAAAACCCAGGCAGTCCATGGAGGTACTAACTTGAAGAAAAACCAAGATCTCAAGTCTTCAGCTTCTAGCTGAGAGCCAACTCCAATTTGCCAACCTTGTGAATAAGCTCTCTTAGGATTGGATCCTACAGCCCCAGTTGAGCCACTTCAGCTGACTGTGCTAGGTAAGAGATAAAACTTACCTATCAAAGGCCGGGCGTAGTGGCTCACACCTGTAATCCCAGCACTTTAGGAGGCCAAGGCAGGCGGATCACGAGGTCAGGAGATCGAGATCATCCTGGCTAACACGGTGAAACCCCATCTCTACTAAAAATACAAAAAATTAGCTGGGCGTGGTGGCGGGTGCCTGTACTCCCAGCTACTCAGGAGGCTGAGGGAGGAGAATGGCATGAACCCAGAAGGCGGAGCTTGCAGTGAGCCAAAATCGCGCCACTGCACTCCAGCCTGGGAGACAGCGAGACTCCGTCTCGAAAAAAAAAAAAAAAAAGACTTACCTATCAAACCTTGCCCAAATTGCAAATTCATGAAAAAACAAATAATTGCTCTTACTTTGAGCCAGTAAATTTTAGGATGAATTGTTATGCAGCAATAGGTAATTGGATCATTAAGCATCATGGTAAAATGGCTTGAAAATGAAACATTAAATTTTTACTCTCTGAGAAAAAGATAAATATATAGAATCAAAATAATTCAATGCTATTAAAACCAAACTTTTAAAAATGCAATCTTAAAGAACATTTAAAAATGGAAGTATCAAAAAGAAAGATTAACTAGTCAATCAATTAGTGAAAAAGAACCTTGTGTCATTCATTAAAAAAACTCATTTCTTCTGAAAGTGACTCAAATCACTATTGTTTGAGTTTGCAGTTAAAGTTATCTCTGCAAACATACTCTTAGTCTCGCATAGAAGACTGTGGATATTGCCAACGCATACAAGTTATCTTCATGTTGAAACTAAAGCACTTCATATTAAAAATTGGGTTTTATCAAAATTATATCTAGAGGTAAAGTCTTGGGATTAAATTTACTTAAAAAGAAGGGATAGAGTGAATGAAAGCTAGCAGTAAGTAATTTTCTTTCCTATTTTTATATTGAGATTAATATTTATAGAAACTAAAAACAATCATTGATTCCCAATCATTAAAAACTAGAAACATTTGTCAAGAACTTGCCACTAACCAATGCACAGATGAAACCATAAACTAGTAAAGTGGGACCATGTAGGAGAAAACAAAACCAAAGAAAACTTCTCTCACTGTGTACCCTGGCTAAAAGAACTTTGGGAATCTTGGCTCAAAAAGGGAATGAAGCTACTCAGTATTTTTAGGGGAGCAGAAATATTTTTGCTTCACTTCATTCTTTATTAATACTCTCTACATCCCTTCCAGGACTCCAATTCCCAGTTAGGCAATGTGGCTAGGGTCAGAGAAGAGAAAGTGGCAGTTAACATCCAGGGATCTGTCATCAGCAGTGGGAATTGGCTTGGAATAACCATGGAAATCGCATTCAAAGGGAATCATAGTTATTCATTTACTTTATCTGATAGAGAAAGAATGCCCTACTAACTGTTTCAGTTTACACAAGCATAAATTTTAGTCCTCTCAATAAGTACAAGGAGAATTAACTCAGTCAATGGATCTACGTGAAATGAAGAATGGAATACTAAAATCTTGGCTAAGGCTTAAATATATCAAAGAGATACCCACCGTAATATTTCTGAAAAGAATTCTTACAATAAGGTAAATGCTGAGGAGAATCATACAAATCCACTTGCTTTATCTATAGGCAAACCTAAAGCTGAGATAAAATTTTCTCATTGAAAGATAAAGAAATGGAAAAACCCTGTATGAAAAATTTGGAAAGATTTTGGAACTTAAAAATATAACTATATTGATCTTAAGGTGCAGAAGAAAAAGAAATTTAGGAAATGCTTTGCTAAAGGAAATAAAACATAATTTTAAAGAGTTACCTACTTGATAAAATGGTAAGAAGCATATACAGATGAGAAGATGCTGATAATGCACAGAAATAGAGCTGGAATATTTAAGAGACAGGATTAGAAGATAAACCGCAACAGCAGAATTTATTATAATTAGTAAAGGACATACATATCTCAGAGGAAAATTAAATTACCCTAAAGAATTCAAGGTTTTAGGCTGGGCGCAGTGGCTCACGCTTGTAATCCCAGCACTTTGGGAGGCCGAGGTGGGCGGATCAGGAGGTCAGGAGATCCAGACCATGGTGAAACCCCGTCTCTACTAAAAATACAAAAAACAATTAGCCGGGCGTGGTGGCGGGCGCCTGTAGTCCCAGCTACTCGGAGAGGCTGAGGCAGGAGAATGGCGTGAACCCCGGGAGGCAGAGCTTGCAGTGAGCCGAGATTGCGCCACTGCACTCCAGCCTGGGCGACAGAGCAAGATTCCGTCTCAAAAAAAAAAAAAAAAAAAGAAAAAAAAAAAAGAATTCAAGGTTTCTAGGAAAGCAGAGAAAAAGAATTTTTTATACCATAAGTCAAAAATGAAAAGAGAGAGTCATAACAGATGGAGAATGAAAATCCCTCCTATGCATGATAGTTTACTGGAGAATTGAAAGAAATTTAATGACAGCCCATAAGAAAAAAATAATAATAATACCAGAAAATTCTCCTAAGCTGAAAAAAAGACCTGAGTTTGAAAAATAAAAAAATATATATTTTTACAAAGTCCAACCCTCAACCATAAACTGGAGATCACTAAGGAAGTTTAAAAAAAAAGTGTAAAAGTGAGGCTACATTAAAAAAGGAAAGTGAGAAAATATATAATAGAGTACTATCTATGTCAGAAAGGCAGTGAAAAGATATAAATACACATAGACACACACCCACATATATAATGCACACACCTTTGATTTTGTTGGAAGAATAACTAATAATCTTTTTTCTTAATGGTTACATATTATAAGAGGAGGAGAATAAAATCAAGAGGTAGAGAAGCTGAAATTCTTTAAATATAGTTTGTTTTGTTGATTTTACATTGACACCACCCAATACCATATATAATTATTAAAAATCAGATAAAAATTAAAATACCTAAAAATAAAAAGGAAACTAAACAAATGAATCTAGTTGTGTAACCATTTCATGGCATAGCCAATAGAGATGAAGAATCCAAATGGCTTGAAAATTCACACATTTGACTGTACATCCCTAACAAGATGGAAGCAAAGGACAAAAACAATTAGAAAAGATATTAGGCTTGTTTTCAGTGATTGTATTGTGAAGGTAGTGTCACCATTGCTATCCTGATATTTTTGTGTATATGTTTTGGGATAAATCAAGTAAACAATTATGTTGAGATCTAAATTTCTGACAAAGAAGAAGGGAGATAAACGAGATTGTTAGTAAGACTGATGAGATTAAGGGGAAACCTTCTGGTCCTGAATTTGAATTGGAATCATCAGTACAAACTCAAGATGATTTTCTTTTTTTATTCCTTGATTTTATCTTTTTAAAAATATGTTGACAGCTTTAATGAGGTATAATTGTTATACAAGGAACTGAGCATATTAAATGTATACAATTTGATGAGCGTAGACATATGCAAACTCCCATGATACCATCGCCACCGTCAAGGGAATAGACATATCCAGCACCTCCCAGAGTTTCTTTGTGACCCTGTGTTCTTGTTTATTGTTCTTTTGTTTTCATTTCTACTCAGAAAATCCAGAAAATGTAACTATGACCATGAGATAATTTTATATAGTAACTGATTTGTATCTTATTTTTAAATAAACACATTAATTTTGAATAGGTAAAGAATGTAGTCAATGGTAAAAATAAATAAATAATGCAAAAGGATACATACTAAAACGTAAATCTCCTTCTCACTTCTGTCCCACAATTTGCTGTTCCCTACCATAGAGGTAGCCATAGTTATTCAGTTCTTTTTCTTTTTTTAAGATATATTCTTGTCATACATAGGCATGGATAGCTAGATAGCTAAATATAAATATAGACAGATGATAGATTGATCAATACATAGAAAGATAATCTCCCATATTTAGTAGCGTATTATAAACTTTCTCCTGTATTTTGCTTTTCTCACCTAATTTATCCTGGAAATAGATCAGTACAAATCAAGTAGTTTGATATTTAAACACATGCGTACTATTGTATTTAATCAATCTCTACTGATAGACATTTATGTAGTTTCTAAAACTTAGCTTAAAGTACTTAAGGAATAAAATGTATATTAGATAATACCAAGTTGTCATTCAATGAACTCTTATCAACTTATACTCTTAATAATAATCCCTAAAAGTATCTGTTTAACTATATCCTCAATGGTCAGGTATATTATCACTATTTCATGTTTTCCTATTTGATAGAAGTCAATATAGTATCTCATTGAAAAAACAATGTGCATTCCTCTTATGATTTAAAAAAATTGACCATTTACATATTTTCATAAGCCATTTTTAATTCTTTTTCTGTGAATAGTTCATTCATTTTCTTTGCTTATTTATTGACTAAGATGTTGCTTTTCTTACTGAATTCTGGGTGATTTTTATACATTATATAAGTTAGTATCTTGTCATGTGTGTTAAAAATAATTCTTTCAGTTTGTGATTTGTCTTTGAAATTTTCTTTCCAATAGATATCAAAAAATGTAGACATAGACATAGAGTCAAAATAATCTTTATTTTCTTCTATAGGTTCGATGTCTCTATTATACTTTGAGATACCTTCCTTACTCGAATAAAATTATTTCTAATTTTTTCTCATGTTTCCTCTACTACTTTTATGAATTAATTTATTTTTTAAGAATTTGTATAAATTTAGGGAGTACACATACAGTTTTGTGACATCGATATATTAAACTAAAAAGCTTCCACACAGCAAAAGAAATAATCAACAGAGTGAACAGACAACATGCAGAATGGGAGAAAATATTTGCAAACTGCACATCCAACGAAGGACTAATAAGAGTTAATTTTTATGTTTTATTTTACTTATTTATTTATTTAGAGACAGAGTCTTGTTCTGTCATGCGAGCTGGAGTGCAGTGGCACGATCTTGGCTCACCGCAACCTCCACCTCCACCTCCTGGGTTCAAGTGATTCTTGTTCCTCAGCCTCCCAAGTAGCTGAGACTACAGGTGTGCACCACGATACTCAGCTAATTTCTTTGTGATTTTAGTAGAGATGGTGTTTCAACATGTTGGCCAGGCTGGTCTCGAACTCCTGACCTCAAGTGATCTGCTTGCCTTGGCCTCCCAAAGTGCTAGGATTACAGGCTTGAGCCACCACACCTGGCCTATTTTAATTTTTGATCCAGCAAGAGCTTATTTTGTTGTAAGAGGCAATAGAGATGAAAACATTCTTTTTCAGTTAAATACCCATTTGTTCCATTACGAATTGTTGAAAAAAATCTAGTCTCTATTTATTTGAAATAAGATGCTTGAATTTCTTAAACTATACAAAATCAGTACCTTTCTTATATAATAGAAAAATATGTAATATATATTGAAAAACATAACAGAGAAAAATAATTCATCATAATAGAAACAATATATAAGGTGTCTAAAGACAAAAGTAATCAAAAAGTGTAGATCACATTACAAAAAATTTCACACAGTTCTTAGGATTACAAAAGATAGGATAAAGAGCAAGAAGATATTGTTGAACGGGAAAATGTTATCAGTCATTTCTCACTCTTCTCTCCAAAACCAGATATGTCTCTGCATGTGTAACTAAGCTTTTAATGCAATTATAGCAAAAGTCAATATAGAATGTATTTTTACTTGAAAGTAATCCATGTACAAGAACCAATAAATTTAAAAAGCGAAAGACTGGGTGAGGTGGCTCATGCCTGTAATCCCAGGACTTGGAGAGGCCAAAACAGGAGGATCACTTGAAGCCAGGAGTTTAAGACCAGGCTAGGCAACAACACAAAGCCCTGTCTCTACAAAAAGTTTTTAAAATAAAAAAAAAAATTGAAGTGAAGAAAATTATGAAAAAAGATAGTCATTACAAAATTTATATTACCTGATGTTAAAATATTTCAAGGACACAATAATTATATGTGATATTACTTCGAGAGTAACTGCAAAAACATCTCTTATGGGTCTTGCCCAAAATAGAAGAGACGCTATTCCCTTATACAACTGTGACCAAGTGCTTTGTCAGTGTCTCTTCTATTTTGGGCAAGAATAGTTTCTGCCTCCCCACCTCATGACACTCCCCACCCCATACAGTTACAGCAGCTGGGGGTTCCAGCAGGAAACTGATGGCACACTCAGCTGGGAACTTTGCAGAGATTGTCTAAAGAAGGGGCTGTTTATTGAGGTGTGGCAGGGTTAAGGGAACCAGCGTGTGATTTTGAGGCACACAGGAACTAGCAGTATTTGCAAACTCTTCTGCTTCACAGGCTTGATAGGACTCTGGAGGGAAAGGTGTTAGAGCCCCTCTGGGGGCTAGGGCCATGGAAGACAGGCTGCCTGACAGAAGTTGTAAATTATAGAAGGATATAGTCACTCCCAGAACCATGGCAAAGCCAAGAGGAAATGGAGGAGGAAAGCCAATATACAAAATGTTTTCCCCTCTCCTGTCTTCCAAGCTTCAATCAGTGATTTTCCTTGGCCGACCCCAGCAAGGAGGCTGAGCCCAGGTGATAGAATTGGCAGAGATCAGTCTCTCAGGGTACAGAGAAGGGCAGAGAATCATGGGGAGAGGACTGTTCTCAAAAGAGGATAAACATACACACACCCTGCCCTCTTCCACCACCGTACTCAAGAGCTACAGCAAGGAGTAATTGTCTAGGATCCTACCATGGTAGATGTAATTATTTGGGATCATAACCTGAAAACCCTTATTCCTTGAAAACATTCTCAGAAATAATCTCCAAACCTTGTTTTCATTCCACTTCAGTCCCTCACTGCATAGTCAGATGTACCCTACAGCTTCTCATCTCCTGCAACTATGCCTCTTCTGCATATTGACCTCAAGCACTACACACTTTGACTTCCTTTCATAACCTAATACCTGCACCTAAAGATACACCCAAACAATTATTCCACTATTAAAGCTCTCCAACAAACATACATCCATGCACGTGAAGGTTAATTATCCATTACACCTTCCTGTTCTCATTTTCCTTTTTTTAGGTGAGATTCTGTAATCCCAGCATTTTAATTTTTCCCTTAAAATGCCTTCAATTACCTGACTTCTTGCTCCTTTTCTGGAGCTCATTGTCAAGGACTGCGAAGTATCTATTTTTATTCTATTTGCAAGCTAACAGGTTAGCCTGCCACAATTTCATGGATGCTGGCTGAAGCCAAGCCTTCTGAATCAGAAATAAAGAAGAGTTTTATTACTCACAGCAGTAGCGGTAGCCAGAGTGTCAAAATTTTTCCTCTGGCTCCCTCAGCTCCTGTTCCCACAGGGTGACACGAAGAGGATTAGATAATACACTCCTTGGACTGCATTCCAGGAGAGGAGACCTACTCTTAGGGGACCTGAATTGTGTATAATAGGTATTAGCATACCCATTCCAATCAAGATATTATGTTTATTAAGCTAGACAGTAAGAACTAATATGTCAGCCCTTTGTTCTGGAGGGAGACATCATTTCTATTTTCCAAGTCTGTTCACTGCACAAACACCTTTCAAAAGATAGTCCATAACAAGTAAGTTAGTGCCCCTGTTTACAAGCTGTGCAGAAACACAACAGTTCCATGAAAAATTTTCTCCCAGCCCTCATCCATGCCTGTGTTCAAGCAGTTAAGTCACCCAATTGTGCTGAGAGGTTTCACCCTCTTGCCTCATGGCTCTCCCTTTTTACTGGATTATGATTATCAGCCTACAATTCTTTCATTTCTCATTTTAAAAATAAAAACCCCAATTTCCTTCCATCTACCACACAACCTCATTGCTCCTTTTCCAAGTAAAACTTCCTCTAAAAAGATTGATTATACTTCCTCTTCCTACCATGGTTTGCTCTATCGACCTCTCTGTCCAATATTCTTCTTAATGACTCCTGTCAAATAAGCATGCTGCCAAATTCACAGATCTTTCTCCTACTTCATCTGAACCTACCTAAACACATTCAAAATAATCAACATTCTTTCTCCTTAGAAATTCTCCTAATCTGGCTTTTGGGAGATCAGCATTCTCAGAAACTTAAGTCCCTGAATGCTTCTTCTCCATCTCCTTTAATGGACTTCCTTTCTCTATCCACAGTGCTGGTTTCATCAGTGTGCAACCCACAGTCACAACCCCCTCCCCAACCCCCCACACCACTTAGAAGGCCCTCAGGCTTTATTTAATGCCTCTCATTGCCATGTTGAAATTCTTGATAATTTTTGAACAAAGGATCCTGCATTTTCATGTTGCACTGGTGTTCAGAAATTATGTGGCAGATCATGTCCATCTACTTTGATTTAACGTAGTGCTTTAAGGTTCAGTCTTCCCTTCACCCTTCAAATTCACTTTCTAGATAATTTCACCTGGTTCTATTGTTTTAAATGCCACCTTTATTATGGCAACCCCCATAAGTTTCTTCCACCATAAACTTCCTCCCTCAGTTGATTGTGTATGTCATATATCTTCACCTGGATGACTAATACCTACCTCAAATTTTTACATACAACTAAAAGCTCATGATGTTCTCTTCTCTGCAAAATTTCCATCTCCAAGTTTCCCCCATATAAATGACACTACCATTCATCAAGTTGCTGAAGGCCCAAACCCAGGCATCATCTTTTATGTCTCCCTTTTTTCACCCTTATGTCCCTTTTCTCATCCATAGTCAAGTCCTGTCAGTTCTATTTCCAGTGTGTACTTTCAGTCTGTTTACATCTGGACATACCCACTTCCCACACATCCAATCCGCGTCATGGCCATTTCTTTCCAGACCACTGGAATAGCTTATTTTCTTAGATTTTCTTCTACACTTTACTTTCCCTACAATTTATTCTTTATAGCATAGCCAATATAATTTTTTGTTTATTTGCTTAACTTCATATTTTAAAATGTTCAGAATTACATAAAAACAAAAAAAGAATTTTCATATATCATTATTTCAGGTTTCCCAAATAATAACATTTTTACTACATTTACTTTATCATTCTCTTCCTCATATATATATTAAATTTATGTTACATGTATACATTAACATATACATAGAGTGTATAGATATATATTGATATTATTTGGCTGTGTCACCTCCCAAACCTCATTTTGAATTCCCACATGTTGTAAGAGGGACCTGGTGAGAGGTAACTGAATTATCGGGGCAAGTCTTTCCAGTGCTGTTCTCATGATAGTGAGTAAGTATCATGAGATCTGACGGTAATTATAAAGGAGAGTTTCCCTGCACTTGCTCCTCCTTGCCTTCTGCCATCACTGTGAGGCTTCCCCAGCCAAGTGGAACTGTAAGTCCAATTAAACCTCTTTCTTTTGTAAATTTCCCAGTCTGGGGTATGTCTTTATCAGCAGTGTGAAAACAAACTAACACAGTAAATTGGTACCAGTAGAGTGGGGTACTGCTGAAAAGATAACTGAAAATGTGGAAGCAACTTTGGAACTGGGTAACAGGCAGAAGTTGGAACAGTTAGAGGGCTCAGAATAAGACAGGAAAATGTGGGAAGGTTTTAAACTTCCTAGAGATTGTTGAATGACTTTGACTAAAAGCCTGATAATGATATGGACAATAAAGTCCAGGCTGAGGTGGTCTCAAATGGAGATAAGGAACTTGTTGGGAACTGGAGCAAAGGTGACTCTTGTTATGTTTTAGCAAAGAGACTGGCAGTATTTTGCCCCTGCCCTAGGGATTTGTGGAACTTTGACCTTGAGAGAGATTATTTAGGGTATCTGGTGAAAGAAATTTCTAAGCAACAAAGCATTCAAGAGGTGACTTGGGTGCTGTTAAAGGCATTCAGTTTTATAAGAGAAGCAAAACATAAAAGTTTGGAAAATTCGCAGCCTAACAATGCAATGGAAAAGAAAATCTCATTTTCTGAGGATAAATTCAAGGTGGCTACAGAAATTTGCATAATGAGGAGCCAAATGTTAATCCCCAAGACAATAGGGAAAATGTCTCCAGAGCATGTCAGAGGTCTTCATGGCACCCCCTCCCATTACAGGCCCAGAGGCCTAGGAGGGAAAAAGTGGTTTTGGGAGCCAGGCCCAGGGTACCTGTGCTGTGTGCAGCATAGGGACTTGGTGCCCTGAATCCCAGCCATTCCAGCCATGGCTGAAAGGGGCCAATGTACAGCTTGGGCTGTGGCTTCAAAGGGTGCAAGCCTCAAGCTTTGGCAGCTTCCACATGGTATTGAGCCTGCCAGTGCACAAAAGTCAAGAATTGGGGTTTGGGAACCTCTACTTAGATTTCAGAGGATGTATGGAAATACCTGGATGCCTAGGCAGAAGACTGCTGCAGGGGCAGGACCCTCATGGAGAACCTCTCCTAGGGAAGTGCAGAAGGGAAATGTGGGATCAGAGCCCCCACACAGAGTCCCTAATGGGGCGCTGCTTAGTAGAGCTCTGAGAAGAGGACCACCATCCTCCAGATCCCAGAATGGTGTAGATCCACCAACAGCTTGCACTGTGCACTTAAAAAAGCTGCAGACACTCAATGCCAGCCCATGAAAGCAGCTGGGAGGGCGGGGGCCTATACCCTGAAAAGCCACAGGGGTGGAGCTTCCCAAGACCATAGGAACCCACCTCTTGCATCAGCATGATCTGGATGTGAGACACAGCAAAGGAGATCATTTTGGAGCTTTAAGATTTGACCGCCCTGCTGGATTTCAGATGGGCATGGGGCGTAACCCTTTGTTTTGACCAATGTCTCCCATTTGGAATGGCTGTATTTATCCAATGCCTGTACCCCCATTGTATCTAGGAAGTAACTAACTTGCTTTTGATTTTACAGGCTCATAGGCAGAAGGGACTTGCCTTGTCTTGGATGAGACTTTGGACTGTAGACTTTTGAGTTAATGCTGAAAGAGTTAAGGCTTTGGGGGACTGTTTGAAAGGTAAGATTGGTTTTAAAATGTGAGGGCATGAGATTTTGGAGGGGCCAGAGGCAGAATGATATGGTTTGGCTCTGTCCCCACCCAAATCTTATCTTGAATTCCCATGTTTTGTGGGAGGGACCTGGTGGGAGGTAATGGAATCATGGGGGCAGGTCTTTCCGGTGCTGCTCTTGTGATAGTGAGTAAGTCTTCATGAGATCTGATGCTTATTATAAGGGGGAGTCTTCCTGCCTAAGCTGTCTTTGCCTGCTGCCATCCACATAAGATGTGACTTGCTCCTCCTTGCCTTCCATGCATATAATTATTGTTATTGTTTAATAAATATCATTTGAGAATAAGTTGAAGACAAGATACTCATGATGCTTATTTACCTGTAAACATAGCAGTGTACAGTTCCCTAAAACAGAATATCCTTTTAGCTAAAGACAATCCAGAAATTAATATTTTAATATTGATTAAAATTCTATTATCTAATCTATAGAACTTAAATTAAGTTTGACAATTTGTTCAAATGATATCTTTTATAGAAAAATATTTTTCTTCTGGTCTAGGAACTAGGCCAGGATCCACTTTGTATTCCATTGCCATGATCCTTTAGTTTTCTTTAATCCAGAACACTTTGTTCTGCCAAAAACTAAGGAAGTACTCAGAATGATGGAGGCATGTCAAAGGATGCAGGAGCCAGCTGAAGAGGTTATTAGTGGTCAAATCTCGGGACAATTGCAGCATCAACACAATTCATTACAGTAATGGATTATAACCCATTGAATAAAATAAGCATCCATACTGATAAAAATAAACAAATCAGTAAATTAAAAAATTGGAGGAAAGAGAAAGCCCTTTTTCAAGTAGGTCAGTCACTAAATACAGATGAAATAATGATATTTGAAAATCAGCAACCAATGGAATACTATGTACTTGGTGCTGTGCTGAGTGCTGGGGTTACAATGCTGAGTGCTGGGGTTACAATGCTGTCTAAAAGCATGCACTTTAACCTCATCATGGAGATGGTAAGGTAACATCCAAACTCCACAGGCGTCACACATAGGCACTGAGGCCTGGTGCCCATCAGGTTTCTCCAGTCTCAGTAACTTCCTCATGACTCTTTTCACTCCAGCCATGCTAATTAATTTCAGTTTCCTTCATGTGGCAAGCAATTTCACTCATCCTCTCTTCCCACACATTAATTCCTCTCTTCCATTCATAGTTAACAACAACAGCATTACTTGTGGCTGGGCACCATGGCTTATGCCTGTAATCCCAGCACTTTGGGAAGCCCAGGCGGGTGGATTGCCTGAGGTCAGGAGTTCAAGACCAGTCTGGCCAACATGGTGAAACCTCATCTCTACTAAAAATACAAAAAAAAAAAAAAATTAGCCGGGCATGGTGGCGTGCACCTGTAAGCTCAGCTACTTGGGAGGCTGAGGCAAGAGAAGCGCTTGAACCCAGGAGGCGAAGGTTATGGTGAGCCAAGATCATGCCACTGTGCTCCAGCCTGGGTGACAGAGTGAGAGTCTGTCTCAAAAAAAAAGAGAATTAGCTGGGCATGATGGTGTACGCCTGTAGTCCCAGCTAAATGGAAGCCTGAGGCAGGAGAATCACTTGAATCCAGGAGGTGGAGGTTGCAGCGAGCCGAGATGGTGCCACTGCACTCCAGCCTGGGCAACAGAGTGAGACTCCATCTCAAACAGACAAACAAACAAAACAAAACAAAACAAAACAAAACAAAACAAAACAAAAACAACACCAGCATCACCAGCATTACTTCTTCTAGAAACTCATCTTTATTTGTCCATACTCCTGCCACAAATCTCCATACTCTGGCCAGAAGTGCAGTTGTAGATAATAATTTTTCTGGCTTACCTGGCAAAAGAAACAGTAAGAACATGGGGTGGGTGGTGAAAGCCGTCCCTATACCAAGCAAGTCCTGTAGCATTTTGAGGATTATCCTGATCTTTCTACTCTTCCAATATCTATTAAGTTTCCCATATCCTGTAATAAATCTCTACTTAAATCAGTTAGAGTGGCTTCTGTTGTCTGCAAATGAGAAAGAACACATAACATGAAGGAGGTCTATTATGCATGAAATGTTTGTTTAGAGGATGTAAAGAGTACACATGATTTAGTCGCAAAGGGTATATAATATTTGGATTTGGAAAAAGGGAAAAGAGCAGTCCAGGTGAAGCAAAGACACAGAAATAGGAAAGTACAAAATACAGGCAGGAAGAAATGAATTTTTTCATTTGGCCAAAGTAATGGATGTGGACAAGTTGGAAAACAGAATAAAGAAACAATTTGGAACCAGATTTATAGCATATCGAGTGACAAAGTAAGAACTTCATTCTGAAATAAATTAATCACTCTTCCTTATGACAGGTATATCTCATCTGTTTGGAATTAACTCTGTTTCCATGTCATTTAAAGGAGGATGCAAAGCTTAGCTCCATCACTGATTTCTGCTATAAATCTAATCTCACCAGGCAGTAAATAGTTACTAAAGATTTGTTGTGTCATAGGAACAAACATAATGGTAGAACTGATATTTCAATTATCTCCACCCAACCACTGCCGAGCTAGGTTCTGTACCACCCATCTCCACTTTTTTTCCTCAGAAGTTTAAATTCTACACACACTATTTTTTATGAATTAATATAACAATCTTTGTTAAGTATAAACATTGTCCTTGAGTCTGAGTCCTTTCATATAATATGCCTATGAAGGCATTTCTTTAGAACAATAGATTGCAAATCTTATAATGTCATGTTCTCCATCCTTTCAAAGGTGTATTTAGCTCCTACTATTGATCAATCATTGGGGAGAAAAAAATTGTGTAACAATAATGACCATACAAATCTATGACTTTTATTGTTTTTACCATAAACACTTCAGAAGCAAGGACTACTTTTTCCATAAAACAAATACCTTATTCACTTAATTCTTAAAACATTGAAACCTCTCTGACCAAATGTGGGTGAATTTACCAGCTTTGTTTTATAGAATATTTCATATTAACATGAAGCTTAGAATTATAGAAAAATTAGGGGTTCTTTTCTTTCCTTGGTCTTCAAAGGGTTAAAAATATCTGTCTGTCTTGCTTTGGAAAATAAGAAGCATACAATTTAGTATTATCACTTAAACTAAAATGCTTATCTGTTTGAGCTAAAGAATGTGTTTTCTCTAAATAATTCAAAATGTGGGTAGCATACTTCTCGTTTTCATGAAGCCTGGTACAACTCTTCATTTCCCAACCCTCAACAGCAGGCAGTAAGAGCAGCACTGCACTTGCCATTGATATGAGAGTCTTAGAGAGGACTGGCTCTCAACACAAAGCTTCCAGGGATGAGAGGTGGATTATACATGTGGTCCAGTCCACTGAAGTTAATGAGACTACCAAAGGGTAACCCTTTGAAAGAAAAATACTAAGACGTCATGCTAATTTGAAACTTTCAGGGTTTTCTTTGAAATCTACTAGGTTTTCATGCATCTTTTTTAATCAAAATTTTTCTGCACATTCTCTGTAATTCAAATAGCTTATTTATACTTATGTAATATGTATATACACACACATATGTGTATATATATATATATATATATGCCTCTGTATTTTTTTAATATTTTTTATATTCTAGCTCCTGTTATTTTGACTTTTGATGTGTCTGCAGTTTAAGTAGGAGGGATTGTGAAAGATCTTTTCAAATGACTGAGCCCTTACAAGCGAAACACTACCAGAAAGGACAATATGTCCTCTGCTAACACCACTTCTCTTCCTTTATTTTTTCACTTGCATATTCTCCTTATGTGACTTCCTTTTGAGAGAATCAGAAGAGAATTCTGTCTAACACTCCACAATTTGATTCTCAGAACTTTTACATATTTAAGGATACTTTGAAGAACAAAAGAAAAAGGAGGAAGCAGAGGAGGAAAGGCAGAGGAAGAGAGGAAAGAAGGAAAGTTAAACAAAAATGTGTTTTTACCTTCAGAGTTCATATCCAAAACCTTTTCTAGGAAAGTCTCAAATATTCCCTGGAAGGGGCTGTATATACACATCTACCATAGGCAACAATCAAGTTTGGCAAAAGTGGAAAATTGTGTGCTTTTTCCCCGTTGATATCCTCACTCTGATTTCTGATGATCCATCTTTTGCTGAGAGTGGTGATTTAGTGCAATCGTAACAGAGCTCTGTTATATATATATATAAGTCCAGTCCTGGTATGCTGCTGTTTCATAGTTGTCCTTTATTTACGACAATGAACCAAAGACTGTGAATAAAGTGTGATCATAACTCATTGATTCCAAATGTTCTGTATAATCAATATATCAGTTTCCTGAAAAGCAATTATATTTTAAAAACATGGAACCTGAGACAGTCACATTAAAGCAACAACTCTATTAAGAAAAGGATATGTTTAAATAACACACCTTTGACATTTCAAAAATATGACAAGATAATATAATATTGGAAGTTCAGGAATGCATTTTGGGTTATCAGAAAGGCATTACATATGATAAGAAGAAAGGTTAAAAGTTCTTAAATGGAGAAGTAACAAGATCTGGACTATTCCAGGAAACAAATAGCATTTTTAATTTGCAAAAGAAATTTTGGGTGAGTGCTTCAAATGGATTGATTTTTGAGAAGCAGGGAAACCCTTTTATTCTGCCCTAACACAGAGCAAACTCCCCACCCAACCACTAAGTGGAGGGAAGGAAAGTGTTTTGGTAGGCTAAATTAGTTTCCAACCCACACACTTCCTTTCAAGAATTTTCTGACCGAACTTGCCTAAAAGTCATGGCTATTCCTTTGATATACTAAAGACCATTGACAAATATCCTAAAGACATTTCATTTTTTCCTAATATATGGGCTTTTTAAAAGGAGCTATAAATGTTAAAGAAAATTGACAGAAGTATTCTCATTCAATCAAATGAGAATGAAAAAGACAAGGAAAGGCTATTAGGCATTGGTCAGATCACTTAAAGCCTTTTTGCCTTACCACATATCAAATAGAAAGCCATTACTTGGCTTGTTGACAACTCTGATTTTGTCAGGGAACCTGAAGAGATTCCTTGGTTTTAGAGAAGATACATCCTTTTCCCAGCCCCCGAGTCTGGTCTAACTAATTCTAATATAATTCTCATTTTCCTCGTCTGAGTCCATCCCAGCTAATGTGACATAATGAAGTCTGCAGGAGAGAGCATCATCCTTAAAAAGAAAAGACTCATAAGAAGGAAACCTTTCACTCCTTAACCCCCTTTTCTGCCTGGCATTCTGAAGAGATGTCTGAAAGTACAGTAGCAACCAGTCACATGACCATGAGATAATAAGCAGAAAAGAACCTATGTAGCAACCACCTTTCTCTGGATTTTTTGTAATGTGAAAAAATTCGCTCCCACAAGCCACTATAAATCGGATTTTATATTATTTGCATTTGAAGGCATCCTCGACTGATATAAGAACCTTCTGGTAAACAATTATATTTTAATACCAGTGTTGGCCCACGTCAAAGACAAAGTCAGAAACACACATGTAATCAAATAAAGCTGAATTTATTGTCTTGTTGCAACAAGGGAGGCACACATCAGAGGGATCTCAGGGGTGTTTTAGTAAGAAAGTGTTGACAGGGACTTATAGGGGATGAGTGTTTACTAGGCGATTTTGATGAGAGATTAAGGAAATGGGCATTTGCTCTAGATTATCTGCTCTCAGAAGATAGAGGTAATTCTGTGGTTGCATATTTTAACAAATCTTATCTAGGATATGGGGGAACAAAGCAGAGTTAGCCTATAGTTAGTAATCAAGTAGTCTCTCATACTAGCCAGGAAAGGGATTTCCTGATGTTTTCTGTGGTTTGTTCAGTGTTTCTCTGTTGGTCTCTACTCAGGCATGATTATGCAGAATTCTCATTTTTGTCTTATTTCATTGTGGTGTTCTGTGAAATTCTTTATGCTCAAAGGAGAAAACACCTTGACACGAGTGCCAGCCCAACTGCTAGAAAGACTGAGACCTCGCTGAGAATGCTTAGGCCAGCTCTGTGCACTCATACACACTGCTTTGTTCTTTATTATCTGATTTTTTGTATGATGTATAGTATTAATCCCCAACTATTTCTGCATGTTTAAAATGCAGTTGTACATATTTACTTAGAATTTTGTTTTTAACTTCAAAAAATCCAGATGTAAAGTAATGGGCATCTGAACTAAGGAGGTGACAAAGAAGATAAATAACATATTTAGGTTTCAAAACATTTTTGATGAAGAATAATTGTAACAATAAAATAAATGTTTATGACCAGTTAGATGCATGTAGAAAAGGGAAAAGTGGGACTGAATTTAAGGTTTCTAGGCTGGGAGACTGGATAAATAGAAATGGCAGTAACCAGAATAGGAAGTATGAACGATAAGAAGACCTGGGGCCAATATGTTAAGTTCTGTCTTAGGATGTAAAGGTTGCAACATCTTTAAAACCTCCAGATGAAAATTCCAAAGACTTTAGGAAATTGAGCCCTGACACACAAGCCAGAGGCTAGCACTAGAGAAAATTTGGGAGGAAGCCATGAGATTCTCAAGAAGTGGCTTGTGGATTGCTGTATTGCTGTGTGCATTGATCTGAATGTGCAATACACATCATAAACATCCTAGATTTTTCTTTATGGAAACACAATAATATCCAAAAAGTTGAATTGTTTTGCCATCTTATTAACATGACAAGGAAAACTGTTCCAATGCTCTCTCATTCTTGACTCTTATAGGAAACTTTACTAAACTAAAAAATGTTATCTTTGGTCGTGATGCCCATTAAATGCATTTACCTCTTGAACTGCATTGATGTTTATGCACATGTTTGTCTTTACTAGTTCTGTCTATGCCATTATCATCCAACATAAAATTTAATCTTCTACAGGAAGATTAGAATTTGGCAAAATCTTGATTATAGAAGCAAAATGTAACAGATGTTGGGAGGAACAAAGTTGTTATAAGTCAAATTCCAAAAGTCATATTTAGGGATTCATGAAGAAGAGTAATTCAAAATGTTAACTGAGAAATGAGATGGATAAAGACAGACAGAGGAAGAGAGTTTGGCTTTGGCCAAGATCCCAGCAGCAGAAACTTCCAGACACGATAAATTAAAGCCAACGCTTGGACTTGTCCCTGGTTGTAGACAAATATCTACTGTGGACCACCACCAGAGGGGTGGACTCCACTTAACTTCATGCCTATATTGCTCTAACTGGCATCAGTTGGAACTTTAAGATTCATTATCTAACAACTGGGGATGACAGGATACATAGTCCAAAGCTCCCTTTCCAAACTTTGAGTGCTTGTACCACTGATAGATAAAGGGCACTTTGAAGGCTGGTAAGAAGCACAGTTTTGCTTTCTTCTCACAGGCTGCTTGCTCTCTCAGCCATGTGCTTGCACTAGACTTCAGAACCTGGCTGGGGAGAACTCTGTAGGTCATTTTATGTTAACTGAGAGTTTTACAAAATACATGAGCCTTCTCAGTGTTGCATAGGATGTTTCTCTGTGGTTCGCAGAGATGGAGTTCGCTGAACAGAAGCATTTTCTGCTCCAGCTGTGATTATTCTAAGAGATGGGAGAGTGTGGTGTGGGTGGGAAAGAACATTCAGGAGTCCAGTGATACATTTGCAAGTTGTTTCTATGACTACCAAACATTTGTGATCCTGTTTATGAATTCTGCGACAACTAATTTTTATACCCATGATCTTGATAACCATTGGCACTTATAATTCAGCAGTATCAGATATTAATTCAAAAGTATCTACTGGGCACGTAACATGAGCCAAGCTAGGTTCTGAGAGTATAGAGGTGGGCAAAATAGACACAAATCCTGAACCTCACAATCACCTTTCTGACTACCAAATGGAATTCAGCAGAATACTCATCCACCATAGATTCTGCTGGGTAATAGCATTAATAGTGAAAATTAACACTTACAATTGAGTAACAAAATAGTGTTGGATCATAGCCCAAAGTATCAAATAAATATCCATAGTATACCCTGATATAAATGATTGAACAAGTAAATAAGTGGGAGAGAATTGACAGATTTCCTGTGAACAAATTTCCAAATAAATTACGCAAGTACTTCACCACTGAGGAGATGGAATATAACTTCTCACTATTTAAGTGTGGGACGACATGGTGACTTCCTTTTGAAGAATACAGAATAATAAAAGGGGATGAAAAAGAGTAACTTTACAGTGGTGAAATCTGACAAACACTACATCAACTAGGTGATCAAGGTTCATACCCACAGGGATAAGTCATGCTGATCGTATGTACCGTTTATATGATGTAATAAAGATGGTACCTTACCTCTGTGGTCTTCCTTCCCAGAACACATAATTCCCATCTAATCCTGACAAATTCCAATGGAGGGACATTCTACTAAATAACCAACTTCTCAAAACTGTCTAGGTCATCAAAAACAAGGAAAATCTGAGAAACAGTCATAGTCAAAAGGAGCCCAAAGAGACATGATGACTAAATGTAATGTGGTTTCCTAGATGAGATTCTAGGACAAGGAACAAGAAAAAGGACATTAGGTAAAAACTAAGGAAATATGAATAAGTATTGTGTTGATATGGGCTCAATAATTGTAGTAAATGTGTCATACTAATGTAAGATGTTAATACTAGGGAAAGCTGAGTAAATATTTTATGGAAACTCTTCATTCTATCATCACAAGTATATATTTTTTATAAATCTAACTGTTCTAAAATAGAAAAATTTTATTTTAAAATAGTACCTTCAATTCCCTTTAGAATTTCCAAGAAACATTCATATTCATTAATATATTTTAATTTCATAAATTCAATGAAGAATTGATCTCTCCATTGTGTCAAATACTTTCTAGGCACACAGAAAAATACAGTATCTAACCCCCAAAAGTTTATAACCTAGCAAAACATGGATAGGAGAATTGGCCTGGCAAGTATTATAATGCCCATTTTGTGATGACTGAACAGTTGCTTAGAGAGATTGAGATTTGCCAAAGCTACATAGCTTTTAAGAGGCAGTACAAGAACTCATTAGTAGGTTTTATGGCAACAAATTAGTTTTTGTATTAAAATAAATGTATAACTGGGAGTAATACATTTTGCCTGAGAGACTTTATTCTAGCATAGATTTCCAAGACCACACTATCATGCGCGCTGGTTTGTGAAAATAAGAAAATGTCTTTTATTGTGGCCCATTTCCTCATAGGGAATTGGGCATGCTTTATCAGGGCCAGACCTCTGAAGTTCTTATTCCTGAAACTCCTTGATTGATGTGAAACAAAAAGAGTTGAATTTGGTACAATAAAAGACTCCTAAGAACTGTGTACCTCCATCTTTTAATCGAATATTTAATCAGATTGAATTCAGATAGTATCTGATACACTCTGGAATTCACTTGCTTCAAGTCCTAGTTCTTGCTTAAAGAGAGAGCAGAGCAATATAATATGATGAATATACCACCAGCTTGGTATCAGAAGACATGGATTCTAATTCCAGCTCTGACACTGGCTAGTTTTATTAGACTGATTAAGTTAGTTAGTTTTATTAGATTGATTAAGGTGGCCAAACCTAACATATCAGGTAGCTGGGCCTCCAAACAGATGTGTTCTCATTTCCTGTTATTTTCTATTTTTCTTTCATTGGCAATTTCTATATGAGTGCCAAGGTCAACCGTAAAGCTTACTTGGATGTGCTCAAAGCCCTTTGTGGTCCTTGGTAATATATTTGAACTTGGTAATATGTTAGAATACGGACTAAGCTGCTTTAACAAAAAGATCCCAAAATGTAGTGACTTAAATGAGTCGGTTTATTTTGCTAGCACTTAACAGTTTAAGAACAAAGAGTTGGGAACTTAATGGTTTCTAAAGTTGTTTCACTTGTTCCTACTCTTCAGGATATGAGATTTGTGGAAACGAGTCTAAGATAAACAGCTTTAACTTTGACAGAATGGGCAATTACACATATCATTGTTGTTCGTGGTTGGTTACATGGTTACATCATTCCACCTGGATGTAAGAGAGGCACAAATCTTAAATCCCAAATCATCATTCTCTTTAGGAGAGCAGCCATGTTCTCAGATAAAACTTGAGGCTTCTGTTACTGTTAGGAAGAAGAGGTGTATGGGCATATTATTACCATGAACAATCTCTGCCCACTCAACAGGAAATAACTAACTGAGAGTTTTGGAGTAAAATGCTATATCCTGTGCCATGTAAAGACCCACCTCGAGCTTTCCTCCAAAACATTTAGTGAAATATATATTGTTCACTAATGTTTTGCAGCAGTTTCCTTCTAGTAAATGTGACCAGCTAAGTTCTGCTTCAAGGTTGGCACACTGGCAATCACAAACACTCTGCCCAGGGATAGGGAGAAATGAGTTGCATGTGGATTATCTTGTTTTATCTTCACAACAGCCCCACTAAGGAGCTATTGCCATCTCCTTATTAGAAGAGAGAATGGAGACTCAGAATGCAAATAACAACCTGGAGCCACACATCTGGGAAGTGACAAAGTTGGGATTCCAGCTGCAGGGCCCATGATCCCAAAGCCCTGTATTATATCATGATGCCCCTCTATTTGCTGCATGTTCTACCTTCTTTCCCAAGGAAAGGCAACAAGCCTAACTGGGCCCAAGGATGTGGGTGATTTCACTCTATCTTTGTACAACTATTCTTGCTTTAAGTTTTCCCTGTGAACAAATCCCTTACAAAGCAAATCCAAACCACCTTAAGCAAATGTTTTTAAATGAGATAAGGACATATTACTTAATTTGGAAACTTAGCCTTTAGATAGTCTTTATTCTCCCCAAGGATTTGACAATTAACCTTTAAAAACATTTTAATTCAACAAAGTGATAGGCAAAAATTGGTAGATAATTAGTCAGTGTCTGTTCACAGACATTTAAATGTGATGAATAATGACACAGTTACATGTTAAGTTTGCTTTCACAGATAATTAGGAAACACATATATCATGTCACAGGGGTGAGCATAATCTAAGGTTTCCATGATTATACTGTATCCATTAGCTAAAGAACTACTTTTAAAATAATGAGCATGCTTCCTAGTGTGAATAACTTTGGCTCCAGGGTAACATTCTACCCAAAAGGGCATAACATTTCTCTTGACAAATCCAGAGTTCTTCTGCCCATTAAAAACTAGCCATTCTGTGGGAAGCCTGACTTGTCTTCCCAGTTATGTACAAGATTCCATTATGCTCCTATTTCCTCTGGTGAATGAACAAAGGTAGATATTTAATCAAAAGCTGGACACTACAGGCATAAACCAAGACTATGTAAGGCTTTAGAAATATACATAGTGTCCTGATACTCTGCACAGAACTCTGAAAAAAAATCTACTCTAACAAAGCCTTGCTGAAAAGAAGAAACAATCTCACCAGGGTCAGATATTAAGGTCATAGAATAAATTATGAGAAATTCTAACAGAAAACTTTTTTCTCAGTGATATTTAAAAGTTTCCATGTTTCTCAGAAGAGAGAGGATTTATTTAGGTGGTGTCTACATCATCATTGCCCTAAATGACAATGGAACACTAATCTCTTAAGAGGGTCTCAGAAAAGAAGATTTCTGGGCTTACAGTTGAGAATGTTTCATATTCTACAAACTACTTGAGATATATAAGATATATGAACATATTGACTCTGAAAAATTCCCTAATATTTTCTTACTTAATGTAGTGTTTCCAAAACTTGTTTGACCACAAAAACCTTAGGGAAAAAACTCTATTAATATCCTTCCCCTCACTCCCAATCCCCATATTTTCCAACTAGCAATCACAGGGAGATTTTTATTTAAAGCATGAATCAGATCATGTCACTCCTTTGCTCAAAAATGACTCCAATGGCTTCATATCAACTCAGCATAAAAATCACAGTCCAAACCAAGATCCACAAAGCCCTACATTATCTGGTCTCTTACCTTGATCAATATCTGCCTCATGCATGCCTTCATGGGTCACGCTGACTACCTTGCTGCTTCTAGAATATGCCACACACCCTTTTGTCTTAGGGATGCTTCCCACGGCTATCCTTTTGCTTCACTCACTCTATTCTTATCTCTGCTCAAATGTCACTTTCCTACAACTTTTTTTTTTTTTTACCTTTCTAAAGAAAACATCCTATATAAAAGGAGTTCCTTCTTCACATGTTAGCCTTTTACTCTCTCTTGTTTTTCTTCACAGTACTATTCACTACATGATATTTTATAGAATCACTTATTTATTAGCTTATTTCTCATCTCTCTTCTTAGAATGTAAACTTTTTGAGTAAAGATCTTTTCTGTTTTGTTTGCTCCTTCATCCCCAATATCGATCCCTGACACATAGCAGGTGCTTAATAAGTAAGCATTGAGTGCATGAGGGAATGAATGAGTATCCCACAGGACCAGTAAGCATCCCACAGAATACATTCAGGAATTGATAGTTATCATAATGCCAAAACGACAGATAGATTTGATTAATTCAAACAAGCAGGAAAAGAAAAAATTACAAAATCAGTTATTTGGTTGATAAAACTAATGCAGAAAAAAATGTTTTTGCTAAATTTTTATACTGTGTGGAGTTTCATAACCATTCCACAAAAACAGCTTTAGCCTATTTTTTGTTGAAATAGATGAGGTTCTTACTCCTTAGAGAAATTTTCTGCTTTTTTTATAGCTGGGAATTTTTCTGCTCACAAAAATGACCTAAAGTTCTATGAATTACAAGCTGGCTTGATCTCTACCAGAGAATATTCAAAGATTCCATGACCTTCAGGGAGGTAAAATGCAGAAGTACTGTTCTGGCAACTGAAATCTACTAAGTAGGTAAAATGCTGAACTTTGTGGCTTTGCAATTCCAGAAATCTCACATACAGAAATCAGTGGTCTAATTTCCCATTATTTGAATTATGACTCTAATGACATTGTGCACTTAAAATTATTAGAACCTTTGAGAAATCAGAGAAAAAGCAATTAAATAAAGATGTGTTTCCTTGAATATGTCACAAATTGAGAATGGAGTATTATTCACAACATCAACATTATAAGAAATTATTGCCTTAGCTTCGAAAGAGTCGCTATCACTGAAGAATTATCTGCTTAAGAGTCAAAATAAAGAAACAAGCATTGAAAGTTACTACTAATTTCCTCCCTCACAAAGCTTTGATTTCTAGCTGCCACTAAAAAAGAAAAATTGTTACCACACTCTCTTTTCTTGGAAACCATTTAGATATTGCTTTTTCAAACACAGGCTTAGGGAAATTTGATGAAGAGACTCATTTTTCATAATTATGTGAGCTGTAGTTAGTGAGCAGGAAAGAGGAAAAGCTTTTATGTAAGAAAATGTCATCAGTATCCAAAGTTTAGGTATGGATTGGTGCCTTGATCGCAATGATGGGTTAGAATCCAAATCAGTCTAAGGACAGGAGAATAAAAGAAGTTATGAGGAAATAGGATAAAGCAACAGGATACTAATTTACAAATTTCAACTGAGGCATAGAGAAATGCTATAAATACCAATAGCATATAATGGGCCAGGCCCTCTTCTAAGAGTTTTTCTGACTTTAATTCTCATGATAAAAATACGAAGCAGGAACTTCTGTAAAACCTTCTATAGATGATGAAACTGAAGTACAGACAGGCCAAGTTACTTGTGTGTCCAGTGTGACACTGGACACACAGCTATTGTCATGATCTCAGATTCCAATTTAAACCCAGGCATTCTAGTTTAGAGTGAAGTCAAAGTACTGCATAAGACACTGAGGTCACTCAAGACATAACCACATGCAGAAATTTGTTAGGAATCAGCTTGCTGAAAGCTGGTTTTTGTAAAACCAAAACCAAAAATTTTTATACAAAGGAGTGATGAGAGTTCCAAGAGAGTGCAATGAGGAAAAGGATTTTGTAGGAAGATTTCTTTGGCATAGTCTATGTTTTGAGCACCAACCCCTCTTTCTTCAAGTGAGAATGGTGGATGGGTCCAGCCTTCTTAAGACAAGTCTAGTGATTGAAGGAGGGTTAGGGAGAGGGATTCAACAAGACCACTTAGAGAGCTGTTGATATTAGAGACACAGTGGATCGAGCTCTGACCTCTGTCTATGGAAATCTGGAAGGCAACAGAGGCAAGCAGAGGAGCTGCTTTGATGGTAGGGAGAAGGCAAGTTTCCGCAGCCTGGTGAAAGTGACTCCAATAGTTGAAAATGACCCCTTAAGGTGGGTCAAAGTGTGTGTCATTTTTTTTTTCCTGTGAAACAAAAAATTGATCTGGAAAATACAGGTATTTGTTTTTTGTTTGTTTATGCTGTTTTCCTAGTACCTATGATAAGGCTTGTTCTAGTGTTTAGAACAGATGTTCAATAAACATTTATTGAAGGACTGGATGAATGAACAAAGCACTGTGGAAGGAGTGGCCAGCAAAAGATGAGCCACTGCCACTTCACAGGAGATCAAGCTAGAGATCCTATAAGGGAGGCTGCAAAATACCCATTCCATCTTCAGTGGAAAAAGATTCAGCATTTGTGTGTCTATTACTCAGAAGGTTCCTTTTAGATTAAGACATTTGTGAGTATCATGTGATGTTTTCCATCAATTGCACTCCCCATCCTACCCTGGTGAGTTACTCTACTCTCTCACTCTTCTGTATTGCTGTTGAGATCTCTAAGGAGGAAGGCAAAGAGGAAATGGCCCCTTTCCCCAATGATCTTGGCAGGCTGGAGGAGACTGTGAGGAGACAACATTTAATATAAGATCAATGTCAGGTTTTGACTATTTTTGAAGCCTTCTGACTCTAATTTCTGAATGGATATTCCTTGCACTTAAAGTAACTGCAGGACTGAAACTGAAGTTATGGGTCATGTTAGTGTTGCTGGAGCCTGGCAAGGGCCATTGGGCACATCTCTTCCCAGTTCTACCCACGTGCAGTGATATCACACCAGTAGCTTGAAGTCAGTCATGATGGGAGTATTTAACCAAGGAAGTCACCAGGCACTACAAATTCACCACCCCAGCCTCTTGGCCCTGACCAAGAGCCACATGCTATACATTTAGCAGTGTTCCGTTGGTTACCCAAAGCTTATCCATGAGCAAAGAAGACAATCTATTATCAGTGTTTGTGGGAGACAGAAATGAAGTGGTATTTGATTATGGTTTCTCCTATAAGTTATCTGGAAATAAGTTATTTAAATTCCAAATACATGCGGATTTTGATATTTTTGTTATAAATTTCTAGCATAATTTCTTTGTTAATGTAATCTAAATGATACCTATTCTTTGACATTTATTAATATCATGATCAATTTTTGTAAATGTTCTACATGTACTTGAAAACATATATATGTGCATTCTGTAATTGTTGTTTGCAACATACCATTTATGCCTGCAAAGTCAAATTTGTTATTCTACTGTTCATTCCTCTATATTCTTGCTAATTTTAAAAATCATCCTGACATGTCAATACTTGAGAGAGGTATTTAATACCCCACTATGGTGGTAGAATTGTATATGTCTGTCTGAAATTCCTTCAAATATGTACTTTTTTAATATGAGCACACATATTTACAATTTTGTAGCTTTTTGGTGAATGGAAACTTTTATCCGTATGTAGAGATCTTATCACTAAGAATGCTTTATCTCTTACAGTCTATTTTGTATGGTATTAATAAAGTAATATGCGGCTTTAAAAAATTATTTGTTCAATATTTACTTTTCTATTACTTTATTTTCAATTTTTTATGCTCATATTTTAGGTGAGTCTATAACTGAATGATTATAAAGATACTTGTTGAATGCAACAAAAGTCATGCTTTGTAAAAAATTTTTAGCCTCAAATGAACATAAAATAAAAGAAGAAGGGCTAAAAGTCCATGACCTAAGTATATAACTCAGAAAGTCAGTAAAATAACAAGTAAACCCAAAGATTCCTTGAAAACCCTCCAGATTCCTTTAAAAGACTAACAAAATGGACAAACTTCTGGCAAGGCATATAAATTGGGGAGGGGAGCAAAGAAGAAACAAACAATGATAGGAATCAAAAAGGCCACAATAGTGTCTATGAGTGAGTCTCGGCCAGGGATGATTGGCTCTTCCAGAGGATAATTGGCAATGTCTGAAGACATGTTTGACCATCATTATTTAGGGAGTGTTACTGGCATCTAGTGGGTAGAAGCTAGAGATGCTGCTAAACATCCTACAATGCACAGGGCAGCCCCCGCACCAAAGAATTATGCAGCCCAAAATGTCGGTAGTGTCAATTTTGAAAAATCATGCAAACTGCTGTAGATTACAATGATATCTAACAAATAAATTAATCCCATCAACAACTATATGCCAACTTTGAACACTTAATTGAAAAAATTCCTAGAAAAACAATTTTAAACTGACTCAAAAAGTGAAAACTTTAAATTATTCTTTAACCATTAAAAAAAGCCAAAAATCTTTCCACAAAGAAATCACTAGATTCAGATAGTTTTGTAGGCAAGTAGAGTTAAATTTCTAAGGCACCAATCTCCTACAAACTCTTTTAAGGAAGAGAAAGATGAAATATTCCTAAATTCCTCTGTGAAGAAAGTGAACTGGAGAGCAAAGCCAGACAAAGAAACACAAGCTCAATTTCTCTCCTAATCATAAGTACAAAATATTCTAAACCAAATGAGAATTGTTTCAGTTTAACAATACATAAAAGTGATGGTACATAACGAATAACTTGAGTATATTCCAGGGATGTGGAGATGATTTATAAAATTTATAAATGTAATTAACTACGCTAACACATTACAGAAAAAGCCACAGTAACTTTTTCATAAACCCCTCTGATAAAAAATAATAAAAATGAACCTAAATTCAGGATAAAACCTTCCACAAATTGCAATAATAAAGGATATCTAAACAAAAATATACCCTACAGAACACATCACCCTAAATTGGAAAAAAATAGAAAATAGATGAAGATGCCATTTTCACCATTTCTATTAGCATTTTATTGGAGGACTTAGCCAAAAAATTAAAGCAAGAAACAGTAAGGAGGAAGGTCATAAGGATTGAAAATTCTTAAGAAAACATTTCTTTGCAGGCAACATTATCATTTACATAGGATGTCCAAAAGAATCTACAGACAATTTATTAGAAATAATGGAAGAAGTTACAAAAGTGGCTATCCATTTTTATACAATAGGAATGATGCTTAAAAATCATTTTTAAAAAAAGCTTCCCTTTGAAATAATACCCCAAAAATAAAAGGTATAGAATTAAACTTAGCAAAATATTTGAAAAATATTTTGGGAAATGTATAGACTTTATTGAAAGACATTTTAAAAAACTAACATAAGAGGTATATATGTTTATGAGAAGTAGAATTGATTTTAAAATAAATATGAAAGGAGAATGGGTCCAAAATATCTCAGACATTACTAAATAGCTAGGCTCATTTTAAAGCTATGACAATTATATCTTGGTACACAGACAGAAAAATTGGCCAGTAGAATATAGAATTCAGAGACATACCCACACATATGTGGAACTTTGGGCATGCCAGGTCATTTGGGGAGAAAGGCTGTTCAATAAATGGAATTAGACTGGATGTGGTGGCTCATGCCTGTAATCCCAGCACTTTGAGAGGCTGGGTGGGGGGGAAGGTGGATCACTAGAGGTCAGGAGTTCGAGACCAGGCTGGCCAACGTGGTGAAACCTCATCTCTACTAAAAAAAAAAAAATACAAAAATTAGCCGGGCATGGTGGTGAGCACCTATAGTCCCAGCTAATTGGGAGGCTGAGGCAGGAGAATCGCTTGAACCCAGGAAGCAGAGGTTGCAGTGAGCCAAGATCGCGCCACTGCACTCCAGCTTGGGTGACAGAGCAAGACTCCGTCTCAAAAAATTATAAAATGAAAAATAAATAAATGGAATTAGAATAAAGTTATCAACAGGAAAACAGATAAAATCAAGTTCTTCTTTAAACCATACTCCAAAATTAACTCCAAACATCTCAGGATTTTAGACATCAGTTTGGCTTTGTTGAAGATATGCAGAGCTTATGACCCAGAAATTTTTCTGCTAAGCATATACCTAAGAGAAACTCCAGCACATATGTATCAGGAAATCTATACAAAGATGTTTATAGCAGCCCTGTTGCACAGTAGCAGAAACCTAGAAACAACTAAGTTCAAAGGAAAATGAATAAATAAATTCTGATATTGTGGTGCACACATATGCTAAAATGTAGCAGTCAAAACGAATGAAATATACCTAGACACTAAGACATGGATGACTCTTTGCAATATAATTTTAAGTGAAAAAAATATGTCGCAAAAGATTATGTGCATTATGCTACCTTTTCTTATAAAGTTAAAAACAACTAAAAGGTTTTGGGTGACTAGATATAATAGAAATATATTATTTAAAAAG
This sequence comes from Nomascus leucogenys, assembly GCF_006542625.1. Lineage (NCBI taxonomy): Eukaryota > Metazoa > Chordata > Mammalia > Primates > Hylobatidae > Nomascus > Nomascus leucogenys. The sequence goes on from NC_044396.1 coordinate 61,174,406, forward strand.
TGAGCAAATGATAAGCACCACATTTGAGATAGTGGTGCCTTTACATAGAGGAGAGAAAGAGGGACGAGATGGGAAAGAAACATACAGGGAGATATTAGCCATTATCAATATTCTCACTTTTTAAATTTCTGGTGGTAGTTTTACAGGTGATTATCCTAGATAATTGGTTAAGAAACGGCCTTGCATGGACAATAATGGGACTGGGTCATAAATCAAGGATCATAATTAATTCAATTCTATGGATCTGAGACCCAGTTAAAAAGAAGAACCCTATGAAGGAGGCACTACCATGAAATCTTTGTTATAGGCGGGGGCCACTGAGACACAGAGATCTAGTAACATGATAATAAGTGGTGGAGCCAATGTTTTTAACCCAGGTGGTCTCGTCTAAGGCCAATGCTCTTAGTCATATGCTCCAAAAAGAAGGAAATTTCTTCTTAATTCATGGTAGTATTAATATCTGGTAGAATATGTAGATATAAAAGAGAAAATTAAAGAAATAAAAGAGAACACGAACAGTGGCAGATATATCAGGAACAGACAGTATCTTTCAATTAACATAGAAAGTCCTTGTATCATAATTACTAGACTCTGGGTAAACAAAAAGGGCATCAAAGAACCTATGCAACTCACAAGAAAGAGGGAGACTGAAGATTTGAGGATTTGGAATAAAGAGTAGCACAGGAGAAATTATTGGAAACCAGAAAACGGACCAAGTGATTCAACCACCTTTGAGAACAGAGATATTAACAATGCTTAGAAAGAAAGCACTGGGGGTTAATAAACTACAACTGCAGAATATAAGTTACCTATTCTGAGTCATACATATGAACCAAATATCAACTGGAGTTACCCTATATGCCAGTATTTAACTAAATTTTTATAAAATGCTGGATTTCCCTCCCGCCATATATACCAAATTCAAAAGAATTCTTGATAGCACACATTTCTCCTAGCGCCTACATTGTGAATTGCTGCACTCATGAATTCTCAAATTCACTCACCTCTTACTTCCCAGGACTGTTCTCTTCTCTCTTTTCTTTGCCATCCCAGACACAGAACACAACTTCTTTTACATTATTTCTTCCAAAACTATTTTCATAAGGTATTTTGTATGCTACTTTAACACAGTAACCAATTTAAAATTTAATATTAAACATCCCCGTTTAAAAGTCCTTTAGCTGGGCCAGGTATGGCGGCTCATACCTGTAATTCCAGCACTTTGGAAGGCCAGAGTGGGAGGATTGCTTGAGGCTTGGAGTTCAAGACCAGCCTGGGCAACCTAGAAAGACCTCGTCTCTACCAAATAAAAAATTAGCCAGGTGTGGTGGTATGTGTCTGTAGTCCTAGTTACTCAGGAGGCTAAGGTGAGAGGAGTGCTTTAGCCCAGCAGTTTGAGGTTGTAGTGAGCTGTGATGGCACCACTGCACTCCAGCCTAGGTGGCAGAGTCAGACTGCCTGTAAGTCCTTTAGCTTTCATGCCACCAAGCATTCCTCACTGACTACCTTTCTCCATAGGTTCCGGCCAGTGACTGTGCATCCTTATTCCCTTATTTTTCTTCCCCTCCCCTCTAACTTCTTCCTTACAAACTCAACTTCATGTTAACTTCTTACAAAGCATATTTAACTACCTCTTCCTCCATTATTTAATAACACTGCCCAGTCTGTCAAAACATCCCATCAAGGTATTTTTTCTAAACAAAGACAATAACTTTCTTAAAGGCTTATCCTTATGCCATCTAATACTTCTATACTAAGCAATAAATAGCTGCTACCAAGATCCCTTATTCCCCTCCTACAACTTTCCTGGATCCTCCACTGGAAGCACAGACCTCCTCGCCATAATCTAGGAACTAAACAGATAAAATGCAGCACAGCAGAAGACCTTGATCTAACCTGCTCAACATTTAAACAATATTTTAAATGTCACCCAATTATGTGTGTGTGTGTAAGCAGTCATGATACACATATAGATTGATGATAGATAATATAGATGGATGGATAAATGGATGGATGGGTGGATGGATGATGAATGGGTGGATACAGTTTGACATCTGTTTTGACATCTTAACATTCCTCGCTCCTTTCTGTTTGGAGATGTATCTTTACTCCATTATTTACAGTCTTCCTAGATGGTGCACCCAGGAGACTAAGGAAAAATACGTGACCCAAATTAAACAAATCAGACCCTGACTTTGACTTATTAGGATTGCCAAAGTAAAAATATTTCATGGAATATACTTATAAATTACATAATATAAATTTAGCATAAGTTTATACTAAAATTATTGGCTGTTTATCTCAAATTCAAATTTAACTATGTCTTCTATTTTTATTTGCTAAATCTGGCAATTCTATCCATAATTCAAGCTTGTCACAACCAGAAGCCTCCTGGAGTGCAGATACTCCTCTGCTGCTTTCTAAAGCAACTGGCCATTGGTTTTTGCCTCCAAAATTCCCTAGCACTACCCAGATTCTGTACTGCCTTGGATCTGGTTATTCTGTTAATCCTTTATTTTTATTTATTTTTATTTTTGATTTTTTTTTTGAGACAGAGTCTCGCTCTGTCGTCCAAGCTGGAGTACAGTGGTGTGATCTCAGCTTACTGTAACCTCCACCAACTGGGTTCAAGTAATTCTCTTGCCTCAGCCTTCTGGGTAGCTGGAATTACAGGTACACGCCACCATGCCTGGCTAATTTTTGTATTTTTAGTAGAGACAGGATTTCACCATGTTGGTCAGGCTGGTCTCGAACTCCTGACCTCGTGATCCGCCCGCCTCAGCCTCCCAAAGTGCTGGGATTACAGGCGTGAGCCACCGTGCCCAGCCTCTGCTATTCCTATAATGCGTTAAGTATCATTTACTCCAGTGTTCTTCCAATAAATTTCTTTCTTTTTTTTTTTTTTGGTCTGGGATATCAAGCATTGTTTTCTATAGTTTGTAAGTGAAAAACTCTAGGAGAAATCTTATGGCCTAGATACAAGTGGTAGCCCCACTTTGGAAACAGCCAGGTTTTTTTTTGGCCCAAAGAGAATATTTAAAACTGGATTTATTGCCACTAACATCTGAGATAGGAATATTTACACTAAAAATCCATCATTCTGGCTTCTCCAAAACCTCCAATCTGGCAATGTGAGGCTGCACTCCCACATGACAACTGGCTGGATTGGAACAGTTGTTTCCCTTAGATGGAGCATACATTCATTTATTTCTATTGTCTGCTAGGCCCTGTAGGTATTGGAGTATTTGATCCATGGTATTTATAATGCCTTCATGCTCCTGGTTTTTTTTGTTGTTTGCCTGATTCATTCAGTTTAACTCAATAAATCTTTTCTTAGGACTTAAAGTCTACAAGTCTATTAGAACCTCTTGGTCTAATAAAAATGACAGACACGTCAAAGGAAAGTTTCATAGGTAATGTGGTGAAAGAAACAATGGAGATAGCTACAGTGCAGTGTGGGAACTGGTAGGGAACATTTTGTTTAACCTGGAATCACAGACAAGGTCCCTGAAGGATGAGGGTGTAAGAATTCCTGGCAGTAGAGTAAGTTGAACAAAGAGAAAAGGCATGAAACAACAGACGGAGTATGAATAAATATAAGTTTTATTTTTACTATCAGACAGCAATTTCTGATGCCACAGCTCCATTTATCCTCTGTTAATCTTTAACTTCCACTAACTAGACATTAGCCCTAACTACTTGCTTATAGGTTTTCCCTCTACCTTAGCCTACTCCAAGATATACTTATTGGTTCTACCAGTCTTAATTTCCTATCTGTCTTTTTAGTCACCCTCCAGGGAAGTGTGAGCCTCCCTCTTAAAGAAAAACATCATGGCACCACCTCTAGGCCAATGGCTTTTCAGGGGACCAAAGTCATTGAGTGAGTCAAATGCCATTAGGACTTATTTCTTATCTTTTCCTTGATCTACCTGACTCTGTACCTTGAAAGTCAGATGAGAGTTCTATGATTTCCCTCCAACAAGTAACAAATCTCTTTAAAAATGCCTCGCATTTGTAGCATCAAACTTCATAGACAATTATCAATAAGATAATATTGGCATACATTTGTTCCAGTTGTTTTTCAATGCTTAGAACCACTTATGGTGATACAGTCCCTCTATAGTATCAAAAGGAAGGACCTTTGTCTTGTTCACTGCTGTATCCACAGTGCTGGGAAAAGTATTTGATGCATAGCAGTGCTTAACATATAGCTACTTAGTTTAATAAATGACACAGCATTTTTCATGGGCAAAAATATGTAGTTTTTATACTTCCACTTGCAAAGCTTTTAAAAATATAACTGCAATCATATTTGTCAAGCAAATAAAATTAGTGTGACTGAATGATTTAAATATAGAACATAAGCATTCCTTCTTTTTGATATTTAATGTAGAATTTGCTTTAAATCACAGGCTTACTTTAAAAGACAGTGCATCAGTTGCAACAAAAATTTATTTCAATCTTTTTATGTGATGTAGAGATCCAAGCAACTAAGTTCCTCTCTTTAAGTTGTGAGATTTATCAAGTGGTAAGCTGGGAGTTGTTCTGTTGTGCTATTTTTAAGGATTTCAAGGAGAGAACCAAATAGCTATATTAGCATTTTACTCACTTTTTTCCCTATTACCTACCTAGTTATAACCAATCTTGTTCTAGAAAGAATTGAATGTGGCTTGCAAAGTTACATAAAATACACTTAGCATAAATAAAAGCACAGCAAAAGGAAGAAACAAAGGAAACAAAATCCTAGTATGAATGATGTTACAGTGCACATAATAGAACTACATGATTGCTCTACACAATTTGACCCTGAGTATTCTACCAGATTCAGTAGAAAATGGAAACCTGCTCAGTTACTCAAAGCACAGCATCCATAACACGGAAACAGCAATTTGTTAGGACAAGTACAATGATTATTGCACTAAAATCAGACAGGAGAATGTGTTCAACAATGTTCCTACATTTTACCTCAATATAGGTTGATGATCACAGTAGAGCACAATTTAATAAAAGCAATTCCATGAGGAAGAAATACCTCCTGGTGTCTCACCTCTTCCTATTTACCTATTTGTCATAATTGGCATGAGCAGATGAGAATTATGCAGTAGCTGGAACAGTACCTTATATAGAATATTCCTACTGATTTTTGCTTTCAGATTACCTTTCATTTTTCATCACTGTATTTCTAAATATCAAGCACAGAAATAAAAAATAATTTCGTATCTTCACCAGTGCCATTCAAGAAAGAAACACCACTAGTCTTGATTTACTTTACAAGTTTTTATGTTTGCTGATGTTTTTACCACTTAAAAACTCAGAAATACTCCACTACCTCCTTTCTATTTGTAGAAAAGTCTGTGGTGTTCAGCACTGCATTAAGTACAGCATTTAAAAATTCCTATTGTTATTTAATCGTTTATGACAAAGATGCATAAAGGTTATATTGTTTGACAAAGTCATGATGAATAAGCAAATAACATTGTTTTTAAAAGAGAAATTTTACTTTTTGACATATAACGGTTTCAACTTGTAAAAGTAAGATTAAAAAGACAATAGCTCAGTTTTTAAACCAACCATCAGGAGGAGGGTGGAACTTTTAGATTCAAATTTAATAAGCATTTGTTGTGCAATGCTGTGTGCTAAGCACTGCACTAAAGGTTTTCTTTCTTTCTTTTTTGAAATGTAGTCTTGCTTTTTAACTCGGGCTGGAGTGCAGTGGTGCAATCTTGACTCACTGCAACCTTGGCCTCATGGGTTCAAGTGATTCTCATGCCTTAGCCTCCCAAGTAGCTGGGATTACAGGTGCCCAGCACCACACCTGGCTAATTTTTGTATCTTTAGTAGAGACGGGGTTTTGCTATGTTGGCCAGGCTGGTCTCAAATTCTTGGCCTCATGTGATCTGCCCACCTTGGCCTCCCAAATTGCTGGGATTATAGGCACGTGCCACCACACCCGGCCTAAAGATATTTATACGTATAAACATAGTATCCTGGCAATAACCCTGTACAGAGGGCACTATCATTCCTATTTTACAGATAAGGAAGCTGAGGCTCCAATGCAGAGGTCAGCAAACTTTTTTTGATAAAGGACCAGAGAGTGAATATTTTAGACTTTGTGGGTAATTTTGTCTCCATCACAACTGCTCAACTCTGCTGTTATAATGTAAGAGTGGCCATAGACAATACTTAAACTAATGTTTTTGGTTGTGTTCCTATAAAGCTATATTTACAAAACAGATGGCAGGTCCTTGGGCCATAGTTTGCATATGTATTAGTCCCTTTTCACACTGCTGATAAAGGCATACCCAAGACTGGGCAATTTACAAAAGAAAGAGGTTTAATTGGACTTACAGTTCTACTTGGCTGGGAAGGCCTCACAATCATGGCAGAAGGCAGAGGGGAGCAAGTCCCGTCCTACATGGAAGACAGCAGGCAAAGAAAGAATGAGGAAGATGCAAAAGTGGAAAACCCTGATAAAACCATTGGATCTCTTGAGACTTATTCACTACCACAAGAACAGTGTGGGGAAAACCACCCCCCTGATTCAATTATCTCCCACTGAGTCCCTTCCACAACCCGTGGGAATTATGGGAGTACAATTCAAGATGAGATTTGGGTAGGGACACAGAACCAAACCATATCATTCTGCCCCTGGCTCCTGCCAAATCTCATGTCTTCACATTTCAAAACCACTCATGCCTTCCCAACAGTCCCCCAAAGTCTCAACTCACTTCAGCATTAACTCAAAAGTCCACAGTCTCAAGTCTCATCCAAGACAAGGCAAGTCCCTTCCGCCTATAAGCCTGTAAAATCAAAAGCAAGTTAGTTACTTCCTAGATACAATAGGGGTACAGGCATTGGATAAATACAGCCATTCCAAATGGGAGACATTGGACAAAACAAAGGGCTACAGGCCCCATGCAAGTCCAAAATCCAGTGACGCAGTCAAATCTTAAAGCTCCAAAATGATCTCCTTTGACTCCATGTCTCACATCCAGGTCACGCTGATGCAAGAGGTGAGTTCCCATCGTCTTGGGCAGCTCCACCCCTGTGGCTTTTCAGGGTACAGCCTCCCTCCTGGCTGCTTTCACGCGCTGGTGTTGAGTGTCTGTCACTTTTCCAGGTGCATGGTTCAAGCTGTCAGTGGATCTACCATTCTGGGGTCTGGAGAATGGTGGCCTTCTTCTCAGAGCTGCACTAGGCAGTGCCCCAGTAAGGACTCTGTGTGGGGACTCCAACCCCACATTTTCCTTCTGCACTGCCTTAGCATAAGTTCTCCCAGAGGGCTCAAATCCTGTAGCATACTTCTGCCTGTGCATCCAGGCATTTCCATATATCTTCTGAAATCTAGGTGGAGGTTGCCAAACCTCAATTATTGACTTCTGTGCACCAGGCTCAACACCACATAGACGTTTCCAAGGCTTGGGGCTTGCACCATCTGAAGTCATGGCCTGAGCCCTACATTGCCCCTTTCAGCCATGGCTGGAGTGGTTGGGATGCAGGGCACCAAGTCCCTAGGCTACACACAGCTCAAGGACCCTGGACCCGGCCCACAAAACCACTTTTTCCTTCTAGGCCTCTGGGCCTGTGATGGGTAAGGGGGTGCCATGAAGACCTCTGACATTCCCTGAAGACATATTCCCCATTTTCTTGGGGATTAACATTTGGCTCCACATTACTTACGTAAATTTCTGCAGCTTGCTTGAATTTCTCCTCAGAAAATGGGATTTTCTTTTCTATTGCACTGTCATACTGCAAATTTTTCAAACTTTTATGCTGTTTCCCTTTTAAAACTGAATGCTTTTAATAGCACCCAAGTCACTTCTTGAATACTTTGCTGCTTAGAAATTTCTTCCACCAGGTACCCTAAATCACCTCTCTCAAGTTCAAAGTTCTGCAAATCTCTAGGGCAGGGGCAAAATGCTGCCAGTCTCTTTGCTAAAACATCACAAGAGTCACCTTTGCTCCAGTTCCCAACAAGTACCTCATGTCCATCTGAGACCACCTCAGCCTGGACCTTATTGTCCATATTGCTATCAGCATTTTGGGCAAAGCCATTCAACAAGTCTCTAGGAAGTTCCAAACTTTCCCACATTTTTCTGTCTTCTTCTGAGCCCTCTAAATTGTTCCAACCTCTGCCTGTTACCCAGTTCCAAAGTGGCTTCTACATTTTTGGGTATATTTTCAGCAGTGCCCAACACTACTGGTACCAATTTACTGTATTCATTTGTTTCCATGCTGCTGATAAAGACATACCCGAGACTGGGCAATTTACAAAAGAAAGAGGTTTAATTGGACTTACAGTTTTCCACTTGGCTGGGGAAGCCTCAAAATCATGGCAGAAAGCAAGGAGGAACAAGGCACATCTTACATAGATGGTGGCAAGCAAAGAGAAAATTAGGAAGATGCAAAAGTGGAAACCGCTGACAAAACCATCAAATCTCATGAGACTTATTAACTACCATGAGAACAGTAGGGGGAAACCACCCCCATGATTCAATTATATCCCACTGGGTCCCTCCCACAGAATGTGGGAATTATGGGAATACAATTCAAGATGAGATTATGAGATTTGGATAGGGGCACAGAGCCAAACCATATCAGCATACCTCTGAAAGTCATAAGTAACTTGCTCAAGATCACTTAGCTAATCATTAAGGGAATCTGGATTCAACTTCAGTTTTTTTGCTTTGAAGACCAGTGTTGTTTCTACTCTCCTAAAGCTTCTTCAGTACCTAGACACCCATTTAAAAACAAGTAGTTATTTGTGAATAACTTTTCATTAGTTGTTTTCAAATGTAGCCAAAATTATATACCAGCACACTTGTTAGAAAAGTGTTTTAACATATTCAAGCAATAATCTACTAGTAGTTTTATTTACCTGTTGACAAACTTAAAAATATTTTTGTTTAATTCAAAGTAAGCTTCTTTTCCTTTAACTAAACAAATCAAAAAATTAATCCATCTGTTTTCCCACTTAATAGATATCTGTAGAGAAGCTTCCAAATGCTAGACACTACACTCAGACTTGGAGATATCAAAATGAATAAGACACTAACTACACAGGAACATTAACCAAGCCCTATTATATTATGTGCACAATCTCCTTGGGCTACATGCCTAAAAAAAAAAAGACTGCTCTCAATCTTCCCTAACATATCTTGAAAGCAAGCCAGAAAGACATAAAACTGAAACCAATTAAACATATGCTGAGACAAATTCCAACACCATTTAAATAATACAACAAAACTCAATTCTGAAAATATAAAATTCAAATATGCCTGGTACTCAATAAAAAATTACTAGGCAGGAAAATAAATGACACATAACAAGAAAAAAAACAATCAATAGAAACAGATGTACCAATAACAAGATGAAGGAATTAGCAGACAAACATAAATAGTTATACTAAATATTCCCTATATGTTCAAATAAGTAGAAGAAAACATGAATATAATGAGGAAAACATGAATGTCATGAAAGATACACTCAAATAGGTAGAGGAAATCATGAATATGATGGAAGATATAACAGACCTGGAAAGAGCTGAGTTAAAAAATATTGGGTGCAATTAAGAGCAACTTAGATAGTGCAGAACAAAAGATCAATGAATTTGAAAACATAATACAAACTATTTAAAATAAAGCAGAGAGACAAGAAAAAAACTGAAAAAGAAACAAACACAGTGACCTATAGGACATTATCAAGTGACATCTATTGTTAAAATCTCAGAAAAAGAAGAGAGAAAATTATAAATTATAAAACTATACTTCCAGGAAACTTAACAAATCCCAAGGTCTATATGCATGGAATATTACATATAGAGGAATGAAGATAAGAATTACCACAGACTTCTCATCACAAACTACCTGCTATGATTTAGACGTTTGTCCCCTCCAAACTCATGTTGAAGTTTGATCCCCAGTGTGGAGGTGTTTGGGTGATAAAGGCAGATATCTCATGAATAGATTTATGCCCTCCTTCAGGGGTGAGTGAGTTCTTGCTCTACTAGTTTCCTCAAGAACTGGTTTTTAAAAAGAGCCTGGCACCTATTTATATCTGCTTCCTCTCTCATGATATAATGTCTTCGCATACTCCAACTCCCTTTTGGCTTTCTACCATGAGCTGAGGCAGCCTGTGGCCCTCACCAGATCCAGATGCCCAATCTTGAACTTCCCAGCCACTAGAATTGTGAGTCAAAGAAACTTCATTTTTATATAAACTACCAAGTCTCAGGTATTCTGTTATAGCAACACAAAATGCTATAAGACGCTACCCAAGACAGAAGAAAATTTGGAGACATCCTTAAAGTAATGAAAGAATAAACTTTCTACCTAGAATTATTTACCTATCAAGAATTTATTTCAAAAATTAAGTGGAAATAAAGGCTTTTTTAAAAACATGCCAAAACAAAGAGAATTTATTGCTAGCAGACCTACAGTAAAAGAAAGTTTAAAGGAAGTTCTTTACATATAAAGAAAATAAATGATATCAGCTTTCTCAAAGGAATGAAGAACACTGGAAATATTAAGTAGGTAGGTAAATATGAAAGACATTCTTTCCAATTTATTTAATTCCTTTAATAGATAATTGAAGGTTTAAAGAAAAATAAGACCAATGTATTATAAGGTATACAGCATAGGTAGAGGTAAGATGTATGACAACAATGGCATCAAAAACAGGTTTGCCATTTAAAGGTTCCTGCACTACATGTGAAATAGTATAATATTTTTTAAAGGTAGAGTGCCATAAGTGAAAAAAAGTATATCATAAGCCCTGAAGAAGCCACTAAAAATTTAATACACATATAGTTAATAAGCCAGCATTAAAGGTAAAATTAAAGTAAAACAAAAACTTCAAGTAATCCAAAAGAAAACAGAGTAGAAACAAAGGGACAAATAGGGGATTATAGGAGACTGGGCAAATGAAAATTAATAACAAGATTGTAGTTTAAAACTCAAACAGGCCAGGTGTGGTGGCTCACACCTGTAATCCCAGCACTTTGGGAGGCTGAGGCAGGTGGATCATGAGGTCAAGAGATCAAGACCATCCTGGCTAACATGGTGAAACCCTGTCTCTAACTAAAAATACAAAAAATTAGCCAGGCGTGGTGGCAGGCATCTGTAGTCCCAGCTACTCTGGAGGCTGAGGCAGGAGGATGGCATGAACCTGGGAAGCAGAGCTTGCCATGAGCCAAGATCACACCACTGCACTCCAGTCTGGAGGACAGAGTGAGACTCTGTCCGCCCCCCACCCCCCAAAAAAAACCAAAAAACTCAAACATAACAATAAATACACAAACTGTAAATGGTCTAAACATTTTCCCAAAAAAGGCATAGACTGTCAGACTGTATTAAAAAGACCCAATGACATGTTGCCTGCAAAAAACTGACTTTAACTATAAAGAGACACATAGGTTAAAAGTACAAATGATAGAAAAAGGGATACCATGCAACTCCAAGCTCCCCCAAAAAGCTGGAATGGATATATTATTTTCAAAGGAGAGTTAAGAATAAGGAATATTATCAGATATACAGAGGCACATTTATAACAAAGAACTCACTTATGACAACCCTAAATATTCACGAAGAGTAGAGTTTCAAAACACATAAAGCAAAAAAACTGATAAAACTAAAAAAAAAGAAATGGATACATTTACCAATTATAGCTGAAGATTTCAACAGTCCTCCCTCAGCACTTGATAGAACTGGTAGAAAGAAAATCAGTAAGGTTATTGAAGACCTGAACACTATCAACCAGCTTGGCCTACTGGACATTTGTAAAACATTTCACTGAACAGTTGAAGACCACATACTGTTTTCAAGTGTGCAGAAAACATTTGTCAAAATAGAACTCATCATGGGTTCCATAACATTTTCAATAATTGTCAAAATAAAATCGAAATCCTGCAAAGTATACACTCTGAACACAACAGAATTTAATCATATAGCAATAACAGAAATATATCTTACAAATGTTTAACAATTTGGACATTAAACAACACAACTCCAAATAACATGCATGTCAAAGAAGAAACCTGACATAACATTTGAATATATTTTTAATTGAACGGAAATGAAAACAATATAAAATTTGTGTGACTGCCATTAAAGCAGTACTTAGCAGAAAATTTCTTTTATTATTATTATTATTATTATACTTTAAGTTTTAGGGTACATGTGCACAACGTGCAGGTTTGTTACATATGTACCCATGTGCCATGTTGGTGTGCTGCACCCACTAACTCGTCATTTAGCATTAGGTATATCTCCTAATGTTGTCCTTCCCCCTGCCCCACCCCACAACAGTCCCCGGAGTGTGACGTTCCCCTTCCTGTGTCCATGTGTTCTCATTGTTCAATTCCCACCTATAAGTGAGAACATGCAGTGTTTGGTTTTTTGTCCTTGTGATAGTTTACTGAGAATGATGATTTCCAGTTTCATCCATGTCCCTACAAAGGACATGAACTCATCATTTTTTTATGGCTGCATAGTATTCCATGGTGTATATGTGCCACATTTTCTTAATCCAGTCTATCGTTGTTGGACATTTGGGTTGGTTCCAACTCTTTGCTATTGTGAATAGTGCCACAATAAACATACATGTGCATGTGTCTTTGTAGCAGCATGATTTATAGTCCTTTGGGTATATACCCATAATGGGAAAGCTGGGTCAAATGGTATTTCTAGTTCTAGATCCCTGAGGAATCGCCACACTGACTTCCACAATGGTTGAACTAGTTTACAGTCCCACCAACAGTATAAAAGTGTTCCTATTTCTCCACATCCTCTCCAGCACCTGTTGTTCCCTGACTTTTTAATGATGCCCATTCTAACTGGTGTGAGATGGTATCTCATTGTGGTTTTGATTTGCATTTCTCTGATGGCCAGTGATGATGAGCATTTTTTCATGTGTTTTTTGGCTGCATAAATGTCTTCTTTTGAGAAGTGTCTGTTCATGTCCTTTGCCCACTTTTTGATGGGGTTTTTTTTTCTTGTAAATTTGTTTGAGTTCATTGTAGATTCTGGATATTAGCCGTTTGTCAGATGAGTAGGTTGCGAAAATTTTCTCCCATTTTGTAGGTTGCCTGTTCATTCTGATGGTAGTTTCTTTTGCTGTGCAGAAGCTCTTTAGTTTAATTAGATCCCATTTGTCAATTTTGGCTTTTGTTGCATTGCTTTTGGTGTTTTAGACATGAAGTCCTTGCCCACGCCTATGTCCTGAATGGTATTGCCTAGGTTTTCTTCTAGGTTTTTATAGTTTTAAGTCTAACATGTAAGTCTTTAATCCATCTTGAATTAATTTTTATATAAGGTGTAAGGAAGGGATCCAGTTTCAGCTTTCTACATATGGCTAGCCAGTTCTCCCAGCACCATTTATTAAATAGGGAATCCTTATCTCATTGCTTGTTTTTGTCAGGTTTGTCAAAGATCAGATAGTTGTAGATATGCGGCATTATTTCTGAGGGCTCTGTTCTGTTCCATTGATCTATGTCTCTGTTGTGGTACCAGTACCATGCTGTTTTGGTTACTGTAGCCTTGTAGTATAGTTTGAAGTCAGGTAGCGTGATGCCTCCAGCTTTGTTCTTTTGGCTTAGGATTGACTTGGCAATGCAGGCTCTTTTTTGGTTCCATATGAACTTTAAAGTAGTTTTTTCCAATTCTGTGAAGAAAGTCATTGGTAGCTTGATGGGAATGGCATTGAATCTATAAATTACCTTGGGCAGTATGGCCATTTTCACGATATTGATTCTTCCAACCCATGAGCATGTAATGTTATTCCATTTGTTTGTATCCTCCTTTATTTCATTGAGCAGTGGTTTGTAGTTCTCCTTGAAGAGGTCCTTCACATCCCTTGTAAGTTGGATTCGTAGGTATTTTACTGTCTTTGAAGCAAAGCATTGAATGCTTATTTTATCAAATAAGAATGGTCTAAAATCAATGACCTAAACTTCCACATTAAGAAATGGAAAAAGAAGAGGAAATTAAACCCAAATAAAGCACAAGGGAAATTAGAAAGAGTAGAAATCAATGAAATACAACATTTAAAATTTAGAGAATATCAATAAAAGTGAAAGCTGACTGTTCAGATAAAATAATAAAGTGGATAAACCTCTAGCCAGAGAGATTGTGAAAAAGAAGACTAAAAAGTATCTTGACCCTTATTTCGCACATTATAAATAAGTTAACTCAAAATGTATCATACCTTTAAGGCTGGGCATTGTGGCTCACGCCTGTAATCCCATCCCTTTGGGAGGCCGAGTGGGTGAGTCACCTGAGGTCAGGAGTTTGAGATCAGCCTGGTCAACATGGGAAACCCCATCTCCACTAAAACATACAAGAATTAGCTGGGTGTGGTGGGGCATGTATGTAATCCCAACTACTCAGGAGGCTGAGGCAGGAGAATTGCTTGAACCTGGGAGGCAGAGGTTGCAGTGAGCCAAGATTGTGCCACTGCCCTTTATCCTGGGTGACAAAGCATGACTCCATCTCAAAAAAAAAAAAAAAAAAAAAAAAAAAAAAAAAAAAAAAAAAAAAAAAAAAAAAAAAAACCAAACTATAAAGCGTCTAGAAGAGAACATAAGAGAAGATCTGTGACCTTGGGTTATACCATTTTCCTTAGATAGACTACAAAGAACCATAAAAAAACTAATAAACTGAATTTTATCAAAATTTTAAAAACGTGCTTCAAAAGACACCAAGAAATTGGAAAATTGCATTAGGAACAAATATTTACAAAATATGTATCTGATAAACACTTGTTTCTAAAATATATTGTTTTCTTTCAACTGGAAAATAAAGACGACCCAATTTTTTTTAATAACCATAAAGATTTGAATAGATACTTTACAAAAGAAGCTATAGGAATTAGCATCTGAAGGGTTCAAAAACTTTATTAGTCATTAGAAAAGTACAAGTTAAAAACACAACAAAATACCACTACGCACATACTAGAATAGCTAAAACTGAAGACTGACAAAACCAAGTGTTGGTAAGGATGTGGAGCAACTAAAACTCTCATACGCTGATGCTAGAAATAAAAAATAGTATAGCATTTTAGAAAAGTTGAGCAGTTTCTTATAAAGTTAAACATACGCTGATACTATTACCTCGACTTCTACTCCTAGGTATTTTCCCAAAAGAAAATTAAAAACATATGAACACACAAAATCTTATATTTGAATATTCATAACAGCTTTATTCACAAAGCCCCAAACTAGAAACAACCTAAATGTCCATCAGCTGGTGAATAGATATCAACAAATTGCAGTATATTCATACAGTGGAATATTGGTCAGCAATATAAAGGAACAAACTGCTGACACACAAAACATGGATGAATCTCAGAAGCATTATGCTAAGTGGAAGAAGCCAAATACAAAAATGTGTATATTGTATAATTCCATTTGTATTAAATACTAGAAGGGCAAACCTGTAGCGTGGAAAGCAAACCAGTGGTTGCCAGAGGCTGGGAATGTATAATGTAGTCAACACTCATTGCATGGTGCACTTAAAATAGATTAATTTTATTGTATGTAAATTATACCTCAATAAAGCTGATTTTTTAAATGTGTGCACACACGTTTACACACACATACAAATCTATACACAGCCAACCTATCTTCCATATCCTTACGAGAGTATTCATTGTAAAACCACATTACACTCTCCAATGACTCTTTTGTTTTTTTTAGAATTACATACAAGCCCCTTTTCCATGTTATTTACATAGGGTCCTTCATGTTCAGTTTTCTATCTTTCTAAATAGCTGTGTTTCCCATTATTACTTTAATTTTTCCTACTCCCCGTCTACATGATGCTACTTACATTTCTCAGAACGTGCTGTGGCATTTTATGATTACATGCTTCGGGACATACTGTTACCTTTTCTTACAATGTCATTCAAAATTCTGCCTAAACATCAATTCATTTATGAAGACTTCCCAGCCCAGCACACCACAGTTAACCTCTTTTCTATGGTGTTTTGTACATTAATATTTGTTTCGCTTGATTGTAGTTTTCCTTATAGGTGTCTGAATCATTTTTGTGTTATTCATTTAAGTATTTTAAGTTAGACTCGCTACCACAGATAATCATTTATTAGATAGTAACATTGCTAGTTCATTTCCAGAGTCACAGCATATGGTTGTGCAAGTGAAGAATCCCATTCACCTATAATCTATGTAAATGGTGCCTCTGCAGCTGTGCAGCATGTTACCTTCACAACCAGAGCTAATGGCTGCTCTGAATCATCCATTAGTTATATTTATAGAGTGTCTGCTATGTGCTAAGCTCCAGATCAGTTTCTGAGAATATAAATGTTGGTAGGGAACTTAGAACCTACTGGGGAAAATGGACAAAGGGACAGGTAATTACAATGTATTATAGTGAGGGCAAAATAGTGTGCTAACTCCAAGGAGAGACTTCTAATTCAGAGACCAGATGAGCATCGGAGATTTTCCTCTATCCTCTTTCTTCCTCACTTGCTTTTTATTCTTCTGTCACCAACTCAGTGTTGCTGTTCCACAGAGGTGATAGTGGTCAAGGCAGGAATGGCCTTGCCCCCGCTGCTCCTTTTGTGAAGATGATGGGGGACCCCTTAGAGTTGTTGGCTTATTGGTTTCTTAGGTAAATTAATCTAGGAGGCAAAAAGCCTTTTCTCTGTGACTACTGTAAGTCTTTCTAAACTTAAGGTCAAAGTTATTAGACTAACAAACTCATCCCATCAGGAGCAAAGCTAAGAAAAAACCCAGGAAAGAAAAATAATGTGGAAACCACCCTCCGTCAGAGTTCTAAATCCCCTAGGGGAGGAGCCATGAGTGTCTCATTCATTGCTATACCCCTCTCCTGCCCACGCTCTGTACACACACTAGTGCTGGATCGTACTTGAATGTCCAAAGAATGAATGGATGATTGAATCACAGATGCATGTATTATCCAGGGAATGTGGGCATTTCACCGAATGGGAGAGAATGTTTCCAGTAGAAAGAACAACATACGTGAAAGCATACGCAAAAGAAAAAATAAAAGCTAGGAAAAATATGACAGGTTCTGGGAACTGCAAATAGACCACTCTGGCAAGAATTGAGAGTAAGGCAGTTAATAAATGATGGAAGCTAGAGGTATAATTCTGAGTCAGAGCTGGTCAACACAATCATTTGGCATCACAAAGTTATTGAGTAAATGGCTTCCTTTTCCATGGGGTGGATTGGCATTCTTTAGCATGTTATAAAATTGACTTAATAAAGCATTAAGCCACCTTCCACATATAAGTATGGATTTATGGGGGTATCACGAGAAATATATCTATCATTTTGAATCTATGCAAACATAATACTTTAAAACACATAACAATCTTAGTAACTTTTCCTAGCTGTCATGGTTGGGAAGCCCATAAAATCATCCTTTAACTTAAAAATACTGTTACTCAGTCTGAAAATTAATATTTTCTTTCTTGTGCCTGCAGCAATGGTTTCTGAGAGCTTCATGCTAATTAAAAATGTCCAATTACAATAAAGGCCTCTAATGAAGATGTAAAAGAACAAAAATAAAAGCAGAATGAATGGGAACACAAAAAAAGAAAGGTTCTAAATGGCAACCATTATTTGGTTTCCTGTAATTGCCCTTAGGAATTTACTATCTCCCTTAAGAGAAGGAAATCTGAATTATATAATTTATTAGTAATAATTGTACTTTGGGAGGATTTCCAGGTGATTCACACAAATGGAAAAACAAGCATATACAAGGCCATGCATTTTCTTTGTCTGAATACTTAAGGGTAACAATATTAAGTTTAAAGTACACTAGAAAAAAAAGTTAATCCTTCCCTATTGCTCTTAGATCCCTATTGCCTTGTCCAGATACGCTTGAGAAAGACTTGCAAGAAGAGAAATTGTCAAATGTCAACTCTTATTAATTTTAATAAGCTTACATTTTAACTACTGAAAACTTTTTGAATTTCACAGCTTTAATTCTTAATTACTAGAACATTAAAGCAGCCATCTCTGGGTTCATGTGGTATATTTCCAGTGACTATTTCCTGACAAGCTCTTAAGAAGCAATCGAAAGTCTTGGGCTCTGGCTGGACTTGAAACTACACAAGATTTGAATTAAAGTCTATTTGAATGAAACCTGTAAGCACATTTTCTTTCAACATATTCACATTTGTCTAAGCATGGAAGAGCACATTCAAACTGATGGTCTGTAAAAGCAGACATATTTAAATTCAGAGGCAGGGAAAACTTTAATAAATGTGTCCTTACTAATAATAATCGGTTTTTTGGTCTCTTTTGCCCATAAGGAAATCTAAAGCTGTTAGAAAACATATTGACAGGAAGTCAATGTAATAAACATATGCCTGCTATTTATTTACTATATTGTAGATTTTTTTTAGTTCCATGATATAACTATCACACTACTATAAGTTAGATAGGTTGGTAAAAATTCAAGTGCATCTAACTCCAAAGCTTCTGCTTTCTCCTCTATACCCACAAGTGCCAAGCCTGTGTAAGCTTTAAAACACGCAATTAATCGTTTGGAATATGTATCAACTTTACTCCTAGTACCCAAATGTCAGTACCTTTCTTTCATAATAAAAAAGATACTTCATCATCATTGGAAAAGTCAGAAATAATCCGTCCCTATTTAAAAAGCCCATTAAAATATTCTGAACAGAAAACACCAAGAATGAATATTTCTCTTAAAGTTTATGGTTGCATAGTTGAAGTACACTCTGTGTGCTACAGCTCTTATGCAAATATTCTATAAAAATAAACTGACACCTGTAGCTCTCAGTATAAGCAATCACAGAGAACATTCATCTCCATCTTGAATATCAAAAATTATAAAGAACCTTTCTAAAGGAGCATTGCTATAGTATATTAGACATTAACTCTCTATCATATTCCAATAATGAAAAATCTACCTCAACAAAATTCCATTTAAAAAAGAAAAATAATGCAGAATGAACCACAGATTTCCTCAGGAAAACTGTGTGTATAGAGGGGACAGGAATTACTATACAGATTTGACATTTTCTTTCCTTCAAATCTCATTTAGGCATTTTAAGGAGGTAAAGGTAAAGGAAGCTAGAAGACTGCTATGGAAGGTAGGACCCTACTTGATAAGAACACAAGGAGAAAGGGAGAACAATGTTTTCAAGATGCCCATTAATAATGCATTAGTCAGTATTTCTTCCAAGGTTTGACCCCTAACCTTCCTCCTCCTTCTGCTCCTTCCCTCTCCCTTACTTCTTGCACAGTTGGAAGTGATTTTGTTATTAGGAAGTGTGGTATTTTCAGTTTTTGTTTAATTTGGAGAAAGAATTTAGTTAAGAGATGTATAGTACGTGGTGTTTTGGGAAGTCTCTTTGGGCACACATGTTCTGTGGTTGTACATGCGAGTACACATGTCGTATGTCTCATTAGCATCTAAAATCTCCACCCATGGGTGTGTTTTTTACTATTATAATGAGCAAAAGGCTACTCAAGGGCAAGCTTTTGGAGGAGTGTGCATGTTCGTTAGCGGGAAAAATCCCGAGCATGGTTATCTCTGACTCGGGCCTAGTAAGCCTCCTTTAAGACTTAAAAGAAAACCCAACCACAAGTAGTCAGTATAGCAAAAGCCAGTACAGTCCATTGCCTTTTTTACTGTCAGTAAACACTACCATCAGTAGACAGTGTCTCCAAGACTTCTTTTCCCAGGAGACTCCCTTGCCTACTCATGTCTGATTATCTGACCACTCTAACTATTTCAAAGAGAGAGCCATCCATAAACAGATGTACCCCCACTTCCTGCCACACCCTTGACTGGATGCAGCATAGAAACTGAGCACATGGAATCTAGAACTATTTGGCTTAATTTGTATTAAAGCTTTGCCATAGACTTGCCTGTTTCCTCATGTATTATATAAATGGGAATAAGAATCTTCTTCACAAAGTTGTGGTGAGAATTGAATGTGAAACATTTACAGTGCCTGGGAAAAGGTAGGCTTGCAAACAATGTTAGCTAATATTTTGAAAGAGTTGTAAAGTTAATATTCCAATTCCACACGGATATAATTACAGAATTGCATTCATCCTTTCAATTTAATTCTAAAAAAGTGGTTTTGTTCCAAGCTTCATCAGACTCCCATTAAATAATCAGGAAAAATATCCCACCTGTCTCTGAACAATACTGCAAACCTCACTGGTCACTAACTTCCCTTCCCTTAAAGCTTTTCCATCTTCCTAGACTTTATGATCCTGTGTTTATAATCAGTTGAAAAGGGAGCATTTATACTTTGCCATCTTTATTTCTTCTGGCTTTTCTTGGGAATAATAAGTATTCTCATCTCCTTATTAATTCATGCTCAGTCACAACCCACCTAATAGCATGCTAATCTTTTCATGGTTTTTCTTAATATACACACATGGCCATTACAACCAACAATTGTTTTGTTTTGTTTCTTATGTCAAGTAAACAATCAGGTTTACAGAAGGTGATGCATTCATCCCAGTTTTCTGGGAATTTTCGAGGTTTAAGAACTGAGAGTCCCACATCAAGAGAACCTCTTAGATCCTATGCAAGCTGGAACAGTTGACCTTTCTCCATGATTCATATTGGACAAATTTATTCCAATTTTGTCTATACAATATCCAAATCATTAGAATATGAAACACAGTGAAAATGGCATTGGACTTTTAATTCCTAATTTCTGGTTTCAAATAATGTCCTGGTTTTGCCTTTCACTCTGTGTAAGTTTAGCAGGTCAGTCAGATATTAAAGGTTTTCATTTATAAACGAAAACAGGAAATATTAGACCTTACACTGTAGGGCTGTTGTGACTATCCAAAGTAATAATGGTCATGCAGACAAAGTGTTAATAAAGACAAAGCTTCACATGTTATCTCTGCTGATCTTAAAACTCAGTACAAATTTGCTAAACGGTGCTCCTATCAATTCATGGTGATAACTAAAACTAAGAAATTAAAATGAAGTATTTCACATGAAAGTTTTGTTCTTTTTCACAAATATTTCATGTCCAACCATATCCATAAGCAACTTTATTTTATATTTAGTCAATAATAAAAATTCATATCTCCTGTGGTATTCCAACGATCTCTGCCATATCTCCAATATTCCAATATCCCCAATATTCCAATATTCTCTGCCATAAAATAATATCCAATCCCTCCCTTAAGCATCTGTAGTACAGATGTCTTCTCAGTTCAAAGGTGACAAGAAGACATCATTTTAAGTGTTACTTTCACAAGTGAGCATTTTCTCACATAGTTTTAAAGATATTGTTTTTCTAGGATAGCCATTTTAAATAAGTGGTACAATATGCTGGTATGCACCTCGCTTCTAAAAGCAAACCTCTGGTTGTCCCTTTATGAACTATGCGACCCTGAGTTAGTTGTGGAACTTCACTGTGCCTATATTTCTGCATCTGCAAAAGAGAAATAATAATAGCTTCTACCAAATATGAGTGTTGTGAGGACCACATGAATGGATACAGGTGAAAAGTCTAGAGCAGCACCTGGGATATGAACAGACACTTCTCAAAGGAAGACATTTATGTGGCCAATGAACATATGAAAAACAAGCTCATCATTCTCAGTAAACTATCACAAGGACAAAAAACCAAACACTGCATGTTCTCACTCATAGGTGGGAATTGAACAATGAGAACTCATGGACACAGGAAGGGGAACATCACACACCGGGGACTGTTGTGGGGTGCGGGGAGCGGGGAGGGACAGCATTAGGAGATATACCTAATGCTAAATGACGAGTTAATGGGTGCAGCACACCAACGTGGCACATGGATACATATGTAACAAACCTGCACATTGTGCACATGTACCCTAAAACCTAAAGTATAATAATAAAAAAAAAAAGAAAAAAAAAGAAAAACAAGCTCATCATCACTGGTCATTAGAGAAATGCAAGTCAAAACCACAATGAGATAACATCTCATGCCAGTTAAAACGGCAGTCATTAAAAAGTCAGGGAACAATCAATGCTGGCAAGGCTATGGAGAAATAGGAATGCTTTTACACTGTTGGGAGTGTAAATTAGTTCAACCATTGTAGAAGAGAGTGTGGCAATTCCTCAAGGATCTAGAACTAGAAATATCATTTAACCCAGCAATCCCATTACTGGGTATACACCCAAAGGATTATAAATCATTCCACTATAAAGACACATGCACACGTGTGTTTATTGCAGCACCATTTACAGTAGCAAAGACACAGAACCAACCCAAATGCCCATCAATTATACTGGATAAAGAAAATATGGCAAATGTACACCATGGAATATTATGCAGCCATAAAACAGAATGAGTTCATGTCCTTTGCAGGGACATGGATGAAGCTGGAAGCCATCATTCTCAGCAAACTAACACAGGAACAGAAAACCAAGTACCGTATGTTCTCACTCATAAGTGGGAGTTGAACAATGAGAACATGTGGACGGGAACATCATACCCCTGGGCCTGTCAGGGGGTGGGGGGCTAAGGGAGGGAGAGCATTAGGACAAATACCTAATGCCTGTGAGGCTTAAAACCTAGATGACGGGTTGACAGGTAGAGCAAACCACCATGCCACATGTATACCTATGTAACAAACCTGCACATTCTGCACATGTATCCCAGAACTTAAAGTAACATTTAAAAAAAAAAAAAGCAAGTATTTTATCATTCTTCCTGCTTTGAGCCAATCACTGCTGTAGGTTCCAAGGACAAGATGTTGAATAAGATTGCTTCCTGCCTTCAGAGAGCAGTATCTGAGGATTATAAATGTTTTGGTGGAGGTGATCCTGGGTCACAGTGTCAAGCAAGGCTTCCCTAAAAAATACCGTGCTTAGTCTCTCCATTTACCTTAGAAAAGAGGCTTATTTATTTATTTATTTATTCTGAGACGGAGTCTCGCTCTGTCGCCCAGGCTGGAGTGCAGTGACGCTATCTCAAATCACTGCAAGCTCCACCTCCAGGTTCACGCCATTCTCCTGCCTCAGCCTCCCGAGTAGCTGAGACTACAGGTGCCCGCCACCACGCCTGGCTAATTTTTTTGTATTTTTAGTAGAGACGGGTTTCACCATGTTAGCCAGGATGGTCTTGATCTCCTGACTTCGTGCTCTGCCCGTCTCGGCCTCCCAAAGTGCTGGGATTACAGGCGTGAGCCACCGCACCCGGCCGAGTCTCACCTTTCTATGCATTCATTTCCCCATAAGTTTCATAGACTCTCCTATTGAAAACCTTAATGTCAAATTACATCCAGGTTTCAAATATGTTTAGTCTTCAATAACTTCTCTACCAAAATAGGATGTCAGGACTTTTGACATTTCTGGTATACACCAACGTAAAAAAAAAATAGCTTTTGTTTATATCTCAATGGCTTATTTTCTAAATATTTTTTGTTAATAATGTGCTTCCTCAGCACCTCAAATCAAAAGATTTTGTGTTTTCATCTTAACCTTTTCATAGCTTGTTTTCTGCAAGGAAATGTTGCCAGAATAGCAATATTTACCTCACTAGAAAGCTAAAGAATTGGTTTCCACATAATATAGTACAAATGTGGATACAATCAAGGATGTCTCACTCAGCCAACTAAGCTGAAACGTCCTCTGTAGTCACCTGAGGTCATGGTGGCCATCTGGTCAGACACAGCACTCCTCACCTCTGCACGGCCTCTGCTGGGGCTGCCTTCTCACCCTCTATGCAGCACCTCAAGAATTCTTCTGTGTGGCTCACCCTCATCACACAAAGGGGAGATGATCAGTGACTTGCAGCTGTTCAAGGTGAATAACTTGCAGTTATTCAAGGCGGGATGATTATTTCCAGCTGAAATGAAGCCCATTCTCTCTCAATTGGCCTTATTAACTGCTAAACTTTTTCTTTCATGCCCTTAACAACATGGAACATACTACTCAGTTTTCTTCATTGGAAATTATAAAGGAGTCTTAAAGATAATAATCAGATCTTTTACTTTTTTCTACCTTGTATTATGTGTTTAATCATGAAGGACAAATGGGAATGGCAATCTTAGGGGTGTGCAGGGGCTTTGGGGAGGTTTACTCAGCAGATGCAAGGCTTGGTGCCCACCTCCAGTTCCACACCAATGGACCAGTAGCCAGAATGACCGACTGTTCAGTTGGGCCCCAGCACACCCCAGGCTGTCTCCTCGATTTCCTTTGTGATCTGGTCCAGGAACCAGCAGAAACTATCATCTGAGAATCAGATGATCACGAAGTTATGCAGGCTTGGAGCTGTGTCCCTCTAAGCAAAAGGGACTAAATCAGTCCATTTTTTTTACCTTGTTTAAATCTCTCATTAGAGCTCTTCACAGATATAGATTCAGCAACATACATAGGGTTTTAAACCATATGGATACTCTCCTGTTACCCCTTATGGTCATTTACACTCTTTCCTGACACATCTCAGGCTGCCTTATCTTGTCTGGCTCTCCAAATAAAGTTTTTCTTTTACTCTGTCATCAATAAAGAGAATAATGCCTTTTGTTCATTTAATTTTCTCATATTGTAGAGGCCAGAATTCAACAAAAGTAATCAGTTACTGAATTCTAATTATTCCTCCTCTACGGATTTTTACCACATCTTCCTCCTCCTTTTTATCCTTCTGCCACAATCCTAATAAAAACAATAACTATAGTTTTTGGAAGATCTACCCTGAGTCAGGCACTTTGCACATATTGTCTCTAAATCCTTGCTACTATCATACAATGTAGGGGTTATTCCTCCTACTTGATTTTTCTTTATTTCACTTATAGTCTGATATGTACATATTATATATAATACGTAGATTTTTTGTTTTTTTTTTTTTTGAGATGGAGTCTCACTCTTATTGCCCAAGCTGGAGTGCAGTGGTGCGATCTCAGCTCATTACAACCTCCGCCTTCCAGGCTCAAGCTATTCTCCTGCCTTAGCCTTCTGCTTAGCTGGGATTACAGGCACGTGCCACCAAGCCCAGCTAATTTTTGTATTTTTGGTAGAGACAGGGTTTCGCCTTGTTGGCCAGGCTTGCCTTGAACTCCTGACCTCAGGTGATCCACCCGCCTCGGCCTCCCAAAGTGCTAGGATTACAGGTGTGAGCCACCACACCAGCCTGTAGATGTTTACTGAATGCCTCAACCAACTAGAATGGTTGAGAAATACGATGCCTCCACGGGGACATTTGTTTTGTACATTACTGTATGCCCAATACCCAGCACAATAAATACTAGCTTGGAAAGACCAAATCTATTGCCTATCATTTAAATTTTAGTGCATAGCGCAGTGTCTTACATTTATTTATCAGCCAATAAATATTTGTTGAATTAAATAATCATGTGACAGAAATGTCACAGAGGACTCTTGCTTTTCCACTCTGTCTAGTTCTATTTTATTTTGGGCATTTTATCCCTAATTGGCACAACTTACATTTATTTATTTCTCCTCAATTTCAAATGATTTTGGAAGGGTGCATTGTATCAGTCAGGATGCAATCAGAAAAGCAGAACAACTAGAGCAACCTATAATGTGAAAGAACTTGTCTCAGGGATTTGACCTTCTGCAGTTGTGAGAGCTGGCAAAGTGGTCTCTGTAAGATTATATTCTTTGTACTTAGTGACAGAACTTGAAGTCCACTCATGCATTAGTCAGGAAAAAAAAAGATGAAGGTAAAGTGGGTGTGTTAGGTTATTCCTGCATTGCTATAAAGAGACACCTGAGATCGGCTAATTTATAAGAAAAGAAGTTTAATTGGCTCATGGTTCTGCAGGCTGTACAGAAAGCATAGTGGCATCAGCTTCTGGGGAGGCCTCATGAAACTTCCAATTATGGTGGAAGACAAAGGGGGAGTTGGCTGGGCATAGTGGCTCACACCTATAATCCCAGCACTTTGGGAGGCTAAGGTGGGCAGATCACGAGGTCAAGAGATCAAGACCATCCTGGCCAACATGGTGAAACCTCGTCTCTACTAAAAATACAAAAAATTAGCTGGGCATGGAACTATAGTTCCAGCTACTTGGGAGGCTGAATCAGGAAAATCGCTTGAACCCAGGAGGCAGAGGTTGCAGTGAGCCGAGATCACGCCACTGCACTCCAGCCTGACGACAGAGTGAGACTCTGTCTCAAACAACAACAACAACAACAACAAAAACCGACAAAGGGGAAGCAAGAACAACATCACATAGTGAGAATGGGAGCAAGAGAGAGAGAATGGGGCAGGGAGGTGTCATACACTTTTAAAGGACCAGATCTCAGATCTTGTGAGAACTCACTATTGCGAAGACAGCACCAAGCCAGGAGGGATCCATCCCCATGACCTAAACACCAGGCCCCGCTGCCTGCATTGAGGATTACAATTCAACATGAGATTTGGGTGGGGACAAGTATTCAAACTATGTCAGTCAGTCAGGGAAAGCAAGAAATAGCTAGAATCCCTAGATAAGGGCTGGAGTCCACAGAGACAGATTGAAATCCGTGTCAGTTCCTGTTGCCTCTGACCTTAATGTTGTGGGTGTCTACAGAAATCCCAGCCTTTCAGCATGGCATCAAGCACACACATGTGGCCCAGGATTCCAAGAAGCTGAAGGAGGATCCAGAGGAAGGTGGAGTAGTTGCAGGCCTGGCTGCTGCCTCACACTGACGAGATGACCCCACGATACGCAACAACATTGTGTAAGCTACAAAATCCCCAAAGCTTTGCTTCTGCTTTCCAAATATTCTAAGAGATCTTTCTCGTGGCCCACTCTCTCTGTAAACACACAGGCAAGGGAACTCTGAGAACTGCCGTTCAGCCTAGGTAAGTTGACCTTTTTCAAAGCTGTCCCCCACATCTTCCAGTTGGTCATGACAACTTTGTGTTACATTCTTTTTTGTCAGTTATTAAAAACTCACCCTAATTTAGACTAGAAACTTGAAGAACAGTGTTTTATTCTTTTAGAAGTCTTAATAAAGAAATTCTTATTAACATCTTAACTATACCATACCATTAAACATTTGATTGAAAATTCACTTAAATTAACTGCTCTATTGGTTACAACTGAGTTTGTCTGTAAATAGCATTAAGCCAAAAAGATGAAAAAAGAAAGAAAAACAGTTTAATAGCCTTAAACAAAATAGAAATGTATTTGTTTCTCACACAAAAGAAATAAAGAAATAGGAAGGCTAGGATAGGTCTGCCTATGAACATCAGGGACTTGGGTTTTTTCTATCAAGATAAGACTTAGCATCTTCAGAGTTACTTCATGCTCCATGACAGCTGTTAGATCTCCCGCCATCACACCTGCTCCGCAGGGAGAGAGAAAATCCAAAGAGCTCAACTTCCTAGCTTACTGCTTCCTTTAAGCCCTTCTGGAAGTCCCAAAGAGCAACTTATATTTACATCTCAGAGCTTAAAGAGAAGCTGGGAATTATAGCCTAGAGGCATGCTTATTGCTTAAGGGAAAATGAATACTGGGAGGCAGATAGCAACATTTACCAGGAATAAAGACTGTCTATACAAATCATACTTACCAAGATGAAACATTGCTTTCTTTCCTAGAGATGAAAATGTTATCAAATATAACGATGAGCTTTACACCAGTTAATTTTGTGACAGGTGGCTTCATTTAACACTGTCGATACTTTTGAAGCTCTGCACTTACAATGGGAATGTTACCAAGCCCTCAAACTTTTAAGCTGAAGCAATGGAAATAAAAGATACCCAAATTTTGCAGTCAAAAGCATAAAATTACTGTAAAAGTTGTGCAGAGTGTTATAAAAGCTCGGCGGGACTCTGGATGCTGGTTAGCTGAGAGTACCAACCACATGAACTAGAGATTCACACGAGGAGTTTCAATAGGGCCAAGGCTGGCACACTGCAATCCACAAGAGACAATCATAATTTGAACCAGATTGTGGAGAGTGCAGGGGCCAATCAAACAGGGGTTCATTCATTTATCTGAGGGCATTTCGGCAGTTAAGGGAAGGAAAGATCCCTAAGAAAAGAAACTTGACAGGAATCCTGGGGACCTACAGAAATAGAGGGAGCTTTGTAGAATTTACTCTGACCACAGAGTTAGTATCTGTTTTATGTCGCAGCATGTGAGACTGAACTACCCACTACTCGTCTGTGGGTGTTAAAGATAATTATTCATTCTACCATCACAATATTTTCCTAGAAGCATAATCTTAATGAAACCAATGCAGTGCTCCATCTTTGCTTTTACTTCCTTCCTTCTTTAGCATTAAAAAAAGAAAATTAGTTGGTTGACTTTAGCTTGTCACTTAGCCACGTTGATTACTATATACAGAAAGTGACCACAACGTAATGGGGCTAACGTCTTACAAATGTAGTGGCATTTATGCACCCCAATGAACACTACAAAATAGCTATGAGGGAAGAAGACACAGCTAAGGTGGTTACCGTGGTTCAAAACATTTGGGAGCTCATCTTTTAGAATTCCACTGAGACTGTGGCATTTTTTGGCACTCACATGTGTGCTTGCTTTTTTCCATCATGCTTGGTCAGTGAAAAATAAATGGCTCAAGGAGTTGGAGGGATTTCAGAACGAATCTCTTCTATACTGTAGGCATCCTGGAGGCCCCAAGCATCAAGACCAAGAGTAGAAGCTCCAAGGACAAAGCACACAAGTTCAAATCCCAGCTCTGCTCCATGCTAACTGGGCAATGCTGGGTGAATTTCTTACCCCCTGCTTGCCTCAGTTTCCTCTTCTGCAAAATGAGATACTAAGAATAGCTCTACATCATAGGGTCTGAGGTAGGGCTTAGGTCTCAGGTAGGGTTTAAGTTTTTTTAGCTATCAGGTTAAGATCCCTGGGAGTGACCAGAAGATAAATATGGTATTGGTGAACAAATACATACAAATGTTAAACTTGTAATTTTTTTCTCACAAAATATTCTTAAGCAATTAAGTCTGAACAACCAAGTACATGCTGTTAAAAAAAAAAGGGGGGGAGCACCTTTACAATTCATGTCTTAAATATTTTAAAAATCATAAGTTCCCAATAATGTAAAGAAAGAGCAGAACAGGGCATTTCTAAACTCACACTGCTGCTTTGAAGACAAATTAAAAGTAACTGAACTATTAAAGGGCAGTCTCCAGTTCCTCTTTTCTTTCCTTCAAGACTGTGCAATCCAAGCTCTATGCTCTGGAATGATTTTGCTGCTTTTCTTCAGTAATTCAATGTACGTGGAGCTGTGTCAGCCTGATAGGTCAAATTTAGTTTGAAGGAACAAATTAGAAAAATAGAATCAGTTATTGGATAGTTTTAAAGACCTTTAACTCATTTAATTACAGGCTTTACTAAATTTATTATATCCATCTTTATTCTCTATTAAGAACTGAATGATTATCCCCAAACTGCCACGTACAAATAGGACTGCCATCTGCTTTAGTTATGAAGCCCTGGTTTAGATAGATCCCTCGGGCTCCATGACTCACTTGGAGTTCAGGACAGAAGACTGACTAAGCATGCCTGCCAGCACTGTGTGGGTCTTGCCATGAAACTGTTCACGAGCTTTAGAAATGTTAATTTGCATTTGAGGTTTTGCAGGAATATGTGAATGCACTTTATGGGGGGCGGCTATAAAAACAACAATTTAGACCAAAAGTGTTTTTTTGTTTGCTTGAATTCCTAGGTAGACCTCGATTTGAAAAAAATGCCATGTGGACTCTTGATGATCTGTGTAGGCACTTTACAACTCATGGCCATGGGTAGCATGTTCTGGTAGCTGACCTTGGCCATTGCCATTTCCTTCATTCTTCGAAAAGATACATTTGCTTTCAGGCAACATATCCTTGTCTATACAACATGAATAGTTATTGTTATGAACATATCTTTCTGGTTATGAACATTGTACAAGCATTACCTGAAAGTGAGCTTGAAGCAGGCAGAGGGGAAATCTTTATTAATGCATAAAACAGGATTCTTTCAAATCTGAGATGAAAGACTGTTGGGAAGTATGTATTTGCAATGGATTTCAACTATCACTTTTTTTCTTATTATTTGCTCTTTTTTTCAATTTCAAAGTGTTAATCTGATGCTTTGAGAAAGATTTCCTTTAAAAAATATTTTTAAATGTTCATGATTAACTCACTGTAGGCAGTTCAAAAGAAAATCTCTAGTACTCCTTTAAGGTCTAGAAAATAGGAAGAACATGTTTGTGTCTGGCACGATATTATATTTTAACCTCCAGAACACCAGCAGGGATGTTGCTAAGAGGCAATGCAGCAGACTTATATGAGTGTTAGATGAAAATATAAAAAGATAAAAATTTGAGCATCGTTTTCCAAAATGAGTTCTATTGGACAAAAGCACAGAATAATACACACACGCACACAGAGAGAAAGAGAAAGGGAGAGAGAAAGCAAAAAAAGGGAGGGGAAGAGAAAGAGGGAGTACCATGATCAAATAAACGGGAAAAGCTCATACCCTATCCCTGCCAAGAGACACCCAATACATTTTACTATCTTAAAAGAGTATGAAGTGCCCTGCAGTAAATAAATTTGTAATCCATCATTTCTCCAAGTATTTAAACCACAAAATCCTCATCACTTGAGATTAGCAGGACTTGTGTTTTGATTTTTTATTTTTTTTTTAAGGCAGAGTCTCACTCTGTCAGCCAGGCTGGAGTGCAGTGGGGCGATCACAGTTCGCTACAGCCTCAATCTCCCGGGCTTAAGCAATTCTTCCACCTAGCCTCCCAAGTAGCTGGTATTACAGATGCATGCCACCATGCCCAGCTAATTTTTTTATTCTTTATAGAGACAGGGTCCCACTATGTTGCCCAGGATGGTCTCAAACTCCTGGGCTCAAGCCATCTTCCAGTCTCGACCTCCCAAAGTGTTGGGATTACAGGGGTGAGCCACTGCATCCAGCCAGGACTTTGTGTTTTTGATAAAACACTTTGGGAAATATTCTCTTAATAATCACCAGTTGATTCTTGTATCAAGGATTAGAAAATGCAATAATTATATATATAGGGGGCTTTTTAAAAGCAGATTTTATTTTTAAAGAGATTTTAGGTTCACAGCAAAACTGTGAGGCCAGTAAGAAATATTCCGCATACATCTTGCACCGTCACACGCACAGCCTCCTCTATTATCAACATCCCCCCTCCCCAGAGTGGAACATCTGTTACAATTGATAAACCTACATTGACACATCATTATTATCCAGAGTCCATAGTTTTACATTAGGATTTACTCTTGGTGATATGCATTCTATGAATTTGCATAAATGTATAATGACACGTATCCACCACTGTAGTAGCATATAGAACAGTTTCACTGCCCTAAAAATTCTCTGTGCTCCATCTATTTACCCCTCCCACCTCCCAAACTCTGGGAATCGCTGATCTTTCCACTGTCTAGGTTTGCCTTTTCCAGAATGTCATAGAGTTGGAATCATATAGTATATAACCTTCTCAGATTGGCTTCTTTCACTTAGTAATATGCATTTAAGTTTCCTTTACAGCTTTTCATAGCTTAGTAGCTCATTTATTTTCAGCACAGACTAATATTCTATTGTCTGAATGTACCACCATTTATTTATTCATTCACCTACT
This sequence comes from Nomascus leucogenys, assembly GCF_006542625.1. Taxonomy (NCBI): domain Eukaryota; kingdom Metazoa; phylum Chordata; class Mammalia; order Primates; family Hylobatidae; genus Nomascus; species Nomascus leucogenys. The sequence continues at coordinate 61,205,959 of NC_044396.1, forward strand.
GAAAGAAATCTTGGTTGCTTCCAAATTTTGACAATTATAAATAAAGCTACTATAAATACCTGCACGCAAATTTTGGGGAATGTTTTTAATTCCTTTGGGTAAATACCAAGGAGCATGATTTCTGGATCGTATGGTATGAGGATGTTTAGTTTTGTAAGAAACTGTCAAACTGTTTTCCAAAGTAGCTATATCATTTTACATTCCCTCCCACAATGAATAAGATTTTCTGTTGTGCCACACCCTCGTGAGCATTTGTTGTTGTCAGTGTTCTGGAATTTGGACATTCTAACCGGTAGGTAGTGGCATCTCACTGTTGTTTTCATTTGCATTTCCCTGATGATGTATGATGTGGAGCATCTTTACATATGCTATTTACCATCTGTATATCTTTTGTTGGTGAGATGTCTGTTCAGGTTTTTTTGGAGCCCCCCCTTTTTTTTTTTTTAAGAAGGAGTCTTGCTCTTTCACCCGGGCTGGAGTGCAGTGGTGTGATCTCGGCTCACTGCAGGCTCCGCCCCCTGGGGTTCCCGCCATTCTCCTGCCTCAGCCTCCCGTGTAGCTGGGACTACAGGCGCCCGCCACCTCACCCGGCTAATTTTTTGTATTTTTAGTAGAGACGGGGTTTCACTGTGTTAGCCAGGATGGTCTCGATCTCCTGACCTCATGATCCTCCCGCCTCGGCCTCCCAAAGTGCTGGGATTACAGGCGTGAGCCACCGCGCCTGGCCTTGGAGCCCATTTTTAGTTGGGTTTTTTGTGTTCTTATTGTTTAGTTTTAAGAATTCTTTGTATATTACGGACAATATTCTTTTTTTTTTTTTGAGACAGAGTCTCGCTCTGTCACTCAGGCTAGAGTGCAGTGGTGCAATCTCAGCTCACTGCAGCCTCTGCCTCCTGAGTTCAAGCAATTCTCATGCCTCAGCCTCCCGAACAGCTGACATTACAGGTGCGTGCCACCATGCATGGCTAATTTTTGTATTTTTAGTAGAGATGGGGTTTCGCCATGTTGGCCAGGCTGATCTTGAACTCCTGCCCTCAGGTGATCTGCCCGCCTTGGCCTTCCAAAGTGCTGGGATTACAGGTGTGAGCCACTGCTCCCAGCCTATTATGGACTATATTCTTTTATCAGGTATGTCTTTTGCAAATATTTTCTCCCTGTTTGTGGCTTGTCTTTTCATACTCCTGACAGTGACTCTTGCAGCACAGAAACTTTTAATTTTAATGAGGCTCAGGTTGTCAACTCTTTCATGGATCGTGCCTTTGATGCTGCAACTAAAACGTCATCACCAAACCTAAGGTCATCTAGGTTTTCTCCTATGTTATCTTCTAGATTTTATACATTTGCATTGTACATCTAAGTCTGTGTTCCATTTTGAGTTTTTGTGAAACTCAATTTGTGAAACTTCACAATTTTTGTGAAGGGTGTAAAGTTTGTGTCTACATTAATTTTTTTCACATTCAATTATCTCCGTAAGTTTGTAACAGTAAAATGTTTAAGTTTTGTCTTTAGAGGCCAAGAGACAAGGCTTTATTTTTGTTACCTTCAACTAAGCAGTGTCTGTACACGCCTCTGTCATCACAATGATCGCACTCTGGCTTAATGATCTCATTTACCAGTTTGTAAGTGGACAATGACAACAGTTGTCCCCTGAAACCCACAAGTTACTACAAGGCCTTGGCAAATTACAAACATAATAATGGCTAACACTTACTGAACAGTTACTATGTGTCAGCCCTTGATGTAAATGCTTTAAATGTATTAGCACATTTTCTCCGCACACCAACACCATTAGGTAAGTTCTCATTATCCTCATGTTACAGATGAGAAGCTTGAGTTTCAGGGAGGTTGAGCAACTTGCCCAAGGTCACACAGCTAGTAAATAAAAAGGGCCAACGCCTGAGTATTATGAGACACACGAAGTCAAGGCTAAATGAATAAATGAATGAAAAGAGATAACATTTACTGAATTCTTACTCTGTGCTAGGTATAATTCCAGGAGTGTTATGTCTGTTATCATTTTTATTCTTCACAATATTTGTATGAGGTAGGTGCAATCATTACCCTCTTATTTCTTTCAGAGGAGGAAACTGGGCAAAGAGAGTTTAAATTTACCCCAAATCACAAAACTAGTAAGTGATGGGGCCAGGATTAGAATTGACTCCCAAAGCCACGTTTTTATGCGTTGAATGAATAAATAATTAAGTGTTAAAAAATGAATTATAATACAACTTAGTAGGGAATCACACATCTAAAAAAGTTTTCATAGGAATCACAACCCTACAAAAATAACTAATCTCAGAAAAATGTCTGACACAATTTTCAAGCAGCAATAAAAAGTATGGCTAGTGGTCTCCACTATGAAATTCTCCAAATAGATGTATGTGTGGCCTAACTGGAGATAATATTTTGGTGCAGCCTTTCTTTTTGTGGCTGGTATCTCTAAAGAAAAAATCCATTTGATTTGGCCTCTCTTGGGAAAACAGATTTGAAAGATTTTTTAATCAATCATGTACAAAAAAGAAAGTAAATCATCATAGAAAAACCCTAGATAATTTTCAAATTTCTTCACAAATAGAACATTCCTATCCTATATCCTCCACACTTCCCTCTTTAAAAATATTCCTCAGCTCCAATCTTCCCTGAAGGAGCAGGAGCCAGAAATAAATGGAAGCAGTTAAATGAGGAGAGAAAACAAAAAGCATCATTTAAAAAAAAAAAAAACAACTTTGTATTTTCATCGACAGCACTGAGAGGGCAGTTCTCTGCTACCCAACAGCTGCATAATGTTCAACAAAATTTTGCCTGTCTGGATTTATGAAGTATAAAAAATGGCCATCATAAGATCTGAAAATGATGAGACTAGTCCTGAAATCACCATCTCAACATTTAGAAACTGCAGTGGAAAGAAAATAAAAATGATTAAATTTTTTGTGGCAGAAGGTGTCGGCAGGCAGAGCACAAGCAGCCATTTCCACAGGGAAGCATTCGTCGTAAGTGCGCCATAGATGGCGGCCAGGAGCAGGCGGCTGGGGCAGATGGGTGAAAGAAAGCTTGCATTACTTTGGTGCCTGCAGAAGAAAGGAAGGATGGTTATATCCTCACTCTAAGTTACATTGGCGCTTTCCATGAATATCAGATCTTGCTACCGCAGTTAGTCCGAGGATGATCAAGCATCTTCTACAGTGAACAGAGGCACTCTGTGGATAATAATTACGCCTATCAGTGAGCACCCCATGTTAAGAACAATTCTGTTTAGCTGATGTATATTCTCTTATTTAATCTCAAAAAACTCTGAGTAGGTACTATTACCAACTTCATTGTACACATGAGGACACCAAGACACAGATAATTTAAGTGTCCACAGTAAAACAGGTAGAAAAGTCTGGGATTAAAAGAGAGACAATCTGACTCCAGATACCATAGATACCACCCCTCCCTTTTTTTTTTTTTTTTTTTTGAGACAGGGTCTTTCTGTGTTGCCAAGGCTAGAGAGCAGTGACACAATCATAGCTCACTGCAGCCTCAATCTCCTAGGCTCAAGCAATCCTCTTGCCTCAGTCTCCTTAGTACCTGGTATGTCCGGAATTGGTGGGCTCTTGGTCTCACTGACTTCAAGAATGAAGCCGCGGACCCTCGTGTTGAGTGTTACAGTTCTTAAAGATGCTGTGTCCGGAGTTTGTGCCTTCAGATGTTCAGATGTGTCCAGAGTTTCTTCCTTCTGGTGGACTCGTGGTCTCGCTGGCGTCAGGAGTGAAGCTGCAGACCTTCACGGTAAGTGTTAGAGGTCGTAAAGGCAGTGCAGACCCAAACAGTGGGCAGCAGCAAGATTTAGTGCAAAGAGCAAAAGAACACACCTTCCACAGTGTCGAAGGGGTCTGGAGAGGGTTGCCACTGCTGGCTCAGGCAGCCTGCTTTTATTCCCTTATCTGACCCCATCCACATCCTGCTGATTGGTCCATTTTACAGAGAGCTGATTGGCCCATTTTGACAGGGTGCTGATTGGTGCATCTACAAACCTTGAGCTAGACACAAGAGTGCTGACTGGTGCATTTACAATCCTTTGGCTAGACACAAAAGTTCTCCAAGTCCCCACTAGATTAGCTAGACATAGAGCACAGAATGATGCATTTACAAACCTTTAGCTAGACACAGAGTGCTGATTGGTGCATTTACAAACCTCTAGCTAGACACAGAGTGCTGATTGGTGCATTTACAATCCTTTAGCTAGACAGAAAAGTTCTCCAAGGCCCCCACCCGACCCAGAAGCGCAGCTGGCTTCACATCTCAGTGGCAATGGCCACAGGACTTTCCGGCCCTAGCCCGGGCACTCTGGCAGCCCAGAGGGAGCTCGTCCCCCGATCAAGCCCAGCAGGCTCCCGCCAGGCTGCACTGAGTGCGGGGCCACCAAGCCGGCGCCCACCAGGAACCTGCATTGGCCCCCGAGCACCAGTGGCGAAGCCCCGGCTCCTGCCTGCGCCTCTCCCTCCACACCTCCCCAGGAGCAGAGGGAGCCAGCTCCGGCCCAGGTCAGCCCCAGAGAGGCGCCCCCACAGCCTGGCGGCGGGCTGAAGGGCTCCTCGAGCGCGGCCAGAGCAAACGCCCAGGCCGAGGAGGCGCCAAGAGCAAGGGAGGGCTGCTAGCTCGTTGTCACCTCTCACTGGGACTACAGACGTATGCCACTACATCTGGCTAATTTTTTTAGTGTTTTGTAGATACGGGGTCTTGAAATGTTTCCCAGGTTGGTCTCAAACTCCTGACCTCAAACGATCCTTCTGCCTCAGCCTCCCATCTTGCTGAGATTAAAAGTGTGAACCACCACGCCCAGCTGAAATCCACCCTTTTAACATTCTATGCCAGAGGAGTGCAAACAGCAAGAGGCTGACCAAATCAGTCCACTGCCTGTTATTCCAGTGACCCATGAGCTAAGAATAGTTTTTACACTACTTGTTGGGGGGAAAAATAAAAAGAAGGAGATTTTGTGACACATGAAAATCATATAAGTTTCACATTTCATTGTTAATACGTAAAGTTTCATTGGAACACACTGTCTATGAATGCTTCTGTGCTACAGTGGCAGAACCGAGTAGTTACAACAGGTGGAGGGCCTGCAAAACCAACAATATTTCTTCTCTGGCTCATTACAGGAAAAGTTTTCTGATGCCTTGTTTGTGCAATACTGAGCAAGGGGCTGAGAAGGATATTTCAAATATGCAGTACCCGAGTGATGATCTGTCCTTCCACTGATGTCCAGGTGAACCTTCCATTCCACCTACTTCCATCGATCTCATTTTCATATCTTTGCTCTTGTGTGATAATGTGGCACAACAAATTTCTGACCCACCACTGATAAGTTAGCTTATTTTGTCTTGAAACATATGGAGAGAAATACAACTATGATACACCAGCAAAGATGAATGAAGACATTATGCAAAATTGAATTAGAAAGCCAAGTTTCCCAAGTACAGTTATTGTGACTTGAAAAAATATTCAGGCCATTGTTCAAGGTGGAAAGGGGGCATAAACATCCAAAATTTTTCTCTAATTAGATATCTCTCATCAAAGAATAAAAGGTTAAGCTCTTGCCCACAGAAGGCAGTCTCTTTAGCTGATCCAGTCACTTAACTGCCTTCACTGTAGCTCAGCAATTCTCATCTGAGAATAAGAAAATGCAACTGAGTCACTCTTGCTGAAGACACCTGTGTGCATAAAACAGCAATCAACAAGCAAAAGGGAAAGGTAATTGGGAAAGTAGTGCTTCAGCTTCCCAGATGGCTGTATTTTAAATATTTTAATAAATAAATTAAGTCCACGTTTAATTTAAACATTAGTTTGATAAAAAATTCAGCTGAATACTTCATGCCTGGATTTTATCTCCCAGAAGTCGCTATAGCAACAGCACAGGAGCCTGACTCAGCATTTCCTTAACCACAGTTAAGTGGGTAACCAATCAAAGATGTGAACTCGATGAAAAGACCATAAAATATACATCATTAAACTGGTAAAGCTCTGGTTTTCTCTTGAATTAATATGCATTCCATAAGAACAGGAAGCTAGTGGGTAAATATGATTATCTCCAAAGAGGAAATATTACCCTGTGCTCTCAAGGGGACTCATCTGAATATGTACAGTGGATTTAAAGGTCCACAAGAGCTTGATTCTTTGACATCATGTGGGTTTTTCTCTCTGTTCCTTTATGCAGCTCAACCTCCACAGACTCTCTACTAGCTAGCGGCATTAAGTCTTCAATACAAAAGGTTTTTCCATGATGGAGTAAAGCAGCAAAGGAGAAGTCAAATAGAGCAGACTTGTAGGCTGCCAGTAATGTAGGTAGTGCAGTTTTACAGATGTGATGACATCCCAGGGGCACAACCGGAGGGTCTAACTTCACATTCTTGATCCAGAATATAGCTAAGTCAATCAAGAGAAGAAACTGGCTTCCCTTATGGTTCCTTCAAAATAATTACATAGAAGATATGGTATAGCATGACTGTGAGCTGTCTGAACCTTTGATGGCTTTTTCCTTTGGGTCTCAAGAAGAGTCTAAGATGCCCTCAAAATCAAACATTTAAAAATCGAACAACTTCATTTTATAGATGACGAAACTGAGGCTGTAAGAATGGAAGTACACATCCAGGTTCGTCCAGCTGATTTATGGGAGAGTGATGTTTTTATGGAGCCTCCAAGTGTTTCATTTCCATTACATTTACCACCCTGCCTCCCTGCTCTTCCTAGCATGGAGCCAATTGTTTCAAAAGTTGATGCTGGAACACTATACATTCTACTGAACTCTGGGTTGCCAAAAGCTAGCATTGCTTTTTGAAACACATTGTTAAAAACATGTCTAGAATGGGAGAAGACATTCTCATGGCTTGTTCTGTCCTGCAGAGGTGGTGAACACTCAATGTAATATAATCCAGACAAGTGAGGCAAGTTTAAAGTTGCTGCCTATGGCATCACCCTTGAAAGGCAGTGAATCAATCAGTAGAAAGTGTTTTGATCTTTGAAGTACAGTAACACTTTAGGTAAGCTAATTCAGCAGAATCTATTAGAAAAAGGCATAATATGGTAGACATTTTCTTTTCAACTACAATAGTATTCCATTATACATACTCAATAGATTCTAGGAGAAAACAGTTGTTTTGGCAGGGTTCAGCATTTCTTCAGTTATTAGGATGTTGTAGAAAAATAGGGAATGTTTATTTGCAAGGTCACTCTCATTACTAGGAAATATGGTAGTAGGGGCTAAGCTGGAACAAACCCACAGTTGCATAAATATGCCCTGCCCTTCCACACCTTCACTTTATTGCACACATTCCTTCCACAGCCTGAAAAAAAATCTCACTTTTCTTTCTACTTTCAAGATTCAAGTCAAGGACTGGCTCTTCCAGGAGCTTTTTTGACCTTCCAAACCAAGTTGGTGGCTGCTCATGTACAACTGAAGACCTCGCTGCATTTCTTTATATTTCTATCACTGAACTTACAAGGTTATATTGTGACTCATATTTTGTGTTTGCTTCTGTCTCCCATTAGACTATAAACTATTTGAGAACAAAGGACTCAATTTTATTTACCATTTCTCCCCATAATACTTAGAATATGCAGGTGCAGCCGGGCACAGTGGCTCACGCCTGTAATCCCAGCACTTTGGGAGGCCAAGGCGGGCAGATCACAAGGTCAGGAGATGGAGACCATCCTGGCTAACACGGTGAAACCCCATCTCTACTAAAAATATAAAAAATTAGCTGGATGTAGTGGCATGTACCTGTGGTCCCAGCTACTAGGGAGGCTGAGGCAGGAGAATCGCTTAAACCTGGGAGGCAGAGGTTGCAGTGAGCCGAGATCACGCCACTGCACTCCAGCCTGGGCAACAGAGTGAGACTCCATCTCAAACAACAACAAAATAATACGTAGGTGCACGGTAAATGTTCATTATTTAAAATAATGTTTTGTGAATGATACTAATTTTTTTACGGCGGGCACATTCCAGCAGTTCACCAATCTCCTTCCTAAACACATGCCCTTGAAGACTTTGATATTTTATTCTTTCACATACATTGACATTATTCTTTCATTCTTAAATGGACTAAATCATTTTGCTAAAATTCGGAAGTAGCCTGAATGCTGAAGCTGGCTGTGATTGCCCAGCAGGTTGAAGGTCTCCAAAAGTAGTGCACTTTGCTAGGGATGCTGGGGTGCTGAGAGTTGCACATGTGTTCTTCATCATAGTGGTTTTCAAGCTCTTTTGACCCAGATCCACAGTAAGATATACATATTACAATATAACCATGTAGTTCATAGCTTTAGAGCCAGGCTTCTGGGTTTGTGCCCTGGATCTAGAATTTACCAACTCTCTGTCCATGGGAAGTTGTTTAACCCCTTGGTTTACTCATTTGCAAGTTTGGGTTGGTAATAAGATCTATCTCTTAGGATTGTTATGAGTATTCACTGAGTTACTATACATAAAGTTCTGACAACAATGTTGGGCACGACCTCAGTGTCAATCATTATATTATTCCTTATTTGCATAAGCGAAACTAGAAGTTTATAAAATAATACCGATATTATCTGAGATCTGAAAAAAAAGCATTTGTCATAAAACTTTAAATTGATTTTATAACCCAACATCGAGTCTCAACCTTCAATTTGAAAATAACAATGCTTATCAATTTCTTATCAAATTTCCAATTTGAAATTAATAATGCTTATCCTTCTCTCTTAGTATATTCATTTTGCTGGAGTTTGGTAAAAACTTGTTTTGCTATAGAATGGGCATAGAGACTATAAAATTTCAGTGAGAAAGAGACAATAAGAGTGGGTGCTTTCATCTCCCTGACTTATTTCAAGGATTTGATGAGCAAAAAAGGAGTTATGGAGTTGGGTGCAATGGCTCATGCCTGTAATCCCAGTACTTTGGGAGGTTTAGGTGGGGGGATCGCTTAAAGCCAATAGTTTGAAACTAGCCTGGGCTACATAGCGAGACCTTGTCTCTACACAAAGTAAAAAATTAGCTGGGCCTGGTGGCGCATGCCTGTAAGTCCAAGTTACTCAGGAAGCTGAGGTGGGAAGATCACTTGAGCCCAGGAGTTTAAGGCTGCAGTGAGCTATGATCACACCACTACATTCCAGCCTGGGCAACAGAGTGAGATCTTGTTTCAAAAAAAAAAAAAAGTTACCCTATTCATTCCCTTCATCATTGAATAGATTTGAATTCTGTCTTTTCCCTGTCAGTTCTCTGCAATACAATGAGCATGTATCTTCCTGTAGATAGCCCTACCACTTCTTGAAACCATTTATGACGTGGGTACAACTTCAGAAGGCTATGCCTCAAAAACCAGAAGAATTAGAAAACAGTTATTTTCTTCTACTATAATTATAGTAACTGCTAACATTTACTCAGTACCTTCCTTGTGTGAGCTTAGTTCTAATAATTTTAATTCATATTATTCTACTTAATCCTAGAAAAAAATACACAATCCTATGAGATAGCTACTATTATTATTTACTTTACAATGGAAGAAATTGGGGTACAGAAAAGCTAAATGACTTACCGAAGTCCCACAGACAGCAGGAAGTGCTCTAGGACTGATTAATGACCAGTCAGCCTGAATCAGGAACCACGGGCTTAGCATGTGTCTCTGCAATAGGACTCTGGGCCCAAGGAGGACTCAGGCCCTGCATGGGACATTCTCAGAGAAAGACAAAGCACCTACTGCTGTGTCCTCTGAATTTTCTCTGATGGTACCTTTCCTCTACCCCAACTGGTTGGTCAGAGGCTATTTATCCAACCCATTAATTTTTTTCTAAATCCTGGGCCTGGTCCTGTTGACCTTCTCTCTGGTCTTGCGAAATTATGCTGTACCATTTCACATGGAATTAGTCACTTTTAACCCTATACACCCTTAAAAATGTGTACACACCTCAATCACGGGACATAACACACTGCAGTATAATTGGCACTCTGTGTAAGCCGCCCATGCCAGGCTGGGGACTCCTCCGTGCTGTTCATGTTCACATTTTTATCTGCAGTGTCTGGCATAGAGCCTGTGAAATAATTGGCCCTCAATAAGTAAGCACTGAACAAGCATGAATGGATAAACAGTTGACTCTTCACAGCGAAGGTGAGAAATCACTCTGTAATATCTCCTCATTCTTATTTCCTGCCATTCTTCTTCACAGAGGCTTTGCCAGCAGACTGGAAAGTTTATGAGAATAGCTAATAAAATATTTCAGAATTGTCTTGCTTTAAAGGAAATGGCTGTGACAATTTTATAAACTGAGGTGTTTTCCACACCAATGTCTCTTTTTAATTTTTTAATCATTTCCAATATTAAAGTGGCTTCTGATTCTCTAAGATGTTATGCTTTTGACTTAGGCAGATCTTGCTTACCTCCTTCAAATAAATCATCATTTCCTATCATTGTCATTCTCAACAAGTTCCCACCACACCCACCTTCTCTGAGGGTGTGAGCCACTTCTGGGACTGTCAGAAAACATTTCCTCATGCAGATGTGGCTTGTTCTGCACATCCGTGATAGAATAATCTCATCAATAAACCCAAATATTCAACTACTATTAACAACCTAAAAATTAAGTGACTAAATTTCTATCTGTAACTACTGTCCTTTTCTCTTTCAAAAAAATATATCCAGCTTCAATATTCTGTATTCTCCTTTCTGTCTTAAGGTACTACTTAAGCCAATAATTCTTAACAACTCAAACAAATATTTTATAAAGGTTTTCTATCACAATTATAATTTCAAAAACATCGGAGCCAGGCACAACGGCTCATGCCTGTAATCCCAGCACTTTGGGAGGCCGAGGTGGGCAGATCACGAGGTCAGAAGTTCGAGACCAGCCTGGCCAACATAGTGAAACCCTGTTTCTACTAAAAATACAAAAATTAGCCGGGCATGGTGGTGGGCACCCGTAATCCCAGCTACTCAGGAGGCTGAGGCAGGAGAATTGCTAGAACCCAGGGAGCAGAGGTTGCAGTGAGCCGACATCACGCTACTATACTCTAGCCCAGGCAACACTGTGAGACTCCATCTCAAAAACAAAACAAAACAAAAGTTAGAAATGTAATTCTACAAATGCTCTCTTTGTCATAATTAGGGTGAATGAACAAATTCTTACATTTTTATTACTTTTTAGTTCATGAATTTACTGAGGCTTGAACATTTAATGTTATATATTTTATTAACTCAGTTTTAGAAGAGTAAGTGCATACAATCAATAATATGGCACTGGGATCTTCATAAAGATACATCATACCCAAACCACCAAAAAACCCAGCAAGTTTAATCATATTAATTTTATTTTTAATGATCCAAATGTTGTTTATACAGTCAGAAATATATTACGCTTTTATTATGTGCCAAGTACTGCACTATGTACACACAACTATTCTATGGATTATATTTTAAGTCAATCACTTCGTGAAACCAATTCACTCATTTATACAACATTTTGTACTATACACAAACCACTTTCTTTGTGTAGCAATGTGCTCTGTTACATGCTGGAGAACACACAAAATACATTAAGGAAAGTTTGCCCTAAACACAAAGAGTTACTTTCTGCTTTGAATTCCATATATGTAGTCCTTATGTAGATTTGTATGAAAACAAATTTGAGTTTTCTGAACTATAATTTCAAATGGCCTGGATAGCCTTTTAGGTGAAAAAAACAATCTGATGTATAGAAGTGCAGAGTGACTCTTTGGGACACAGTAGAACAAATTAGTTAAGTGTATAGATTTTGGTGGCTTTTAATTCCTGCTCTGCTACTCATCAGCTATATAGTGTTGAAGAAATTGCTTAAGTTTAATGTCTCAATTTCCTTATCTGAAATATGGACAATAATAATTCCTTTGTGGTGTCATTATCAGACTTAAAAGTATAGTGCTGGCCGGACACGGTGGCTCATGCCTGTAACCAGCACTTTGAGAGACTGAGATGAGCGGATCACAAGGTCAGGAGATCAAGACCATCCTGGCTAACACAGTGAAGCCCTGTCTCTACTAAAAATACAAAAAATTAGCCAGGCATGGTGGCACGGGCCTGTAATCCCAGCTACTTGGCAGGCTGAGGCAGGAGAATCGTTTGAACCCAGGAGACGGACGTTGCAGTGAGCCAAGATTGCACTGCTGCACTCCAGCCTGGGTGACAGAGCAAGACTCTGTCTCAAAAAAAAAAAAAAAAAAAAAAAAAAAAAAAAAAAAAAAAAAGTATAATGCATATACAGTGCTTAATAAGTGCTCAATAATCAACAGCTGTTCTTGATCATAATCATTATTAGAGATAATATTAATCAAAAATAGAACAAAAAGAAAAAGAGTTGACAAAGTATGCTAACATCTTAAAAAATCACAGTCTTTCTGTATTGCATCTTTACAAATGTTATCTTTTTAAATACAAGTATATTAGTAAAAGATAAGTTGAGATCTGTATCTTAAATCAAAATAGATGCCAGATGAATTAAAGAATTAAATTTTAAAATGAAATTGTTGAAATATTAGGAAATAAGATTTGAGGTCTGTAGTGATAGAAGATTAAAATTTTACACTATGTAATAGTAAAAAGCTCCATATTTAAAAAGACAATGATATAAAACCACAGATACATTTAATAGATAATTTAATGGATATATCTTTTATATAATGAGTTCAAATAAATAAGAAAAACACTAGCTTCAAAAGGTAAACATGTACAAATACGTCACATAAAAATATTTCTAAAGCATTAAGAAATGTGAAGATAAGTTGATTTCAATATTATTTTGTCTATTCAACAAAGATATATTTAAGAAGGGAACGTTTTGTGCAGGAAAGGATACAGCATATGAGGAAATAAATATAAGTAGCCACATGATAGATTCAAACCTAACCCCACTGATAACTACATTAAGTGAAAATGATTTAAACACTCTGATTAAAAGTCACATGTTATAAGATTGAGTGAAAAAGTAATATTCAACTATATGTGATTACAAGAAACCCATTTAGAGTAAATATACAGAAAGGTAAAAGGATAGAAAGGAATACAAACGAAGAAACTAATTATAAGTAAGCTAGAGTGACTATACAAATATCAGATAAATAAACTTTAAAAGAAGTTGTATTAGGGATAAAGAGGGACATTTCATAACAGTAAAGGGGACAATTAATCAAGGAGACATTGAATAACAGAATTCCACAGGACGTGGTTCAAGAAGTGACAGAAGTGAAAATAAGAAATAGGAAACTCCACAATTATCTTTGGATACCTCTGCACGATATCTCTGTAATTGATAAAACAGAAAAATCAATAGCAATATAGAATACTTAGCCCTACAATCCATCTTGAACTAATTGACATTACAGAATGCTCTACTCAACCAAAGCAGAACACATGGAGCATTCACAAAGATAGACTATATGATAGTCTATAAAATAAATCTTCCTAAGTGGAAAAGGACGACATCATGCAGAGTATATCTTTTGTCCACAATAGAATTAAAGTTGAAAACAATAACAAAACCCTATATGGAAAATCTGTAAACATACGAAAGTTAAACAGCACACTTCTGAAGACTATAAAAGGAAAACTGGAAAACATATTTAACTGAATGAAAATAAAAATACAACATATCAAAATTAATGGAACTTAAAGTAATATTGGGAGGGAAATGTATAGTGCTAAATGCTTACATTTTAAAAAGAGTTATAAATCAGTGATCTAAGCTTTCACCATAAGAAGCAAATTGGAGGGTGGTCAGGGGAGGGAGAGGATCAGGAAAGATAACTATTGGGTACTAGGCTTAGTATCTGGGTGATGAAATAATCTGTACAACAAACCCCTGTTTACCTATGCAACAAACCTCCACTTGTACCCCTGAGCTTAAAAGTTAAAAAAAAATACTGTCCCTTTAAAATAATTATTTCTCATATATTTTCTACATGTATGCATAATAAACCATGTCTTCCTCATTTTATATTTGTGTTTTGTGAACCAAATATTTTATAATTATCTATTTTTTGAAAGGAGCAAATTGAAGCCAAAGAAGAAGAGAAATAATAATGATAATACAGAAAATAGTAAACAAACTAAAGGTTGATCATTTGTAAATGTCAATAAAATAAATAAACCTATAGCTAGACTTATCATGAAAATAAGGAGATTGCATGAATTGCCAATAGAAAGAATAAGAGTGAACATCACTATACACTTAGAAGACATTATAAAGAGGGAAATGTTCTGAAAATTTAATGCAAATAAAATAAACAACATTAGCTAAAGAGGATAAATTCATTGAAAGACAAAGTAATCAAAACTACTTAAGAAGACATAAATAACATGAATAGCTCCAAATAAAAATCACATTTCTAATTAAAAACATTTCAACAAAGAAAACTCCATGCTCATATGACTTCACTGATGAACTCTACCAGATATTTAAAGAGGAAATAATACTAATCCTATAAAAAATATTTCAAAATATATAGGAAGTGGGAAGACTTATCAACTTATTTTATCAGGTCAGTGTTGACTTGTTACAAAAAACAGACAAAGACATTATAAGAAAAGAGCTACCTGAAACTGGGTAATTTATAAAGAAAAGAAGTTTAATTGACTCACAGTTCCACATGGCTGGGGAGGCCTCAGGAAACTTACAATCATGGAGGAAGGTGAAGGGGAAGCATGCACCTTCTTCACAAGGTGGCAGGACAAAGAGAGTGAGAGGCGAAGTGCCACACTTTTAAACCATCAGATCTCATGAGAACTCACTCACTATCATGAAAACAGCATGGGGTAAATCCATCCCCATGATCTAATCATCCCCCACCAGGTCCCTCCCCTAACCTATGGGATTACAATTTGACATGAGATTTGTGTGGAGACACAGAGCTAAACCATATTATTCTGTGCCTGGCCCCTCCCAAATCTCATGTCCTTCTCACATTGCAAAATACAACTATCCCTTCCCAACAGTCCCCAAACGTCTTAACTCATTCCAACATTAAATCAAAAGTCCAAGTCCAAACTCTCGTCAGAGATAAGGCAAGCCCCTTCTGCCTATGAGCCTGTATAATCAAAAACAAGTTAGTTACTTCCAAGATACAATGGGGATACAGGCATTGGGTAAATGCTCTTGTTCCAAATGGGAGAAATTGGCCAAAACAAAGAGGCTACAGGCCCCGTGCAAGTGTAAAATCCAGAAGGACAGCCATTAAGTCTTAAAGCTCCAAAATAATCTCCTTGACTCCATGTCTCACATCCAGGGAATGCTGATGCAAGAGGTGGGTTCCCAAGGCCTTGGGCAGATCCACCCCTATGGCTCTGCAGGGTACAGCCTCCGCAGCTGCCTTCATGGGCTGGCATTGAGTGTCTGTGGCTTTTCCAGGTGCACAGTGCAAGCTATCAGTGGCTCTATCATTCCAGGGTCTGGAGGACGGTGGTCCTCTTCTAACAGCTCCACTAGGCAGTACCCCAGTGGGAACTCTGTATGGGGGGTCCAACCCCACATTTCACCTCTGCACTGCTCTAGTAGAGGCTCTCCATGAAGGCTCTGCCCCTGCAGCAGACTTCTGCCTGGATATTCAGGCATTTCCACATGTCCTCTGAAATCTAGGTAGAGGTTTCCAAACCTCAGTTCTGGCCTTCTGCACACCTGCAGGCCCAACATCACATGGAAGCTGCCAAGACTTTACATACTGATTCCAGTGACCAAATCTTTGCCATGGTTTCTGTGTCTGAATCTTAACTCACTCAATACACTGCACCACATTCAGCACTTCTAAATCCAGAAACCTGAATAGTTATTTTTCACAGGAACCAGAGTCTTGTGCCAGTGTTCTCTGTTGCCAAATTTTCTACATCTGTCACCTTTCTGAACGTTGGTGATTACTTAAGACCCAGTTATTTCAGCTGCCCGGCCCTCCAGCAGCCTGGATTAGCCCACACCACCAATTTCCCATCTCCAGACACCAAATTTTATTGGCATGGCTCAGTGGTTCTCAAACATCATTGTACACACCAAAGCTTGGGCTTCACTTTATGACTAATTAGATAAGAATGTCTGAGAGAGGGACCCACGTTTCTGTAATTTTAAAAACTCTCCAGTTGATTCTGAAATTCAGCCAGGGATGAGAAGCCTGAGAATAGAATGAGGTAAGTGACGGCGCAAAGTGTAGGGAGCTCCAAAAAACTCAGCTATCAAGATAACATTTTACGATATTTTAAACGCAACCTTTAAAAATCAAAATCACTGGAAAATAATCCATAATAAACAAAATATCAAAAATGTAAATAAGGGATTAGCACTTGGAGTCTGAGGCAAAAGGCAAAATTCATAATACTGATCTTGCCTTTTAAAAAAAGAAATGTTCTCCCATTTTTGTACAGCTGTTTGCACATAGGGAGCATTTATTAGATATTATCTGAGTTTACAAATAGAAAACCTACCTTATGAAATCATCCTTTGAAAATATAATTTTGCAAAGAGCATGAAATTGACTGAAAGTTTATTGAGAAGATGAAAGTTGATTGATAGTACCATACTGAATAGGCAAATCTGGGGTGGTAAACTCAGAAATGTAGCCTCTCCAGAGTTGAAAGAACAAGTTTAGGGGTAGAAGGCTGCAGGACCAAGGACAGTCTGAGTCAGTGCACAAGGGAGAGCGCCTTTATCAGAAAACCTGCCTGGTGGTCATCAGATGGTTGTCTCATCACCAGTTCAAATGCCTCATGGCCAAAGCTGAATCATAAAATCACTCCCCTGTCTCCCCAAATCCCTGGCCATTTTACACAGCTGACTCTTGTAATATTCTATTACTTCTAGTCAGAATGTCTTCACTTTCCCCACCTTTTAAAGGAAAGCTGTGCTTTTCTTCAAGGCTGTTCTCAGATGTTACGTTGCCTCAGAATCCCTCTCTGTGCCTCAGCTGACTGCCCTGACCACCCACAAATGCCTTCCCTTCATAGTCCAAACCCTGTGAATGCACAACTTTAGTGCATATCTCACTGTAACTGTTTACAAACCTGCTGCTCCCAATAGACCACAACCTACTTGGAGGTAAAAAAAAAAACAAAATTTTATGTACTAGCTGCTTGACACACAGTAGGAGTTTGATAATTATGTGTTAAAATAACAGACACAGAAAAGAGACTCTGAATAATGGTCTTGCCTGTAAGTGTTGAAGAATGGCAATAAGAAAAGAATTGGAGTGGAGGTGGAATTGAGACAGCAGGTAGCAGTATATGGGTTCTCTCCTCTCATCTTGACAACTCAACTATAAGACTTGAAGTAAGCTGTTTTTAGGAGGCCTGAAGGCTAACTAAACTCCTTAGGGCAACAAGATGGGAAGATGGGCTTTACGAAGACTTTTCGAGAGGAATTGTGGTCTGCAAGTGGTGGGGGTAGGGTGCAGTAAGGAGGAAACACCTTCATCTTAGAAAGCATTTTTCATTCTGAAAAGCAGGAGGCTAGACAAGAGACAAGCTTTTCAGAGCAATCTCTGTCCTCTTGGCCAGGGAGAAAGGCATAAGGGATATCCATTGTCCAGCCTCCTAAACCAGGTGGAGGAGAAAACTAGAACTCAGACAAAATTCCTGCTCGGGATAAAAGAATGTGCATTTGGCTGGTGCCCTCCCCTGTCTCTCTCAGGAACTTGGGTTTGATGCAGGGGTCAGAACTCAAATGGTGGCAGAAGGCAGGTATGCATGACTGAGAGATGCTGGAGGTAGTGTGGAGTGAGGAATAGGATGCACGTCCTGCACCAGGGACTCCTACAAACTCCTGATCACAACACCCACTCAGCCACAAATGATTATTTCTGTGAAGAAAGCAAGCCCCTGGTTGCCAGACCTTTCACGTGTTTATGATAACAATCCCTAAAGTTTAATATTCATTTTCTCAATTTTGAAAGGTAAAAAATAATAAATTGTGTTAAATCCCTTGGGCTTACCATGTATAGGCCAAACAATACATGTCTGAAGGCTGAACGTGGGCTCACAGGTCATTAATTTGTAACTACAAATAATTGGGAAGGAGAAATGGGTATTCAAGGATTCCTCAATGGTTCAATGGGTGACAGTCATTCAATATCATCCAGAACTTCACTTTCACCTTCATCTCATTGTTACCCGGCCTTGTGCATGTTTTTGATATCCCTATTGTCCTGTCTACTCAAAATAGACTCTTCCATTGATCTCTTCTAGAGGTTTTGGTGTTTTTTGTTAGTGGTTGTTGTTGTTGTTGTTTGGGTTTGTTTTTTATTTTTTTGAGACAGAGTTTTGCTCTTGTCGCCCAGGCTGGAGTACAATGGCGTGATCTTGGCTTACTGCAACCTCTGCCTCCCGGGTTCGAGAGATTCTCCTGCCTCAGGCTCCCGAGTAGTTATGATTTACAGGCGTGTGCCACCACGCCCGGCTAATTTTTGTATTTTTAGCAGAGACGGAGTTTTGCCATGTTGGCCAGGCTGGTCTCAAACTCCTGACCTCTGGTGATCTGCCCACCTTGGCCTCCCAAAGTGCTGGTGGGATCACAAGCATGAGCCACTGCGCCCAGCTTAGAGGTCTATTCTCAATCCACCAGTTACCTTACAGGAAATTTAGCTAAGGGTATTTTTCATTGTCAGTTAATAAAATAAAAGTGGAGAAGCATCAGCATTTGATGTATCTAGTTGGCATCTTGAGAAAAGATACATGTTTTCTGAGCTTCCATTTAAAAAATACAGATTTAAGACCAGGCATAGTGCCTCACACCTGTAATCCCAGCACTTTGGAAGGCTGAGGTGGGTGGGTCACTTGAGCCCAGAAGTTCAAGACCAACCTGTGCAAAACAACAAAACCCCATCTCTACAAAAAAATACAAAACTTAGCTGAGCGTGGTGGTGTGCACCTGTAGTCTCCGCTACACAGGAGGCTGAGGTGGGAGGATCATTTGAGCCCGGGAGGTTGAGGCTGCAGTGAGCTGTGATCATGCCACTGTGCTTCAGTCTGGGTGACAGAGTGAGATCCTGTCTCAAAGTTAAAAAAAAAAACAAAAAAAAACTATAGATTTGCCCACTGGCTACTTTAGAGAAATAATAATGCTGAAGTGTACTTTTCTTCAAAAGACGTGTCTATAAATTTTCATTTCAGAGGCTTGGTAACAGAATGGCACTAGTATAGATTTTTACTAGATGATTTTTCCACCTAGAAATAAACTGAGACAAAACATTGCTGGGTGGTTCATGTGATTGGAAATCCAGAGGACAGGTGAAGGGGAAAAGCACCCAGGGCTGATAGAGAGATTCTATAAAGTGGTCCAGAAATAAGAGTTGAAAAACTTAACAGACCCTACGCAGTTTAAATTGATGTTCTGATCTCAAAGAGGCCTTTTAAAAATAATTGTTATAAGCATCAGAAGATTGCAGCTAAAATGGTTTGCAATCAACTTTAACTAATTTTCCATTCACAAAATATGAGAGGAGGAAGCCAATTGTACTGATTCACTTAAACAGTACAAGAGTTTTCATAATAGAGAAAGGTTGATTTCAGCTCAGACAGATATTTCAAGCTTCAAGGGCCGTGTCTAGACTGAGAAGGATTTGCTAGCTCCAAAGTCCTATCAAGCAAGGAGTGTAAATGTATTTCAGAGCAGCTCAGGTACTAGAGTTTCTGCAGAACTTAGACGATCAGCAACGACAAAGCCAGCTGCTTCTAGACCCCTGGCTTGTGATTCAGCTTTCCAAATTAAAGACTGTCTCATCAGCACATTTAATAGTAAATCCTCCAAGAGCAGAAGACTCTGAATCAGTGAGGACTGACTGGCATCTGTGAGTGTGTGTGAATGTATGTGTGTGTGTGTATGTGTGTCTCTGTGAGAGAGCAAGCGAGCGTGTATGTTCTCATTAGGTGACGATCTATGATTTGACAGCCTCACTGCTGCTGCTCCTGCTGCTGCTTCTGCTTCTGCTGCGGCTCTGTGGTTTGTCATTAGTTGGAAAGGGCTGTGGAGGGTTTAGAGAAACTGCAGTTTTAAAGACTGAGCACTGCTAAGTGGTCTTCCTCTCAAATAGAGTAGATAAGATTTTCTGCAAGATTAGAAACTTGGAACTATTACCACTTCATCTACCCAGAAAATCAGGCAGCGCTACAGAGGATAAGGTAAGAGAAGAAATTGTCCTCTCTTGAATCTGTGGGGCAGGGGGCATGGGGAAATGTCATCTTTCAAAGGCTTGCTATTTTATACCAAAGACATCTCACACTCTGAGAGCAAAAGAGGCAACAGCTAAATTTGTAACAAGCTTGATTATTGAGCTTCTTGGCTTTTTCCTCTGGGATCTTTTTCTTCTTTATTATACTTTTGCCAGGCATCTAAGAGGTGTATTCGTATTTATTTTTCAGTTAGTAGATAGTGTTTAGTTTTTTTCAATTGGGCACTGTTACAAAACAAGGAGTTTTTACTGTTTCTCTTTCCTTAAGCATTTTTCTCCATTAAGAGGGAACTGGTCCCTCTTAATGTGAGCTGGTCAAAATAGTTACTCCATTCTACACCAGAGATGCAATAAAAGAAGTTTTAAGAAGTACACATGAGCCCTATTCCCATAGAAAAATGGGAAGTGAAAGGAGTGGAAGTGAGGGTTATTTGTGATTGGGACTTGATCAGAAATTTTAACACTGTTAATGAATATGTACTATGACCCTTCACAGGGGGACGGAACTGCTGCAATAAAGGTGAGCGCTGGAAAGATGTTTTGAGAAGTCAGTGTTCCCGAGAAACTTTAAGCCACTAAAGATGGAAAACGAGACAGTCAATGAACTGAACCAAACACAGCTTCAGCCACGAGCAGTGGTGGCCTTAGAATACCAGGTGGTCACCATCTTACTTGTGCTTATTATTTGTGGCCTGGGCATTGTAGGCAACATCATGGTAGTCCTGGTTGTCATGAGAACCAAGCACATGAGGACCCCCACAAACTGCTACCTGGTGAGCCTGGCAGTAGCTGATCTCACGGTCTTGGTGGCCGCAGGCCTCCCCAACATAACAGACAGTATCTACGGTTCCTGGGTCTATGGCTATGTTGGATGCCTCTGCATTACTTACCTCCAGTATTTGGGAATTAATGCATCCTCTTGTTCAATAACAGCCTTTACCATTGAGAGGTACATAGCAATCTGTCACCCCATCAAAGCCCAGTTTCTCTGCACGTTTTCCAGAGCCAAAAAGATTATCATCTTTGTCTGGGCTTTCACATCTCTTTATTGTATGCTCTGGTTCTTCTTGCTGGATCTCAATATTAGCACCTACAAAGATGCTATTGTGATATCCTGTGGCTACAAGATCTCCAGGAATTACTACTCACCTATTTACCTAATGGACTTTGGTGTCTTTTATGTTGTGCCAATGATCCTGGCTACCGTCCTCTATGGATTCATAGCTAGAATCCTTTTCTTAAATCCCATTCCTTCAGATCCTAAAGAAAACTCTAAGACATGGAAAAATGACTCAACCCATCAGAACACAAATTTGAATGTAAATACCTCTAATAGATGTTTCAACAGCACAGTATCTTCAAGGAAGCAGGTAAGCAAAACTGAAACTCCAAGTCAATAGAGGAAATATGGGATAGAGTTCCCTGGAGATGGGAACAACTTTGCCCTGTTTAGCTGATGGCGAAACCAAAATACCATCATGCAAATGTTTCACAGTGTAAGCTTCTGCCTAACATATTAAATCCATCTCTAAAGCAACTGAAGATCGAAAAATAGATAGGGAAAATTTGATAGCACATCAGCAGGTATCAGTTCAGGTGCTATTAAGATACAAAGAAATATAAACAGAAACTCTAGAAATTCACCTTTAATATGTTTGTGCCTCTCTGGAAATGTTATCGGACTATTTGGATAATTTCTGGCTTCTGTAGTAAAGAATTCTATTGCATGATAAATAATTATCTTTAAAAATTCTATTGCACAACAAATATTTGACAAGACAGTTTGAAAATAGGTTAGTTTTAAAAAATGAAACTTTCTTTGCCATTCTATAGTTACTCACAATGGAGACATATACCTGAGAAAGGTTCCTGGACTTATTTTTGGTAGTCTTAGTGGGGAAAGATTCTATCACCCTCTCCTCCAGCTCCCTACACAGTGTCCCAGCATGCAGAAGCTGAAAATGCACTTTGCTCAGGAAATGTTCTAATAAAATATACAACATCAAGCTCAATTTTTCATAAAGAATGACTGAAATTTTTTTTAAAAATCGGTTTTTTCCTAAGCATACCTAAAAATTCTTTTATACTTTCAGGTCACCTGAATGCCCATATAATTAGTTGAATAGTGGTTTTACTAGTGAACCAAGTGCAAAACTTTATTTCAGTATTTTTGAAATGATACAAGAGTAAAATACTTTTATATCATTTACACATTTATCTATATTTATACAATTGTTCTAAGTTACTTACAAACTTAGCTTTAAGTTTCTTTTCCTTCTTTGTTAAACATAATGAACAGATGATATCTATTCTCATAGCTGAAAAAGAAAGCTAAACTTGAAATCAACATGCTGATACTTTTAAATGGGTTGAATTTTCTCATATTTCTTGAAAAGAATATAGTTCTTTCTGTGTACATAGCTAGAAACTGAGTGTACTTTGTAAAAAAAGTATACCTATGAATCATTCACACGGTTACTTCATAAACTCTAGCTGATATATGCATCGTAACTGGACACAACGAAATAAACTGCTAAAAATTTTAAGTGTTTTAGACATGCATGAAATGAATAATGAGCCATAAATTAAAGGAAACATATACTGCATTTTAAATGGTGCTGTAATACTTGGTTTATATAATACTTATTATTAAAGATAACTAGATGACAGAAGAAAGACCTAAACAACTATTGTCAGCTCTTAGATTTCTTTTGTCTTGGATCTAGCAGTGAGATACCTAATATAAGGCTTATTTGGCCATTTATTACCCAAAACTTGATTAATTGAAATCTAGAGAGATCTATTGACTATCTTCCAAGACAAACGTTAACAAATGTAATAAGAAATTAAAGAATATGTACATCTCAATTAGACACCAAACATGGGTTAATGTCTGCAACAAGGAAGGTCAGGGAGTAAATTCATTCATTAGACTCCAATTTGCATTCCTGTTATAAATTTTTAAAACTTGTTTGTCTTGTCTAATGTCCTTTGTTTCCATTACAGTCATTAGTACCCATCAGCATTAATATGCTTTAATTTGCTAATTATGTTACATGTTCACAGTCTTATTTCAAAGCTGTTACCGGTAAGCTGTCTTTACAGAGGCTATATGATAGAAGAAAAAGCCAAAGACTTGGCTCCAAACAACCTTGGGCTTAAATGCCAGGATTCCATTCAAACTCTATAAACTTGGATAAGTAGAACTCTGTGAGCCTTAGTTTTGTCATCTGTTAAATGAGATAAATAGCAATATCCAAGATCAGTGTGAGGATCCATGAAAGATGCCTAAAGTGGAGTGGTGATTAATGCCTGAGTGTTAACTAGGCTCCTTCTTAATTTTTAAAAATATATTGGCAACTGTGAGGGAACTACAGGTTTTTCCTTAAAAATACACATTCACTGCTTTAACAAAGATTACTTGTTGAACAAATGTGTATATGACATGGTAACTTCTTTAAGGAGTTTTTTTAAACAATTAGAGCATTTGGAAACACATTCTGAGCATTTGGGATTGTCACATTAACACCACTGTCAGCCTCCAAGAATAAGAAATGAAGTTCCCTTGTTGCAAATACCAATAACACCCTAATTGAGAAACATGGAGTGACATATAAGCCAATAGGAGTGTATTTAAGTAATGTGCCTTGTAATTCAACCCTGATTATAGATGGGATGGGAGTTCAGAGAAAAGAAGGAAAATCACCGGGCTACAGGTATCAGAGAAGTCTTCATGGAAGAGGTGGCATTTGAGATGACTCTGGAAGGATGAAGATAATTTGAAAAGTAAAAGTCAAGAAGGACAGTATTCCATGCATAAAGGACAAGACATAGTGGCTGGGATGAGAATGACGTGGGTTTGGAGAGGGGCCAAGAAGGGGCACATAGAGTGGGACTTATGGGATGGAGCGACTTAGTTGTCTGAAATGAATGATGCATTTGTGGGAGTGGTAAAAATAAAGACTGGATTGATGTGTGAAAATGAAAGAAGAGAAAGAGAGAGACAGAGAAGGCTGTGGAGGATCCAGACAATCAGGCAAAGAAAGGAGTTTGAACTTAATGCAGAGGCAACAAAGAATGTGAGTGATGAGCAGGGAGCAGCAATGATGAAATGGTGTTCAGGGATGAGAAATCTGACAGCTGTGAGGGAGGCAGATTTGAAGAGAGAGAGATTGGTGGAAGAAAGACCACTTTGGAAGTTGTTAGTAGTGATACAGGCATGAGTCAGTAAGATCCTTTATCAGGAGAATTTAAAGAGTATACCAGAAAGATGTTTCAAAGAAAGAAAGGGTGTGATGTGAACATATTAGACATAAAGGATGAAGAAAGGACAATTCAATATGGTCCCAGGATTCTGAGTCTGGAAGAATGTGGTGCCCCGATCGGTGGGAATGAGAACAGTGAAGGGGAGCCAGTTTTGTACAAAATTAGTGACCTGCTTTTTTCTTCTTCCAAAATAGTTATTTTCTGAAATCTTTGAAAGGTTCAAACCTCCACCTTCTATAGCCAAAGGACTTTAATTTTAATATTTTCTCTGCGTTTTTTTCTTCTAGGAAAGTTTAATTTACAGTTTAATAAATACTCATCTGGGTCAGGTCTTTCTAACCAAGTTCTTAAATTCAAATATGCATAGCCTAAAAGAGCCACATTTAAAAAGGAAGCAAAAGAGCATTTACACGTAAGGGACAAATGTGAGTTTTTTTCCTTGCTTATTTGTTTTTAACTTTCATTCTCTATGCAGAAAATCCAGGCCAAAATCTTTGTTCTCTTTTATTCAGGGATTCAATTATATTTTAGGAAAACATCTAAATGTTGGGTAAATTCAGTAAGTTACCCAAACTTATGGCTTGGAATTGTGTAAACCAAAAGGATTATCTCACTGACTAAATATATTGCTTTTATAGTTGGTTGTTTTAATATAAAGGAGGCATTGTTTAAATTATCATATTTGTCTCATTTCAGCTCTATCTACACAATGCCTCAAGAGTCCCTCAGTTCAGTCAATTCAGGGGTTCAACATTATGTAGATACAATATGTCTATCATTGACTGTGTATTTCTATGTAATTGATTGGATTTTTGGTATTTTGAAAGCACAGAAACACCTGAACATCTTATTAAAATGTAAAATCAATAAATACATTCAATTCAAATATGTACTTTCTACAGGATGCAGAAATATGCAGAATATTTTATAGATTTATAAAACAGGCTACCAGTTTTATTTTCAATGGAGTTGCTTCAATAATTTTTTTCTTAATTCTTACACAATAACTAGTAGAGAAACCATGTAACATAGTCTTAATAGAAGCTCTAAGAGTAATGGCAGAATTTTTACTATGGAATTCACTTGACTCATCAAGCCTTAAAAATATCAGTCTTTGTTTCCATGAAACTATTAAACATCTAGAAGAAATATTGGTAGCCCAAGAAACAGAATCAACTTTCCTTTTTATTTATTATTTATTTATTTATTTATTTTTATTTTATTTATTTATTTTTGAGATCGAGTCTCCCTCTGTAGCCCAGGCTGGAATGCAGTGGCAGTATCTCAGCTCACTCAACCTCCACCCCCAGGATTCTAGAGATTCTTCTGTCTCAGCCCCCCGAGTAGCTGGGATTACAGGTGTGTGCCAACACACCTGGCTAATTTTTTTCTATTTTTAGTAGAGACAGGGTTTCACCATGTTGGCCAGACTGGTCTCGAACTCCTGACCTCAGGTGATACGCCAGTCTCGGCCTTCCAAAGTGCTGGGATTACAGGCTTGAGCCACCGCGCCTGGCACAACTTTCCTTTTTAAAGTAATGCACTCCTTTTGCTGTTATTGGTGATAATGACAATGATGCTATAAAAGCAATCATGTGTATTACGGAA
The DNA here is from genome assembly GCF_006542625.1 of Nomascus leucogenys. Classification (NCBI taxonomy): domain Eukaryota; kingdom Metazoa; phylum Chordata; class Mammalia; order Primates; family Hylobatidae; genus Nomascus; species Nomascus leucogenys. The sequence continues at coordinate 61,232,012 of NC_044396.1, forward strand.
AATATAGAAAACTAGGAATAGGCAAAAGCCATCTCTTACCTCCTGACCCCACCTCTCAAAGACCAAAATCATCATCATTTTGTTATATTGCTTTTCTTATGTTTTCACTGGATCTTTTTTTTAACACAATTATAGTCAAATGAATATGTAGTTTTGGCTTCCTACTTTTCCACATACAATTTTGGAAATAATATTCTCAAAGAGAAAGCACAAGGCAAAGCAAAAGAAAATGATCAGGATTAAGTTTGTTCCTCTGAGCCTCAGTTTTCTCATCAATAAAATAGGAAAAACGATGACCTCATAGTGCTGTTGCTGAAGTCATATGAGATATATCAGACAAAATTCAGATTTGCTTTCCTCCCACCTGTCCAGCCACCTACTCTTCCCTCTCTCTTATGTGTCTCAGTGATCCCCACCTCGCTGGGCACCCTCCTGACCCTCTTTAAGCACTCCTCAGTCATACAATGCTCATGGAAAATGAAGACACTCAGACAAAGAACTGGCTTCCATGTGTCTTCCCTATTCTCCCTTGCCTCACTCCAACTCCTACTTCTAGTGCTATTTACTTTTTTTTTTTTTTTTTTTTTTTTTGAGGCAGAGTCTCACCCTGTCACCAGGCTGGAGTGCAGTGGTGTGATCTCAGCTCACTGCAACCTCCACCTCCTGGGTTCAAGCAATTCTCCTGTCTCAGCCTCCCGAGTAGCTGGGATTACAGGCACGCACCACCATGGCCAGCTAATTTTTGTATTTTTAGGAGAGACGGGGTTTCACCACGTTGGCCAGGATAATCTCGATCTCCTGACCTCATGATCCGCCCGCCTTGGCCTCCCAAAGTGCTAGGATTACAGGCATGAGCCACCATGCCCGGCCTATTTACTTTTTAAAGAATACATGTTTTGGGTTATGAATGAATGTTTAATTAAATTGGGGGAAGATATTGAACAATAATGATCTACTGCAAAATTTTAGTTAACATTGACCCAGCTCTAGCTTTAGAACTTTTGCTTTCCCTCCAACTCATTTAAAAAAAAAAAAAAAAGACTAACAAGATAGTTACTGACCAGCCTTCACCTGTCTAGAACTTGGGGTATTAGTTTGCATTTTGAAGAATTCATGAGAGGCTACGTAAAACCTGTAAGACGCATAGGAAAGGAGGCACAATGTTGGAATGTCAGGCAGTAGGGCTGGCATTCGGGACCATAAAATCTCATAATTGTAAACGTAAGCAGCTGCCAGCTCCACCTACATCTAAGAGAACCTTTACTCAACAGACTCATTCTTCTCCGCAGGTAGCTTAATCAATGATTAAGCTCACACGGCAAATTAATGATATTAAACTCTTCAGCATTAGGCCTAAATTAGAGGTTTCCCAAGAGTACTGAGGCTACAGGCTCATCTTTCATTTTCTTTTTTTTCTTAATTTTTTCATTTTTCAAATTTTTTTTAGAGATGGAGGCCTTGCTCTGTCATGCAGGCTGGTGTGCAGTGGTGCAATCATAGGTCACTGCAACCTCTACCTCCTGAGTTCAAGAAATCATCCTGCTACAGTCGCCCAAGTAGCTGGGACTACAGGTGCACACCGCTGCGCCCGGCTCATCTTTCATTTTTAATTGTGTTATTTATTCCAATGTCTGGTTTCAACTATATACTTAATAGTGTAAATATCTCTAAGTTCAGGAGAAAAATGTGTAATTTTTGTGACAGCTCACAGCTAAGTGTGCCATTTTATTTTTATTAAAGAATAGTTTTCTATTTTCTGATTCACATCCTGTATAAGATTTTGTACATATCCTATAAATTGACTAATAATCTCCTAAAGTTGTGTGTTTTGTGTGCTTTTAGATAAGTACACATTGTTTATTCCTAATTTTGTATTTGCATAAAAGCTGCAAATATAAAATTAGGAATAAACAATGTGTATTTATGAATAATTGAGCCGTAATTTCACTAGCAGAAAAAAATAAATTATTCTATATGCCTACAAAAGAAAGACCTATGCTCCTATAGAATTCAATCTGATCACACAAGAAACATCATAAAATCAGCTAAACTTGAAGATGACAAACTACTTTATACTTCTTTACATAGCCTCTCATTAATTCTTCAACATGCACACAGATACTCCAAGTTCCAGACAGATGAAGTCTGGTTGGTAAGTATGTTCTTAGTCTCCTTTAGGTTTTTTTTTTTTTTAATGAGTTGGAGGAAATAGCAAAAGTTATAATGCTCGAGCTGGGTCAGTGTTAAGCAAAATTTTGCAGTAGGTCCTTCTTATTCAATATGTTCCCTAATTTAATTAAACATTCATTCACATCCAGAAAGCCCCTAGCACTATCCTGGGTATACAGGCTACAGGAATAAATAAAGACAAACTCTGTCTTCAAGGAGCTTAATATGGGCCATGTACACAAATAATTCTGAGCATACCACTACATTCTATGAGAGAGAACATGGCATCAATGACAGGAGAAGGAAAATGGTGGAAGGCTTTTGGAGTACATGGTATTTGAACTGGACCTATAAAGGTGGGATGAATGTCTACAAGCAGCAATAAAGTCAGAGAGAAAAGAAGGAAAGTTCAACAGAAAGGGGAAAGTAGATGGGAAAAGACTGGGCACGTTCAGGGAGGGAATAATCTGGTATTGTTGAAGCTATGGAAGGGAAGTGTCTAGAGAAGGAAGTCTGAGCCAGATTGTGGTCCTGCTACACCTAATTCCCGCCTCTCCTCCCCATCCTGTCCCTTGTCATTCTATATACTTTCTTCTATGCCCATGCTTACAACTTTCACCTGAGTCTTCAGTGTATAGCTTCAGAAAAGACATCTCCCGACCCATACATACAATTGCTTTTTGGACATCACATAATTACATCAAATCCAATAGGTCTAAAACAAAACACATTATTTTGCCTTATAAACCTCTACCTCTTTCTTTCTTTCCTATATTAGATTCCCAAACCAGAAACCTGGGGGTCCTTCTAAGTGCCTTTTTCTTCTGTTATCCCCCTCCCTCCATAGCTAAGCAATAGCCACATCCTAGTGATTCCAGCTCATTATTCTCCTGTTGACCTACTTCTCCACTCGCACCACTGCTGCCCTGGTTCACCGCCTCTCACTGCCCTATTTCACTGCACACCTTACCAGCCTCTCTGGTTCCCATGGCACTCTCCTCCAAATCATTCTGCATATTGCTCACTAAGGGATCTCTCTAACACAGAGATACTATCGGTACAATTTTCACAGTCCCCTGAGCGCTGGAGTTTTAACTCCTTAGCGTCACAAATAAGAGCTTGTCCCTTTCCTACATTTTCAGCTTCCTCTCACGTGGCTCTCCCAACTTACACATTACGCTCCAGCAATTCTGAATTATTTGTAGTTCTCTGAACCTGCTGCATTCTCTCAGCTGGAACACCCTTCATCTGGCAAACTCCCAATTATCTTTCAAGTCATAAATCAAATGATGCCCAGCCACCTCATCAAGCCTTCACTGAATTTCTCAGGTAGATTTATATAGCTTCATTCCTAACTACATATATGTTAGGTGTTCTTCCTATGTTTCCACAGTACTTTGCATACACATGTGCTTTAGTAATTCTTGGTCCTCATAATTGGTAGCATGTCTTCCCACTCTCACTAACATCCCAAAGAGTAGGGCCTTGTATTCTGGTACCCTCAGCCCTGCGTTTGGCATATAGTAGGTTCCCCAAAGTGTACACACTCAGTGGTGTGTAGCTGCCAAGGAGTACAGGCTTTGCAAGAGCAGGTGATTAGTCTCACTCCCCAACTCTGCATTCAGTGCCGTCACACTGGTGGCTTAAAATTGGTCATGGTTGAATTACTTTACAAAATCAGCAAATATGACAAGCCAGGGTCCCCTCTTTTTTTGTGGAGAGATGATTGTTAAATACTTATCGACACACTTTTGTGTTTGTGTGTATGTATATATACAAATATATGTGTGTGTGTATATATATAATATATATATATATATATAAAACATGTAATTTTACAAATGTAGTAAATGAAAGTGTGAAAGAATACATTCATACAGACTTACGGGCTTGGTCAAGTCCAACACTATATTTTGCTTCCTGAAAAATTATCCTTTACATGTGACATATTCTTCTCTGATTTTAATTAAAATCTCCTTGTCTTTTATTAAATCCTTTCTGAATTCCCAAAATAACAAAAGTGCAACTAGCCAGTATAATGGCGATTGTGTTAGTGGAGAAGATGTTTTAGGAATATTTCCCCCTCCAAATAGGACAGGCTGATTTGGAAACATGGCAAACTTAGATAATTGACTTCATTGTACGAGAACCTGTTGGCTTTCCCATGAACCTTTAAATTCCCTCCACAATAAAAGAGCTACCTTGGACAGAAGGCATAGAGAGGCAGAGAAATGACTGCCCAGGGAAGGGAAACAAAATGAACAGAGGTATAAAGATGAGAACAAATCCATCGGAGTGCCCCTATGTGACTAATTTTCCTTAAACAGTTTTCACACATCATCTTCTTAAAAATACATATATATCTCCAAGCTTCTCTGAGGGCTTTCAGCACCCTTTAAAATATGACCCTTTCATCACTTTTCTGTCTTTGTTCATCCATTATCTCTTCAATTCAATAAACGTGTATTGAGCACCAATTTTATGCCAGGTACTGTCTAAAAAGAACCAATAATACTCTCTTCTGGACCATTCAGTAAAATATGAAAGATCCACATTAAAACACAAGATTAAGCTGTGCAGTGTACAGAAGAGATGAGAAAGTGGTACTTACTGTACGTAAGGTTGAAGAGCAAGCCCCCAGTGGGATACAAGTAACTCTCAGGCTTGAAAAATGAGTAGGCATTCACCAGGCCAACACGAAATACAAGAAGACCTTCCAATCTGCAGAAGTAGTCAATGAGGCCAGAAAAACAAAGCCCAAGACCACCATCAACACCTGCCTTCTCAGTTTTCTCTTCAAGCTATTCAGCAATGCCAGAGAATATCACATTCTACAGACAATAGTTTCTTCACCCTTGGAGTTTCCATTCCAAATGGGCCCTCAGGGATTTCTGTCTATCCATTTGCAGAGCGATAACTAGTTTCCTCTTTTTATTCCTTAAATTCCTATTTCAAAATTCCCTACTGTCCTCATGTCATTATACATGGAATTCTCTCCTCTGAAATTCCTCCCACATCCAGTATCTCTCTTTTATTTTTATGACCACAGTTCCAGTTCCATTGTGTCCTCTCTGCACTGTAGGCAAGAAGGCTGATCTCCTGCTTTGCCACATGTGAAGAAGCCTCCTTCCAATCCCCCTGCCTCTTTTTTTCTTCTTTTTTTTGAGACAGTCTTGCTTTGTCACTCAGGCTGGGGTGCAGTGGCTTGATCTCGGCTCACCGCAGACTCAACTTCCTGGGCTCAAGCAATCCTCCCACGTCAGCCTCCTGAATAGCTGGGACTACAGGTGTGTGCCACCATGCCTGGCTAATTTTGTTCATTTTTGTATAAAGATGAGGTCTCACTATGTTGCCCAGGCTGCTCTCAAACTCCTGGGCTCAAGGGATCCTCCTACCTTGCCCTCCCAAAGTGCTAGGATTACAGCCATCAGCCATTGCATCCCCCAACCCACACCCTGCCTCTTGATTGCCCTCCTCCAGTTCTTCTTCCAGGTGCTTGCTGCTAGAATCATCTAAAATGCAAACTTGCTACCATCGCTGTGCTGCCTGAAATCCTTCAATCTTCGCATTTTCTATATGTTGAAATCCCAAGTCACTATCTTGGGATAGTAGGACATTTATGATCTGCTCCTTGCTTACTTTCCCAAACTCATCTGCCCTCTGTCCCCCAACACACCCTCATACAGGCAATTTCTGTCACTGTTACACTCTCTCATGCCTGCCAGCCAGCATGCAGACTCCTCCAGTCTTGAGCACTCAGTAGCCCCTTATTTGACCTGTTTCTTTCTATCCTCCCTGTGGTAGGTCACCTCTCAGAGCGGGCTTTCCTGACCACCACTGGCAGGGTTTGGTGTTTCTCCCTTCCCTTTATATCACTTTGTGCATTCATCTGTATGGTTCACCATTTTGCTGTTAATAATTTTTTCAAATGCCCCTTTCTCTCAGCAGATTGTGTATCCCACAGTGGCAGAAACATGATCCTATTTATTGTTGTGTCCACGGTGCCTCCATGGTGCCTAGGGACATATTGATAAATTACTAAACTAGTAAAGCCTGGATATACAGCATAAGAACATGGAAGAATCAAATATGACTCTAAAGATGTTTTTCAGGAAACAGAAAATAGTAGAATTATTGAAAGAAATGGTAAGGGAGAGATGTTAGAGAGACATTAAGAGGAGGAGATGTATGGAGGAGTTAGAAATATGGGATTGGAAGTGAGTGGTCAGTATCAGGTAAAGTGGATTTGTAAATCAATATAATAATGGAAAGGTGTGGTGGGGGTTGAATTTTTTTTTCCAAATGTTGAAAATATAATAGTTTATTTATTCCATTACAGATTGTGACAATTACCCAGATTCTTTTTGTTTTGTTTTGTTTTTATATACTTTAAGTTTTAGGGTACATGTGCACAACATGCAGGTTTGTTACTTATGTATACATGTGCCATGTTGCTGTGCTGCACCCATTAACTCGTCATTTAGCATTAGGTGTATCTCCTAATGCTATCCCTCCCCCTTCCCCCAACCCCATAACAGTCCCCGGTGTGTGATGTTCCCCTTCCTGTGTCCATGTGTTCTCATTGTTCAATTCCCACCTATGAGTGAGAACATGCAGTGTTTGGTTTTTTGTCCTTGCGATAGTTTGCTGAGAATGATGGTTGAATTTAAAGCATGAAGAACAGACTGACAAACACTGAGGTCTAGAAGAATATTTACAAATAGGAGGCTAAAATGGGATGGGAGACTCAGCTAGAAATAAAAGGACTTATTTTCTCCTCTTGGACATGGCTAGAGGGCCAAAGACACGTTTTAGTGGATTCTCTCAGTTGGGGGTAAAATTAAAGAAAAATGAGCAAGGGAAGACGCAGTTAAAAGAATAAGTTAAAATAGTAAGTGGATTTATCTAAAACAGAAGTCATGGTCTTGCCACTGGAGTCAGACACAACACTTGAGAGCTGCATGGAAGTACATGAGAAGAACTTGAATAAATTTAAAGCTAAATTAGCTCTGAGAATTAAACAAGGCCACATACATATGCACATTGATTAGGATGCATAATGTGAACCACTTGACAGCCATATTCAGTTGAAATAAAAATAGATAACATTTCAAAAAAGAAAACACTGAAACCTTTCATAAACAACACTGGTGACGTTTGGCTATAACCCTTGGATACATTGCTCTGAACATAATTATATAGTAGCTACAAGAAAGTAAAGCATCCTATGCCTCTCCATTCTGGGCCTTTGTTGTTTGAGTTTTACGAGGATTTATGACTATGGGGAAACTCAGCATATTTTCTGTGGGCAGAAGCTCTTAGCTTAGAAAATAAGGAAGTGGCTCAGTAAGAGAGGTGGCACCATTGTGAGAGTGAGAGAGGACAGAGGCAGGGTAAATGCAGAGCACCCCATGAATTTTTAAAGATCATTTTTGTGTAGTCAAGTGACTCAAGCCCCTGGCAATGTGCAGAACTGACACCCTGCCACATTTCCTCTGATAGGAGTGCGGCTTTGTGACTAATTTTACTTGACAAACATTTGAAAGGTTATGCACACATAAAATTCAGTAGGGGAGGGCAGGAGAAAGTAATTCACTGGTAGATTTTCTGTTTTACCAGGAAAAATAGGAATAGGCTCAGATTCAGAGTATATTTACAGGAGAAATATTTAACTAGAGATTATAAGGGGCTAGGATGGACCTCCAGGGATTTCTTTAGGAATCAACTGGAAATCTCTCTGAATAAGTTAAAAGCAATCGAATCAATACATTGGCATAAAACAACTGCAGTGCACAGTAGAGGTGCTATCCTGGAATTAAGCATGGTTTTTTTTTGAATTCCAAAATAGTAATTCTATTACTACAATCCCTTCCAGCATGTTATATTATATGGGACAGGAAAATGGTGAAAGTAAGGATCAGATAGATTTGGACAGATTTGCATCTCCTCACCTATGATTTAATTAAAAACATACTAAATGTCAGGGACTTTATTAGCCATTAGGATACAAAAATGATTAAAACAAAGCTTATGCTCACAAAAACGTTCACAATCTAATAGAGAAGACAGAATAGTAAGCTGATAAAGTCATAAGGAAACAAATGTTATCATGGTAAAAACACAAATTAGTGGCACCTGATCTACATGGCTTGAGGAGAGGCGGGCACCAGAAAGGCTTTCTAGAAAGGAGCACTCAAGCTAAGCATTGTGGATTCACAGGCATTTTGTAGGTGAAGGGAAGGAAGATGCTTTATGTACTAGGATCTACACAGGTGAAGCCAGAAATCTAGAAATAAAACAATCAGTCCCGAAAATGGCAAGTAGCTCCTTAAGTCTGGGCAACGAAAGATGAGCCTAGTGAGGTAAGCAGAGATCAGGAAATAAGGCCTTTATTTAGTATATATATGAAGGATTTGGACAAGCTTCTAAAGGCTATGGAAAGATTGGGAGATTACAAGGCAAGGAGTGTTATAATCAGAGTTAAGCTTGGGGAAGACCACTCTGTCTTCAATGTGGCCAAATAATTGGACCAAAGTCAAAGCCATTAGTTAGGAGAGGACTGGAACAATATGGGCAAGATATGAATCAATCTGGAAGGGCCTAACAGAATAAGGTAAGTAGCATTGAGGATAGGGAAGAAAATGATACATTTGGAATAGAATCAATAGAGTTGGTGTGAGTAGATGTGTAGAAAGGGGAATAGAAAGGAGTCAAAGTGACTTTACTTGAACCATGGAGAGAGAAAGTGGTGTGACTGTTGAGAGCCTGAATTCCAATTTCACCCCTTGGAGCGAGAGCCAGGGTTGGCTGCAGACTACGTGATGTGAACAAGTTAACTTACAACCTTGAGCCTCATTTGCATATCTATAAAAAGAATGATAACAGTACCTATCTCACAAGGTAGTTATTAGGGTTGAGTGCAAAATTTCATATACAGTACTTCTCACAGTGCCTGGAACATGGAAATAATAAATGTTAGCTACTGTTGTTATTAATTGAATAGTACAACTTATGTAAATGTTGACAACATTAGAGAAGAAACATATTTCAGCAGGGTAAGCATGTCAGGTTTAGTTTTGTCCATGTTGTGCTTGAAGCATCTATAAAATGCCAGGATACAAATAGAAATATAGATTTAAGGCTCAGAAGAAACATATAGACTGGAGATATAGCTTTGGGATTAATTAGTATAGAGATGGTTTGTTGAAGACACCAGAGTAGATGTGATCACTAGAGGAAATTTTGTAAAGTAGAAAAGAAACCCTGGTGTAGCTAGAATTCTGGGAGAATGAGATGTAGAGCCTTTGAAATAAATAGAGAAGGAATATTCAGAGAGGGAGGAGGAAAATCAGGAGAAGGAGTCACAGAAATCAAAGAAGGAGACTATTTCAGTAGTGGTCAATGACAAATGTAAAGATAAGGACTGAGAAGCACCCAGTTTGTGAATGCAGTTTCCATAAGGTGTTGGGGAAATAAATAAGGTTGAATGATGTTGGTGAATGATGAATGGAGGAAAAACTAAAAGGAGGGTAAGAATATACTGCTGTTTTAACAAGCTTCACTATGAGAGAGAATAGTAATAACATGGAGAAACAAGGCAAGGTATTTTTGTCTGCTTTATTTTGCTTTACTTCTTAAAATAGAAGAAATCTACGTCTGTTTAAATTTTGATGGGAAAGAGCTAGTAGAGTGGAAGGAATTATTTGTAGATACACAAGCAGGACTTGATATTGATGGTGCATGATTCCTGAGGACTGAGGAGGCAAGAAGGAATAGGATAGGGCTCATCTTTCTTTTTCTTGTCAGAAAGGATTGTGTCTAATTTCCTGATCTGTCTGCAGCACCTAGCACAGTATCTGGTACATGGACGTATCCAATACATGTTTGTCAAACAAACAGATAAATGAGTGAATTAAAGAAGAAATGAATAGATGCAAAGAAAAGAAATAAGGATGATCGTGGTTGCAGATTAATTTTAAGTAATGAGGAAGAAAGTTGTGAGTTTAGCAAGTTGGTCTCTATTTTTTCAGTGAGGTAGAATGGAAAGTCATTGATTGAGAATGAGGGTAATGGCAAGGAGAAAAGGCATGGCTGTTCATTGTGGGAAATGGGAGAAGTAGGGATGGGTAGACTACTGACAACAAGTTCCATTCATTTTTTTAAAAAAATGAACTGGTGTGGTAGTAAATTACAGCTGATCTGAATTTCTTTGTGACATCTAAACACTTTCCAGTAAGTCTGTTCTGGGACTCATTCCCAATAAACCATATTTAGATGAGCCACTTTATTAGCCAGTAGCTAGCTGGCATGGTCCTCAAGGTTGTTTCCTTTGCTGTTGCAGCCAGTGACACACTCACAACAGGTATGATTTCATATTTAGCACTCTATTCCCCTTCACTGAGGCAAGGATCTTATAATTAAAGGCCAGACTGAATCATATTGGATGCAAATCCACAGGGCAGGGATTTCTTCATTTGCCAAAAAATTCCATCTGAAGCCCTAATTCCAAATCAACAGAAGCCAAGTGCCTCAGTACATCCCTTACTCAAAAACATGTGAACAAGGCCAACTTATGAGTAATAACTCTGTCCTCACAATCTTAAACCAGGTCTTTCCTTTATCAACATTCCCTGATGACATGTCTTATGTTCACAGTCCATTTTTTTTCTTTCCCTCAAATATCTTGGCTGTTTCCACTTTATCTTTAAAGAATTCTAGAAACACATTTAGAAGCAATTCAGTTAGCCTTGTGACAAAAGCAACACACTCCATTTTGCACACAGTTCTTGACTTTATTTTGCTACTGACTTAACCTCAAAGGAATGTAATAGTGTGAGGTACAAATGCTCTTAATAAACAGGATCGATCAAGGGTGCTTGACTCTCCTTGTTCATGTGCAAGTATACTGGGTTTTTTTGTGCCTCACTAAAACTATCAGGAGTACTAAAGGCAAAGGCCAGAAAGGCTTTCTCTATCAATCTACCACTCTTCACACTTGAGCATCATGCAGAATGTTTGGTTGTTCCTTAGGGGAGCTCTCCCAACTCAAGAAGTCTGTGTCAGCCACTGGAAATCCAATGCAGACCCAAAATTGAGGCAGGTGGAAAACTGCCTGATCATGGCTTTTAAGCTAATGAATAACAGTTTCTGTTGCTTGCTCCTCCTCAATTCCATCCACTTCCTCAGGATAATCAATCGGGAAAGGTTATTTAATCATACCAGGCTCATTGTTCCCATCATTAACATGTTTTAAATCAGACCAATGCCCATGCATATACCACAACTAGAGAAAGCAATCTTGATTTTTTAAAAAAACATGAACACTGAGGCACCAGAAGAAAGAAAATTCATGTTTTTATATGCGTTGTTAGTCAAAAAACAGAAACTTTTGGGCTGTGATGAAATGAATTATCATCTCAAATAATTTTTAGTGCTCATTAGAAAGATCTTGGTAGCCTTTAAGGAAGGCAGACTAGACTTTTGCAAACTGATTCCTAAATATAAGCCCACTGCCAGGTAGCCCACTATCTTTAAAGAGTTACAGTGGAAAATTATTACAGTCGGAATTCTACATATTCAGTAAGATCATCTTTCTTCTTCAGCTAAAGTGACCAAACACAATTCCAAAAATTAATGCTAGAGTCAAGTTGCTTAGTAACACTGAGCAATATAAAATATTCTTTCAAAAGCACCAAAAATTTATCATAAAGACAACTTGAAAAATGATGATTAGCAAGGAAAAATTCACAAAACCATTTTTCCCAAAGAGAAATAGAAATGTCTACGTTCAGAAGTAAAACGTCTTGGTAAACTGTTATGTAGTACTGCTAGGGGAAATGCTATGCACAGAAGCCTTTGGAATGAGTAGCGATTTCCTTGTATACTACCTGGCCAATATTTTATATTTATTGCCATGTTTATAGTCACTATGAAGATTTGAATGTATTGTATTTTAATATAATACCTTGTAAATTTATATATTGCAAATTTGTTGTTGTCAACATTTATTTTACCCAAAACCCCTGAAGAACAAGACATTTTCCCATCAGTAGCAGAGGTACATCCCAAGACAAATTCTAAAAATAAGGCAACATTGCAGACTCTTCAGAGAGCACAGAGAGTTTTGAAAATCCCCCCAAGTGATTTCTACAACCCTCACAAAACTTCCCCATCCCAGTTCAAGCATCACTGTTTAAATATTTTAGCTTAAATTCTTCAGTTAATATCACATTTGGTAACTGGGCACTGGGGCTCATGCCTGTAATCCCAGCTACTTGGAAAGCTGAGGTGGGAGGATCGCCTGAGCCCAGGAGTTCAAGAGCAGCCTGAGCAACATAGAAATACCCCATCTCTTGAATAAATATATTTAATGCAACAGATTACATGTCTGAGTATCTAACAACATAATCCAGAAAATAATCTGTCCCATTTGCATATGTGTCCATGTGTTAATTAACCTTTATAATAGGTAATATTACTGAGCTGTTATATGTGCCAGGCATGGTGGTGCTAAGGGATCTTCACACATCATCTCATTTGTATCTATGACATAAGTGTAATTTATCCTGTGATTTTTAAAGATGAGTGCTATAAGATTTAGTGATATTAAGCTCATGGTCACCCATTCAAAAAATGGAAGAGCAAAAAGTCTAATTCCTAGAATCTAATCCAAAGTCTTTGATGGCAACACTATTTTCTGCTTTCTCCCACACTTGCCAATGGTATGAACTCTCAGAAATGAGGTGCAGAGATACAGGCTATATCTGCCCAAGAAAAAGGGAACATTGTCTTACATGTGTGACAACTAAATTCATTCATTCATTCATTCCACAAAAATATGTTGAATATTTGCACATTTCTGAATCCCAAGTACTCTTTTAGACCTTGGGAACACAGCAATGGACAAATATGACAAACATTCCTGTTGCATGGAGCTATCTTTCTAAGGAGAAATGGGGAAACATGGAATAAAAAAAAATGCCCATATTATATCAAGTTGTGACCTGTCAGACAGTAGAGAAAAATCAAGCAAATAAGGGAAATAATGAAATGCTGAAATGAGAGGGGTCTAATTTAAATAGGGCAGTCAGCGATAGTAAATAAACAGCCCATTTTCAGAGCATGTTGTTGTATTGAATCCATATGTTTTCCTAATTAAATTTTTAGTAGAACTTAAAAAGCCATGCCTGTTCCCTTATTTATTGACCATGGCTGCTTTCTCACTACACTGGCAGAGCTAAGTAGTTGTGACAGAGATTGTATGGCCCACAAAGGCTAAAATATTTACTATCTAGCCCTTTACAGTAAAAGTTTGCTGACTCCTGAGCCATTCCTAAAGAATTTATTTGTGAAAATAATTATACACTTAGTACATGTACTGGTGTATGATAATCGCTCAATAGCTAAATTATAAATACACATTAAATAAATGTTTGCATTCCACAAAATTGCCAAATGCAGGAAAGATCAAGCTTATCACAGGCAGCCTAAACTAGCAGCTAGTGCATCCCCTGCCTTCATTTTAACTCTTTATCTCCTAAAGAAAATGCTTTCTGTGTTATGTTGGAGCCTGCTTATTTCAGGCTTATGTTGGAGCCCTAAAAATACCAATTTATAATCTAAAGATGCAGAGTGGCATCATGAGAAATAGCCTTCTACAACTGCATGAGTGAAGGAGGAGCAACAAAAGATTGAATGTGACAGCTGACAGATAGGACAGAGCGAGAATACCTGTCAAACTGAGCTTTGTATCTTTTGGGGGCAAATCCCATTTTAGGTTGGTATATATTAACATAGTGCCGATCAATATTCAGTAATAGGAAATAAACTTAGCATAAATCATATTGAGTTAGCATTCCCTTAGCTCTTTATTTTTCCTAAGTTCTTCATAACAAATAGCCAATAATTCTTTATTTCTACAGAATAACAGACTGTTCCCCGAAAAAATTTTCTTCACTGTAATTGCATTCTGCTCTATCAATCGTGTCCTTTTCCGAGAAGGAATCTTTACACATTGATTCTAATTTTTAAATGCAAGTATTTTTTATGCCAAACTTGTTTTAAAAGTTAGAGATAAAAATATGCAATACATATCCTGCCCTTTTACATACCAGGAAAGAAACCAGACACGATATAATAATGACATTTGTGATTAGGAATGGAAATGTAAAATGGCAACATGGAACTCCACAGAGGCAGGACTTAGACTAGCATTCATGAACTGTTTTTCTCATTTGTTTATTCATTCATTTCCTCAATGTTTATTGCACCTACTAAATGCCAGAGCCTCATGTTGCCCTTTGCAGGTAGAGGAGTGGCAACCCTCAAGGAGGCATCATTCTATGGAATAATGAGAGACAATACATAAGTAAGCCAACGAAGGAATAGGATCCTTTCAGCTTGTGACTATTAGCACAAATGAATAAACAGGGAGACATGAGGGAAAGTAACTTGAAGAAGGATTAATATCTACCACTCTCCAGAATTATTAATGTCTCAGAATCTGTTTTTCTTCAATTACATAATAAAGAGAATGGAATACCTGCCTCAGAAATACTGTAAAAGTTAAATAATTCAATAAAGTCCCCGGTTCTGTGTTTAAAATATAAAGTGTTCAATACGATATTATTATTATTTATTATCAAAGGCTTTATCTGTCATTTGGTTAAATACTACACCTTTCCCCAGTGATGGGAAATCTCATCCCCTTAAATTATGGAAAATTAGCTGTCTTTTATTGAGAACCATACCCTATGCTGGTGCATTACCTAAACTACCTCATTTATTCTTCATACCTCTTTGTATTTCACAGATGTATATACTGAGGCTTACAAGGGTGAAATGTCTTATCCAACGCCATAGAGATAGTAAGTGGCAGAACTAGATTTAGATTCCAGCTAGGTCTGCCTCCATAGCCTGTCCCCTTCATCACTATACTAATACTACAAACCAACCCTGACCATATCATCCAAAAGAGACTCTGATGCAGTTAATCATCTGTGTTGAATGTTGGAACTCATAGCCAGGGCCAGCATGGTTTGTAGGCTCAAATTATGTTTTTAGTCAAGTAGTGAAGAACCAGATAAGTGCAAAGAAACTCCATTCAGTCTGCTAGGTTAACACAGAGTGATAAAGCTGGCACCTCTTATCAAGGATGCAGATTTCAAGACAAGATAAAGAATATAACAGCCCCTTATATTAGAAAGGTATAGTACATATTACAATGTGTTTTTATGTTCTCCTTGTAATGAATCCTCATGCCTATATTTTCACACATTAAATGCAGACATTAAGGCTCAAAAATCTTTGAGTAGCAATGGTTTGTAAAGCTGAAACTTAAAACCAAGGCTTCTGATTTTGAGTATCATGTTTAGTTGATCAGAAAGCTAAAATCAGTGGAAAAGGTTGAATTTATGGTTTGCTGAAGGAAAGAAAATGTGCCTATCCCTTGGCTGACTCTATGAGTTCTTTTAGGACAGCTAGAAAATTAGCTCTGTAACTCCAGGCCTGAGCATAGTACAGGCTGTCTCCCTTGGGAGAGACACAGGTGGAGAAGGAGTCCGATGCCTCCCAGGTGCTCCCAGCTCTACGATGAGGGACTTTGTCCAAGAATTTTAGAAGCAAGACAACTAAGTGCCCTCTTAAAAATCTGGGAGCTCTGAGAATTTTACTTCGATTTAAGGATCACCATCACCTCTCTCCTTCTCCATCATTTGCATTCTACATTTTAAAATATCCCCTTTGATTTCCCAGCCCCTATTGGGTAAGCAGCTGAGGAATCACTTATCTGTGTCTCTGTTTACAGTGTCACCCTTACCAGGTGTATAGCCAGAGAAGCACAAGGGAGAAAATAGGCTGTGAAATATCTCCCTTGGGAAAGATCAGTTTCTTCAGAGAAGTGTTACAGCTAGCAGCTCAGAGCCAGCCAAGATGCCCAATTAGAATTCCTAAAAACTAGTTCCAAATGAAAATATAACCAGGAGAGGTAACCATACCCTAGAAAGCAAAGTTAAGAAAATTAAAGCAAGCTATATTAGGGCAGACTTTTCCACAGGCTTAGCTATTTACCAGTAATATACCTAGAAGAAAGAATACTCAGAAAAGGCTAAATAGCAAACTCAGCCCATGGCAGATCAACGGTAGCATTTTTCCAGCATGGCTCATAAAAGAATTCAAAATGACATTTTATTTTCTAAATTTAGATGTTACTGTAATTTGAATCCAAATTCTGCCAGGTGAGTTTTTCTTTCTCAGTGTGTTTTCAAATATTCACCTCCTGTGAACAAGAAAACATCCAAGCTATAGGAGAAAGGCCAACCTCTCATCACTCATGATTACCAGACTCCACAATCAATACTGAAACCTCAGCACTACAGTAGTTGCTAGTATTGCAGGAAGTGTTACATCTAATCCTCAAGTCTAGATGCAAATCTTACCTAGCACACAGCTGTTTTCCATTCTTCAAAGAAGAACCCTGAAATCAGAAACATTTAAAAAATATGTTCCATAAGGACTTAGTATCACAGTGTGAATAGGAATATCTTTGTTAGGTGCAATAGGCATAAACTCTTGTGTAGAAATAAGAGTTAGTTTTTCATTCTCCCTGCTCACCTCCCACATATGACCTCCACCAATTCCAACCTTTAAGCCCAAGTTTTGTTTTTAGGTTTTTCAAATTTCAGGAAAAATATTCCTTCCCAAAATTCAATGCATAATAGTAAAGAGAAAAAGATGATGTTGGAGTCCAATATATCACTTTGATATACCAATGCATCAAAAGTGTGGCTTTTGATCACCAGCATATGAACTTTCTGACATCAGTCTTATCCTCTGTAAAATGCAGATAAAAAGTAGGGCTATTAAGTTTAAGTATAATAAAAAAAAAAAAAGTAGGGCCGTTATGAAGAATATACCAAGCACCTTGCCTGGTATTTCATATATTTTAATTATCTTTCTTCCTTTAATCTGTGAATTCCTATTACTTAGATTAGAATACCTTCAATTTTCATCTAGTTTTTTCCATTCTAGATTAAAATATGTTCAGAAAGCACTGCATAGTTCCTGTCTCATATGGACTGTCATTGATTCTCAGAAAGCAAGGCTCACTATCACTTGGAGCCTCTCTTACACTGAGAAATGTTGGTGCAACTTAGCATTGAACCCCAGTTCCACTAACCAGGACAGCTCAAAGTCCCATCACTTTTCCCACTCTTCATGTGTGTGTGCCTCTCTCTAACTTTCTTCTTGAAAGAAAGTACAAGGCTTTGAGGGTTCATCCCACATCAGAGTGAGAAGCAGAGCTCTGTTGATTTTCCACTGGAAGTACCTTCACATTTGCATTTGGTGATGCTAAGTTATTTTCCTAGAGAATTGAAGGTGTCACAGAGGAAGGGTCACGTCATGTTCTACATAGCTTTATGTCATCCTGTAACTCCTACTGTCATCTGTGCTATGATATCCACCTGATGACAGTGTCAGCTCATGCCCCTACTGGTGCATGCAGCCCCCCTGAGATATAGTTTCCTGTCCCCTCAAATGTCTTGCTCATAAAATAACCCCACCTATCTTTCTCAGCACACTCTAGAATTGTGAATAAAAAACTTTTTTTCCCATTTCACTGGATGTGCCACACTTATAAACTTATATTTTAAAAATCCTGTCTGGATACAGTGACTGTCACCTATAATCCTAGCACTTTGGGAGACCAAGATGGGAAGATTGCTTGAGCCTAGGAGTTCAAGTTTACAGTCAGCTATGATTACACCACTGTACTCCAGCCTGGGTGACATTGATACCTTGTCTGTGAGAAAAACAAAAATAAAAATCCTATGTCACTTTTTTTTTCTTTAGCCCTTCTTCTATTTCCTCAAGCCTTATCAGATACAACCAAAGTTTCTCTATTGTGAATCCCTGCTAATATTTTCTTGAGCATTTTAAATCAGAATAGAGCCCAGAAAACACTCCATAATGCTTGCCAGAAAGGCTATTCTGAATGAAACATTTAGGTTCAGTACTTGACAAGAGAAGTCAAGAACCTATGCATTAGCATCTCTGGGTGGCTTCTTGGCAAGAAATCCACAAGTAATGCACAACACAGAGTATGTCAGTCCACAGTCTCCCCACCATGAATCATCACTCAGCCTTTATTCACTTTTATTACACAGTAACTGACAAGTTGATGTCAAGCCCTTTTGTAGCCCCATCATTCAACTTTTAAGCCCCATCAATGATCTCACTCCATGATATGAAGCACCCCACATTGATTATGTCTTTTAAAAACTGAATGTCAGTTGGGTGCGGTGGCTCACGCCTGTAATCCCAGCACTTTGGGAGGCCAAGGCGGGTGAATCACTTGAGATCAGGAGTTCGAGACCAGCCTGGCCAACATGGTAAAACCCCGTTTCTACTAAAAATACAAAAATTAGCAGACACGGTGGTGCACACATAGAATCCCAGCTACTTGGGAGTTGAGGCAGGAGAATCGTTTGAACCCAGGATGCAGAGTTTGCAGTGAGCCAAGATCACACCACTGCACTCCAGCCTGGGCCACAGAGTAAAACTCCATCTCAAAAAAACAAAACAAAACAAAACAAAAAAACAAAAAACTGAATGTCCAGAGATAAGTCAAAACAAAACAGAATAATCTGCAAGAAGAAATTCCCAGAGCTTCCAATTAGTGTGGAAGCTCAGCTAAATTCAGATTTGTTTAGTTATCATGTCAAGTTCATTCAGCTGGCCCAATTATTGTAACAAAATTTAAATAGTCATTGATCACTTTGCTGAGGGCCATCTGAGAGTAAAATATTCCCAGTTACAGGACACTTTGTTAATATTCAGAAATACTGGAGAACATGGGCAGAGTCCAAGCACAGAATGTATTGTTACCCTGTGAAGAATGGCATTCGAATATTAAAGACTAAATGTTTTGTATTCATTAATAAGAAAATATTTCCAGAAAGAAGTATATTTCTGAAAATGAGAGTATTCCAGCCAGAAGAAATACAAGAACTAGCATATTTTTGCTAATTTAAAGAATTCTAAATCGATGCATAACTCCATAATTATATTTTAACATTTGTGAAAAATACGTATTTACTCAATAATAATTTAACTGTGCTTTGAGTACTTATGTGCCGGGCATATGTACTAAAGACTTCTCCCAACCTTTTGTGCAGTAGAGATGAAGTGAAGGTTTTTTTGTTGATTTACTTTGTGAATGAAGCCAAAAAAGGGTTTTGGCATTATATAAAGTGGGATCCAAAATTGATGAAGAGTCTATTCACAAATTAAAGTTATCTGCTTATAATGCTCTTGAAAATCACTCATTATAAAAGAGACAGATAGTCTTCAAATACAAGTTTAATCATAAGGTTGTCACCATCTGGTATATGACTTTGCTTTTTAGTACTAACAGAGCTTTTTCACAACTTAAGATTGCCCTGGAATTTAGATAAGCTTCAGACAAAAGTCATATGACCTGCCCAGGATCTTCAGGGGCAGAATAGGACTGTGAATCCAAGATGCTGAATGAAATTCCAACTCTTTCTTCTATGCCTACTACATATTGTCATTCAATAAAACATAGAAGGACAAAGCCACAGCCTTTATCTCCAAAGCAAGAGTATCCAGATATTAGCAAGACCCATGAGCATGCACAGAATTTTTTCTGAATCATATATAGAATTAAAATTCAGAATTTTTTCTGAATCAGTACAAAAATTTCGACTAAAACTTCTAGGGAATTGAGGTATGAATCAAATCCTTAAGATTCCCTAGGCAAACTAATAAGCTAATCTCTGACAAATAATCAAAATGTCCCCAGATACTATGTAACCAGAACCTAATAAATGGCATACTATTAACTAGGCTGTGGCCAAAGAAATAAAAGTTTTCATTTTTAAAATTTGATTATTTTTGCATTTTTAATTTTCCTTTTTTCCCTCCCAGGAAATAGATGAGTATGAAGGAGTTCTGTCTCCCTTGTTATGAAATCTTTCTTCTTCCTAATCAGTGCTTTCTGAATGTAGCACTCCTGTTCGGGGCAAAAGCCCCATGATTCCATAGTTACCAGTGATTTCTGGCAACAATATTATGTCTTTCAAATAGTTCATAAGCAATATTTACAGTGATTAAAATTCTTCAACTATTTATGTTGATTTTTGTGATTATCTGGAAAGAAAATGAGAGCTACACTCAGAAAACCTTGGTTCAGTAGCTAGCTTTGATACTTACATGTATAAGCTGTATTGCTTTATTTCTCTGCTTCTCTAAGCTCAGTTTTTACTTTCTCATCAATTAAATGGTAGTGATAACACTTGTCCTACAAATTTCAGAGGAATATGAGCTCAAAATGGTTCAATTACAATAAAAGAACTTTGTTAATTTCAGAGAATTCAGAAACTTTCAGAACTCCACTCAGGATTTGGAGCATTGATGAGAAAGGTGTCATTGTCTCATGCATTTTCTTGACCTCTTAAATGTGTGACTAAGAAATAAAAGAGGCAGATGTTTTAAAAATGATTTTGTGGATATGCTGAAGATGAGGCCACCCCCACACTGTGCACTGGACTATTCACTATTCTAGAACAGTTTCCCTAATTGTCCTCTTCCAGTAAAATTCTCAAAAGATCTGTTTACTACCGCTAACTTCACATCTTCTCCCATTCTGGAAAGCCTGTTTGGAGCAGGTTCAAGAGAGAATGGTTGATATGTTATGTTGAGAATAGCATGTCACTCCTGTGGCCTTCCTCTCAAAAATTCATAACTCCAGTCTAACTATGAGAAAAACATCAGCCAACCTCAACTTAAAGTGCATTCTATACAATACATAATGTGTTCCTCAAAACTATCAAGACCATCAAAACAACGAAAGTTAGAGAAACTGTCCCAGCCCAGAAGAACCTAAGGAGCTGTGACAACTAAAGATAACGTGGTATTCTGGATGGGATCCTGGAACAGAAACAGGACTTCGGGTAAAATGTAAGGAAATCTGAATAAAGCATGGAGCTAACTAACTCCATATAAAAATTATTGACACGGATTTACTAATTGTGACTTATCTACCATACTAATGCAAGGGGTGAATAATAGAAGGACTTTGGTGTGGGGTATATAGAAACTGCATTGTGTTTACAACTCTTCTATAAATCTAATACTATTCTAAAAACAAAAAGGCAATATACAGATGTTAGCTAATAGTTTTGGAACTTGTAGTAAGAGTCATAGCAGTAGTTACAATAATAGTAGTTAGTAATAGAAGATTCATAAGCATGCTAGAAGAGACAACCCAATTAGCCTGTTTCTTCCATGCAGCACACATAGGCAGGGTTGAAATGCATATATAGCCCTCTTGAGGAACTATAATCTTAATTTTAGCAATAAGAAATCTGTCCAATTCACATTTATAAAAGATAACTCCCTGAATAGGATGCTTCTCTAGAGGCTTTATAAAGATGACAAAAGGGTGTGTTGAGAAGGACTGAATCCAAACTTTTGTGAGAGGTTTATGCCACTTATTCTACATGTTTAAATACAGTGTAGACTTAAAGACATATAGCAGAGTTTGGTATCAAAATTTCCAGCTGATATTCACAAAGAAGACAACACTTAGCTAGGGTGGCCAAGGACAAGGCATCAAGCCTAGACCCTCCTGTTCTCATCTACCCTTTTCCTCAACTATCTGTGCCGGCAAGCTCGCTCTCTAAATACTAAATTTTAATCCATTAATTTTTGCAATCTCTTTTGCTTGCCTTCAATACACTCTACAAAAATGGCTACCTGCTTCTGTGTTGACTAAAATGGCTCCACAGAGCCGACATTTTCAGAACTCAATATGCCTGTACCCCTTTTCGCAGCTGTATCTCTCTTTCTGTAGGGAAGACAGAAGGAATGGAAGGCAAGCACTCCACGGAGTGAGACATCACTTTATCATATAAAAGTAATGGCTTTGTAGTGGTTTCCACAAGATTACTAGAAAAAGAGATAGTGCCACTTCATTACGTGGTCTGCAATTGGAATTTGCACATTAAATTACTTCTAGTCCCATGATATACCCACTGTTACACTTCCAGATTGTCGCACATACTTATCTCTGCAAGAACAGTCTTCTCGTCTCTCTTTATCTTAAGATTTTGACTGGACCAGAAAGCCCCTGCTAATGACTTCTCAACCCCAAGTTTATATCAAGGGTTCTTTTAGAACCAAAACACTCCTCTGTATATTAGCAGTTGTCACATTGTATTATAATTGTTCATCAGATTTAAGGTACATGAATGCATTTCCATGTCTCTCTGGATCACTGTCAAATCAAGAACCAGAACATTGACTGATACACAGTAGGGATGCAAATGCATAACTTAGAATGGATGGATTCCTTCCCAATCGAAAGTATAGTATAAGATCATTTTTACTCAAAGATTGTGTCATGCTATTTCTCAAGGACCTTTAAATCTTAGGGCAGAGGCTGCTGTAAAGAAGCTGTCTTTCATATCACCATACACCCTATGCGCTACTCTGTCAAAAACGTCAATGCTTAAAAACAATGAGGTTCTTAAGATGTATTTCAAATCTACATTTATGTCACATTCTCAGGATAAGGAATAATAGCAGAAATAAAATTTCAAAAACCACGATGAAATTACATGAGTATAAAAGACAATCTTCAGGATATTTCTTTTCTAAGTGTTTGTTCTTTATACTGAATAAGAGCTGTTAAAATCCAAGCTACAGCTACGGTAAAAACTTGTGAACATTTAAAAAAGTGATTAAACTAAATAAAAAATTTGAAATTAACTAAAAAAAGGCATGAGTAGGATTAAATATACTCTCTGAAACCTCACAGGAGGTATAGTTTCCTCTGGGTAAATACTAGAAACATCATTTGTTCCTTTTCACATTTCCTTAACATTTAACAAAAAATTGAAATGTATTAAGGACTCATTTTATTATTGACCTAATCTCCATTTAAGAGAGTTTAAAAATTTTAAATAATATATTCTTGCAAAAACTCTCTAACAATAAAGCAGAGTATTAAAGCACAGTAAATTATCATGGTTACACATTATTATTATTATACTTTAAGTTCTAGGGTACATGTGCACAAAGTGCAGGTTTGTTACGTATGTATACATTTGCCATGTTGGTGTGCTGCACCCATTAACTGGTCATTTACATTAGGTATATCTCCTAATGCTATCCCTCCCCCCCCCCTCCCCCCACCCCATGACAGGCCCCAGTGTGTGATGTTCCCCTTCCTGTGTCCAAGTGTTCTCATTGTTCAATTCCCACCTATGAGTGAGAACATGTGGTGTTTGGTTTTCTGTCCTTGCGATAGTTTATTGAGAATGAACAAACTCAAAGAACATGAACTCATCCTTTTTTATGGCTGCATAGTATTCCATGGTGTATATGTGCCACATGGTGTTTGTTGAGAATGAACAAACTCAAAGAACATGAACTCATCCTTTTTTATGGCTGCATAGTATTCCATGGGGTATATGTGCCACATTTTCTTAATCCAGTCTATCATTGATGGACATTTGGGTTGGTTCCAAGTCTTTGCTATTGTGAATAGTGCTGCAATAAACATACGTGTGCATGTGTCTTTATAGCAGCATGATTGCCCTGGCCAGAACTTCCAGCACTATGTTGAATAGGAGCGGTGAGAGAGGGCATCCCTGTCTTGTGCCAGTTTTCAAAGGGAATGCTTCCAGTTTTTGCCCATTCAGTATATTAGCTGTGGGTTTGTCATAAATAGCTCTTATTGAGATACATCCCATCAATACCTAATTTGAGAGTTTTTAGCATGAAGTGTTGTTGAATTTTGTTAAAGGCCTTTTCTGCATCTATTGAAATAATCATGTGATTTTTGTCGTTGGTTCTGTTTATATGCTGGATTACGTTTATTGATTTTAGTATGTTGAACCAGCCTTGCATCCCAGGGATGAAGCCCACTTGATCATGATGGATAAGCTTTTTGATGTGCTGCTGGATTCGGTTTGCCAGTATTTTACTGAGGAATTTTGCATCGATGTTCATCAGGGCTATTGGTCTAAAATTCTCTTTTTTTGTTGTGTCTCTGCCAGGCTCTGGTATCAGGATGATGTTGGCCTCATAAAATGGGTTAGGGAGGATTCCCTCTTTTTCTATTGATTGGAATAGTTTCAGAAGGAATGGTACCAGCTCCTCCTTGTACCTCTGGTAGAATTTGGCTGTGAATCCTTCTGGTCCTGGACTTTTTTTGGTTGGTAGGCTATTAATTATTGCCTCAACTTCAGAGCCTGTTATTGGTCTATTCAAGGATTCAACTTCTTCCTGGTTTAGTCTTGGGAGGGTGTATATCTCCAGGAATTTATCCATTTCTTCTAGATTTTCTAGTTTATTTGTGTAGAGGTGTTTATAGTATATTCTGATGGTAGTTTGTATTTCTGTGGGATCAGTGGTGATATCCCCTTTATCAGTTTTTGTTGTGTCTATTTGATTCTTCTCTCTTTTCTTCTTAGACCTATGGTTACATATTTTAAACTAATTCCTTCCATGCCTGAATGTATTCAAGTTTTTTCTTAGGGCCACTTTGTGTCACATAGTGCACTAAATCTCTGAGAGTAGGGAAATGAAGAAATTTACCCATACCCTGAAGGAGTTTACTATTTATTGGAGAGATGAACAAGTATAGGTCACTGCAATGAAATGTTTGGGAATGATGTCAAATTATGCCTGGAGGCACTGTGGAAATGCACAGGAGAGATACTAACCTTGAAACAGTTGCTCTTCTCCAACACGATGAAAGTTGCTCCCTTCACTGACATTCAGTGAAAAAAGGCAAGTAGATGTTACTTGTGGATTCACCATTTTACCTGACAGTTGTAGGGAAAGATAAAGGTAGATGAAATTCAACCTTTCTTCTGAAATTTAGCAGCAGTAAGTGTTGTTTGGTTTATAATTGAAGAAGTTAAGTGTTTGGGTGATCATAATGGAAATAACATCATAGAAATGTTACCAAAAACGCAAGAAACGTTCATGGAAAGGGCAAAGTATAAAGGAAGCAGCATGACCTTTGTCTTAAGTAGACAGATTTGAATCACAGCTCTGTCACTTACTACTCATGTGTCTATAGACAAATCATATAAATTACCTAAACCTCAATTTCTTCATATGCAAAATGAAAAGAATACTAGCTTACTCATGGAATTACTATAAGCATTAAATAAGATAATGTTTATATGGCATTTTTCAGATTACCTGGGCCATCTTAAAGGACTAAAATGTGATGGTATAGATCTAATTGTAAATTAAACTAGGTATTTCAATGTAGGATGCTTTACCCCTGAGAGGGAGTCGGAGAATGTTGACAAGTGTGAAGCAGTGATCTGATTTCAGAGTGCCTGGAGTACCAAGCAGAGAATAAAGGCAGGGATATGGTTCATAATGACAAAGATCATGGTGATGATGACAGTGAAGATGATAATCACTACATCTCCTTCCAAAGCTTAGAACATTTATCACTTTGATTTCCTATGACCAATTATTTACTTATATATATATTTTAAAGTCTACTTAGGAAAAATCATGTTTCAGTTAACCCCTTTGCTAAGTAGACCCTCTTTGGCTCTAAAAGAAGTCAGAATCTCTGGAATGTCTTACTTGGTATTATATGAACCAATGTGAAATCACATATTCTCACTGAACAATTTTTCTACTCCTAGTGGTAAAATATGTAGCCTTAATATCCTACATGCATTGAGTCAGAATGAAGCTCAGTGACCAGTGAGCAATCTGAGATATTGACCTCATCCTACCTATTGTCTTACTTCCTGTGCATTGCTTATACTTAGGAGTGGCTTCAGCATTAGGTAAAATTCCAGCATTTGCTTTCTCTCTCTTTCACTTCCCTTTAACCTGAAAGAGTGCAAAAGCTTTGAATTCAAGCTCACTTGGATACTAATCCCGGCCCCAAGACTCTACAGCTTCCACCAAAGTACTTAACAGCCTCTGTACCTGTTTTCTAATTTGAAAAAGTAGTGGGTACAATACCTATTTTAGGAGGTTTAAAACTTCTTAAACATGATAGCAAATAACAGACACCTTGGATAGTGTCTGGCACACAGCAGTCACTAAGCATTCAATAAACACTGGCTTTTTTGCATTATTCTTTTCATGCACTGTTACCTCATTTGATTTAGGAGGGCAATGTTGGCTCCATTTTACAGATGAGCTATAAGATACGTTAAGATAATTTATTAGGCCACACATAGGGTAAGTAAAGAAGGGATTTGACCCTAAGTCTCCTAATGCTTGCCACAGACACTTTTGGTGCCCTGTGCTAACTTCCTCTTACAAGACTGATTTCAGCCATAGCTGCAGTAGATGGTTCCTGCAGTGGGAAATATCCCACTTCAGGCATCCACTGTACCATTTGTCTCTCCTCTTCTTGGTCTCAAGTGTCTCTCTAAAGGCCCTAGGAGTTTTCAGGCAAGAGAATCCTGGAAGTACACAGGAGTTAAAGTCCTTAACAATATCCTTTAATGAATGGACACTGGCATTCATTCTCTTACTTCTGACAGATAATTCTCAATTGCATTACTTGAGCCAGAGTTGGCTATAGGGGGAGCTATCTCAATAACACACCCTACTTTGGCTTTTCCTTGTCTATAGCATTCTAATTAATAACCCTTAATCCTGCTTCCTGGGATCACCCCCCCAATAAATGACCTGCACCTAACTCCTTGTCTCAGACTACATTTTGGGAACTAAAGGTTTGGGTGAGAGAAGAAAGGGTGTTTTGTTTTGTTTTGTTTTCATTTGTGTTTGTACAGCATTTCTCTCTATTTCTCCCTAGGTCACCAAGATGCTGGCAGTGGTTGTAATTCTGTTTGCCCTTTTATGGATGCCCTACAGGACTCTTGTGGTTGTCAACTCATTTCTCTCCAGTCCTTTCCAAGAAAATTGGTTTTTGCTCTTTTGCAGAATTTGCATTTATCTCAACAGTGCCATCAACCCGGTGATTTACAATCTCATGTCCCAGAAATTCCGTGCAGCCTTCAGAAAGCTCTGCAACTGCAAGCAGAAGCCAACAGAGAAACCTGCTAACTACAGTGTGGCCCTAAATTACAGTGTCATCAAGGAGTCAGACCATTTCAGCACAGAGCTTGATGATATCACTGTCACTGACACTTACCTGTCTGCCACAAAAGTGTCTTTTGATGACACCTGCTTGGCTTCTGAGGTATCCTTTAGCCAAAGTTGATTCATGAATTAGAAGAAAATGGATGACAAAGAAAATGAGAATCTGTGCAGTCATCAACAAAAGGGAGAACATGGCCAATAGTCATATGTGAAGACAAAGCAGATCAGTCTTTGTCAATGCTCTAACAAGTCCTGGCCCTAGATACTTTAACCCATGAGGATGATTCAGACTTTCCTTCTTACAAACTAGTATCACTAAAAATGGAACAGATCTGTGAAACAGCTAAATGATGGAAACTTAAAGTTTAGCCCTTTTCATTTAACTTAAGAAATTCACCATATTTTCTGGACTTATAGAGTTTCAATAAAATCTAGACATCAATTTACATTATTCATAGTAACCTTATCAAATGTCACTTTTCAACTCCCCTAATTTATTTATACATTCGATAATTTGACAACATGCAGATTTTTAAATGTTTGCATTTAGTATTCATTTTAACATAGTACAGGGCTAGTTCATGAATATCTGAAATTAAAGGGAAAAATACTACAGAAACATTTTATTTATTGAGTAAAAATAAGATTTTAGACATACATGTTAACTGTATTTTAAAAACTGCCATAATGTTTATAAAATTCTGAGATGATTTTTATATCTTAGAAGGTAGATAATCATCATTCAACTTTAAAATAAACCTCAAAATATCTGAAATTATTAATTAAGGAGAAATGTAGATTTTAAGATAAATCCAACTCTTATCAACTCTTCCAGCCTCCCACATGATGGGTGGAAAAAGGTAAAAACCCAGATTAAGTAACTGTGAAGATACAAACTAACATACAATTAAATTTGAAAAGTATAGTCAAGACAAAAGTATTTAGAATTAGATTTTGCCTCTTCTCATGATGCTTTTAAGCAAGAAAATCTTTTTGAACATTCTTGTTAATAAATTACTCAGCCATGTCAAGCAAATCATTCAAGCAAAATCTAGCTCAAAAGTCTGAAACATTCTCAAAAGCTTCGTTGTTATTCTAAGTCAGCCAAAATCCTGGTATCCCTCTTCCAGATGAAGAGCTCCCACTGAGAATTGTAGTCTATGGATTTTACTTTGGCTGCAATTGTCTTTCTTTCCTATCTGCTTGTCGTTTGTAGGTTCCTTTTTTGTTTTTCTGAAATGCTAGTGATATTTTATTTACAGATTCTAAAAGCAATGCAAAATTCTGTTGGCTTTATTTTCAGCAGAGTTAAAACTGATTTCATCATATTATCAGTATGTCATCTTTATATTTATGACTGACATCTGCTATTCCAGTGATTATTGGAGACTTGTGAATGAATCTGTCCAGGACACTTGTCAGTTCCTACCTGAATCTCTTACCTACTGAGATTTGGCCAACCAGAATCTCCAAGGGCAAAAATTGTCCTTGGTGATGGTTCAGTAGTCACTGATTTTTAAGGAGTAGATCAAAAAGTACCCATACCTTTACACGCCCATAGGCTGTCATTTTCCCTCTCCAGCCTATATCCCTATTTTATGGACTTTTCTAGAACCTAATTGCTAATAATAATTACGCCTCCCCATCTTCTTAATGAAGAATACACCATTCTACTTCTGAAACTTGTTTTTATGTGCTGTTTCATGGAGACTCTGCTATCCAGAACCTCATTCTAGAGTATGCTTTTTTTTGAAAATTGGCCTTATCTACTCCAGCAAGACATTTTTATCCTGTTACTATAACAGTAAATGAATGCAAGCAAATATTTGCAGGAAATACCCTAAAACCCTACCTGCATGACAGTAAGCAATCTATGTTAACTGACTTTTTGTTCTGGTATAAATATTAATCTTGGCATCGTATAAATAGAGCACCATAGTGACCCAACCCCAAATCACACAAGCACATGTGTGTTTATAAACACATACCCACACGTTCATAAATTGGTAAAAAAGGGGACTGGAATATATGAGATTTTTTCATTACAGAAAGGAACTAATATCATTGAGCATCTACTATGTCTCAGGTATGCTGGTAGGTAGTCAATCAACATTTTCTTCATCACAATTTCACTATGGCTGTGATTTCTCTGATGATTAGACCAGTATTCCTGTGACCTAATTCCTAATCAATAAAAAGTTATGGGTTTTGCAGAATGATTATATCAGGTGTTAAAAAATACAATTAGTTTAACATGATATACACAGAATACAAAGATGCTCTTCTTTGGAAATTTAATGTATGGGCTGAATTCTTCCACTTTAATTTTTAAAAAGTTATTTCTCAAAAATCTGTTAGTTTTAGACCACATGGGAAATCCATAAGAACTCAGTTCATAGTGTTTTAACTCTAAAGCAAATGCCATTTTAAAATTAAATGTTCCTATGTAATGTCCAATAGATATTTGAATTTACACAGAAGAGATATAACTTTTTAAAATATTCTTTATCACACTATACTCAATCATAAAATATTTCCATAAATAATCAAAACTTAATATACCACCAAATGAGAAATAAAGAGCTAGATTAAAATTTGCTGGTGAAATGAAGCAATGTTATTAACAGCCCTCCTTAATAAAAATTCCCTGTGTTCTTTTGTTACTTCCAATTTCATTAATTGCTGAGGGTCTTTGGTTAGATCTCACACCTGAGGTAATTGAGTAAAGGGCACAGATCATGAATAAAATGAACAAACATAAATTCCCTCTTAGGATCTAAGGGCTGTGAGTATATTTCTAGACCTTAACTTACAAGGCAAATATTCTAAATGCTGAAGAAAAATAAGACAAGTCCAAACTCTACAATCATTCTTAAACAAACTGAATGCACAGAACAATATACCGTGATAATATACCAAAATAAATGGCTGATTTGGCTAACCAATTAGCAATGTCAAAGGAAAAGCTATAGCCATAAAACTTAGTTTAGTGCAACTAAGTCTTAATGGATATTTGAAGTGTTTTATTTTCAGAAGGCTATGTTGGAATAATAAGAATAATAAGTCTTAGTAAAAGTTGGGTTGACATAGTTTTGGTTGGCTCTTCAAGAATAAAAGAATTTATATCATTCTAAACTATGTTAAACCTGTAAACATGATAAAGAGAAAATATTAACTTTCTGAAGGAAAAGATTTTATGTGGTTAACCCGTCAATGTATAAGTTCTATAAATATTATATTTAATATCATCTTTACTTCTCAACTGCAATTAAAACAGGGATTGGAATATTTATATATGAAGTAGGGAAACTCAATGTGAATGAGAGTACACCTAAGGGGAACTAGTCAGTTCCAGAGTCAAGAAAAAATGTTTTCAAATGTTTTAAGTCACTCATTCCCCTAGGGCGAAGCAAACATGAATATCTCCAGCAATTTATTTTTTATGTATCCTTAGCTGTCTACAATAAATAGCCATCAAAACCAAGATTTGACTGAGTCAACAAGCTTTCAGAATAATACACATGAAGAAATCTTACACAGCTCTGTGGTCATAAGTATTTTTCTCTCTCTTCCCTCTCCCTATCAAACTCTCATCACTCCTCAATCATCACTTTCCTCATAGCAGGAAGATTCATCTAACTTCATTCAAGACTAAACCTGGACATGAAATATCTTAAGTAAAAATACAAAATGTTCTTTCAAACGTATTTATGTATAAAAATATGTCATTGTTTTACAAACTTTCATTTTCATGAAATCACTTTTAAACATAGAAAAACTGATGCTTTAAATTAGAGTTCTCTTTATGTCCTCATTGACATGGTAGGAATCATGTACAGAGTTGAGAAGTTGGCATTTTAGAGGTTTCGGTCAGAAACTAATCAAAAAACACTCAATATGTGCAAAATTGCTGCAGAAATTTGTTTCAGCAGACAAACTCTCCCCTTTCTTATGAAGCTCACAATCCTACGAGAAAAAGAAGACCAACATGACATCACCTGAAGATATAACTGTTTGGCAATATTTAGAATACAAATCTGAGATGTCAGAAATACAATTTAAAGAAGCAATTGTTAATGGTCCATTTGAAATATCATAAGATGACTTTTAATACAAGGATCAATTTTACATGTTCTCATTCTACTTTATGGACTCTAAAGAGAAGTATCTGTTAACTTAATTCTTCACTGATTACACAGGAAAATAAGGTCAGATAAGACCCTGTACTATTTTTCTGATATGTTCAGTCTATAAGTATAATCTCATCACTCAACAGCAAACCTCATTTACAGGAGTTTCACATCGGAGAACAAATTTTGTTACTGACATGCTTAACACCAAATGATGACAATGCTGACATAAACTAAGTCTACAGGGTTCTGCTTCTAATATTCAAATACAGTGCTCCTCCGTATCCTCCGGCGATCCATTTCAAGACCCCTAGTGGATGCCTGAAACCGTGGATAGTACCAAACTCTGTATATACTATGTTTTCTCGATCTGATAATCAAGATGGCTACTAAATGACTTGCAGCAGGCAGGCAGAATGCACAGCATGAATACACTGGACAAAGAGAGGATTCACATTTTGGGTCAGATGGCACAAGATTTTATCATGCCACTCTGAATGCCTCTCAATTTAAAACGTACACATTGTTTATTTCTGGAACTTTCCATGTAATATTTTTGTGTAGAGGTTGACTGCAGGTAACTGACACTGCAGAAAACCAAACCAAACTGTGTATAAAGGGCAACTATTGTAACCCTCTTTTGATAAGAGGGATCATGAATGTCTGTGTACAATGTTGTTGGGTCTATTTACATTCTTCTACACCAAGCACATTCATGATAAAGCCAATATAAAGTTATTAATCCATATTTTGGAAATGACATCTGGAAAAATAAAAGAGCTAAATGAAGTAGTACAGCTAAAACAGTACATTGTCCAGAATTTTCAAACCTGGATCCAGCAAGGAAACAAACGATACTTTTAATGGCCAATAAACAGTGAATTCACACTGATTGCCTGCCTGGCCTCACGAAGAAGCATCTGAGTTAAGTCCATACTACAGGCTCTCAACTGGAATAATGGAAATGAAAGTACTTTGTAAATTATAAAAGTTAAAAGACTGGGATAAAGAGTGGAGTCAACTGGAGCTCTTCCAGTGTATTTGAGCCCTGAAGCAACACCCTTAAATTGTTATTTCATTCCTCACAGAATAATGAACTTAATTCTTGTGCATGTGGCTGTTCTCTGACTTCCAGAAAAGAGAGAGTATGAACTTCCTCAAAAATGCTATGGACTGATATTGATAAAGATGGAGGCTTTTGAGAAAATAAAAAGAAATAAATACAAGGGAGCAGAGTAAGACTCCATCTAACCAGAGATCTGAATTCAGAAGTCAATAAGAACATTATATTCCTGAAATGGCACAAGATGCCCTAGTAAGGAGGCCAAGTATTTAATCCCTAGCTAAGAATAATAAAACACTCCTGCTTTCATATACATAAGAGTTACCTGGGAGCTTATCTTAAAATGCACTTTCTTTTGGTCTTGCCCTAAAAAATTCTCATTTATTAGATGATTTTGATGCCTATAGTCTTCTGAGCACACCTTGAAAATCACTGAGTTCAGGCCCTCAGATAGAGCCTTCAAGGCTCTTACTTATTACATAATTCTTAATAAGCAACTAAACGGAAAGATCCTTGAGGGTATGTCTATTTCATCTTTGTATTCCACAAATTATCTAAACTATTATTTAGTTAACTATTATCTATTGGATGATATCCCTAAATATCTGTAAAATGAATCAATCAATCCCAGCTCAGAAATACATTCTAAACTTTTGATAATACCCAATTTGCCTATAGATCTATCTTCACAATCAGATAACTCATTGTGCTTGTTTTATTTTTTAAATAGTTTTCCTGGCTCATTGAAAGGCACTGCATGAAGTGTGCCAGATGATGGTCAGAACAATCCCTTATGTATGTAACATGCATGACAATTTCAATGGTACTCTCATGTCCATCATCCAATTTAATAATGAGAAAAAGGAAGACTAAAACATTGTTTCTGCTTTCAAGGAGATTACAATTTAGTGATAACATATTAACACAGAAACATGCCAGAAAAAGAAGAACACATAATTGGAAGCCAAATTGTATGATTTCAGACTATAAACAGCTTAGTTCTTCAGAGGGAAGGGGGCTTCCGTGGGGCTTGGAGTCATTAAGGAGGGCTTTGTAGAGAAGGTAGAACGTCCTTCAAGGATAGATTTGATTTAGATAGTTAAAGAAAAGATGAGCCGTGTGAGAAAAATAAGATGAGTAAAGAAAAGGAGACATAAATAAATCTTAAAGCAGGGCTCTTGATATTAAGAATGTATATCCAGAGCAAATCCAATTCATCAGGGATTAAGGAAGGCAACTAGTCCAAAAAAAAAACCTGACAAAGGAAGTAAGGGACCAACCTGTACTTATATTTGGTGAGGAAATGTTCACTCACACACAAGAATATAAAGTAGAAATGTATATAAATCTGCTATGTTTATTTTCTAAACTTTGTGAATTTCATTATCTATAGAGAATACAGTATACTATTTGTCTTATGTTGTAATTCTGAAAGTATTCTTATAGTCCTAATTTTCCAAGTGAAAAATATGTGTATATTTTTTTCTATATTATATTGTCATCATATGTTTAAAATATTTATATATGTGTATATTATTCAGGGGTCCTAAAAGACTCTGGATTTATCCAATTATGCTACATATAGAGATCAGAGCTAGCTCAGGGACCTAGGCCCTTCATGAACCTAAGCTTCGACATTAAATATGAAACTGAGAAACATGTAGTGATTAGCTTCAGGCTACTGTGATAACATTGTTGACTTGCATGTTGCTTATGATGTGTCTTGGAATATTTTGGCTTCCTTCTATCAGCTTTAGAAAGTTGTATGCTGACTCACTTCATCATTTGGGAATTAATCGTTGTGTCCTTGTGGGGCAAACATTCTTTTTTAAGAAAGTGCAGTATTATGTGCTTTACTGTGAGAAACTGTGTGTCTGTTCCAATATTGTATGGTGAGCAATAAAGCATCAAAATGAAAGACCTGGCTCTTTAGCTTTCTTTTTCTTCCAAATTATTTCATTTTTGGTGTGATTGGACCTTAAATCACTTGCCCCAAAGACTTCATTTTAATTCAGTGCCACTCACATGTACCATTGGTGGTTCTTCGAAATAATGGTAAGTAATACACAAATAGACATTTTAATTTTAATAATAAATTGAATGTGTCCATCCCATCCACTCCACTTAACTTCCCATTCTACTGATACATTTATTCTAAAAGGTGAGATAACGTAGACGAATCTATACAAATAAACCAGTGGGGTAGTAGCCACTTGCAGTTCCTCATGCCACATCTCCTCTTTGGTCCCATGATTTCAGGACAGCTATGGTAGACCATTCCATATACATTGCCATTCTCTCATCTTCAGCAAACTAAAGTAGCAGAGTTCTCCCAAGCTGTGTTACATCACTCCATATAAGCACAGGTAGCCAAAGATTTCAAGGGAGTTAATGCCTCTAAGGACACCAATCAAAAAGTGGGAAATAAAAACCAATAGAAAAATGTTCCAGGCTCTTATCTTCTAATGGAATATTTCTGAGGCATCTTCAAAATGATTCTTCAAAAGGTCCTCAGCATTACTGAGCCCCCATTCTTCATACTGGAAACCAACTCACATACCCTTCACCAACTTTTCCTCCTTCCTTGTCCCACTACTTGAACTTCCTCACTTTCACAAAGTTGAAAATATTGTAGGTTGAAGATGCATTTAATACACCTAAACTAGTAAGCATTGTAGCTTAGCCTAGCCTGCATTAACCATGCTCAGAACACTTGCAGTAGCTTATAGTTAAGCAAAATCATCTAACACAAAGGCTATTTATGAAAGAGTGCTGAATATCTCATGTAATTTATTGGATACTGTACCAAAGTACAGTTTCTACTGAATCTGTATTGCTTTCATACCACAGTAAAGTCAAAAAATCATAAGTATTATGAGTCAAACTATGGAAAGTCAGGGAACATTTGCATTTCCAATCAGAAGTTGCTTTCTAAACTATTGAAGAAGTAACATTGCATATGTATGTCAGTTAAAATACTTTTAATATAGCACAAATTTCATGAATTGCAGAAAAAAATAGTTGTTTCTCTATACTCCTGAACCATAAATGATCTTGTCATTTCAACTCAACTTTGTTCAAATTCTCCCCTGTGTAATTTATAAGTATTTTACTCTTAGAATATAATAATTACATCTGTAAAATAGAGATAGAAACACATCTAATTCATGAATGAATTATGAGAATTAAATTACATTATATTTAAAAGTAGTTACAAGATATAAGGCCCATAGTTTGCACTCAACATTTCCTAACAATTACTAATCAGACTCAATAAAAGGAATTCCAAACATCTGAAGCCATAAATACTCATTGAGAAATGCTGGGTACAAGGCACCTTTCTTAGTGCTACAATAAGACAAAAGAGGAAATAAGAATTGTCCTCAAGAATCTTACAATCTGGCCGAAGAGACCAAATACAAACATTTTAAATTTAGGTAACAGTACAAGGTTTAACTAGCAGTCTAAGACACCAAGAGAAGAAAAAAGGAAGTACCTGATAAATTCCCCAATCATTAACATAAACAATAATGGTCATGAAATTTCAGAAGAGAGAGATAAATTACTCCAGTCTAAACTAGAATCTTACTATTTTACCTGCTACAACAAAATACCAGAACAGGGTAGCTTATAAACAACAGCAATGTATGTCTCACAGTTCTAGAGTCCAGAAAGTTCAAGTCCAAGTCACTAGTACATTTGGAGTCTGGTGAGGGCTGCTTCCTAGGTTCACAGATGGTACTTTCCTGTTATGTCCTCACATGGCAGAAGAGCCAAAGGAGCTCCCTTGGGCCTATTTTATAAGGATACTAATCCTGTTCATGAGGGCTCCATCCTCAAGATTTAATCATCTCCCAAAGGCTCCACCTAATACTGGCACACTGGTAATCTGATTTCAACATATGAATTTGGTGGTGGTAAGGAGCCACAAATCTTCAGATCATAGCAGCTAGCAAGAAAAGACTTTGAGGAGGCAGTGAGATATGTGCTGAATGTTAAATGGTAGTAAAATATGAAAGGGCAGAGAAGGTATGGGGTGGAGTAGACAGAAAAGGAGACATTCAAAAAATGCCTGGAGCTAAAGCAATGAGAAGGAATAAGATGGTGTGGAGACAGACAAATGAGATAGAAACTGGAAACTTGTTTACCATAGAATATCAAGAGTGGAATAGTCTAAAGTCAGGTAATGCTCATTAAAAAAAGGAAATTTAGGGCCAGATGCAGCGCTTACTCTTATAATCCCAGCACTTTGGGAACCAAAGGCTGGAGGATCACTTTAGCTCAGAAAATTGAGACCAACCTGGGCAACATAGTGAGATCCCATCTCTACAGAAAATTTAAAAAGTTGCCAGGTATGGTGGCATGTGCCTGTACACCCAGCTACTCAGGAGGCTGAGGTGGGAGAATAGCTTGATCCCAGGAGGTTGAGCCTGCAGTGAGCCATGATTGCACCACTGCACTCCAGTCTGGGCAACCAAGTGAGAACTTATCAGGAAGGGAAGGGAAGGGGAAGGGAAGAAATTAAGAAAAAAAAAGAAAGAAATTTAGCTGGGCTATGTCTTACTTTCAAACTAAGATATTTTTTCTGAAAATATAAAGCATGATAATAATAACACTTTTTGCTTAACTTTTTTTCTGGTTTAGAATAATGGTAGTAGTATCTTGGCAACTTTTCTGTAAATCTAAAATTATTCCAAAAGAACATGTTTACTAAATAAGTAAATGTTGGTAATAGAAGTCCAAAAGAAAAGTAGTTTGATCTAGAATATTTCTCCTATAAGGCCCCAGATTATTTTGGCACTAAAGTTTTTTTAAATTAACCAAATGGCAAAATTATTTAAATTCTCTTTTCAAAATGACTAACAATGTTCATAATTCTTAAATCATAATTCGAGTGCAGCAGGGCTTTTATTGCAAGGATCTTTTTGAATGACTATCCCTTGAGTCAGTTTCATATTTTCTTATGTAACAATATAAGCCAGAAAAGTCCATCTCAACCCCAAATACACACACACACACACACACACACACACATATTGCCAAATTACAGAATTTTCAGAAGTATAAATCATAGGAAGCAAAGGGTCAACACAAACATCTTTCTTTCTTCACTTCATACACACATTTACTCACCAACTAAAATATATAACCTACCTACCACTCATGACTTTGGTTATGCTTCTCCAATATGAAATGGATACCAACTGACTCCATTTCATTAGCAGTTTCTAATTTCATTTCATTAGCAGTTCCTAATGACTCTGGCTTTGCCAAGTTATCCTCAGAGAAACTCCGTCACTGATAATTAAATGGATTTCAACTTTTACCCTATACTCCATACCTTGAATGTTAAATGTCTCATGCCCTTGGCTTTTATGACAGGTGACATGGTTGTGACAACTTCTAACTTTTAAGGAAGACTAATTCTTGAGCTGAAAAAACTCTGAAAAATAGGCAATAATACCAACAATTAGAATAGTTGTTTGTTTAGCTTCTAAGTCCTATTTGTCATGGTTGGATAGATGCGTACAAAACTATTTTGAGACATTACCCCAACAGACAGATAAAGAGAAGAAAAATAGAATTTTAAAAAGATCAATGAGAAGTCTTCCAAATAGCATATTCTGGGTTAGATTTATTGGTGGAATGGTTTTTAAGAGTTTAATATTCAATATTTCATGTGAGTACCATTATTTCATTCACAATCAGTCATTTTCTTGGGGAGGAATGCAATTGGCCACCAGAAGGATCTGAGACAATTGAAAGAATCTGTCCCTTTGCTTGGAATATTGAACACATTTTTTTAATGCCAAGATATTAAGGATGTGAAAACACTGATTTCCATGGCCAGGTGGCAAACTACAACTTGGGCAAATTGGGTGGTTGCTGAGTTTGCCATTACTTCTTGATCATCTAGGCTATATCTCATAATGCCCTTCTGCCTGCTGATCAGAAATGGCAATGAAGATGATTAGTATAAAATGCTGTTCTTTAATTTCTTACGTGAGTTGCATATATTTGGGATTTTTATCAAAATTTAATATTGCCATGGATTATGATTGACATGATATAGTCAAATAGAAGAGCTAGAGGGTTTGGGACCTAGCATCAAAACTGCTGCCTACATGAAGCAGACACTAAGAAGAAAGTGTTGAGGTGATGGTCATCTATCTGTGGAAGTAGAGAAAGAATTCAGTCCAATAGGGAAAACGTCAAACACATAATCAACTGAAGGCAACAAATAAGTAGTCAGATGGAGACCATTTATAATTCCAGGGAATTCTCCAAGACTAAACAGTGTCTGTGCTTAAAACAATTGACTGTGCCTTCTGAGAATGTACAATTAGTAAGCATTTCTGTCTTGGTTTTATGTGCTTTGTATAGAGGTGATGTCTAATGGCCCTCTCTTCCTCTCCTCAGCCTTGAGTTTTATTCTCCTCTTCCAAACCATCTCAACCCCTACCTCATGCCCAATATACAACTCAAAGAGGTAAAACTTGAAGATGGGGGTGAGAATATTTGTTTCAAACATTTCTTGGTAATAAAATATACCAAGCATTTAATAATTTTCTTTTCTTATATTGAGTCAAAAGTGCCTGCTCCAAAACCTCTGGGACAAGCTGCTGCATCAAAATGTCACAGGAGCTACAAGCTTATTTACCATGATGGCCTCAAGGCAGCTTTACAATGTCTTCTGATCTTTCTCATCATCTTTCTCTTTCTTCTTCTCTACCTCCTCCTCTACCATTATTTTCTTCCTATTCATTCTCTTTCTGATCCTTCACAGAGTGTTATTTAAAACACTTACTAAAACATCAGGGAGGGACAAAGTGGGCTTATTAATAAGAGATTCTTCATACTTTAATCAAGCAATATTTTCCTAATTAGGGAATATTTCCCAGAAAAGATTCTAAAAGCTTATTCAATTTACCACTGCTTTGACCAGAAAAAGCAATCTATGCTAGAACTTAAATTTATAATTTTTAACATTAAAAACACATAGACATAAAGCTACACTTTCTCTGTATCTGTTATTGCAGATTGAAGATCTTTATTCAATTAAAGATTGACTTTATATATTTAAGGAGGATTAATGGATAGATCGATGAACAGATAGAGAGATAGAGAAATAGATCAACCCAGCCAGAAAGGTAAGCAGATATTATTTGAATATTTAAGTTGCTAAACAATGACTTAAATGCTCTTTAAAAATGCTTTTAGGGTTACTCTTGGCACACTTTTTCCTCCTACTATTCTCACTACAAGTTCACTTTCTAGAAGTCTCATCCAAACTTCCACAAGTTCACAAGTTGCCTTTCAGACATCCCTCATCTTCCACTCTCACCCCTCTTGTTAAAAAAAGGCAACTTGGCCGGGCGAGGTGGCTCACGCCTGTAATCCCAGCACTTAGGGAGGCTGAGGCAGGCGGATCACCTGAGGTCAGGAGTTCGAGACCAGCCTCAACATGGGGAAACCCCGTCTCTACTAAAAATACAAAATTAGCCGGGTGTAGTGGTGCATGCCTGTAATCTCAGCTACTCAGGAGGCTGAGGCAGGAGAATTGCTTGAACCTGGGAGGCAGAGGTTGCAGTGAGCCGAGATAGAGCCATTGCACTCCAGCCTGGGCAACAAGAGCGAAACTCCATCTCAAAAAAAAAAAAAAAAAGGCAACTAACTCATTCCATACACTATCATCTGCCAGAAGCAATTTCTGCATTTGTTTTTTATTACCCCAGTAGGATTTCACATTCTGCAAGCTTCCATTTCTGAAACAACACAAAACAAATAGAAAGTTTATCTCATCAGATTTTAGAAAAAGTCGTCAGATGCAAATGTGCTGAAATAATGGAAATGCAGTGAAAAGAGTGATCTCTGCCAATAATTTGGCATTAATGCAAAGTGCCCTAAGGCAAAGTGTAATGCCTCTGTTTTCAAGTGAATCGAAATCTGAAATCCCAAATACATATTTGTACTGTGTGAAATAGGAGGAAATGTAGTTTGTATTCCCCTGGACTTCAGCAGCCTATGGACACAAACTAAGTCACATTAGGGTTAACACGCAATTTCACTAGGTGGCTAACCTCCCTACCTAAAACAGAGAACCTCAGCTTCCCCTTCAGATATTTCCTGCAGGGTGGGTATCACACTGCTCAGGGCTTACCTTGTTCTTCAACCTGAGCCTATTTTTTGACTCAAAGCCACAAAAGGATAGCCTTCTTGCTGCCATGGTTTCGGGTTCCCCTCATGATAATGCAGCTTTGCCCAAGGAATCATCTCTTCTGACTTCAAAAGTTGCAAAAATTTCCATTGTCATAAAGAACTGCACTTATTTCCCTGCTCCATGTAAATATCCCCTATCTCCTATGTCATATCATCTTTTGCCATAACCTTGGTTCTAATGTCACTGCTTTTTCACTGTGTATAAGAATGACTCTCATGAAAATAGGCTCTCAGTTTCCACCTGCAAACACTCTCTTGCTAGAAGATCAAATCCAGCCTGGGTCCACCCTGTCCTCTGCCTCCTCCACCTCTGCTCTCAGACACTCAATCACAAAAAACTTCCATCTCTAGCATATCTTCCCCCCTAATATAAGTCAACTCACAAAGGTAAATAATGGCAGGCACTGGCTAGCCAGAACAGCAGACTGAATTGCAGTATCGGTTCAGTGAAAACTACAATTGTATTGAAAACAGGCTGTTTGAGAAACAAAGTAGATGTGCTAGTTTCCTTCTTTTTCGAACATGGAAGAAGAGTAAATGTCAACGGAAAGAAAAACTCAAGGGATCCCTAGCTTACTTCATATCTGAGTTCAACCCTACCCAAACAAGAAGTACTAACACCAACTAACATCAGATATCATCACTTATGGCTTCAGAATATCTTTCAATCAGCAACAGCCTCAAGCATTCAGATGACATGAGTGAGGGGCAGAGCCAGAATGAAACAAAACATATTTGGTTGTCATTAGACTATAAATGACTAAAAAGAAAAATAATCTACTTAGTGTGGCCAACTAACATCTGATAAAACTGAGGTGGAATTTTGAAATCAAACAGGGAGATTTAACTGTCAAGATCCTAAAAGCAAACATATTCACTGGTCTTTATTCTGCCTTCCAGCTGTTATTTTGAAATCCTGTAGACTGGACTGAGATTACAAGGCATTCTACCCAACAAACCTAGACCTGCTGACTTTTTTCTTTCATTTTTTTTTAGCGCATTTGGAGGGAAGCCACAGAGTCCACACTCCACTTTCCACAGCCGTTAACTGATGGATTCACAAAATTCAATTTTGTGGTGAAAGGCAGCAGCCTTTCTCTCTCCATGTTTTAGAGACCATCAAATTATTCATTCCCTCCTTTCACAGTGATCTCAGGAGTGAGTAAGTTCTAAATCTCCACCTGCAGGTAAATAAACAGAACTTTCATAAGCAAATGAAGAATGCAAACCAGAAGCTTAATCTTGGTTTGTACATGCAAATCAAAAAGCAGCAGCTCAGCCAGGCTCCCTGAACCCAGTAAGACTAGAGTCAAGTAAACATTCTTTAAATGGAATCCTGGAAGCTTATTTCCCTCTTCGTGTATTACCTCTCCTGGAGAAATTTCTCCAGCAATTAAAGGTGTCAAATTCATGCAGAGTGCCTGTTACACAGAGGAAACTGCACACAGAAAATTGGGAGACACATCGCAGCATCAAGTACTGTAATTAAGAAAATTGTTTTTATGCTTTTCTATGAATATGAATGACTGAATAAATGACTGAGCACCACCACAGCCTCTTCATTACTGAGACAGCCAGAGACAGAAGAGGCTCCTGGGTCTTCAGGAGATCTGAGAAGAGTTAGAAGGAGGAATAGGGTCAGAAGCCAATTGATCTCAGTAAAACATAGGAGCCTGTACATTTGCAAACAGAAGATAAAAATAAATGAAATGTGCAGCACAGGTGCAGGTGCTGAAACATAGCCTGAGTCAGAGATAGGAAATAAACTGTCACAGCTGGAAGGTACCTAGGAAAGGCATGGGATCTATACTGTGAAAGTGGACTGTCAACTCCCTGACCTCAACACTGCTCTTGATCCTGCTCTTACCTCCTACCCTACTAGGAACATTTACAAATTTCTCTGTGTTCACCTCTTTGTGCTTCTCCAGAAATCAAGGCTGGTGTAAACTGGAAGTTCTAAAAGGCTGAGAAAGAAGCAGCGAGACACTGAACTGGGCTCTCGGAAATGCCCCATGCCTACCTAGCAGAAATGGGGAAGGTCTTGGTCAAGAGTCACCTTTGGGAAAGCATGGAGGAGGAACTAAAGGCTGAAAAAGGGGATTTGAGAGGCAAATGGAACCCAACATACCAGGGGCAAATGAACAGCCAAGGAAGAGGAATTAGGGCCCCTTACTTGGGTATTGTTTGCAACAAAAAGGAATAGTTGCATGGTCCTAGCTCACAATTTCCCTGTTAGACTTGGTGACATATTCCAAACCAGTCTTCAAATTTATTTTGCAATGTTCTGGATTTCCTTGAGTTTAGTCTTTCAGATTAAAGAGGTCTTTGAAGATACAATTAGGAGCATTTAAACTTATGCCTCTGGTGTTCATTGTGAGGAAATATTTATAATAGATAGCAATTAGAAATAATCTAAAAATTCAACATTAGAAGATTAAATTATGATAATCTATAGATGGAATATTATGGGATCATTAAAATTATATAGTAGTAGTACTTAAGATATAAAGCAGCATTTGTGTAATATTCTGATTTTACATACATGCATATGTAATTTCAACTTGTATTATTTGTATAGAAATTTTTAAAGCCCTTTATTTTTAGCAAGCCAAGACTCACTTGAGTAGCCCTTTTGGTTGTTGCGGTGTAGGAAACCAAAACCTTTTGTAACTTGAGCAGGTCATGATCTCAGAAGAGTTACTTGGGAACCCAGATAACTTCTGAAAATCAAAGGAACACAGCCTCAACACTGTTGCCTGAAAGAAGAACTTAGGAAGAAGATCTGATGGGGCTTTCTGGAATTGCTCCGGTCAGGTTTCATTGGCAAGAAATAGGAACAGGGCACCTGAAATAAATTTACCTTGACAAAAAGGTAGCTGTCTAGGCTTTTGACCCAGTCTTAAGAACATAGCCTAAGAGTGTATGTGGAAAGGCTGGTTCTAACACTGCATGCAGCTGATTTTGGAAATTCTCTGGAACCACCCCTTAGGGATACGGTGGTTGTGCACTCGGAAACATTGACTTAGCTAAGACAATAGTCCTTGGGAATCCAAGTGTAGAATTTAGATGAAGCAGAATATGAAAGACATACATGCCATCTGCCCTTTCAATTTAGGACTGGCCAGCTCCAGCATATGCACCAACTGAACCAGTTCTGAATGACTCCATAGCTACTTCTTTAAAAAAAAATTCAGTAGTTTTTGGGGAACAGGTAGTGTTTGGTTATATGGATAAGTTCTTTAATAGCAACTTCTGAGATTTTGGTGCACGCATCACCCAAGCAGTGTACACTGTACACTGTACCCAATGTGTAATCTTTTATCCCTCATCCCCCTACCACACTCCCCTCAAGTCTCCAAAGTCCATTGTATCATGCTTATGCCTTTGTGTCCTCAGAGTTTAGCTCCCACTTATAAGTGAGAATATACAATGTTTGGTTTTCCATTCCTGAGTTACTTAATGGTGTCCAACCCCATCCAGCTTACAGTGAATGCCATTATTTCATTCATTTTTCATGGCTGAGTAGAATTCCGTGGTGTATACATATACATACATATACACATGCACACACACACACACACACACACACACCCATTTCCTTTATCCACTCATTGATTGATGCGCATTTGGGCTGGTTCAGTATTTTTGCAATTGTGAATTGTGCTGCTATTAACATGCATGTGCAAATGTCTTTTTCATATAATGACTTATTTTCCTCTGGGTAGATACCTAGTAGTGGGATTGCTAGATCAAATGGTAGATCTACTTTTAGTTTCTAAGGAATTTCCACACCGTTTTCCATAGTGGTTTACTAGCTTACATTCCTATCAGCAGTGTAAAAGTGTTCCCTAGGTCAGGAGATCGAGACCACGGTGAAACCCCATCTCTACTAAAAATACAAAAAAATTTAGCCG
This sequence comes from Nomascus leucogenys, assembly GCF_006542625.1. Lineage (NCBI taxonomy): Eukaryota > Metazoa > Chordata > Mammalia > Primates > Hylobatidae > Nomascus > Nomascus leucogenys. Next base: position 61,276,630 of record NC_044396.1, read on the forward strand.
GGCGTGGTGGCGGGCGCCTGTAGTCCCAGCTACTCGGAGAGGCTGAGGCAGGAGAATGGCGTGAACCAGGGAGGCAGAGCTTGCAGTGAGCCGAGATTGCGCCACTGCACTCCAGCCTGGGTGACAGAGCAAGACTCTGTCTCAAAAAAAAATAAAAAAAAAAGTGTTCCCTTTTTACCACATCCACGTTAACACGTTATTTTTTCATTTTTTAATTATGGCCATTCTTGCAGGAGTAAGGTGGTATCACATTGTGGTTTTGATTTGCATTTCCCTGATAATTAGTGATGTTGAGCATTTTTTCATATGTTTGTTGGCCATTTATGTATCTCCTTTTGAGAATTGTCTACTCATGTCCTTATCCCCCTTTTGATGGGATTACTTTTTTTTTCTTGCCGATTTGAGTTTCTTGTAGATTCTGGATATTAGTCCTTTGTCAAATGCATAGTTTGTGAAGATTTTCTCCCACTCTGTGGATTGTCTGTTTAATCTGCTGATTATTTCTTTTGCTGTGCAGAATCTTTTTAGTTTAACTAAGTCCCATCTATTTATCTTTGTTTTTGTTGCATTTGCTTTTGGATTCTTTCTCATGAAGTTTTTGCCTAAGCCAATGTCTAGAAGGGTTTTTCCAATGTTATCTTCTAGAATTTTCATGGTTTCAGGTCTTAGATTTAAGTCTTTGACCCATCCTGAGTTGACTTTTGTATAAGGTCAGAGAAGGGAATCTAGTTTCATTCTTCTACATGTGGCTTGCCAATTATCCCAGCACCATTTGTTGAATAGGGTATCCTTTCCTCATTTCATGGTTTTGTGTGCTTTGTCAAAGGTCAATTGGCTGTAACTATTTGGATTTAGTTCTGGGTCCTCTATTCTGTTCCATTGATCTATGTGCCTATTTTCATGTCAGTACCATGCTGTTTTGGTGACTATAGCCTTATAGCATAGTTTGAAGTTGGGTAATGTGATGCCTCCAGATTTGTTCTTTTTGCTTAGTCTTGCTTTGGCTCGGGGGAGCTCTTCTTTGGTTTCATTTGAATTTTAGGCCTGTTTTTACAGTTCTGGGAAGAATGTTAATGGTATTTTTATGGGAATTGCATTGAATTTGTAGATTGCTTTTGGCAGTATGATCATTTTTACAATATCGATTCTACCCATCCATGAGCACGCAATGTGTTTCCATTTGTTTGTATCATCTATGATTTCTTTCAGCAGTGTTTTGTAGTTTTCCTTATAGAGGTCTTTCACCCCTTGCCTAGGTATATTTCTAAATATTTTACTTTTGCAGCTAATGTAAAAAGGGTTGAGTTCTTGATTTCTCATCTTGGTTGTTGTTGGTGTATAACAGTGCTACTGATTTGTGTATATTGATTTTGTATCCTGAAACTTTACTGAATTCATTTATCCGATCTAGGAGTTTTTGGATGAGTCTTTAGGGTTTTTAAGGTATGTGATCATATCATCAGCAAACAGTGACAGTCTGACTTCCTCTTTACTGATTTGGATGTTCTTTATTCCTTTCTCTTGTCTGATTGCTCTCGTCTGCTGTTTGAAGTGGCTGGCTCATAAGATGGCAACCAGCAGCCACTGGAATAACATGGTCTCTTGTTAATATCCAGAGGAGGAGAGAGAGAGGAATCACTGTTCAAGGATGGAATATGTCTTTCACATTAGTCTGATTGAGCCAACTAAAGTCAGAAGCCCATTCCAACATCAGTAACAGTAGTGGCCTAAGAATTACCTGGGAGTAGCTTACATATGTAGAAAATTGCAGAGTCACTGTTATATTTGGTGCAACTTGGGAGAGCAACTTTCTAAAAGTATAAAAATATTTCTGTCATCAGTATGCAAGTAGTATGACCAAAAAAAAAATGGCTATATTGAGTTTACAGATTACTGAATCAGTGTCAGTAGTGTTGAGCCAAAAGTTACACTCCATCTAAATTCAAAATACTCCCAGTGCACTCACACAAAGATTTCATCTTTTAACTTTTCCTCCATTGTGTGTGAGCTGCCTACAGTGAGGCTTTTAGGCCCCTCCCTCATGAAAATCAATTGCTGGTGACTCTACCCTGTCACAGCTGCATGCCCATGAACTTAACCTCCCATGTGTACACAGATTTGGTTTCCATCTGGGATCCCCACTAGGTTAGCAGCCTCCAACACTAAAAATAGAATTGAATCTGAATGATTCAATAGACTGCATATAACCAAGTCTAAATGATTGTAAATGATTGTTCAAGTTAAAATCCATTTCCCAAATGGTCAAATTGATGTCATCTGATTAAAGTATGCCATGCTGGACTTTAAAGGCCAGTTTCTTATAAGACTTTGTATTTAAGGCAATGAATTGAGTTTATAAATCTTTCAGATGTCAGTTGCCTGAGAGTATTAGCTTCTGAGGGTTAGTTTACATTACACATTCTCCAGTTCATAGACCCATGCCAACTGGAGTCAGTGAATGTATAAATAATGAAAGCTCATTTATTAAGTAATAATTTATTAAATACCTATGATATTCCAGGCACTGTACTAGGACAAGGCCATTCCATTCTCAATTGTGAATTCACATATATTTAGTTAACACTGAAATAATTTTTTTTTAACATAGAGATCTGCAAAGTGCTTTGGAGCCATGTAGACTAAGTGGTACATTCTTTCTGAAGATGTCAGGACAGCCTTTACAGAGAAAGCAACATTCAAGAAAGGTTTTTAACATGAGTAAAATCTTAAGAAAGAGAAAAGAACCAAAAGAAAGTATTTTCAGGAAAAGGGAATTTCATGGACAAAAGCATAAAATATAAACAAGTATAACAATTTCACAGAATGTTAAAGGGCAGAAAATTTGTTAAGATGATTTTAGGAAAGGAATAGATCGGTGATGTGGAAATCAGTAAGCAACTGGATTGAGATACTAAAGACATGGGTTGGAATTTTTATTCTGTCACTTAATATCTAGGTCTCTCTTCAACTGTAGATTATGGATGTTAATCTACCTTAACTGTTTCACAAAATAATTGCTGACCATGCTGCAGCAGGTAGAACCCTTGCCTAAAGATTTAGCAAATACTGATTCTCCAAACTGTGACACTGGCACCTAAGAGGGTACCTTGGTGGGACCAATCCCAGCCATCCTTTCATCTACTGTGAGGAGGGATTTGGACACTAGTCTGTATTTATGTGTTATGATACTTTGCACCAATACTCAACAGATACAAAGGCTGGAATATTTTTGGAATAGTTGATTTATTATTAAGACAAAAACAGGTAAAGGTAATACTTGACTGAATCCTAGACATGGTTAAAAAAAATCTGTATGACAGTTTAAGGCCACTTCAGAAAATTTGAATATGGAGTCAATAGTACTGTATCAACGTTAAACTTTTTCATTTTGACAAATGTACTGTGGTTATTTAAGACAATTTACATTCTTAGGAAATGAATGAGGAAGTATTTAGGGGTAAAGGAGCATGATGTCTTCAACATACTCTCAAATGGGTACAATAATTTCTTGTTCTCTTCTTGCAATGTTTCTATAAGTTTTAAATGCCATTTTAAAAAGGAGAAAAGGTGACTAAGGTTTCATACCATCCAATAAGCCATTAATTTATTTGTCATGTCCACCTGGGGACAATGACAATAGAAGTGACTCCAAGGGAATTTTCAGAAACTACGAAAGAAGACACCTCCTTGGGCAGGCAAATCTTTGATCCCTTCACAAGTTGATAGCTGCCCACAACATCACTACTACTACTAGTGTTAATTCTGTATGCCTTGAAAAATTGACTGAATTTTTGATATAACCTAATTCTTACTGTGAATTGTTACTCACTCAGAACTGAATTTTTTTTTTCAGATTGGTCCAAGCATCCTTATTTGAATACACTTCTTCCCCAGATTCCTGGTGTTTGATTTCTTATTAAGTGATAAGACTTGCCATGAACGAATCTGCCACTTGGCAGGATAAGCTACTCAGATTTTTCATTCATTGTGGTCCTCTAATTTTCAGTTTCAGCTGTAAAATGGAGACATTAATTCCTGCCCCCCTTATCTTAAAGGATTGCGAGGAGCACAAACAGGAATAACTTGTATGTAGGTTTTTGCAAACTCTAAAATCTAACACAAGTTAGGAATTTGTGTAACTTAATTGTTATGTCAGAATCAAAGGCTCACATGGAGTTTAACCCTTCCTTTCCTCTACTCTGGATTATTCCTGGGGCCTGAACTGTATTGAATTTTGAGGTACCTTGCTTCCTACTATTAAACTATCTCATGGAGCATTTTTCCTATACAAATATAACAAATGCTGAACATTTTCTGTCCACAGTACTACATGAAATGTAATGCAGATAAATTACTGAATGAAATATTTTAGAGCAAGCTAGAATGACACCACCTCAAAAAACTAACAAAGAATGTTTGACTTTCTAACGCACATTGATTTGAGTCATACTTGGTTTCAGAGATCACTAATGAAAAACTCATTTTACATTTATGTATTTGGATTAAGTATGGCTTGGTCTACTTCTTAAATCCCATAAATTTCATCCCAAAGTAAATTTTTAAAGATTAAAATAAATCCTATGATAAGAGGGTTTTTGTTTTTCTAAAATATTTTCATTTTTAAAAATTAAATAACAGCCTGGCATGGTAGTTTATGCCTATAATCCCAGCACTTTGAAAGGCTGAGGCAGGAGGATCGCTTGAGACCAAGAGTTCAAGACCAGCCCTGGCAACATAGTGAGACCCTGTCTCTAATTTTAAAAATTGGTTAATTAAGGAAGTAGGTAAGGAACACAATATTATTGAAACAAATTTTTAAAAATCAGACTCATGTAGAGTAAAAAAAGGTAGTTACTATCAACAGTGTGATGTGTACTTTTCAGCCTTTTCTATATATTCAGAGAGAGAAATAGAATAGATATATAGCTTGAGTTTGTTTTCTTAAAGAATGTTGTACTAAACATGCAAATCTGTAACTTGATTTTTCTCATTTAATTTTATAGTATCTAATGTCTGTACTTAAAGATAGTCCTCATGCTTCCTTTGGAAATAATTTTTAAAAATCTCTTAGAGAAGATCCATACATCACTCAGGTTGAAGAACATTGGTCAACTGCATATTATTCTATTGTGTGGATGTATCATGATTTACTTACATCCGTCTATCAATGACACATAGGTTATCCTAGCATTTTACTATCACAAACAATGCTTCAGTAAGCATTATCATGAAGTTTGTTGTGTTTTTTTTTCTTGCATTTCTTCCAGCAATCCTATAGGATATAAGCCTTAAAAAAGAAATTGCTGAGTCAAATGGCATATGCATTTTTAATTTTATTGCTATATTGACTTCCAAAAACACTACATCTATTCATACCCCTAACCAAGAATACATGAGAGTAATCATTCCTCTATACTTTCACCCATGCTAGATATTATCAGTCTTTTAAGATTTTTCTAAATGGAAGGTCAAAAGTCACATTATTTTATTTATTTACTTTTTGAGATGGAGTTTCCCTCTTGTTGCCCAGGCAGGAGTGCAATGGTGCGATCTCGGCTTACCACAACCTCTGCCTCCCGGGTTCAAGCAATTCTCATGCCTCTTTTAAAAATATGTTTAGTAGAGACTGGGTTTCACCATGTTGGCCAGGCTGCTTTCGAACTCCTCACCTCAAGTGATCTGCCCTCCTCAGCCTCCCAAGAGGCCAGGATTACAGGCGTGAGCCACTGCACCCAGCCAAAAGTCACATTATTTTAAATTGCAGCTTCTTTATTTCTCCCTCTCCTCTACTTGTATATTTTTCTGTAAGTTGTTTTTCACGACCTTTGTCCATTTTTTTTAATTGCTTGAGTTTTATTAAAACTTTATGGAAGTTTTTTGTATATTTTAAATATCCCTTGTATATTTGTGGCATATTTTATTTGGTAGTTTTTTCATGTGCTTTTATTTTTTTTTTTTTTGAGATGGAGTTTTGCTTTTGTTGCTCAGACTGGAGTGCAATGGCGCGATCTCAGCTCACCACAACCTCCACCTCCCAGGTTCAAGCAATCCTCCTGCCTCAGCCTCCCTAGTAGCTGGGATTACAGGCATGTGCCACCACGCCTGGCTAATTTTGTATTTTTAGTAGAGACCGAGTTTCTCCATGTTGGTCAGGCTGGTCTCAAACTCCCGACTTAAGGTGATCTGCCCGCCTTGGCCTCCCAAAGTGCTGGGATTACAGGCGTGAGCCACCACACTTGGCCTTTATGATATCTTTTATTGCACAAAAGTTTAATTCTTTAGTTTTCAGGTGATATTTATGTGAATGTGAGAAATTTCTAACCAAACACAAAGAATCAGAACCCTTAGGACCAGTGATCCTAGTAAATCATTTTACACAGACATTCTAACGGAAAAAGGCAAGATAAAATTCCCTTTAAATAATATCTTAATTTCTTCAAGTTTTAACATATATTCTCTTAATTATCAGAAAAAAAGTTATTTTTCTTTTTCTAAAAATCTTAGCCCAGAACCAGAGCACAGATATCCATGATAATCCATTTTCATTGGAATCCATTTCATTTCACTTTTTTGCAATTAGTTTGTACATATGTTGACCCTTCCTTCTTTTCCATTTTCCATTGCAATTCTCTCCCTCTTTGTACTTTTTCTAGAAATCTAAGAGTATTTTTCAACTGTTCATGTGGTATGTAATGAATAAGCCCTAAAGGTTCTAGTTCAATGGCTAGTGAAATGTTTCCAAATAGAAAACTGGATAAAATCTTGCATGTTCTTACTCATATATAGGAGCTATAAAATGTGGATCTCATGAAGATAGAGTGTATATTGGCAGTTACAAGAGGCTGGGAAAGGAAGAAGGAGGGAGGATGAAGGGGGGAGTATATATATATGTATTTATTACCAATGAATTGTACACTTAAAAATGATAAAGATGGTAAATCATATATGTATATTTTATATCACTAATAAATATCTGCTTCTGCAGAAGGAAAAGGAATAAAGAGCTTCCAGTCAACTTATTAGACATAACTTATTTCCTTTAGATGGTACACGTATTTAAATTAGAAGGGTTTTTCACTCTTGGCCTGGCCCAGGAGTGCCACAACCACAGAGTGAACATGGAAGAAGTATTGATCCAGTCTACCATGGTTCAGAGATGCATGTTCGTATTTTACACTATGTGTGTCACATGGTCAGAGCTAGTGACAGGTAAAATTAGGAAGGAGACCATGTTTGTCTTAGCATCATTTTGCTATCCTCCCCCAAGAGTCCCACCCCTCTGCTCCTTCCGTTTGTCCAGGTCAATAAAGGGACCCCAACCATGGATACCCAACCAGGATAAGTGATATGGTTTGGCTCTGTGTCCCCACCCAAATGTCATCTTGAATTGTGTTCCCATAATTCCCACATATTGTGGGAGGGACCCGATGGGAGATAATTGAATCATGGAGGCAGTTTCCCTATACTGTACTCATGGTAGTGAATAAGTGTCACAAGATCTGATGGTTTTATCAGGGGTTTCTGCTTTTGCGACTTCCTCATTCTCTTTGCCTGCTGCCATCCATGTAAGATGGGACTTGCTCCTCCTTGCCTTCCGCCATGACTGTGAGGCTTCCCCAGCTCTCTAGTTTCACCCTGATTCCTCTCTCTGACTAAATTTAAAAAATACTTGTTTCAACTGGACTGTAAGCTCCATAAAGACAGGGATCAGCTCTGTCACTGAATACTCAATGTTTACTGTATAGCAGGGGCTCCATAAATATTTGTAAAATTAATGTTTCAGATTTCAGGCCTTTTTTAATGAATGGGGCTTTATTCCTTGCACCACAAAGTCTATTCTCAATGATTTATTTCACAAAAGTGCTTTAGAATTCAACAACAGCGTAGTCGACGGGAGAAAAACTTTAATATAGACATTTCAAATGTGAAGGCAATTAGACGGGCTCTCCAATGTCCTACCATATTATAGACAATTATCTACTTTTCCTTCCAAGCCAAGCTCTGAACTCAACCATCCTTCTTTTATTTTTTATTTTTATTTTTTTGAGACCGCATTTCACTGTTGCCCAGGCTGGAGTACAGTGGTGTGATCAAGGCTCACTATAGCCTTCAACTACTAGGCTCAAGCAACCCTCCCACCTCAGTCTCCTGAGTAGCTGAGACTGCAGGCAGGCACCACAACGCTCAGCTATTTTTTTTTTTTTTTTTTTTTCAGAGACAGGGTCTCACTATTTTGTCCAGGCTAGTCTCAAGCTCCTGGGCTCAAGCAATCCTCCTGCCTCAGCCTCCCAAAGTGTTGGGATTACAGGCATGAGCCACTGCACCCAGCCAACCATGTATCATTCATTCATGTTCTACAAACCTGCTATTTTTCGGAAAGTGTCCTTCCATGGCACAATACACTTTAACACTTGTAAGCATGCACAGCTGGAGTGCTTTGCTACATTTCTATACATACATGTTTGTACATGCATATGTAACATTTAATGGATCAGAATGACCAAAGGAAGGAGAGAAGGGAGAAGAGAAAGAGGGAAGAAAAGCAAGGAGGAAAGAAAGAAGGAAGGGAAGGAGAGAGGAATATAACTTAGAAACATGAGTTTAGGTTACTTAGACATAAAGTTGGATCACATTTTCTAATTATTTAATTTGTAAACCATTTTATTGACATATGATTGATATATACAGTTGTAGATATTTAATATATACTTTTAAAGACACTATGCAGGTGTTAAAAATGAAATAGGGTAAAGCAAAGGAAAGCAAATCTGTGGAACTGTAATATGAATATACTGATACTGATTCGCAATTGCTAAATAATGCTGTAGCCTTGAACATTCACATATGTGAAAAAGGAATGATCTGAGGAAGCAAAGTGATGAAGTAAAAGGTGCCTGGTTTTAGAATCAAACAGGCTGGATTTAAACCCTGATTCTGCCACTAGTTTTAAAATCCAACTCTTCATCTCAGAGCTTCCATCTATAAATTAGGGGTGATAAAATGAAATAGTGTGTATAAAAAGTGCCTGGATCACGGAAGTGTCAACAAATAACAGGCTTAATTATGTTTAAATATTTGGTTATTTACAGACAAATCAAATGTCAAACAAAAGATTAATGAACTTTTTTCCCTAAGCTGATCATTCAAGTACACTAGATCCCTTCTGAAATACCATTCATCAGAAAACAGAATTTGACACTAGCCACCCATGAGTTTAAAGGACCGCTGCAAGATGCATTTCTACCCTAACACTTTCTGTCTCTGTCCTGACTCGAGGGCATTTGTCAGGAGATTTCATTAGAGTTGGCTGGAGTTTTATGAAGATAAAAGGGAAAACATTTAGAACTACTCTGTAATGAGCACATCAAATGCTCATATTTATTCTGTACAATTCTAAGAGGTAGATATTATAGTCCCTGTATTATGTATGAGGCAACTCTATTCTATTGAATGGAAGTAACTCATCCAAATTACCTAAATTCTGTCAGCTTGTCAGTGGTAAAGACAGGATTCAAATTAGGCTGACTGCAAGCCTACCTTTCTGTCACATAATGATGCCAATGAGAGTCAATCTCAAACAGGAGATCTTCTGGTTTTCAATGTAACAACAGTTTAGTGCATGCCAAGTTTAGAGAACAGACTTTTAGGCACCATGAAATCAAATGAGATAACATTAAAAGTTTATTTCTGATTATTTCAGGAGAATTTTAAAGATCAGAACTCATAACAGAACAAAAACAATAACGTTGCCATGATGCCATAGAATATTGGTTTGGTAGCCATGAGTGCTAAATCTAATTGTCTTTTTTATTGTAGTCTTGGAAACTGTTTGTAAAACTCTGTGACATAGATTCAAATTCTGTTTTCCAGAGAATGTTTTTCTCCCAGTCCATTTCAAGATGCAACAGATGTTCCTTCTAAATGATTAATTACTCGAAACTTAGAGAATGCCTTTCAGGAAGTCAGTTTCTTTACTCTCTCTTGCTGAGCATCAGTTGACACATTTTTAAAATTTAATTTGGTGGAAATTTTTTTTAACAGCCCTATTGATGTATAATTGATATATAAAAATTGTACATAATGTATACAATTTCATTAGTGTGAATATATGCATATATTTAATACATTTTATGTGGCGAGTTTTGGCTTTTTTCCACTTTTCTCAAGAGAGGAAAAGGTCAGAATGTTGTGCAGCATTCTGTCATCATTCATGCATAATACATCCACTGGTCATTCCTAAGCATTCATCTTCTGAGGTAGTGTTCATAAAATATCTACACAATTACCCCATAGTAAAATAAGTCTTAGTCTGTTGTTTATGTTAAAACAGCTAAAACCCAAATCAAAGTTTCCAGTATTGATAACTTTAAAGTTTCCATTACAGATATCTCCACAGGGTTTCTCTAGTTGTTTCCAGAACGCATAGTCTTTGTGTTTTTGCATCAGAAGTTCTGTTGACTAGGACTATTGTAGGCCAGTTCTTCACATTTTCTTCCTTAAAATCTTAGACATGTTGCAAGTTGGTATTAAGGCAATTCAAAGTGAATGAATGGATGCCTAGATAGCTTCAGGAAGGTATTAAAACAAACAAAGGATGACTGTAATCCCAGCACTTTGGGAGGCCGAAGCAGGCAGATCATGAGGTCAGGAGTTTGAGACCAGCCTAGCCAATATTGTGAAACCCCATCTCTACTAAAAATAGAAACATTAGCCAGGCATGGCTGTAGTCCCAGCTACTCGGGAGCCTGAGGCAGAAGAATCGCTTGAACCTGGGAGGCGGAGGTTGCAGTGAGCTGAGATCACACCACTGCACTCCAGCCTGGGCAACAGAGCGAGACTCCATCTCAAAAAAACAAAACAAAACCAGAAACACAAAGGATGAGCTATTGCTTAACAGCAACTCAATTACATGAAGGGTAACTGAAATATCTTTAAATAATAATGAAAATAATAATATGAGGTGCAATTACTGAAATACTATGTGTTTAGTATACCAAGTGCTATGTATAGCATTTATCTCACTTGATCCTTTCAAAATTTTGGTAATATTATTATTATTCCCATCTTACAATTTAATAAAATGAGACTTGGGAAATTCAGTAATTTAAGTTTCCACATCCAATAAGTGATAAAAGCAACACGTAATTCTAAGTCTGTCTGACTCCTAGGCTCAGGCTCTTAACCACTATACCATACTACCTTTCTAAAACTTTAGTGTGTGTGTGTTTGTTACCCTGTGAATACCATATTTACATTGTGTGTCCCTTAAAAAACAATTAGGATATCTTGAAAAGGAAAATTTGGCAAAGCTGGAGATTATTTGGTGAATGAGGTACTAAAACCATTTCTACTACAATCAGGAGTTGTCCATATTAAAGAAAGCAAAATAATTTGAATTGTTCCTTTATATAAGGTCTCATTCTTGCCACTACTTTGTCTATCAGAAGCAAGCTGGAATGCGTTTAAAAATAGTGCTGCTATAATATATACAACATTCATTTCACAAACATTTTCTAAGCATTTACAATGTGCTAGGTCCAGTATTAGGCCCTGGAGATACATGCATGCAGCCTACACAGTGCTCCTAAGGAAGCAAACTGTTATGTATATTTAGGGCTTGTTCTAAGTGCTAGGTATTTATATTAGTCCATTCTCACACTGCTGTAAGGAAATGCCTGAGACTGGGTAATTTATAAAGAAAAGAGGTTTAATTGACTTACAGTTCCGCATGGCTGGGGAGGCCTCATGAAACTTACAATCAAGGCAGAAGGCAAAGGCGAAGCAAGGCACCTTCTTCACAAGGCAGCAGTAGAGAAGTGAGAGTGAGCACAGGAAAAACTGCAACTTTTAAAACCATCAGATCTCGTGAGACTCATTCACTATCACGAGAACAGCACAGGGGAAACCACTTCGGTAATCCAATCACTTTTCTCCCTCAACAGGTGGTGATTACAATTCCAGAAGAGATTTGGGTTAGGACACACAGCCAAACCATATCAGTATTTAAACTTAAACAACGCAGCCTGCCCTCCTAGGCATCACATACCCTAATCATCAGACCTGAACAAGAGTCAGTTGATCAGAAATCATTTGCTAAATCCCTGCTATGTACCAGGGACAGTATTAGGTGCTAGTAATACAATGGAGAACAAGTTAGACACTACCCTTACCTTCACGGGGGTTAAAAATTAATGTGTGTGTTTGGGGAAGGAGCTTCAACAAGGCACATAGCCCAGTCTTGAAGAGGGAATGAGAGCAAGTAGTAGTAGTTACCCATATGGATGTGGAGAAGGGAATAAGCCTCTTCACGCAGCAGGAAAAACTTCACTCTGCAAAGTTTCTGAGCTAGGACAGAGCTCAGTGCCAGTATGTCTGCAGTACAGAATTTGATGTGAGAAAGGAAAAGTATTCAATTGATATTATTTCATCCAATCATTCAATTCATGTTAGCCATATTAGAGAGTTTGGACTTTATCCTGAGAACAATAGAATGTCTGTAACAGGTTTTAAGCCAAAAAAATAAATAAATGACGCAATCAGATCTACTTAAAAAACATATTCTAGCTGCAGACTAAAGAATGAATTAGAGGGGAGTTAAATTCAGGGTTGGAAGATCAGTAGGAGATATTTGTAATAATTCAAGTGAGAGATGTTCAAAGCCTAACCTAGAGTGATGACCATAGGATGAGAGAGACACAGATTTCATAGATATAAATGGTATACAATCCACAAGGATAGCTATATAATTCCATGTATGTCATAAAGAAAAGGGAAAATTCAGGATTAACTTGCAGATTTATGGTTGGGCTAAAGAACAGGGAAGGGTTCAATTTTGCATATATTCAACAAATATATATTGAGCACTGCTTTTGGTGCTGGGGAGAAATGGGTGCTGGGAGAAATTGGCGTGGAAAACAGCAGATAGAATCCTTGCCCTGCTGTGTCTTACAATCAATTACCACGCTGAGATATTCAAGCAGAAATGTTGGACAGCTGTTCTCAGTGTTCTAGAGAAAAAAATATCTGCTAAGGAGTGTGATTTTAGAGATCTTCTGACACATCATATTTAGCTTTATTAGAGACTAATTTAATTAATCACTATCTGTGACTTTCTGTGAATCTATAATTATTGCAAATAAAAAGCCAAAAAGAAAAGTTTTAAAAATAAAGGAGGCTCAGCTTGTCTATCCCTAAAGGAAGGGAAAGAGAAGCCCTGCCGAATTCTGGGGGATGAGCCTTGCAGACCTAGAGAATAGCACTCACAAAGGCCCCGATGCACTTGGCGCTTCCCAGGAACAGCAGAGGCCAATGAGGTTGAATTTCACTGAACAGCCGGGGACCATGAAGGGATGAGAACCAGGAAACAGGGGGTACAGGCCAGGCGTGGTGGCTCACGCCTGTAATCCCAGCACTTTGGGAGGCCCAGGGGGGCGGATCACGAGGTCAGGAGATCGAGACCGTCCTGGCTAACACGGTGAAACTCCGTCTCTACTAAAAAAATACAAAAATTAGCCAGGCGTGGTGGCGGGCGCCTGTAGTCCCAGCTACGCGGCAGGCTGAGGCAGGAGAATGGCGGGAACCCGGGAGGCGGAGCTTGTAGTGAGCAGAGATGCGTCATTGCGCTCCAGCCTGGGCGACAGAGAGACTCCGTCTCAAAAAAAAAAAAAAAAAGAAAGAAAGAAACAGGGGGTACAGACCCCCTGGAGTCTTAGGGCCATAGTAAGGACTTTGGACTGTCTTCTGAGTGGGTTGGGAGATGATTGGAGATTTCTGAGAGGAGGAGTGACATGATCTGACTTAAGTAACTAAGGATCATTCGTTCCTGAATGAAGAGACTTCAAGCAGTGTTAATCCGATTGTTTATATTAGGTAGCCCACTGTCAGGGATTACTAAGTGATTAAATGCTTTTTCACCTCTGTCCTTCCTCCCTTCTCTCTCCTCCTTTATAATGTCTCTCTGTATAGTCAGCCTAGAAGGGCTGCCTTTGCAGCTTAGGGGACTGCTTTGTTCCAGAATCTGACAGGGGCGAGAAAAGGCACTGCAGATGAAGCTGGCAGGTTCTAGACTGATCACACTCTCAGGCAGTAGGGTAAAGGTGTCCTCTGCAGTCTCCTCTACAATGTACAGGCAGTTTTCTAAAGGTAGGGACTCAGGGCAAGAGTTTCCTTCAGAAGAACGTGCTACACATTTATGTCCCTGGGAGGAGTACGGTGTCACTCAGGAACATGAATGCATCAGTGAGTTGGGGTGGGGGGGTTGTGTTACACAAACAGTGAAAAAAAGCATCCCACGCTTGGCTGGGAAATAAAGGAGGATTAGTGAAGCTGCTTTTTAGGGGAGTTCAGGTCTAGCTGAGGTAGGCAGGAGGATTTCTAAACATCTAGCTAAGTGGAGGAAGTCTAGTAGTGTGAGACAAAGTTATGAATAATCAAAGCCACAATGTGTTTTGCCCTGAATTTTCTTTAAGGTCATAATACCCTTAGGGTCAGGGAGCTGGGAACCCTGAAGTTGCTTTCAGCATGAGAAAATTCTACCAAGAAAGGATTTTTACTTGTGCCTACAAGGTTAGAAGTACGTTCATGTATATATTTTTTTAAACCAAATACAACCGTTATTGTTTGCTTACAGATACAGTTCAACCACAATATCAAATAGGGCTATTTTTTATTGTTAGGTTCTTTGGTTTGGTTGGTTGATTGGGTTCGTTTGTTTGTTCGTTTGTTTTTACTGCTTTTGTACTTTCCTAGTTTCTTAAAGCATGCAGCCCCTGAGGTTTCTACAAGGATCTCTCTCATTTCTAGTGGGGATTTCATGTTGTCAACCCTGCTACATGTTAGAATCAACTGGGGAAATATTTTTAAAATATTGATGCCCCGACTTCATCTCTAAAGGTTCTAATTTAATTGATCATGGGTGGACCCACAGCTTTAGATGATTTTTTTAAGGCTTGCCAAGTCATTCTGAAGTTCTGCCAGCTTAAGAATTAACATACCAAATAAACATGTCAACCAGGTGTCAGGCAGATAATTTCTGGATTTTGGCTTTCTTATTGAATTCTAATTAAATTAGTGTTTACACAGTTCTTTGTAATTTTCCAGTAAAAGTCATTCATAACTTTTTTCTCCCTAGGGTACTCGAAAAATGCTGGTTATTTCTCAAATGGAGGAAAATAGGATATTAAAATTTCAAACTGCAAAATTAAGCCCATAAGTTTATGGCTTGTTTATGCCTTAAGACAATAATATTTCTATTTCCTTTTGTCCTCATTCCCTACTAAGGCTTAAAACCTATCTATCTGCATCGTAGCAGTATTTGAGGCTCTAAACAAAGTGACTTGTAGGATCTATTTTATTTTATCATTAAAAATGAAGAACATCAGAATAAACAGGAAAATAATGATCAAGGAACAAATGTACGTACATCAATTGATGATGGATAGATGCTGTTGGCTGGGGTAGTGCCTGAGAGAAGAAGAGTGACAGATGGCATGTGTTGATGTGCACAGAGCATGAGGACTGAGGACATTTTTTTTTCCTTCCAATTAGCCATGTCTTCCTTAAAGGAGGAGGGTCTGAGAAACCAGGTCTGATGCTGCTTTGGAAAACCGTACAGTCATTTGACAGCTTGGCAGCATGAGTAAATTATTCACAACTTGCCCCCATGCTGTGATGTGGCTTGCCTCAGACCATTATACATCTTCCTCTGACTAAATGCCTTCTATACTTCTATACTCTGAGGAATAATTAAGAATGTCCTTTGAAACAAATAATCTTGAGGTTCCTGTGATAGGAGTTTTTAGATCATCCAAGGATCTGTGTATTAATCAAACCAAAAGAAACCTGTAGGAATCATAACATTCATAATAGCTCACGTTTATTGAACACACTATGTGTCGGGCTTTTTGGTGAGCATTTAATATGCATTATCTCATTTAATTCTCACAACCACCTAGGATGTAGGTATTACTTTAAGCCCCATTTCACAGATTAAACAGAGTAAATTTTCTAAGATCTGTCACCATGTGGTGACACTGGTGGGCATCCCAGTGTGTGTAGCCTAGTGCTAGATGGGTTTCAAAGTTGGAGAATTTATGTTAATTCTCTTGCATTTAGAAACTCATATCAAAAGAATGTTTCTCCCACCAAGGTTATATAGGTCACTGAGGCAAGAAATTTCCTGGACTCCTGTCAATCAACCAGAAAACTAAGGCACTGGTTCTCAACTTTGCTATACGTAAGGCTTACCTGTGAAGCTTTAAGAAATAAGAATCTGTGGTCTCAACCTCAGAGATTCTGATTTAACTGATGTAAAGTGGGGCTCAGGTATGAAGATTTTTAAACATTCTCCAGGCACGACAGCTACAAGATTTGTAGGGTCCATTGAGAAAACCTGCAGTTCTTATTTTAAAATTTTAAGAGTGTTAAGATGGTAACAGCAGACCATTAAACTGAGTGCAGGGCCCTTCTTTGAATGAGGCCCTGTAGGATTGCACAGACCACATACCCATGAAGTTGGCCTTGCCCCACATGATGCCAATATGCTGAAACTTTGAAAATCATTGGACCAAAGGGTTCCCTTGGCCAAGCCCCACTCCTGTGGCTTGGTTGGCTCTTCATCATCATCACTGTCATCACATGTATTAAGCTGTTTGCAAGCATCACATAATCCTCACAATGATATTGTGAAGAAAGAATGGCAAGTACATCCCAGTTTTTCAGATGAGGAAACAAAGGCTCTGCTAAATTTAATATTGTGCCTGGACTCCCTGAGGAGTCAGTGCCCCTGCTTACATGGAGCCCAGGCCACACAGATTCTGGATCCCATACTCCTTTTTTTTTCTTTCTTGAGACAGGGTCTCACTCTGTCACCCAGGCTGGAGTGCAGTGGTGCGATCTCTGCTCACGACAACCTCTGCCTCCCAGGTTCAAGCAATTCTCCTGCCTCAACCTCCTGGGTAGCTGGAATTACAAGTGCCCACAATCATGCCCAGCTAACTTTTGTATTTTTTGGTAGAGAAGGGGTTTCACCATGTTGGCCGGGCTGGTCTGGAACTCCTGATCTTAAGTGATCTGCCTGCCTCAGCCTCCCAAAGTGTTAGTATTACAGGCGTGAGCCACTGTGTAAAGCTGTGGATCCTGTACTCTTAATCATTGCCTGACACTGCAGCATCTTGAATAAGTGGTTCTTTGTGTAATAATTATCTGTGTGACCCCCCCCAGATCCCAAATTTTGAAAAAAAAAAAGATACTCCAATGGAAACAGATTCATTTCTAAAAATTTATATCATGTAATTGATTTCCTTTACACCTGAATGTGCCATTGTTTGCTGTTTTTTTATGTTTTTATTTTGCCATTATATTGCATATACACTGGCTGGAATATACATAGACATGCATATACATAGGCAGAAATATAATTTGTATGAAATCTGACTTGTAAACTCAGAAAGGGATTTACAAGCCCCCAAATCTGAATCATCTCCAGCTTTCCTAACTTCAAAATCCTCTCTGGGGTGAATGGCAGGTAGGAGGTGTGCAGGGTCACACTCTGTGACTGAGGGAGAAGACAGATTTTTTACTTTGAGGAGTCATAAATAGCTTTGCTCACTGATTTGGTATACTGCACTCTAAAAATAAAAAGAAGATTCTGAGAATAAGCAGATGCTCACCCCAGGGATCAATACATTTAATTTAGTCCTCAGGGAGAGTTTTTAGTGTGGATCTATTTTGTCACACTTAAACATATTTGTTAAGAGGAGCTCAGTTCTTCAAGCTCCCTCTCAAAAAAAAAAAAAAAATCGTATACCTCCCTCCCCACTTCCCACCCTACACTGTGTTGTGTCACTGCTGTATCTTATTATAGCCATTATCTCACTGTCCTGCAATCATTTGTTATGTGAAGACTTACCTTAGACCATGAACTCCAGAATGCAAGAACTGAGTTCTATTCATTTTGTGTATCTTTGGCTTTTTACACAGTATCTGACACGTACTTGGCTTTCAATGTTTACTAAGTGAATGAATGCAAGCACACATAAATGACTATCTTTCAAACAGAGTTCATTATGAAATTCATCCATTCCACTGCAATATGAGAATGCTTCAAAGCATTTTATTCTTTCCTCCCTTTTAGTGACTTACTTCTGCAACTACTTTCTATCATTTTTGACATCATTTCACTCATTTTTATTTATGTCCCTCTGCAGATTCAAACGAACTCTTTATTTTTGCAGTCGTCATTTGTATTTTATGGAAATTCCTCAAAGGATCTGCCTGTACAGCTTCAGAGAGTTGTCTTAGGAACTACTATTTATCCTGGCTTTCAGAAGGATTTTGATTCTTAGCACAAGGCTGTGGCATTGGAAAGTACAAATTCATTATTATCCAGGCTCTTGACAGTGACTGGGGACTAGAATTATTAGGTTAGCTTTATCTCACCTTTCCAATTTTCCTCCTTCCCTAGTTAAATTCTCTCATATTTTCTTTCTTATACTTCCCATATAATTCCTAAAGCATAGACTATCACATGAAGCAGAAATTTGAATACATACTCATAATCAATCACATGGCATTTTCATTGTAGGCTGGTTATTCATTAGCTTAGCCAAGCCTACATTTTGCTAAAAGATTTGCAGCTTTAAGATAATATCTAGTATTTGTTATCTAGTTTTCTCAGCATTTTTCAATCTGTGAGTATTGCCTAACAAAGAGTCAAGTGTCCAAACTTAGTTTTGACTCCAGTGGTCATTGATACATAAAGCCCTGGGTTATGGATAAAGCTTCTTATCTCCAGAGCAACACTAGGTTCCATGTCTATGTTTATTTGCTTCTGTGATTTTAACATTTCCTTCTTATTTTCTGGTCCTTCAAGATTTTCCATACTTTCTTGTGAACTTAACACACATTTTCAAAGTGTCTTGCTGTGGCAGAGACAGCTAAATGGTACCTTAGCCCACAATACTGCTCAAAGTGGAAGCCCCCATTTTGTGGTTTTAATTATGACCAGGATGCTGGTTTTAATTCTTTCCTACCCCCACCCCCATGCCTTCTCTTTGTTTCTTTGGAAGATTCCTATTTATCCTTCAAAACCCAGTTTAGAAACCCTCAGCTGGGTTAGACTTGAATCTATTTCCATTTGTAGTATCCTTCTTTTTTTTTTTTTTTTTCCAAAATTTGGGAACTGGCGGGGGGTGGTCACACAAGAACACAGTGGTTCACAAGAAAGAACCACTTATTCAAGATGCTGCAGTGTCAGGTAGTGATTGAGAATACAGGATCCATGGCTTTACACAGTGGTTCACGCCTATAATCCCAGCAGTTTGGGAGGCCGAGGCAGGTGGATCACTTGAGGTCAGGAGTTCAAGACCAGCCTGGCCAACACAGCAAAACCCTGTCTCATCTAAAAATACAAAAATTAGCCAGGCCTGGTGGCATGCACCCATAGTCCTAGCTACTCCAGAGGCTGAGGCAGGAGAGTTACTTGAACCCAGAAGGTAGAGGTTGCAGTGAGCCGAGATCATGCCACTGCACTCCAGCCTGAGCAACAGAGCATCACTCTGTCTCAAAAAAAAGAAAAGAAAAGAAAGAAAAGAAACCACCTCATATTGAAGGCTTTCTATATAGAGAATAACTTCTTCCTGTGTATGCTGTTTCCGTAATTGCACAAAATTCCCTTTTTTCACTTAGCATGTCATATTGTAGTCTGTTTGTTCACACGCCTGTTTTAATCACTAAAGTATAAGTTCCTTGAAGGCAGAAGCTAAATCTTACTCATCTTTTTATCACAAGTTCCTAGTACAGTACCTAGCAGACAACCAGCAGTACCAACCTTTTTGGCACCAGGGACCGGTTTCGTAGAAGACAGTTTTTCTACAGATGGTGAGGGGATGGTTTCAGGAGAAACTGTTCCACCTCAGATCATCAAGGCATTAGTTAGATTCTCATAAGGAGCACACAATCTAGGTCCTTTGCATGTGCAGTTCACAATAGGGTTCGTGCTCCTATGAGGATCTAATGCTGCCGCTGATCTGACAAGAGGCAGAGCTCAGGTGGTAATGCTTGTTCACCCTCCGCTCACTTCCGGCTGTGAGGCCTGGTTCCTAACAGGCCACGGACTGATAACGGTCCATGGCCCGGGAGTTGGGGACCCCTGCAATAAAGAATAAAAATTATCTTAGAAAGATTTTAAGTCTTATTGTTTTCTTTCTTTTTTTTTTTTTTGAGACAGAGTCTTGCTCTGTCACCCAGACTGGAGTGCAATGGTGCGATCTCGGCTCACTGCAACCTCCACCACCCAGGTTCAAGCGATTCTCCTTCCTCAGCCTCCTGAGTAGCTGGGATTACAGGCATGTGCCACCACACCCGGCTAATTTTGTATTTTTAGTAAAGACGATGTTTCGCCATGTTGGTCAGGCTTGTCTCAAACTCCTGACCTGAGGTGATCTGCCTGCCTCGGCCTCCCAAAGTGCTGGGATTACAGGTGTGAGCCACTGCACCCTGCCAGTCTTGTTGCTTTCTTAATGTACATTGCAACAAAACAGATTGCCCCTTCTACTGCTGACTCGGTAAACTTATACTAGGCAGACAGTGGACAGATCTTCACTGTGGCTATTGTTCAAAGAACAGGGCAGCTCTTTATATACCCAATCAACCCCACTCCAGTGCTTAGAATACCACAGATGGGCCCAAGAACAGTTAATAGACTCAAGTAATTCTGCTTAGTCCTCTATTTTACACACACCCCCACACCCACACACCCCTCCCCACACACATATACACAACACAGTATAACAACTTTTGATGTTAAATTTCCAAATGACTGTAGAAAAATTATTTTGTAGAAGATAGGTAGATGACAAGGCCCTTCCACTACGGTCCAAGATTTCTATGATAAGAGAATTTCATGGCACTATGGAGCACATGGGAGGAACCCTTCACCTATCCTTTATAGGGTGAGGATAATTTTTCTGGAGAAGTGAAGCTTATACTGAAGCCTGAATAAGATGCCATCCAGATGGATGCAGCTGACCTTAACATTCTGATACATTTTTAAATTCAGCTTCATAGACTAGCCCTCAACATACCTCTAGAAACCATAACTGTCAGGATACCAAAGCTTTAAGAACAGTAGTATACCCCATCACAATAATAACATATCCAACAGTAAGTCAGGAAAGTATTGTCTACCACTGGTTTAGAACTTATGTTCGGTTTGTCCATAGACACTGGTTATTAAGCCCTAATCCTCAGATTTCACATCGTTGCTTCCAGACCCCCAATCTCTCCTGGCTCAGCTTGATCTTTATAAGAATTAGAGTCCAGATCATGGTACCCCATTTTCCAATCTTAGAATAACATTTTTGTTTTACTACTGCCCTCTTGATGCTTTAAACTTGTAAGAAACTGCCCCATTATGTGATTGAGATTGAATACTAGCCTTTTATATTTTTTATTTTTGCGGGTACATAGTAGGTGTGTATATTTTAAGTTTACATATTTTGATACAGGCATGCAATGTGTAATAATCACATCAGGTAAATAGACTATCCGTCACCTCAAGCATTTATCCTTTGTGTTTCAAAAAATCCAGTTCTATTCTTTTTACTTAAAGTTATTTCTTACTATAGTCACTGTTATGTGAATACTAGCCTTTTGATGATTTATGCTAGGTACATCAAATCACATGCATATCCCTAGAATACATACAGCTATATTGCCTTACTTGCCTTTTCTATCCAGGGCAAATAGCATCTGCTTATAGCCTAGGACAGTGGTCCTCAAACTTTATTGTGCATCAGAATTACCAGAAAGACATAAATTGCTAGGCCCTATCTCCAAAGCTGCTGATTGAGTAGATTTGGGATGGGTCCCAAGAATTGCATTTCTAACAAGTTCTCACGTGATTCAGATGCTGTTCTTCAGGGAACCAAACTTTGGGACTCACTGGTCTAAGAATTAAAGGAAGAGGCTATTTCTCAAACTAATATATGTTACCCTCTGGGGATCCAAAACATAGTTTCAAGGGCCTGAGAGTTGTTCATAAAATTTTTAACTTTTGTGTATCTATTTCGATAATAATCTGAACAAAATTAATACAAACTTATTTTAAAACATCTAGATAAGCATCATATTGCTGACTATTGTAATATAATTTCAGGCCCATGTTTGCATTTATGATTATAATTTCATTGATGCCAAGTAGTACTACTTTAATTGTTGATAATAAACTAGCTAATGAGATAAGAACAGAGGTAGACTAATTACATAAATGATGTATTCACACTCAGTGAAAACTCATTGTAATTATGAATGCTATCTGAATAAAGATTTGGCAGTAATTTGAATAGAGAAACATGTTAGAGAAAAAGGATTGGCACAATTGAACCAGTGCACAAGAAAGCAATGGCATGTCCAATTCAAAAGAACCCATGTGGTAGCAGTCAGTGCTAGATTCCCTACGTGAATGATGCTTTCGTTTCAGAAAGAATGTTAGGTATCAAGTAAACTCAATATTATTATTAAATGTATTGGAGTATTGTTTGAATGCAAATAAATGACTGAATATATCACTTTTCATTGAAAATTTTAGCATAATTTAGGAACTGTCACTTAGTGTTAGCAGGCTTATCATAATCTTATCAGTCAGCCTCCTGGATAAACTGGAGGCAAGCCTTCATGGAGAAAAGCTAGCTCTAAACTCCTAATTATTTTAATAACAAGAATCTTCCTATTTAATATTGGATTCAAACAGACGGGAAATCTAATTTTTAAAATTCTATCTATCTGGTGACAAAAACTAAGGAAAGGGAGTGGATTTTTTAAAAGACAAAAGGAAAATGTGAATCACAAATAGGTAAAAATGGAAAATAAGAGAAATGGAAGAGTGAGAAAATGACAAAAAAAAAAGACAGAAGGATCATGAAACAGAAAAATGTAAGTCAGTGGAAATGTGCTTGGGAATAAATAATATATCTCCAAAAAGGTCAAAAACATTTATTAGGCCTCATATTTGATGAGAATATAAAAATCTAATTATTATGACAAGGTTTGTACAAGAAACTCATGAATCTTTTTCTTTCTGCTATGCTAAAATTACAAAGTCAATATAAACTTTGTTAAAACAAGCCTAAAAAGCAACATGTCAGTTTCCATACTGAGTAAACAAATGACTTTAGTTTAAAGGAACAGATATACCAATTCATAAATGTTTTTGAGTCTTTTGTATGTCTCAGGCACACTGCCAGGCATCAGGCATACAATGGTAAAAAATTACATATAATCATCATTTTAATGGAGTTCACAGCATTGAAGAGGTTACAGGCAACAACAGACCAAGAAGTTATAATACATTGGCAATCACTTGGGTGGAAGAAACTCAAAACTACAGAAATATTGGTAGGGATACCTGTCCAGATTTAGAGGGTCAGAAGTGCTTACATTAGGAAACTGGGAAGAAAAGGATTAACAGCAGGTCTATAATCTATTTCTTCCTCAAGGAGAAGGAAGAGATTGCCAAGAATCAACCTCTAGGAAGAGATGCCACAGTCAAACCCTTTGTAATCACACTAATGATAGAGCTGACAGTATTTTCTAGGGGGAGAGTCCTTTCTATGAGATGTCCTAACTGTGGTCTGTCTAGGTTGCTTATTATAACTAAAGCTGGAATTTATGAGTTTATGAAACATAGCTCACTAGGAAATGTCATGTAAACTGTCTAATAAAAGAGATATTCCATTACTGAAATGACTCCCTTTATGCAAGTAATATCACTCAAGCTTCATTTAGGTCCTCATGTGTTCTAATACACATCCTAATATGGGAAGAACAGACCTGGGTGACTTTGTTGACATGCTCCGACTTCTCCATGTTTCACTTGAGTGTTGTGATTTCCCATATGCCCAGAATTTGACAATTCAACCTTCCATATTATCTCAGAAATGACGAGCTATGACTTGAGAAGTAAGTAGAAGTTAGCCAGATAAAATCATAGAAAGGAGTGGGGATGGAGATGGGCAAAGAGTGAAAGAAAACTGAGTTTATAGCAGAGTAAACATCTGTGAAGGAGCACATTTAGGAAAGGTGAACAAGGTTTAGCTAGAGCAAAGAGTGAAAGCTGCAGCAAGCAGAAGCCAAGTAGTAGAAGGCCTGTGGGCCATGGAAGGGGTTTGTAATTCATTTCCAAGCAATGCGATCCAATTGAAGTGGTTTAAAAACATAAATTATAGGATATGGCTTGATTTTAGGAAGAGTACTCCATCTATAGTTTAGAGAATGCATTAGAGAAAGGCAAGAAGTCAAGATAGGAAGCTATTAAAAGAATAATATTGTATCTAGACTAAGTACTGCCAATGAAAAATGAATATTTTCATTCAAAAGAGTTTATCTAACATAAATGCATACAATGTATGCCAAAGGAAATGGACAAGAGTGATTTTAGAAGTATTATTTACAATAGCCAAAAACTGGAAACAACCTAAATATTCATCAACAATAAAATGGAAAAATACATTGTGGAAAATCATACAATGGAATATACAGCAATGAAAATGAACAAACTGCTGCTACTCAACAACAATAGGAATGCTTCTCACAAATATAATATTGAGCTAAACAGGTCAGACACAAATAATGCATCTTCTATGCTTTTATTTACATAAAATTCCAAAGCAGGTAAAATCAATCTATAGTATTAGAAACTGAGGCCGGGCGCAGTGGCTCACACCTGTAATCCCAGCACTTTGGGAGGCCGAGATGGGCAGATCACGAGGTCAGGAGATTGAGACCATCCTGGCTAACACGGTGAAACCCCATCTCTACTAAAAATACAAACAATTAGCCAGCTGTGGTGACGGGCACCTGTAGTCCCAGCTACTCAGGAGGCTGAGGCAGGAGAATGGCGTGAACCGGAGTGGCAGAGCTTGCAGTGAGCGGAGATCGCACCACTGCACTCCAGCCTGGGCGACAGAGGAGACTCCCTCTCAAAAAAAAAAAAAAAAAAGAAAGAAAGAAAGAAAGAAAAAAAGAGAAATTGGACCAGCGGTCCTTTGGAAGGTTGAGTTGTATCTGAGGAAGGAGTGGGGCTAAGGGATTCCTAGAGTACTAGTAAAATTCTGTTTCTTGATGTGGGTGATGGTATCACTAGTATTCACTTTGCAGTAAGCCGATAAGCTGTATGCTTATTTTTTTTGCACGCCTCTATATGCTTATTATTGTTTTGCATGCCTCTATATGTATGTTATATTTCAATATCAAAGTTAGTTAAAACAAAAGCAAAACAAAAACATAGACCATTAAGCTAAGATTTACTGTTCTAGAAGGAAGAATATAAAGAATCCAGTAAGAAAACAGTGTCAAATTTTGGGATTTTTGTTTCAAAATATCTTGAAAGTTGTGACTTTCCAGTGCAAGAACCAGGCATTTGAAAGAGATAATAGTTTTATGCTGCTTGGTTTTTCTGTGGGAAGTTTCTGGTGGACTTAGGGGGAATTCAAAAAGCTTGGCTTTATTGATTAAGAGCAAAGATTGGAAAACTCAAAACATAGAGCAGAGAAGAATGTGTGATGGCACAAGAGTATCTTTCTTAACACCCAGATAGGTGGTTAAAACCCATTATGGGCTATGGAGAAAGAGGACAAGAACTTAAAAAGAAAAGCAAAAGAGAGATATGAATGTGGAGCACCTGAGAAAGCTTCTGCCACACTTCCCTACTCTATTTTAATCCCAGGTGGCAGATCAGTTTAGAGGGATCCTAGGGTGGAAAGGATATAGCCTTTCTTTCCAAAGTTTAACCCAAAGAGAATGCATATCTCTAAGAGAAGCCTTGCATTCAAACAACACCATTGAGTGGATGAGCAATGGGTGTGGACCTGATACGTTCCCTCCAAGTCTCCTTCAGACCTAAAGCTACATGGAAAACCATCTAACCATCGCTCAGGTCTCCAAGAGAGGCAGAGAAATTAACAGTAGGCCAAAAGAAAGCTCATGCCTGAGGTAAGGCCAATACATACCATGGTATCCAGCTAACTAAAGGCTGTGGTAGAAATGACACTGTCAGCAGATGCAGCAGTCCTAGATGCGAAGCCTCAGGACCTGCTAGCACAAGGCACCCATCAGTACAGGCAAGCAAGGTCAGAAGATGATCTTGGATCTTCATGACACCCACTTCATGATGTCACATAGGGCAGAATCTCCCCTAATTCCAGACACCACTCAAGGAGATAAGGGGAAGAAAGGGGAGGAGGGAGGCTACAGAGCCTGGGCTCTAAACTGGCAGTGACTGAGTTTCCTTAGCTTAGCAAAATGATGAAATGATGTTTTTCAACACCAAGCAGAAATGAGGAATAAAGTTTCATGTTTGCACCTGAGTCTGTGACTATAAACAGTTTAACTGCTACACATAAAAAAGATTTACAAGCAGTTTGGAGGCTCAATTGTTATTTCCATCACATCCAAAAAGATGCTCTTACCAGGGCATGGAGAAAGAATTGAAGGAAAAAAAGTTTGATATGGATAAAGCAGTATTAATTACCCAACCTCAGAGGATAACTGCAAGGATTAAGGAACATGATAAAAGCAGCTGTCACCAAGTCAGAATCAGTAGATACTAATCCCTTCTCTCATGGAATGAAAGGGTTGAAAGAGACCTCCAAGGGCCTTCTGCTGCAACCACCTTCTCCTTATGAAGGAAAATTAAAAACATCTAAGGCAAATTGTTGTCTTACCTAGTTTTACAGATTTCAGGCATTAACATCCTACAATCCATGCTAGTATTTATCACATGCGTAGTTAACAGTATTTCCAATTCATTCCCAGCAATGTAAGCCATTTCTTCTCATTAAAACCTATGTGAAAAGAGAATAATTCACTAAATCTTTTTATATAATTTTTATTTTACTGGAAAATAGTCATAAAATCATGATTTCATTTTCTTTCATGTAAGGTAAATAATTTTAACTCATTTAACCTTTCCTCACTGACATGTTTTTTAAGATGTCACTGTTTTGAGACTCAGCACTAAAAACTTCTTTTGAAATGTGATGATCAAAACAGAGTAAGATGCTTTATTAACTAGGGAAATTACTACTCAACTTTTATGATATAAACTATAGCATTAGTTTTTGAAACAACACTCAAACATTGCTAATTGTAAGAAAGTTGATATTTTTAAGAGATAGCTATGATTGGATCTGTCCTGAATGTCATATTTTTTAACAAGAGAGAAAATTGAGACAGGTAATGTCAACCAATTTTAAATTTATAGAGTATGAATTAAAGGAAGGCAAAAATGTATAGATTTATATATTTTGATAACTATTTTCCAGTAAAAGAAAAAGTATATAAAAAGATTTAACAAATTACTCTCTCTTTTAACATGAGTTTTAATGAGAAGAAATGGCTTAAATTGCTGGGATGAAATTGGGAAATATTGTTAACTACACGTGTGATAAATGCTAGTACAGATTGTAGGATGTCCATGCCTGAAATCTATAAAACTAAGTAAGACAACAATTTGCCTTAAGTGTTATTAATTTTCCTTCATAAGGACAAGTAACTTACTCACGTGCAAACTGCTAGTTAGGTAGAGCTGAGATTCTAATGCCATTTACTCTCAGCCACTCCCCATCCCTGGACTAAGCCACCATTGCCTCTGACATTGTCCACTGTGGTATCCTCATAACTGCTCTAACCTACGTACATTTTTGCCTTCCTTTAATCCATTCTCTATACTTCAGCTAGAGATCTTTTCAAAAAGATACAATCAGTGCCTTGGTTAAAACCCTTCTATGATTTTTCAGTGCCCTAAGGATACACATGAAAATGCTTTGATATGCAGACAAAGTCCTGCATGGTCTGCCTCAAGCAGCCCTCAGCAGCCTGGTCTACCATGGACCCTCACTCTTTCTCCTCTCAAACTGTACTGGCCTTCATCCATACTCTCAGTCTCATCAGGCTAGTATTTATATTAGACTAAACATGAGCTTATACTGATATCTCCAACTCTAATCCATTACCACATGGATCATTCTCCTCTTATCTATATCCCCCCATTCCAGTAGTGAGAAAACCACCATTTACATGCATTTGCTTGGTTTTTCAATTCTGATATACACATATAGTGATATCAAATTGTTACCTCATACTCCTGTGGGAAACAACTTTATCAATTAGAGTACAGTGCTTATATGCAGTTCTTTTTGCCTTTAGTCTTATAGATTCCACTCTTTTCCAGTGTTAGGTTGGCGCTCTTTTCCCCAGTACCTTCAATGCAGTGGTTGTTTCATACATTTGTAATACAGTTAGATTCTGAATTCCATCCTGGGATCTGCTGACGTTTTAAATAATTTCTTTAAAATTTGCATATGTCAAGAATTATCAACATTATCATTTATACGTTCTTACCAGTTTGATTTCTGCTCCAGCTAAGCATATCTCTGCTATAACTCCCCAAATTTACCTTTCTTTCCAGATTGAAATATGGTACCCTGTGAACTCAGTTCTCTGATGGGTCCAAGAAAAGTCATTAATGTTCAGTTTGTTCAATTTTTTTCTCATCTTAAAGACAGAAATGAAGATTTCCAAGGTCTGTACATGTTGAAGCTAAAAACACTGTATTCACTTTTTAACATCCATCTTTCTCCTTAAATTCTATGTTCTGTGAGAAAAAGATTATGCCAGTTTTGCTCACCATTGTATTCAATTACCTAGTTTGGGTTTGGACATATAGTAAATACTCAGTAAATATTGGTTAAATGAATGGAAAAATGAATAACTCAAGTCCAAATACAAGTCCAGTAAACTTTCATCTATGTCACATGTGCTTCCCTGGTCCTATGCCATTAGACAGTCTTTTTTATTAATCCATGTTGGTTATTTCATAGTGTCCCTTTCAGTCATACTTATAACTTCTCTATTAGTGACAATCTAAGTCTTTATTCCATGCCTTGTTAGGGAAGAAAATGTCACAACCTCTTTCTAGATCCTATTTTTATCATCATCATCGCCAAGAACTTTTTCAGGCAATAACTACCTACTGGACTTACTGGGAACACTGGTGCTTTAACCTCATAATGATTTTAAATAAAGAATATAAAACCAAGTTTTCCTCTGCACTGTATAGTTTGCCTCTCTCAATATGCCTCTGCTATTTCCTGATGTCCAAACTTCCTGACATAACAAACTTTCTTTGAATGAGGAAATAAGCCAACCTTCAGGACTCTGCAGTTTGAGCAACTAATCAAAGCTTTAAACTATACAGATGCTGAGAGCAAAACATGTTTTCATGTGTAGTAGAATAATTATCTTGATTTGTTTGCCACCAATCAGTTGATATTTAAAACTCTATTTGTAAAGCCTATAAATACAAGAGCTATGAAGAGATTACTGAGCAAGGCAGGAAAACCAAAGATCTCTGTAATTTTTCTTTTCTTCTAAATAGATTATTTACACATACATAAAGATGTATGTTACTTAAACACTCTCTTAACTTTAATGCACACTCCTTACCAAAGCCGGGTGTATTAACTTTTCTCAAGTAAAGTATATAAGCCTCTAAGGAGACTCATATGTTTCTTCTAGGAGTATATATTGATATAACCATTCTGGAGATTATGTATCCAAAGATTTCAATTTTAACACAGAAATACCTCTTCTAGAAAAAAACTTCCAAGGAAATAACTAACAGGGTATTAAAAGATCTAGCTATGTAGGTATTAATCACATATTTGTTTATAGTTATGAAAAAATTGAAAACAACATTCAACTGTACTAGATTGATTAAATTGTGATTCGATCATACAATGGAACATTCTACAGCCATTAAAAATTATGTTGTAGATGTACATTTATCAACATAGAAAGATGTTCTTAATGTGCTGGAGAGTTAAAATTAAATTACAAAACAGTTTACATAATTTCAAATATAGATGGATTTATTGACACAATAAAGGATAGATAAAAAGATGATTGATTGATTAATAGATACTCCAAAAGTGTTCACAAGTTATTTCTAAATGGATGTATTTATCTCCTTCTTTCTTACTATATTTTCTTGTTTTCTATTATGTAGATGTATTTCATGTTTTTTTTAAAGAAGATGTACTCAAATATAGTCATTACCTTAGTACCATAATTTGGTTTGTTGCCATTTCCAGTTGGCATTGGTATCTTGGTATTTGTACACAATATTGCTAGAGACCTTGATAGTGAAGTCATGAAAATTATCTTTCAAGGACAGATATAACTAAAAGTGGTTCTTTTGTTCTTTCTCTTTCAAAGATGAAGTTAAAATATACGAAGAAGGATATAGAGCAGAGTTTGAATATCATACTGAGAAAGCAATGGCAAAATAACAATATTTCTGTGGCAGAAAAAAAAGCTAGATTTGGGACGGGTCCGGTATAGATGTAGTAGTCACGCTGGCTATAATTTTAAGAGCATTCGTTTTCAGATTCTCAACTTTCATATGCCCTTTTTCCCATCATCAGGTAGATCATCTTCCCCACTTTCCCTTTCAAAATGACTCTTCTCCCATTTTACAGAAGAAAGACATCCCTATGACTCATCTGGAATCTAATTATGCCATTATCCTAGGGTATAAAAATATCTAGGGCATCAACAAAAGGTAATTAATGTAATGTATGCAGGAAAGTCTCCTTTGTTGATATATCAAGACCCTGTCTTCCCTTTTTCTCTGTCTTATCCATATTTCTGACAAAACTGAAGCATGTAACATTAGAAATCGGGGTATATTGATGCTTGCGAAAATGTTTTAAAATTAGATATACAGTGGCAGCCTTCACCTTTTCCTTTCCTTAGACCCTTTTGAAAGAATGTCTTGTCCCCAAGGGAGAATTTGAGGAGAGAATATTGAAGAAAGCATTGTCAAGAAACATTAAAAGCTAAAAAATCCTTTTCTAAAATGAGCAATTTTTCAGGTATTTATAATATTCATAACGAAAGACACGTTGTTGCAAAACACTACAGCTTAATGACACTAACTCTTCTTAAGAGTATATTTTCTGTTGGGAAATGTTTCTCACTGACATAGTATGTAGATATATACTTAAATAAAACCAAAGTTTAGTAAACAATACTTACTCTTAAAAAAAAAACAGAGTATATTTTCCAGGACTATTCAATTTTTTTCTACTTTTAGTGGAAATTACATCTACAGATGAAGATTTTATGTGATTTCTTTTAGATTCAGTATGCATTATTAAACAAAGTCATTAAAGTGCAATATATCAAATCAGATCTTAAAATATTTATTGCAATTATATACTAGTTTATTTTATGAAGTAGTTAATATCTTCTATTTTCTATTATATAGTATGCAATTATATGATAGCTGCCATATCAATTAAGCAATAAAACACTTTTCTTTCATAAAATACATAGAAAATATATTTTGTCAAAAAACTGATGATATTATGAATATTTATATAATATACTTATTTAATAGTTCCCAAAATCTGATACTAGATTTCAATAAATATCTACAAACTCATTGAGGTAAGGAATATCATGGTTGATTTATTATACTCCTTACTTTGCAGCTACTTATTTTTGCTATCCATCACATAAGATTTTGGATATTGTATAATATTACATTATTAAACATATGAAATTTTAAAACATATTTTGTTTTATGATTCATAAAAAGTAAAACATTATTTTAGATCCTACATCATCTTAAATGAGACTCAGCTGTTTGGAGGGGTCTCTCTTACAAGATGGAATCCTTATTTGGTTTTCAGTGCCTTTCATAATAATGAAAATGAAACACATGTTAATCCATTTACTTGAATTAAAGAATAAAGCTAGACTTTTTCTAACAATGAGTATGCTTGATTTGGTTGACTGGTTTACTAATGAGTACTGACTTTGCTAATTTGGTTATAGAGTGGAAATTTTCTATTAATTGAATGAACTGAATTTGAATTTCCAAGTTTTTGATAAAAATATGTTTAAAGCATGTAGAATATGGGAGACACAGCATTTTATCAAATGTATGGCAAAGGTATGTAGAAGTTATTACTACCTCACGTCCTAATTCTTTCTTGAGTGTATTGAGTTAAACTATATGCCTCTAAGTGCAAAAATAACGAATATAATTAATACCCATCTGAAAAGTATGGGTAAAGCACTTCTGGTACAGTTCCCAGAAATCAAGAAAATGAATGATTCCAACAACTGTGTAGCAAATCTTTGCAAGTGAATTGATTTTCAGTTCTTTGCTCTCAACAAAATTGAAGGTGGACCTAGACCACTTTGAGATGGTTGTCATATAACTCGGAAAGTGTTCAAAGAATTAAGGAAAATCAGCATAACAAAATCCATTCTATTGCCATCTACTTATCTATGTGAATTGATGCTGAACCTTCCCTGTCTCACTCAAGCAATGAGTAATATTCATCTAGAGTTGCATTAACTAATTGAAAAAAGATGCCATTCATCTCAGTGTTTAATTAAATTGTCTTTGTTTAGTAATTATCATATTATTTTAATCAAATTGCATACTCATAATGCAATGATAATATGATCCTGCACATATGTTTTAATATAATAAAACAATTTAAATTTATAAACATAGCTTTGTTAAAAACAAGTGTGATGGGGGATCAATAAAATAATTTTAAGGATAAAAATATGTTTTCTTAATATAAAACTCTAAGGGGAAAGTAGAATAAAATGTAGAGCTTCAGGAATATATGATGTTCAATTTCTTACAATTAAAAAAGTTTCCTGTATTTTTAAAATGAATGGTGATGGCTATCAAATCGCTACAGTATTTAGATTGGATTAGACACAATTAAAAGAGCATTTTAACAGTTTCATTTAAAATATTAATATTGAAATATTTCAGAAATTGCATCTCTGCATTTCCTTAACTTAATGTTTAAAAATTAAAAATAACTATTAAAAATTAACTACCTAGTCTAATAAAGACATCAGACAAATCTCAGTGGAAGGGCATCCTACAAAACACTTAACCAATAGTCCTCAAAACTGTCAAGGTCATTAAAAACAAGGAAAGTTAATTGTTGATCAGTGAGTACAAAGTTTCAGTTATGCACCATGAATAATTTCTGGAAATCTGCTACACACCATAATACTAATAGTTAACAATTTGGTACTGTGCACTTTAAACTAAGTTAAGAGGATAAAGCTCATTAAATGTTCTTACCACAAGCACAAACACACAAAAAAACACAAGGAAATTTTGGAGATGATAGGTTTATGTGCACATACCATAGGTAATCAATGTAAGCACATATCTTGATTGTGCTGATGGTATTATGGGTGTATATGTTTGTCCAAAATCATCAAAATGTATACATTAAATATGGTGCACATTTTCGTATATAAATTGTACCCTAAGAATGCTTAAATAAGTAAATAGAAACTACATGTTAATTTTATTTTTATATATGTTACATAGTAAGTAAAATATATCTAATTGTAAAAAAAAAAAAAGAAAAAAAGGGAAAGTTTGAGAAACTGTCACAGCCAATAGAAAACTAAGACGTCTGATGACTAAGTGTGATTTGGTATTTAAAATGGGATCCCCAAACAAAAGAGGACATTAGGTAAAAACTAAGGAGATCTAAATAAAGCATTGGCTTTAATTCATAATAATGCATCAATATTGGTTAATTGCAATAAATGGACCATCTTAATGGTAAGGTGATAATAATAAAAAAACTGGGTACAGGATTATAGGTATTCTCTGTACTCTGAATGTTTTCTGTAAATATAAAACTGTTCTTAAAAATAACATTTATTAAAAATTAATTACTAAATTAAAAATAGGCATAAAACTAAAAATATTCAAAAAGGGGCATCATTTAAAACTATATATATTTAGTGGGTATCCATGAGCGAGCATTTTTTTTTTGATGGAGTCTCACGCTGTCTCCCAGGCTGGAGTACAGTGGCACAATCTCAACTCACTGCAAGCTCCGCTTCCCGGGTTCACGCCATTCTCCTGCCTCAGCCTCCAGAGTAGCTGGGACTACAGGCGCCTGCCACCACGCTCGTCTAATTTTTTTGTACTTTTAGTAGAGACGGGGTTTCACCCCGTTAGCCAGGATGGTCTCGATCTCCTGACCTCGTGATCCACCCGCCTCAGCCTCCCAAAGTGCTGGGATTACAGGCTTGAGCCACCGCTCCCGGCCAACAAGCATGTTTTATGTACACAAATTCTTGCCTTTGCAAATTTCTAACTATGTTAACAGAAACAAATGGCCAAACCCGTCTCTGCCTCAGTTTCCCCATGTAAAAAATGTCTTAATAGGATTATTGAGAGGACTAAAATAATGCCTTTAAAATGCCTAGCATACAGGAAACACATAAGAGCAGTTGTTATTGCTATTATTTTCACAAACAGATGAGTCAAAGCCAGTAGTTTCAAGTAGCAGTTTATAAGTAAATTTGATTTTGTAGCTGAGAGACAGTTAGGAGTAGATGAGACCAAGCAATCAAGGTGAAATGTTCAAGAAATATTTATGTGCACATGCACACAAACTTTCTCAAGATCTGAGCCCCACACTTACAATATGCTTCTGTTATTCTCCAGTACTCCGTGTCTAGGCCCTGACACCAAACACAGCCTGAGTGCAGCCAAAGGAAAGTTTGGAATCTATCCTTAGTGACAACCCTGGGGAGTACCCAGACACAAATCAGGAAACCATCTCACAGCACTAAGAACTGTGAAGTCAACCTCTAGCAACCTTTCCTTCTTTGAACCATCAACCTAGGACTGAAAATTAGATCAATGAGATTAAATCACTTGCAATCAAGATATTGAGAAAAAGGCACGATGAGGGCAAGGTAGGTGTGCAAAAAGCATTCAAAGGAGCCACGTAGCCTTGCAGAAATATTTAAAACAGAGGAATTTCATCTGGATGGTTTCATGTCTGTCTCCCTTTCCAGAATGAAAACTTTTCAAAGGTAGAAATGGTGGCTTTTAAGCTCTTCCTCTCCAACGATAAGCACAATGCCTGGTTGACAATAAATAGTTGCCCCTAAACACAGTATTTATCTCAATTCAGTTTACAAAGATAATAAAATAACATTTTTATTCTCTTTATTATATAAACTGATAGTGATAACAATGTAGCATGCTCTTACATTGGCAGTTAAAGCTTTCAATTTACAATTGCATCTGATATCTTATTTTTATAGGTGCACATACGTTGTAGAAAACGTAGAGGATTTTTTCAATTTTATGTAGAAAAATAGAAACATTTAAACATCTGCCACTTCAAAAGACATCAAATACGCTGTTCTCGTGACAGTGAGGGAGCTCTCATGAGAGTTGATGGTTTAAAAGTGTGGCACTTCCCCTTCATTCTCTCTCTCGCTACCTTGTGAAGAAGGTGCTTGCTTCTCCTTTGCCTTCCTCCATGATTGTAAGTTTTCTGAGCCATTCGGAGCTGAGAGTCAATTAAACCTTTTTTATTTATATATTACTAAGTCTCAGTTATGTCTTTATAGCAGTGTGAAAATGGAATAATACAGGAAATTGGTACCGGTAGAGTGTGGTACTGCTATAAAGATAACATGAAAATATGGATGCAACTTTGGAACTGGGTAACAGACGACTTTGGAACTGTTTGCAGGGCTCAGAAAAAGAGAGGAGGATTTGAGAAAGTTTGCAACTTCTTGGAGACTTGTTGAATGCTGATAGTGATGCAGACAATGAGGTCCAGGCTGATGTGGTCTCAGATGGAGACGAGGAACTTACTGGGAACTAGAGTAAAGGTCACTTATGCTATGCTTTAGCAGAGAGACTGGCACATTTTGTCCCTGCCTTAGAGATTTGTAGAACTTTGAACTTGAGAGAGATGATTTAGAGTATCTGGCAGCGGAAATTTCTAAGCAGTAAAGCATTAAAGAGGTCACCTGGATTTTTCTGAAGGTGTACAGTCATATGCATTCACAAAGAGATGATTTGAAATTGGAACTCATGTTTAAAAGGGAAGCAAAGCATAAAAGAGAGAAAGAAGAAAGAATGAAGAATAAGGCATTCTATAAGCCCACTGATGATAGTTTTGGCAGAATCAATGCTTATAAGGAAGGCGAATCTATACCCAAAGTGTCTATTCCAGTAACAAAATGCTACCTCTTCCATAATGAAAGAAGTCCTAGTGACCATTCTGGGAAATGATACCTTATCAATGACTTACTATTGATCTCCACTACTGGCATATTGGACATTCAGCAGTGGTTGTAGCCACATCATCCTAGGTTAATGGAAGTCTATGTTACTGAGCCCATGCATAACTTCCATCCCTGTCACCATGGCCACTTTGTTCATGAGCCCACTGGCGATGACAGAGGTGGCTGGAGAAAGAAGCTGACTGGTATCCATAAAACACATCATCCTATCCAGTTGATTATTAGAATCCTCCCCTGCTGAGGTCACCCTTTGGTAAGCATTCACACAAAACACAAATATCTTCACATTTTCTGCTCATTTAGAAAGATCTATACACATACCTCTTCCCCAAATTTCCTTGTCATCAATTTTCCAATCATGTGCTTTACAAGTCCCTGACCATCCAACAAAACCACTGGGCACAGGCCATGAATTGCTACATAATTGTACATATGCATTTGGCCACTTCCTCTTCCAAGCAAAGTAAACAACCAAATGTGTTGCTCAAAGTTCTGCCCGCTGGTTTCCTCCACCAATATCCTTCAGGGATGCCTGCATATTTTCCAGAATCATCTGTAAATCAGGCCCAAGTCTTCTCTTCTTCTGTCAAGAGATGATAGGGAAATCTCCATGGGCCCAAAGGTACAGAGAGAAGGCAATGTAGCAGAAGTGGGGGCCACTTCTTCATGTAACTCATTTGTGCCCTCAGGGCCTGCTTGGGCCTGATCATGGATATGCTACTTTCAGTTAACAATGGAGTACTCCTGTGCATGCTCAACTTCATGGTTTGGTGGGTCAGATAACACCCAGTTCATGATGATGAGTAGCTTAGTTTGCATGGTAACTTCATGGCCCATGTTTAAGTGTTCAGCTCTACTAAGGTCCAATATTAAACCAACAGCTTTTTCTCAAAAGTGGTTATCTTCAGAAGATGGCAGGGCTTTGCTCCAAAATCCTAGAGCCTTCCAAAGACTCCAAAGGGCATTTCTATCTGCCACTGACACTTTCAGCACCCCTGGATCTGCAGGATTAGATAGACCCAGTGGCAGAGCAGCTTGCACAGCAGTCAGAACCTGTTGCAGGGTGTTGTTTTGTTCTGGAATCCACTCAAAACTAGGAGCTTTTTGGATCACTTAGTAAATGGGCTACAGTAACACACCCAAACAAGAAACATGTTGCCTCCAAAATCCAAAGAAGTTTAATAGGTGTTGTGTCTCCTTTTTGGTTATAGTGGGGGTTGGGGGAATGCAGATGCACCCTAGTACCTGGTGTGGATGTGTTAATTTTCTTAAGCAATGAAACCAGATCTGGTGTGGTAGCTGCAATTGGAGTCACCATCTTATTAAGCCTGCAATAATTCCCTGTCATTCTCCAAGATATGTCTGTATTCTACACAGACCAAGAGTTGAGTTGAATGGGGGAGTTATGAGAATCACCACCCGTTTATCCCTCAAGTCCTTGATGGTGGGATTAATCTCTGCAATCCCTCCAGGAATGTGGCATTGCTTTAGGTTTACATTTTTGCTACGTAGTGGCAGTTCTAGTGGCTTCCACTTGGCCTTTCCCACTGTAATAGTCCTCACCCCACAGGTCAGGGAACCGAGATGGGAATTCTACCAGCTGTTGAGTATATCAATTTCAATTACGCATTCCAGAACTGAAAAAATAAAACACAGGATGAGTTCAGAGACCCACTGGCCAACTGTGAGACAGATCTAAGCCCTGACTCTGATGGAGCACAGTAATGTTTTGAATCCCTTGAAATTAGTGTCAGCTCAGACCCAGTGTTCAGTAGTCCCCAAAAGTTCTGATTATTCCCTTTTCCCCATTGCACAGTTAAAAGACTATAGGTGCCTTTGTAGAAAGTTGGAAGAAAGATTAACAGTATACATTTTTGGTGGTGTACTGGGGTCCTTCTTCAAAGGGACCTCACTTTCATTGAAGGAGTTTAGGGTCTGTAAACTGGCTCAAATCTGGAAATTAATTGAGTGACTATGGCTTTGTTCTTATCTCGGGTTAGACTTTTTTTCACCTGGACTAGAACTTTTCTATTTATACAGATCAAGTAAGAATTTTAGAGGTTTCTTACCTATTTCACTTCTAGGAACACCATGATCAACTAGCCAATGCCACAGGTCTGCAAGTCAAACTATTCCAATTACTGCTTTGACTCTGCTGTTCAATGCAGTAATCACATCCACCTTGCCTTTGATAGTCGAGCGCTGCTACTTGGGTCCTGTCAAATCAAAACCTAATTACTCTCCTACATGGTTTGGCTGCACCCCCACCCAAATCTCACCTTGAATTGTAATAATGTCCACATGTAAAGCATCAGGCCAGGTGAAGATAATTGACTGATGGGGACAGTTTCCCCTATACTGTTCTGAATAGTGAATACGTGTCACGAGATCTGATGGTTTTATAAATGAGAGTTCCCCTGAACAGCTCTCTTGCCTGCCACCATGTAAGATGTGCCTTTGCTCCTCCTTTGCCTTTCGCCATGATTGTGAGGCCTCCCCAGCTGTGTGAAACCATGAGTCCTTTAAACCCCTTTTTCTTTATAAATTACCCAGGCTCAGGTATGTCTTTTTTGGCAGTGTGAGAACAAGCTAATACATTCCCATTGCATTTAGGCTTCCTAATAAGTGATAGCAGTCCCCACTGTAAGACCTTGCCTACAGAGAAGGGATCTCTTCAAGAATCCCAGGGCTCCCCTCACAAATTTGTTTCTTACAGAAGTCACAAAGTGTACATCTTCTGGACCTTCTTAGTGTGGGTGTGTAGGTATTATATGACAAATCCACTCTAGCCTTCCAATTTTCCTAAGTCTTTAAGTCTCTTTCTCTACATTAAACCAAGGCAGGTTCAGCATTCATTCATTTTGGGACAGTTTTTGGTCCATGTTTCAGTCAACCAACCAAACTGTTAGAGCCCTTCCTAATTCCATGAGCTGCAACATTAAATATAGAATAAGTCTCTGCATAGAGAGCCTATATCCAACTTCATATAACTCTAAAGTTGGATTGGTCTGATCCAACTTAAGTTCCTTTTGCCATTATATCACACCCTCAATATCCATTCCCACACATGTTCTCCAGATTTGTCTCTGTATAAATCAGAAAACTCAAGTAGTTCTTTTGAAGTGTGGCATACCTCCTCATGGGTCACACTTTGTACCTCACCTTTAGGGGCCTGCTGGGACTTGAATCTAGTTATAAGTCTAGAAGCAAAGAAGGGTGGATCCTAAAAAGAATCAGCATTGTCTTGCAATTTGACTATCTCAGGGGTAGCCATTATAGTTTCCTTAGGCAATGCAGGGTTAACCCCCACAGGTGGGGTGGAGAGGTTGGAACCACTGACGATGGGGGGAAGCCACTATCACTGAGGGTGGGAAGGCTGATTCTACTGAGCACGACAAGGCCACCTCCACTGAGGTTGAGGGGATCTCTTTTACTGGCAAAGAAGACTCATCAGAATTTAGGGGCTTATGAGCCAGGCACGGTAGATCACGCCTGCAATCCCAGCACTTTGGGAGGCCAAGGTGGATGGATCACTTCTGAGGTCAGGAGTTCGAGACCAGCCTGGCCAACATGGTAAAACCCTGCCTTTACTAAAAATACAAAAATTAGCTGGGCATGGTGGCAGGTGCCTGTAGTCCCAGCTACTCAGGAAGCTGAGGCATGAGAATCACTTGAACCCATGAGATGGAGAAGTTGCAGTGAGCTGAGACCCTGCCGCTGCACTCCAGCCTGGGCAACAGAGTGAGA
The DNA here is from genome assembly GCF_006542625.1 of Nomascus leucogenys. Lineage (NCBI taxonomy): Eukaryota > Metazoa > Chordata > Mammalia > Primates > Hylobatidae > Nomascus > Nomascus leucogenys. Next base: position 61,316,557 of record NC_044396.1, read on the forward strand.
CCTGGTCTCAAAAAGATGAAAAAAAAAAAAAAGAATTTAGGGGCTTATATTGTCATTAATCTTATACTATACTTGCATTATCACTATCTATCCCTCCAATAATTCATTTATTTTATTGATATATTTCAGGGCAGTTGGCAGATATCAATTTATCTATCAGAAATAAATTCAATATATCTATCAGATATAAATAAAATAAATACATCTAGTTTAGAGCAAAAAAGAATTTGGAGGCTTAATGTCCTCAGCATCATCAGAGTCTTCCTACACATTTCCATTCCAATTTACAAGATATCCCTTTTCCCCAGTCAATGTCATCACTTTAACAGTAGACACTCTTTCGGCCTGAGAATTTAAATTGTGTTGTAATTCAGCCAATCACATGGTGAGATTCTGCATTTGATTTTCAGCAACCACCACTGTGGCTGCAAGAGATAATGGTCTCCTTCAGTACATAAACAGAAACTTTCAGGTTATCAATGTAGTGCTTGAGGTGGGAATTCAAATCCCTGAGCTCATCCTCTTCTTCCATCACTTTGTTCATTGATGTTAGTAGCAACCAGTCAACCTCACTGTAATATTGCATGATATTATAATCATACAATGTAATTATATTAGATTTCTAAAGATGTTCAAAAGTATTATATACATAATCACTCAGTACCTTGTTTCTTAAGTGGTTGATTCAGAATATCTAATGCAGAGATTTTGCATATCTCCATTGCCAGATCATGACATGGACTATCAGTGCTCCCTTCACTACTGGAAATAGAGTCATTGGCATTGTTAAATCTATTCAGATCAGACAGCCAACTTCAGAAATCCAAGAAACAATTCTGAAAACTCATCCTTAAAATTCCGTATCTGTGGAACCACTCTCAGTTCCAAAATCTGTATTAGTCAGGGTTCCCCAGAGAAACAGACCAATAGTACTCCAGAGAAACAGAACACACACACTCGCATATATAATATATTGCCTATATTATATAATATATTGCCTATATTATATAATATACTGCCTATATAATATATTGCCTATATTATATAATATATTGCCTATATAATATATTGCCTATATTATATAATATATTGCCTATATAATATATTGCCTATATTATATAATATATTGCCTATATTATGTAATATATTGCCTATATTATGTAATATATTGCCTATATTATGTAATATATTGCCTATATTATATATTGCCTATATTATATAATATATTGCCTATATTATATAATATATTGCCTATATTATATATTGCCTATATTATATATTATATAATATATTGCATATATTATATATTATATTGCATATATTATATATTACATTGTATATATTCTATATGATATATTATATAATATATTCTGATATAATATTATATAATATATATTATATGATATACATGAGATATATTATATATTATATAATATTATATATGACATATATTATATATTATATATTATACATAATACACCATATATATTATATAATATATTATATAATATATAATTATTTATATTATGTATAATATATAATATATTACATATTATATAATATATTATATATGTTATATATAATATATCATATATAATGTTGTATATGATATATTATATATTATATATGATATATCATATATAATGTTGTATATGATATATTATATATTATATATGATATAATATATCATATATGTTATATATAATATATAAGAATATATGTTATATATAATATATAAGAATATATGTAATATATATTATGCAATATATTGTATATTCTTATAATTTATAATAGTATAATTTATAATAGTATAAATATATAATTTATAATAGTATATAAGAAATGTGTGTGTGTGTGTATTTACTATAAGAAATTGGCTCACACTTATAGAGCTGAGAGGTCCAAGACCTGTAATTGGAAACCAGGAGACCCAGTAGAGATGATGATATAATTCCAATCCAAGAAATCATTGCCAAGACCTGAACATGATTTAGTTTTGGAAATAAGATGAACTCTTCTAAAATTCAAAAGGCACAAGTTAGGAGGATGCCAGTCTCCTCCTTTGCTTTGCTGTTGCTTTTGTTTACATGACCAACTAAGATTGTGGAGACATTTGTATTTTTGTTGGCTGTGTTAGAAAAGGTCTCATTGTCCAGTCACTAACTTCATGCAAGTTGAAAGGCAACATATTGCACATCCATTTCACAGGTACAGATACAGATGGTAAGAGGCAGTATGGCTCTAACTCTGGCAGCAGTAGCAACAGCTTCCTGACTCTAGTGGCAGCCTGATTGTGGCAATGGTAATTTATGCTGAAGCCAATAACTTCCTGACCATAGGAAAGGCAGCAACATTTTTTTCATTTTTTAAAAAATTTGTATGTATATGTAATGCATACACATGGTAAAAATTAAATAGAATACAGGGGCTAAAAAAGAAGATAAAAAGCAAGAGTCCCCCAGCCCTCCCTCCTAGACAGTGGCCTCCTTCCCAGAGGCAACCTCTTTTAACTATTTCTTGTTTTGGTTCTTCTGGAGGTAACTCCTACAGTCCAGACTCATGGAGGTGAGGCAATCTGGATATTGGCATGAGGGTTTTTAGTTGTTACAGTGATGGGGTGTGGGGGAACTACTGGCATTTAGGGGGCCCAGGAGAAGATGACAAGTCTCCTGCAATGCACAAGATGGTCTTGAATAATGAAGTCATGTCCCCGTTTCTCACCCTGTTTATTGTCCTCTGGACATTCACGCAGACAAAAAAATCTGCTTCTAATCATCAGTATAACATAATTCAATTTCACACATAAACATGAGATATTTTGGGGTGGTTTTAAGACATGTTGATTTTTCCAGGGATGCCATTATCTTGTAAACTGGGCAAAGATTGTACTTTGTTTTGCTGGCAATTTTACCAATTTGTCCACCATCTGGGGACACTGTGACATGGATGGCAAGGCCACTCTTAACATTTGAATTATGAAACAACACATCTTCATAGTTGGGCCTTTTAGCTGTCCCATTCATAGGGATTCTATAAGTAGATTGCTCATTGGGTGACTTCATCACATCTTCAACCATCATTTTACCTGAGCACTTACACATCAAGATAGACACTATTTGTGCAATTATTTTCAGTTCTCTTTTATAGTTAATGAATTATATGGAGTTTTTCTTTAATTTGCATTTTTTTCTCCTCAACTTTTAAGTTCAGGGGTACATGTGCAGGATATGCAGATTTGTTACATAAGTGAATGCATACCATGGTGTTTGCTGCCCAGATCATCCCATCGTCTAAGTGGGAAGCCCAGCATCCATTAACTATTCTTCCTGATGCCCTCCCTTCCCCCACCATTCCACTGACAGGCCTCAGTGTGTGTTGTTTCTCCCCATGTGTTCTCATCGTTCAGCTCCCACTTATAAGTGAGAACATGTAGTGTTTGGTTTTTTGTTCAGCAGCAACATTTTTAAAGGTCCAATTTTGCATGTGGCTTTGGGATTCTTTCCTGAAAGCTCAAAGTAGAATTTGTTGCTTCATCCCATTCAACAATTTCATAAGCCATTTAATACCCTAGAATAAATACCTTCTTATATAAATTAGCTAGAGTGGGTTTGCTGCGTAGCTAGAGTAATTTATTTTTTCCACAACAACTGAATGTCAAACAATATGGCCACTAGCATTATTACATGAATTGTAAATATCCTTTTTGCTTTTATTTTTTACAGTGGAAGAAATAAAGACTTGAAGGAGAAAAAGGATTTCTCTCTGGTTGTAGTTCATAGGAATTCAAGTTGTTTACGACCATCATACCTCCATATCTTGTGTGTCTCTCTCCACTCCCCCATACACTAAATATACCTTTCTACAGGGTGCCCAGGGAGGAAGCTGGTAACATAACTTCATGGGAACAAATCTAAACTTAATAACTGAGAAGCTATGTAACATACATCCTGACTATATTTAGACCTCACAAAGCACAGCAGGAGCATTTGTTTATTTACTTATTTATATACATACGTTCATAGCACCTTTATTCATAACAGCAAAAGAAAACTGAAAATAACTCAAATGTCCATCAACTGATAAGTGAATTAACAAACTGTGGTATGACCATACAATGCAAATACTGAACAGTAAAACAGGAACTAACGACTAATACATGTAACAATATCAGTACCGCAAAAGTATTACGTTAAGTGAAAGAAGCTGGACACAAAAGACTATATCTGATTCCGATTATTTGAAATTCTAGAAAAGACAAAACAAAAGTGACAAAAAGCAGATCAATGGTTGCCAGAGGGTAGAAGTGGGGGGCAAGGGATTGACTACAAAGGGGAAAAAGGGAAATTTTTAGGTGATAGAAATGTTCTATATCAAGATTGTGGTGGTGGTAATTACATGATTATACATTTGACAAAATTCACTGAATTATATACTTAAATTGGTTAATTTTATTGTATATAAAATAATATATTAAAATTTATTATATATATATATAATAATACCTAAAGTTTATATATATCAAAATGGAACAATGGTAATATGATTTACTTTGTATGCTACATTTCCAAATATTCTCCAGTGAGGATGTTTTGTTTTAAAATCAGAACAAAAATCCCATTTAAAAACAATTAGCGTATTATAAATATGAGTATACGTGATCACAATGACCTATAAATAAATACAAACTCAGAGCTAAGAATAAAAGGAAATTTACCACCATTTACTTTGGGTAAAGGAGTACTAAAATTCCTCCTAAAGCTTTTGTATAATTGATAACTTTTAGGGGAGGACTTTGTTTTAAAAATGCAGTAAGAATAGAGAATGCCTTGCAATAATTGGTATAAGTTTATCCAGAGCTTTTGCCCAAATTAATGAATTAGGAAGGCATCCCGTGCTCACTTTTCAAAGATGCCTTTGAAAGGTTATTCAGTAGTTTATTTATTTTGTTTTTTTTTCCGGTAAGTTTCTGTTTCAGGTGGCTATTTTTTTTTTTCAAGAGTTATTCTCTGCTGGAGCATTTAAATTGAAGCTATGAAACCAAAATTGAAAGGCTGCTGTTCTGATTTAGTAATTTCATCCAGATTATGCTACCTGTATGAGCCCAAGAGTCTCTTTTTCCATTAAGGAATTCATGTTCAAATTGTGTTTTGAGGGTGTATATGTATGTATGCCAGCAGCAAAAGGAACAGGCTCATGGGAAGTGAAAGACAGTAAGAGAGAAGGTTTGCATAATCTAACCTTGCCAGGCCCTCTCATCCTCTTGGGTTGCTTTTATTCTCATCTCAGCTCTTTGTCCCAGGTTTTTCCCATCTTCATTTTTCTCCTCTCTATGCCCTCAGATTAAACTTCCACTTCACTGCTCTTTCCTCTCTCCCCACCATCTTCATTGCCTTTTATCTTATTCTGTCAAAAGAAGAAAGCATAATAGCAAAACAAAAAAGTTCTGTAAAAGGAAAAACAAGCTCCTACTCCTACATCTAATATCTAATTTTCTTCTCTTCTACCACATTCAATCATGTTTACATCTAAAAAAATTTACACAGAAGTAATGAAAAAAGAGAAAACATAAATAAGAAAAAGAGAAAGTGGTATTTAGATGGTTTCTACTACATGCATTTATTGCTAGATAGGAATAGTTGTTTTTATTACTGTTGTTGTTGTTATTTGAATTAAACATGGGATCATTTATTTAGCATTCATTCCATTCCTACTTTATGTCCCCTGACTGTGGGTTAAGAACTAGACAGAAAATAATAAATGAGACTTAGTGTCCGCCTTCAATCAGCTAGTAAGAGAAACATATTCATAAAATTATGATGAACTGTGTTAAATCTAATACTCCAGTTTGAGCTAAAAATCTCAGCATCATCTTTAAATCCTCTGAGGAAGGAGCTGTACTATCCTGCTTTGCCGCATGGGCTAATGCTCTTTCTAATAAATTCTTACTAGATATTCAGTGCCTCTAACTTAAGCAATTGCACTCTGAAAACCCCTGAAATGCCCATTGCTATAAACTCTTTTTGGTCTTAGCTAGCCCACAAAGTGTTCCCTAGTGGGCTCATATTTCATAGTAACACAGTATTGGTTAATCATTTTTTATTCCTTTCTTTCCCTCAGCAGCTTCATATCTAATCAGTGAGTAAGTCCCATTGTTTCTATCTCCAGATATTTTTAATTTGTCTACTTCTCCTTATCATCGCCAATTAAAAGGCCCTAAGAGAAAAAAGCTACTGTTATTCTGTTTTAGACTGCTGCAACAAACTCTAACTGGTCCTCGTGCTAGTTATTTTCTGTTTATTATCCCCATGACCTCCTTCAGATCCAGTCTCAATCTTCTGTGTATCCTGCTGTGTATCCCAGAAGTCTGATTTTACAGGCTGCCTCATCCAGACTCCCTTGCTGGCCAGATTCTGGGTCAGTGTGGCTGAAGGGAGGCACCAGCAAGAAGTCAGTGATATGGTTTGGTTGTGTCCCCAGCCAAAATCTCATCTTGAATTGTAATCCCCATAATTCTCATGTGTCAAGGGCAGGAGCAGGTGGAGTGAATTGGATCATGGGAGCAGTTTCGCCCATGCTGTTCTCAAGATAGTGAGTGAGTCTCATGAGATCTGATGATTTTATAAACATCTGGCATTTCCCCTGCTTGCACTCACTCTGTCCTGCTGCCCTGTGAAGAAGGTGCCCACTTCTCCTTTGCCTTCCACCATGATTGTAAGTTTCCTGAGGCTTCCCCAGCAATGCCAAACTGTGAGTCGATTAAACCTCTTTCCTTTATAAATTGCCCAGTCTCAGGTATTTCTTCATAGCAGTGTAAGAACAGACTAATACAGTCAAGAAGTGGGGAACAAAAGTCAAGATATTTCTTCCCCTCTCTGTTCTTCCTAGGCACCACAGCTCTGGCAAGAGGTATGTCTCTCCCTAACTACATTTCTTGTAGGGCAACTCCTCCTCACAGTTCTAACTCTCTTGGAGCTCTGGATGCATAACTTTGCCCCCTTCCTCCTTCAGGCCTAGGAGAGATAACAGCTTTCTGCTGTTGTCAGTCTTTGAGAGCCTCAATATCATTTGTGGCTTCCCTTGAACCTGCCTACTCCTCTGTAATAATTCTTCATTAAAATTTATTAAAGCCTTCTGAGTAATGTTCATTAGATCATGACCCTAATTCATATAGTCTCCTTGTTTCCACTCCTGCCTGCTTCCAATCCATTCTCTACAGAGTAGCCCAAGCCAGGCAAATGCAATCACATCATGTTGTATTTACAGGATGTGATTGCACCATGTCTGGTAATGATGACCTGGTTTATTCTTCCTGATTTTTAGCCCTCAGAGGCTCATTGGTTCCAACCCAATGTTCTAACCTGTTCTCCAGCTTTCTATCAATTGTCTAGTAGTGTCTAATGGATACTACTCAGAAGGCTTTAATAAACTTTAATGAAGGAATTATTCATAGAGGAGCAGGCAGGTTCAAGGGAATCCACAAACGATATTAAGACTCCCAAAGACTGGCAAAAGCAGAAAGCTGTTATCTCTCTTAGGCCTCAAAGAGGAAAAGTTATGCATCCAGAGCTCCATGAGAGTTAGAACCATGAGGAACTGTGAGGAGGGATTGCTCCACAAGAACTGTAGTTAAGGAGAGATACCTTTTAGCAGAGCTGTGAGGCCCAGGAAGAATAGAGAGGGGAAGAACATGTAAATGCAATCACATCACTCTCCCACTTAAAACGTTCCACTCATTCCCCATCACACTTAGAATAACTCTTCACCATGGCCTACAAAGCTCTGTAGTACTGCCCTCCCTACTGTTTCTAATTTCTCTGACCCTGTTACTCTATCTTTAGTTCCATAGACATGTTGGGTTCATTTCCCACCTTAGGGCTTTGGCAGTAGGTGCTTCTTCCTTGTGAAACATTCTTCTCCATAATCTTCATGCAGTTGGTTCCCTCCTGTCTTTCAGATCTCATCTAAAATGTCATCTCCATACTGAGGTCTTCCCAGAACAACAAACATAAAATAACCTCTCAATAACCCTGTTTGAATCATCTATACACAATTGTCATTTTCTGATGTTTGTTTGGCTTATTTGTTTATTGACACTGCTTCTTCATCCACTAGATAGAAATTGTATCTGGTAGTCTAAAACAAAAAACGGATAATTGGATCCAATTTGAAAGATAGCAGCTCAGATAATTTATAGAAAGCTGGAGAGCAGATTGGGAAATTGGGCTGGAACCAAGGAGGCTCTGAGGGCTAAATGTCAGGAAGAATAATTCAGGCCATCATCACCAGACAGGTGTGCCCAGCACACCTGCCTGAAGCCAACACAGTACCTTACCAGCACTGCCACTAGATGCTCTCATTGCTGCTAGACACTGCAGTTGCTCTACCATTACAAAGTTGGGTCTCCTATCCTTGAGCTGAGGGAACAAAGGCATCTTTGTTCAAAGGAGGCAATTGAAGATATGGTGGATAAAATGAATTTGAGCTCTATTACTTACAGCTCTGGCTGTGGATGTAATCTGTACAGGTCATCTTCTTCAGATATAAAGCAGGGAGCAAAAGGATATAGTTTTGGAAGAAAAACTAGAAGATATCCCTTAAAGCTCACCGCTTTTGCCCTTCAGCACTCATTCTTTTCCTTCATCCTGTTTGAAACTTCTTATCTTCAATCCAGGTGACTAAACTCCCATTAGAAGCTGGCATTAATTTGGTTACACTACCACCTGAAATTTAAAACATTAAATATCACCAATATTTTTCATATTCCATAGTGGGGGGAAAAGACAGATCATGAAGTTATTAATTTACATAAAATACAGGTGCTCAGTCCCCACTCTAGTAGCTGGTTAGGAGATCTAAGCTGCCTTCTTCCGCTACCCAGTTCATGTTTCTTTTACCCTTAGCAAGCACCTTGGCTGCAAAGGGATTTTTACTTGGAAGGGTTACTTGTAGGATCAAAGTGGTTGGTTGTCTTGTCATCTTGAGATTTTTGCTATTTTCCATTTGACAGAACTGTTACACAATAGAATGTTAACAGGCATCAAAGAGAACCTCTGAGGTCCTAAACATAGTCCTAGTTATGTGAAGATCATGGGCAAGAACACTCCAGAAAGGGGAAGAAGCCATTCCAGGAGGTACATTTACATATCCTTCCTTATCTTCAATCTTCCATTTGTGTCCTTAAGTGCCTGACCACCTGGCCAGCCCATTAGGCCTTGCCTACAAATCAGTGCAGATCTGTAACTCAGGCTCTTTGTCTTAACACAAAAAGTGAGCAACCAGATGTCTCACCTAAAGTTCTGCCTATTGGCATGATATGCACTTTCACCACTGTCTTTTGGAGTCTCTCTTAAGTCAACTATAGTGAAACAGCCATCCACTCCTGCCTGGTGCCAGTATACCATACAGATACATCAGTAGGCCAGGCCCACCTTTCTTTCCTCCTCAACAAAAAAGCCACAGGAACTCTCTGTGAGGCAAAAGATATGAGTTGGGAGAGATGCAGCAAAGCAGAAGAAGATGACATGAGTCTGAACACCCGCATATGCAGTTTCTTTGTGCCTCTGGGTCAACTTAGATCCAATATCTATTAGCCATTTCTATTTTATAGTAAAATGTTGCTGATATTGGTCCAATTTTATGATTCAGCAGATCTGATAACACTAGTTAATGTACAGTTTGGGGAAAATAGTAACATCATGTTCCATAGTCAGGCTTTACCAGAGCCCAGTAACAAGCCAGGAACTGTGTTGTTTTTGTTTTTTTCCCCCTTTGCTGTTGTTTTGCTTTTTGCTGTTTATTGTAGGTAGCACTTATATTTTTTCTTACACAATGATGTGTTGCTTGGGCCTAATGTTCTTAATAGAAATAGAAAAACAAAATGGTTCGTTTAAAGAGTTCTTAATTATGTGCAAAACTTTACATTAGTTAAAAGGATAAAAAAATTTATGGGTGTAAATGCAAATCACTTCTCAACTCAAGGTAAATAACAATATATGATGTTCTGGTGGGAAAACATTAGGTAAGAAAAGAAACTGGGTGCCGGGACTTGAATTTTTCCAAACTATTCTGGCTGTTGAGACAGAAATGATAACTGATTCTGGAACTCTTGCCAGCTTCTAAAGAAATCTTAAGTTGGCTTTTACACGCCGAAAGTCAAACCATTAATATCCCACACCAATCAGAAAATTGACAGTCTTTCCTCTTCCTAAGCCAATGGCTTTTTTCTCCTGTAAACATGCTATCTTTCCTTCACCTCAGTCATGAAACACTTAAATCACATCTTGTGGGAGTTTAAATCAAGGAAATGTACAGGATATGCATGTGTATATATATATTTTTATATACACATGTATACATGTATGTATTTATATATACACATATACATATATCAAAGCAATCATTGACTGAAATACAAGGTCAAATCAAGAAGGCATTTTATCCTTCCAGAGACCAGCAGTAGTTCAGTCACTAGATAATATCTTCTGGAAAATCTGAGTATTTCTGTCTCCCTCATTGCAGTCACTCTAATAATGTCCACAGCATATGAGGGAATATTTCAAGGCAATCATGGAGGCACTCTGGTTCTTCACATGCTTTAAATTTTATATCACAGCTTCCAGTTTCTCTTGTTTCAAATGTATGTTTTCTAGGACAATCACAAGAATCCAGATGAATCCACAAGATTTATCATCAATATTTTCAACATAACAACTAAGTTGTTATGACTCCACCTCCTGATCTCCCAATGTCTTGTCCTCTACTTGCACCTTATCTGCCTGCACTTGCCATCACTGGTGATAACTGAGTAATGCTGATGCCACTGTATGCCATAATTTACCCATGTGTCATTCCCTTAAGCAAGAACATTATCTTTCCATTCCTAAAATATGTGAACAACTGAATTTTAGAATCCCACTTTAAGGCAAGGAGCAGAACATTGTTTCACCATTCACTGAGTGACCAGGTGGTGCAGCCATGGTTAAAGACAGATAAGTGTCATCCAGGAAAGAGAACAGCTGAACAACATGCACAATAGGCTCAAGTAATACGGCATTTACTTAAAGCCAGCGGAGAGAAAAGATATACAAAATCCAGCCCCTTGCAATGTGTCGGTTCCCCATCACCAGCAGCTCTACCTGCAGCCTTCACAGGCAATGGACCTGCACACATCCCACTCCATGCTGCAGTGGAAGGACTCCTCCCCCTCTTCTATTGGATCTAAAACACAGAAATATGGACTGTGCCTGAGGCCCATTGATATACGTATTAAGCAGGACAAAGGAGTACACGTTGAGTCTGAAACAGTGAAAAATATTCCCACAAAAGGCAATAAGCTTAGCACAGGCTGTGAGGACTCTTAATTCCTGGTATAGAAGTGTTTCAGGCTTGCTATGGTTTGAGTGTTTTGTCCCCTTCAAAATTAATGTTGAAACTTAATCCTCAGTGCAAACTTAACCCTTAGGTGAAGGCTGATGGGAAGTGTTTAGGTCATGAAAGCTCTGCTCTTAGGAATGGATTAAGAGCACTATAAAAAGGGCTTGGGAGCTGGCTTTCACTCTCTCTTTCCCTTCTGGTCTTCTGCCATGTGAGGAACAAGATTCCTCGCCTCTGGAGGATGCAGCATTCAAGTTGGCATTTTGGAAATGGAGACTGGGCTTTTATCAGACACAAAACTTGCCTGTGCCTTGATCTTGGACTTCCAAGCCTCCAGAACTCTGAAAAATAAATTTCTGTTTACTATAACTTACCCATTCTCAGATATTCTGTTATGGCAGGACAAAACGGACTAAGAAAAGGCTCAACACCCATTCTCATGTGGCCAAGAAGGGTTCAAAAGACTATATGCAAACAATTGCCTTGTACAACTCTACTAGTAGATTATTACCAGCCCTAGGTCTGAGGAGCAAGGTGAAGGAGTGATTACTGAAACCTGGAGACAAAGAGAATGCTGGAGAGGGTTGCCTTACAGAAGCAGTGATGTTCAGTCAAGGGACTGAAGTAATCTCACAGGCAGGGAAATAGCAAAAAAGTCCCTCAATCTCATTCTCTTCCTTTCAATCTCCTATCAGTATTTCAACTGAATAGACTTCCCTAGATGTCAGAAGTCAAGAAATCTGATGATGTACTCCGTACAATTCAGCCTTCTAAGGCAGACAGCAGGGTACAGAAGGTTGTGAAAAATAGATTCAGAGAGGTAAAAAAAAAAGTTATCTAAAATATGTATCCACAAAGCTTAGAGCAAAGTATTTCCTAGTACTGCACTGTCATCTGTCCTTAACATGAAGACATTCTCCATTGCATAAACTGTTATCAGCTGAGATGAATATTCTCTTTTGTTCTCAGTAGTCAACATCCCAACATACTCATAATTTATGAGGCATCCAGATTGCTTCTCATCTTTGCTGTTGCAACACTTTTGTCCTGACATTGAGGCTCCTTTAGGTCCTCTGGCTCTTACTCAGATACTTCCACTCACATGTGAGAGACATGGAAACATTTTGCAGTTCTCTAGTTCCACTGCTCTAGGTGGAAGTAAATTGGATAGGGCTACCTTGGGACCTTTTGACAAAGATATACTACATTGCCCTCTCCATTCTGCCTCTCCTGAGCCATACTGAGTATAGAAACTAAGTGAGGGAGTACTCCTGGAGAGTGAACGTCTTTTTCAGGTTATACACAGAAAGTGATGGATGGGTATCTCTTGCATGGGACCCCATGGAAGGGATCCTGTGACTCTATCTGGAGTTCTACCATTCTGCTTTCTACCTCTGGGGGATGAGAGGTGAAGAGTGGGGAGTGTGAAAGTGCGGCATTCAAGCCTCTTATCTGGGACATTCACCTGTACCTAATTTTATATCTACATTTCTAACTTTGTTAAATATTCTATGTCAGGGATATTTTATAGCCTCTGGGAAGGGGGAATAAGTTTGGTTTGGAAAAGAATCTTCCAAATTTACGTTTCATGGTAAAATCTCCACTTTTGATGTCAAATGACAAAAAGTCACTTCTATTGTTCTCCTATCCTATGGCTACCTCTTCTTCCAGCAGTGAATATAGATTCTTACAGCTGTCTATGGTGGGGGCAGAACCATTGCATATAAGTGTGTAGAGAAAAGTACATAAGCTAATAATTCACAATATTCACCAAAGGTCTTTTCTTCAAGACTCTAACATGTACACACCCATCCTTTCTAAAGACACAGAATTTCCCTCCATTTTCCATAGTAAACTGAAGAATTATTATGAAGATAACAGCCAGAATTTCTCCAGCACTTATTCTATGCGTTACATTTAAGTATTTTAATAAAATAATTTAATGTACATAAAGTCCTTAGTAGAGATAAGTCTAATAAATGTGAAGTCTCTCCTTCCATATACTATTTACATTGTTGGTATTCACCTCATTGAAAATAAATATTGATATGAATAAACAGGTAAAAGACACAAGAATAATTACATAGCAAACTGGAATTCCTAAATACTTTAACATTTAACAACTTCTAAGTAACTTAAATAAAATAGAAGATAAAGGTAGTGATTTTTACTTCAGTCTTAGCCATGCTTCCACCACTTAGGGGACCTGCTCCTATTATAGTTTAATAAGTAGATATGTCTTAAACATAGTCTTTTGGCAACACACATATTCTCTACAGTGCCTCAAACCTGATCATGGTTTAAAGGGAAGATACTTAACATCTATCATTTTGATAGTCTACTTTAAAATATATATTGCAATAGACAGAAATAACATGAGTTACATTTTAGAGATAAACGGCTTTTTAAATAAATGTCATTTTATAATTAATTTTTATAACCAGAATTTTGTTTAAGGAAAATATCTTCTTTTTAAAATCTGTGTATATCTTGATAGAATTCCTGGTGTCAAAGAACAAAATTTCCACAAGTTAAGTTTTAAATATCTAATTGGATTTTGTGATTCATGAACCAGGCAGAATTCAGTTTACAAAACACAAAAGTGCTCCACTGGGTGTGGCAGAACAATGGGCTTTTATAAGGCAGCTTTAGCAGGAACAAGTAAACAATATAGCGCAAAGAGTGGATTGGTTATCATCGGGTTATTTCCCTTGCAGGAATGTAAACAAAATCTTGTTGGCTTAATGGGATTTGGCTATTATCGCTCTCCAAACTTCTTGGAAGGTCAGGTCCTACAAGCAAACAGCTTATATTTCAGTTTGATGACATGGAACTTAGCATGAGTGACTCCATTTGTGTTCGTCTATTGGGGTCTAGAGTAGAAGTTCAGTCCAAATCAATGACCTCCATAGATTTTATTTAACACTAGCAACCTAACCTGCCCTCCAAATTTACCATGTTCATTAACCAAACCCGCATTGTGTACTTATGTAGGTCTACTATGTGAAAGGTACCATTTTGAGCATTTTGGAAGAGATAAATAAAATGTAAAAATTAGTCCTGCCCCTAGGGGGATGACAAGTTAGGGAGACAATATTTTATTTTATTTTATTTTATTTTATTTTTTATTTATTTATTTTTTTTGAGACGGAGTCTCGCTGTCGCCCATGCTGCAGTGGTGCGATCTTGGCTCACTGCAGGCTCCGCCCCCCGGGGTTCACGCCATTCTCCTGCCTCAGCCTCCCGAGTACCTGGGACTACAGGCGCCCGCCACCTCTCCCGGCTAATTTTTTGTATTTTTAGTGGAGACGGGGTTTCACTGTGTTAGCCAAGATGGTCTCGATCTCCTGACCTTGTGATCCGCCCGCCTCGGCCTCCCAAAGTGCTGGGATTACAGGCGTGAGCCACCGTGCCCGGCCTGGGAGACAATATTTGAACATATGAAAAGTAAATAATGTCAACAGAGTTTTTAAAAACACCATGAAATCAACAATACAGAAAGTTGGAAAGACAACATAGTTTTAGAATGGTAAACCAAGTTCACAGGTTGCAAATCTTATAAGCCACAGTATCCTAAGAAAGCTTGATCTCATCTATAAGATAAAATAATAAGATCACATGTTTACCATGTGTCAAGCACTATGCTCAATGTCTCACAAGTACTTTATTTAGTTTTCATAATCCATCCTGTGTAATCCATACTGTCATCACCATTTACAGTGGTAAAATAACTTGCATAAGGTTACATAGCTAGCTTAAGTGGCAGAGCTAGGAGGCAAACCCATGGCCCATACTGTTAATCAGCACATTACATTATCTAGTAGTGTTTACTTGGACCCTGAAAGATAAGTGAGACTTGGGCAATAGTTAAAGGCTTAACATTATTACCAAGTCCTAGAAATTTAATATTTATAATATAAATATTATATTTAACATTCATATGGTATATGTAATATTATAATATAATTAATATTTTTATTTGTTGTCTCAGCACAAAAAATCTACAAAGTAGATACTATGATCATTTCTTCCTTACAGATGAGGCAATTACCACTTGAACAGGTTAAGTAATTTTCCCACATGACACAGCTAGTTAACAGTAAAGAAAATAAAGATTTTAATCCATGCAGTCTGACTTTCTATCAACATGATAAGCTTTGACAGACAAAGCAGAGTAGGAGAGCATTTAGGCAAAAGTAGTAGCTAATGTAGAGCCAAATTAACAGCTAGAGAGTTAGGTTAGATCAGTTTCCAAAGAGCCTGGAATGCTGAAATAAGGAGTATTCATCTGGTTGTTAACAGGAAGCTACTGAAAGGTGTTAACTGGAAATTCCCACCTATAGGATGGCTTCTAGGTAAAATCAGTAGAGTTAGTCTGTCTATGGGCAAAATTCATGCCAAATCCTCTCACTGCTTTCTGGTAATGGTAATGAACAGTAGATCTGGGGTGATCCAGTACCAGCTGAGAGAATTAAACTGGGCTAAGACAAACACTCTCCGCTATGGGATGACAGCTCTCTGTGTGTGGGAGGCACCGCCTTAGATAAGAGAGAAGAATACCAAGATCTTTCCCAGATAGCTCCTGCCTTGAGGGAGCTAGCCGTCTGTGATACAACAGCTATTCTTCTTGGTCACTTGTAATACTTCTAACATCAAGACCCAATAGCCTCCTTTTCCAGAACTTAAGTGAGCCTGACCATGATCCTTTCAGACTCAGCAGAATCTTTTCAGTTTCAACTTCCCTGCTTAGCCAATAAAAGCCACTGATCTTTACATCCAGTCTGTGCCTCTTCAAACTTGACCACTCACCTTGCTGCTCTAAAACCTTGATCAGCCAGATCCTTTCTGGTCCTGGATTATCCTTGCTAGTCTCAAATTGCCTTCATTCTACCTTGATTATTTTAGGATATTAACTCTGGTGGCAGTTATAGAACAGGCTGGAAGAGGAAGACACATGATACAAGACCAGATGAGAAATTACTGTCATTGTTCACATGTGAGACAGGAGCTGCAACTAGAATGATGGCAGTGTGAACAGGAAGTTGCTAAAGACTTTGCAAAGACACAACAGGATCAACTGACTAGAGGATAGAGGTGAGAAAGAAAGAATTCGGAGATTAAATTGCAATTTCAAGTCCAGGTAACCTGGATAATGGTACCATTGAGATGTTAGGTTGGAAGGATGAGAATTCAACTGTAGACATGTTGAGCTTTAATGTGGCCACTGAACATCCAAATGCAAATCTTCAATGGGCAGCTGAGAATGAAGAGCTTGAGCCCAGGAGAGCCATCAGAGCTGGAGCTATTGATTAGGAATTGTTTACATAGTGAGGATCAGAGAAGCAAGGAACCTGAAAAAGCTCCTCAAGGGAAAAATGTTTAACCATGTAGCTTCCGTATGGATTTCCGCTAAAATGTCAGAGCACGGTAGGCCCTGTTATCCTCTTTATCTCAAATGGATGCTTTCGCATTTGAGGCTCAGATGAATGTGTGAGGGGGAGAAAATGAGGAACTTGAGAGACAATGAGTATAACAACAGCAACCACAAAGTACTCCCTCCAAAAATATTTTCTCCCTCATATCCTCAATTATAAATCTTAAAATCACATTCCCACTTTCTGTTATAATAATAATACTGTTGTTTTAAAATAAGCTCTCTCAATTTTAATCTTCTTATTTTGACAACAAACTTGATTACATACTATGACAACAGAGTGGACTGATCTAGTTATCCAATCATCCATTCCAGAGAAATATAATATGTACAATATGCATTGATTAATATTTTTTAAATAACTATAAAAATCTCTATAAGTATTACTTATAAGAAAACATAAGAAATGCCATTTAATCTTTCTTTGATAATTCAAAAGGCAAAGTAGGATTATGAACTCCTCAGGGTAATCACTGAGGCCACAAATTTTCACTGGGCTGAAAATGTGTCAAAGCATGAGATTCACTGGATTTTCTGATATAAAAAATTCTATCTCATCATTTAGTCCCTATCTGAGCCAAGGAGAAAAATTAGCCTGGCCACAAAAATGTTCAGGGTAGGTACAAAAATGTTCAGGATAGGTACAATTACGAATCATGTAGAAAAGAAACACATTTGTAATGGAGTTAGCTTTTGCCTTATCAAATATCTATTTAGTATGATAATTAGAATGCTGTCACTCACTTTAAGATTGCATCTTTTGGTGCCCCCATTAAATGCAAAAGCTCTTAGTACGGGACTACTGTTAATTTAATTGATTGATCATGCATTGTCTTTTTAAGCATCTCTTAAGTATTCTTGATTAAAATATATGACATTTAAAAACATATCTCAGGTATAAAAATAGAGATTTTTAAATAAGTTCTACAGTTTTAAGTTCCCTTTGAAAAGAAAAAGTGATAAAATTGGCAAACCTAAGGAAGCCTAAATGGGACTCATCACTACTGGTTGGGCACCTTTCTGCAACCTTCATTCTAGAAGAAAAAGAGACATTTCTCTGAAACTTGAAGAATTTAACTACTTTCCTTCAGAATGAAATCCTTTTTCTAGTGCTTCTCCAGCAGTACAAAACACACTAAATCAACACATGGGAACAATAACATTTAAATCCATGCACAGAAATCTCAGGTTAGAAATAACAAACAGATAACCTAAATCACCA
Source organism: Nomascus leucogenys (assembly GCF_006542625.1). NCBI lineage: Eukaryota > Metazoa > Chordata > Mammalia > Primates > Hylobatidae > Nomascus > Nomascus leucogenys. The sequence goes on from NC_044396.1 coordinate 61,334,586, forward strand.
CCACTACGACCACAACAAAAAACCCAGAGGTTACCACCCACTCACCACACAGAGTGAAGGACTGGCAATAAGGTTAGTCTTTGCCTAAAAAATCAAAATTTTAAAGTACTATAGGCAGTCCTTCCTTAGTTATCTGAAAATATGTACAAAGTGAGTACACAGTTCAGAAATGCACAAATTTGAGTTCACACAGTGCCCATGCAAATCAAGAACTGCCTATATTTCAAGCAGAGGCTGAGATGTGAGCTGAAGGATAAAGAATGCCAACTTACTTTACATATTCAAATGAAATAAATGTGTTTCCATTGAATTTCTTTCTCCTTTTCTCCTGAGAGTGCAGGGAGGGAAAAGAAGAGAGAAAAACTAGCCAGACATCAAGATGCCAAGATGTCCCATAGAATGTCAGAGCCTTTAAAAATTGCTCAGAGAAAAGACTTTTGCAAATGAAAATATCTAATAAGTAAATTTAACGTTGTCTGTCACTCTAGACTTGCACTGTCCAACGTGGTAGCCACTAGCTACAGGTGGCTATAAAGTACTTGATATATGACTAGAAAGAATTAAGAAGTACTCAAAATGTAAAATACACACTGGATTTTAAAGACTTAATATGAATAAGAAGACTGTAAAACAAATCTCATTAATAATTATATTTTATATTGATCACAACTAATTATGATATTTTGGATTAAATAAAATATACTGTTAAAATTAATTTTACCTTTTAAAAATGTGGCTACTGTAATATTTGAAATTACATATGTAGTTCATATTATATTTCTATTGGACAGTATTGCTCCAGTAAAGCCTGCTACACACCTTGTGTGAGCAGGTGTTGGTGAGAAACAAAAAGGCATAAATCAAGAAAGCACATGTGAGATGGGGAGACCATCACAAACTGAGTAAAAACATGCGCAAGGCACAGCTTTAAGAGCTCTGTATATATTGATTTACAGAGTCTTCATTACAACTCTTTGAAGACCTCAGTTTTCAAATGAGCAGACTAAGGCACAGAGAGGTTAAGTAATTTGCCTGGGGACACACAGCCAATCAGTGGTGGAGGAAGAATTGAATCTATGCAATCTGGCCCTGGAGTCCATATTCTTTTATAACTGCTTTATTTAATTACTTCTCTAGCAGCTTCAGAGCTTAAAATAAAAAAGGACCATGAGAATGTAAGTGTCCTGAGAAAATGCAGAAACATACAGGGAGCAGTGAAACTTTCCATGTGTCTTGTGATGAGTATTTGAGCTAACCTTCCAAGACCTTAAAGGGAAGAATGGTATTCTTTAAGACTTGGATCACACTGAAGTTAGGTTTGCTATAGGCCTTCCATAACTCAATGAGCTTGAACATAAACTTCTTTAAATACTTTGTTTTATTCCCTTCCATTAAGGATGCCCTATGTTTGGGCCTCACTCTTGGTGTAATCACACTTTCTTATTGGTCCTTTCCACTTTCAAGTCCAAATTGAGCTTTCTCAGCAAGCTAGGTCTGCAGAAAAGCTCTTCCTTTCTAAGCTCCAAATCTAATACTTTAATTTCTTTTTTATTAAAAATTTTTAAATTCTTTATTTTTTAAAGACAGGTTTCTAGAGCAGCTTTGGGTTCACAGCAAAATTGAGAGTAAGATACAGAGATTTCCTGTATATGCCCTGCCTTCACACATACATAGCCTCCCACTATCAACATCAAAATCCCCCACTAGAGTGTGTCCTTTGTTACTAAGGGTGAGCCCACACTGACACATCATTATAACTTGAAGTTCATAGTTTACATTTGGATTTACTCTTTGTTGTATATTCTGTGGGTTTGGACAAAAGTATAACATGTATCCATCATTATATTATCATCCAGAATATTTTCAGTGCCCTAACATCCTCTGTGCTCTACCTATTTATCCCTCCTCCAGTGTCCAAACCCTGACAATCCCTGATCTTTTTACTCTCTCCATAGTTTTTCTTTTCCAGAATGTCATATAGTTGGAATCACACCATATGTTCCCTTTTCAGATTGGCTTCTTTCAGTTGTAATTGCAATTAAGATTATTTCTTGTCTGTTCATGGCTTGATAGCTCATTTCCTTTTAGTGCTGAATAATATTCTATTGTTAGAATGAACCAGTTTATCCATTCATCTACTGAAGGACACCTTGGTTGCTTCCAAGTTTTAGCAATTATTAATAAAGCTGCTATAAACACCTGTGTGAATTTTTGTGTGGACATACATTCTCAAGTCCTTTGGGTAAAAGCCAAGAAGCATGATTGCTGGACCATATGGTAAGAGTATGTTTAGTTTTGTGAGAAACTTCAAATTGCCTTCCAAAGTGGCTGTATCATTTTGTATTCCACTGGAAATGAATGAGAGTTCCTGCTGCTCCACATCCTAACCAGCATTTGCTGTTGTCAGTGTTCTGGATTTTGGCCATTCTAATAAGTGTGCAATGGTATCTTGTTGTTTTAATTTGCATTTCTCTAATGACATATGATGTGGAACATCTTTTCATATGCTTATTTGTTATTTGTATTAGTTTGTTCTCATGATGCTGATAAAGACACATGCAAAACTGGGTAATTTATAAAGGAAAGAGGTTTAATTGACTCACAGTTTCACATGGCTAGGGAGGCCTCACAATCATGGCAGAAGGTGAATAAGGAGCAAAGTCACATCTTACATGGTAGCAGGCAAGAGAGCTTGTTCAGAGGAACTCGCATTTATAAAACCGTCAGATCTCATGAGACTTACATTTGCCCCTTTAAGCCACAGCTGGGGCACAGAGCACCAAGTCACGAGATTGCACAAAGCAGCAGGGCTCTGGGCCTGGCCCATAAAGCCATTTTTTCCTCCTAGGCCTCCAGTCCTGTGGTGGGAGGGGCTGCACGAAGGTCTCTGACATGCCCTGGAGACATTTTCTCCATTATCTTGGCAATTAACATTTGGCTCCTTATTACTTATGTAAATTTCTGCAGCAAGCTTGAATTTCTCTTCAGAAAATGGGTTTTTCTTTTCTATTACATAGTCAGGCTGCTAATTTTCCAAACTTTCATGCTCTGCTTTCCTTTTAAACATGAGTTCCAATTCCAAATCACATCTTTGTGAATACATTAAACTGAATGTTTTTAAGAGCACCAAAATCACCTCTTGAACACTTTGCTGATTAGAAATTTCTTCCTCCAGGTGACCTAAATTATCTCTCTGAAGTTGAAATTTCCACAAATCTCTATTCAGGGGCAAAATGTAGCCAGTCTCTTTGCTAGAACATAGCAAGAGTCACCTTTACTCCAGTTCTCAACAAGTTCCTCATCTCCATCTGAGACCACCTCAGCCTGGACTTCATTGTCCATATTACTATCAGCATTTTAGTCAAAGCCATTCAAAAAGTCTCTAGGAAGTTCCAAACTCTCCCACATTTTCCTGTCTTCTTCTGAGCCCTCCAAACTGTTCCAACCTCTGCCTGTTACCCAGTTCCAGAGTCATTTCCACATTTTGGGGTATTTTTACAGCAGCACCCCACTCTACCAGTACCAATTTACTGTATTAGTCTGTTCCCACACTACTAATAAAAACATACCCAAAACTGGGTAATTTAAAAAGGAGGGAGGTTTAATTGACTCACAGTTCCACATGACTGGGGAGGCCTCATCATCATGGCAGAAGGCAAATGAGGTGTTAAATCATGTCTTACATGGCAACTGGCAAGAAAGCTTGTTCAGGGGAACTCCCATTTATAAAACCATGAGACCTTATGAGCCTTATTCACTACCACAAGAACAGTATGGGGGAAACTGCCCCCATTATTCAATTATCTCCACCTGACCCCTCCCTTAACATGTGGGTATTATTACAATTCAAGGTGAGATTTGGGTGGGGAAATGGCCAAACAATATCATCTGTGTATCCTTTTTTGGTGGGGTATCTGTTATGGTCTTTGGCTCTTTTTTTCAATTGGGTTGTTCTCTTATGGCTGAGTTTTAAAAGTTCTCTGTATTTTTTGGGTAACAATCCTTTATCAGATATGCCTTTTGCAAATATTACCTCCCAGTTTGTTGTCTTCTCATTCTCATGGTAGAGAATATATAATTAGATAAATGTTGTCCTTATAGTCAAATGACTATAATTTAGATAAATGTTGTCCTTATAGTCAAATGACCCACTACTTAGCCCCGTTTCCTACACTCTAGCTTCTATGCTCTGTGAGTAGCCTTTCTTCAGATTTATATCCACTGAGCTTTAATCTCATCTGTTCTGCTTCAGTTTCTCTTACATAGAGCTCCTATTTCTAAATCCACAGATCTACTAGGAGCTCCTCATTTCTTTAGAACACTGCTTCATGTATTATTATCATGGTACACAACTCTAATTCCCAAACCAAAACATAATAACCCCAGAGGAGGCAGGACCCTAGAGGAAGAGGTCTCCAGGAAACAGGGATCCAAGGACCAGGAAAGGACTAATGCTTACCAAGTCTATGGGATACCCAAACCTAGAGAATTCATATTAACTAGGAATAATAGGGAGGTCGCAGTGAATGGGAAAAGGGCTCAGATATTATTAAATAGGATTTGCTATAACAGGCCCTAGTCCTTAAAAACCTAGAAGGGATTTATTGGTGGAACTAAATAGGTAGACTTGGGCTGCCTTCTGATGAGTAAGCATAAGTCTTTCTGAGTGAGGTAACTTTCCTTAGAGTTACTTGAAGTACTAATAGAGAGTGGCTTCATACTCTATATACTAACGAAGACAAATATTTATTCCCTTTTTTGTTCCAAATTTAGATGTAGCCTTGTGACATCCTACGAAGGTAACAAAGCCCAAGAGAATTCTTGAACTGAGTTCTTACGATGAGTTTTTTCCCATTTCAATTAATAATGCCACTGTTCACTATTACTCAGGTCAAAACCTACGCATTGGCCTTAATTCTTCTTTTTATTTCATACCCCACCCCTAATGCATCAGCAAGTCATGTTAACCCTCCCTTCAAATATTTCTGAATTCTAACCATCTAACCACTTCTTACCACCTCCATTGCTCCTCCCACTTAGTATAAGCCGCCATCCACTCTAACTTGGAATATTTCAATCACCTCCTAATTGATCACTTGGCTTCCCCTCTTGCTTCTCCAATTGTGTTAGGCTGTTCTTGCACTGCTATAAAGAAATACCAGAGACTGAGTAATTTATAAAGAAAAGAGGTTTAATTGGCTCATGGCTCTGCAGGCTTAGAGGAAGCATGGCATCAACATCTTCTCAGCTTCTGGTGAGGCCTCAGGAAGTTTCCAGTCATGGTGGAAGGCAAAGGAGGAGCTGGCAGGCTACATGGCCAGAGCAGGAGCAAAAGAGAGAGAGTTGGGAGGGGAGGGGACATATACTTTTAGAGGAACAGATCTCGTGAGAACTCACTCACTTTCCCAAGGACAGTACCAAGGGGATGGTGCTAAACCATTCATAAGAAGTCCACCCCCTCGATCCAATCACCTCCCACCAGGCCCCACCTCCCACACTGGGGATTACAATTCAACATGAAATTTAGAGGGGAAACAGATAGAAACTCTATCAGCAATTTCCAAACATGGCTAAATTGATCTCTTAAAATGTAAATCAGATTGTATCGTTCCCCTTCTTAAATCCTTCCAGTATCTTATCATGACACCCATAATAAAGTCTAGGTCCTTAACACGGCACACAAAAGTATTCCATGTCTTGTCTCCTACCTACCTCTCTGACCTAATCACTTACCACTCTCCAGCCACACTGACCTTCCTACTCCTCAAAATGCTAGACTCATTTGTATTTCAAGACCTTTATACTCATTCATGCCATTCAGGTCTTTACTTAAATGTCATCCCCTTTAGAGATTAATTCCCTCATCATCTTATCAAAATTGGCTCTCCTCTTGCTCCCCTCCGTCACTGTCACTCTCTACCCCTTAATTTGCTTTATTTTTTCATAATACTTACCATCCATCACCTGAAAATAATTATTTATTTATATGTTTATCTGCCTTCTCATTCCCCATGCCCATCCACAGGAAATTATAAGCTATCGCTTTGTTCAAGAAATACTGTTAAATGAGGAAATAAATGAGTTTTCTAATCCAATAGAGTCAATTAGTGACAAATTAAAGTTGATTTTGTCTTAGAACTTTCAGAATAAGCATCTAAAAACTTTTAAAAATGCTTAAAGAGGAATGCTTTGATTTCTCTGAGTTATCTAAAAAATAGTCTTGTGTGGGTTTTTGATGGATATAAAATGGAAAAATGATTGAGACTTATTTTTACCCTAAATTAAAGGAGATTAGCATTTGACTTTTTAAGTGTGCTAATTGATGGAAGGCAAAAGTTCAACAGTACTTCTTGAATATTTACTATGTGTGACACATTTTTCTAGTTACTAGAAACTAGTTCCTGGAGATATTGTAATGAACGAAGTAGATACCATAAAGTTTCTCTTCCTTCCTTTACCCTTGCATTCATTTTCCATCTCAGCAATATTCTTTACAATGAGAGTTTGGACTAATGTTTCCCCTTCTTATTGTACTTTTTAAAGGAGGCAGTGGAGCATAATGGGTGAGAGTGATGCTCTTGTTTTTAGACTGAGAGAATGTGGCAAGTTCCTTGGCCTCTGCACTTCAGTTAAATGGAGATGAAAAAAATAGTGCCTAACTCATGTCATTGTGAAGATTAAGTGTGTTAATAACACGAAAGCCCTTGGAACACTACTTAGCAATAATGTGGTGCTCAATAATTGCTAGTCACGATTATAGTCATCGTAATAAAATATTCTATATAAGGCTTGTCTATTAGTATTATTGGACAAATGTAATGTTGAACTATCTTGTGATAACATGGATGGATTTTCGAATTCAACATCTTATTATTTCAAAATAATGTGGAAAGCTTGAATTGCGAACACATAAATGTGAATAGGGATACAACCATTGAACAATAAGGAAGGCAGGGCAAAATGGGGATGTGTATAGGCAGGCTGGTAGACTTGTTAGTGGAAAAATATTCACCTTGAAATAATCATTCAGCAAATATTTATTAAGTTCTTACTATGGGTCAGGCATCATACTAAGTGCCCCTAGCCTAAACAATAGTGCTGAGCCATACACAATCCCTGCTGTCCTGGAGTCTCATTCTAGAGAGTCTGAGGTGAGGCAAATGGGTGAGGAAGAAGTTAGGGAAGGCGTGAAGGGAGGGTAAAAATTGGAAAAAAAATTAGGGAAATATGAAGTTTTGATGCTACATTGAGAATATATTTGAGTTTTAAATGAATTTAAAGTATGGCTAATTTGGTCCAGTTGTATAATTTCTCAAACAGCATTCAGCTATTCTGGTACAAGCACAGAGAAGGTCGACAGCTGAGTTCAAGCAGTGGTTGGCTGGATTTTGGGCAGATGAATTTCAAATGAGAAATTCTAACGATTGGTCATAAAATGTAAGCTGGGTAGGCAGCAGTGATGGTAAGAGAGTTAGATGGGAGAAAAATAATAGGATTAAAAAATTAAAAGTCTAGATGGTGTAAATTAAGAGTTTCAGTAGGAGTAATAGAGTGAGGCAGCTGGATGATGAGAGGACTACTTGAAGACTTTGAAGGTGGTGCATTTACTGGGGATAAGGTATTAAGGGACAACACAGAATTGTGAAACTAAAATGGAAGCAAAGATCATTTTGGGAGAAGGTCAAGAAAAGTGGGCCAAGATGCTGGATGGGTCACTCAGAGGTTATTGAAACTGCTGAGAATAAAGGCGGGGTAGGCATAGAAGGGAAGGAAGTGAACCAGAAGCTCAAACTCAAGTATCTACAAGGCCACATACATGCATGAAACAGCCACGAGAGCCTGCTCCAGCTGAATGCTGCCAGGCAGAAATGTGGACTCAGTATTGCCAAAGTTTATATCTTTTTCCAGAAATTTTTTTTGAACCACTTTGTGAAGACATGAATATATTGCCTATCCCACAAAATCAGCACCCATTCATTAAGAGTAACTGAAAAAATTGAGTCTGAACAATTTTTAAAACATATCCTCTTGCAACAGACCTCTTCAAAATTGTCCAACATAGTTTACCCCAAGTCTTCATTTTTTTTTCCCAAATTTATTCACCCAAATTCTTTATGGTTTATTGGAAATGAAGTCAATCTTTAACGTGCTACATCTATGAACTCAAAGTTCACATAAAATCTACCTCAAAGACTGAAAGTAAGTAGGATCCTTTAGTGGTCTAGCTCATTTGCTTCTCCAAGAAGCATAATTTTTCATGAGACAAGAATTTATCCAACATAATGTTAAACACATGAAAGTTCAGTGATTACACAGCCTTTCTTTGGGGTCTCCACTAGTCAACTTACAGTTAATATGATTTTTACTTTACTTTGGTGAGAGTTGGTTATAATTCTCAAAGTCATTTTTTCTCATTATATTCCTGTTGTACAGATTAAATAATCTAAATCCTTTTATTTTCTCATCCCTTTTGTTTTTTAACTTTTGAATTGTTACCCTAGTTCCCTTTTAAGCTATTGGGGGGTACAGAGGGAGACAATACTGGAGCCATCATGCTTACCTTCCTAACTAATTATGACATCTCTAAAGGTGTTATCAGGTAAAACTCAGAATCCAGGTTCAGCGTGTTTCACTCTTGGTTCCCTCAAAGAGAATTGTTTGCTTTGGGGCCATAATCAGTATTGGGAACACCCTCACCTACTACCTGGCTGAGTCAAGAGGTAAGTAAACTTTTTGCTGAAAAAAGAAAAGAACGGGACACAGAAAATAGAAATTTACTTTTTCACTTTCATAGGTTGAATTTATCACTGTGCAAAGCAAAAAAAAAAAATTGTCTGATGATACTATAGCTTTTCTAAAACCAGAAAAAATATTGCACAAAAGTCTCTGAGTTGGAAAACAGTTTCTTACAGATCTGGAGTTGTGCTGTAGTAATTCTATTTTTTGATGATCAAAGTATCCTTAGCCAATCAGCTTCCCTCTAGTAGGGTCAAAGAAACGAATCAAACCCACATTATAAACAACACTGAGAACAGAAGTAGAAAGAAATGAGGAAAGCAAGCATAATGTATAATTGCAATTATTAACAGGTGGTGGGAGAAAGGAAGCCTCTGCTTAGCAGAAGGTCTATTTAGTGTTCTAAGATTATGATGGCCACCAGAGACACGGCAGAAAGTGAGGGAAGCAGCCTAGTTTCAGTAATGAGCTCAGACAAGGAAGCAGTTTGTACCCATATCCCACAGTGTGTAGAAGACATTCAAGAGGTAACTTAATTTACAAAGCCTTAGCTACCTCTGGCTCCTTTTACAAGGTGACAGCAGGTCGAAATTAATGGAGGAGTTGTACTTTCAAGCAGCAGCTCTGGGAATTTGGACTTCTTCAAGATCTATTTGTGGCTTTGTACCACTTGGACTTTAGTTGCTAAAATAGTCTCAGTTAATTCTTTTTCCAAGATGAAGTTTCAGTCATATGAGATGAACCAAATACAAATGATTACTTAAAAAACGTATTTTTATAAAGTCTCGGAATCATAAGGTTTTCTTCCACATGTTTCTTCACCATGTGCCTCACTCATTCCTTCCTTTCTTAGCCATAATTTAAAAAACAGTGGTCCGCACCTTTTAATCCACTTCCTTGCTATTCTCTCATTCTTGCATTGATCTTTTTCCACCTTCACCAAGACACAGAAACTGGCAAATGTGACCAGCGACCAATACCCTTTTTAGTCTTTATCTTACTACATTGTTCTCCTGCTTCTGATCATGTGGATTTATGTTTCTTGAAATGCTTTTAAAATAGAACTTATGAGAGGTCATTGTTTAGGACTGAGCTCTTGTACTAGGCCCCAACAGATCAGACCAAACCAGAATAGAGTCATTCATACTAGGTGCTATGTAATCAAACTTAACTTCGAAAAGGGCCAGAATGGCTAATAAAAGCTAATTAGATCTTCCAACTCAATTTGTTGAAATCTTGTTCTTTGACACTCTTTACTTCCTAGACTTCTGTTGTATATTCTCTTTAATTATTCCTTCTGAGTCTCCTATTTCTGTCTGCTCTTTAAAATACTTTTGCTGTCATTCTATTTTCTACAATTAACTGTTCTAAATCATATTTTATTGCTTTAAACACCACTATGCAATTCTAATACTAATTTACAAGTTGTATTTCTAGATCTGCCCCTTCTGTGAGTTCAGACTTGAATATCCAACTGCCTGCTGGATACATCACTGTGGTTGTCCTATGGGCATACAAACAAACAAACAAACAAACAAATCCTTCATATTCTCACCTTCTCTTTTGCTCCAATTTCACTAGACGCTACCAAAATTCACCCAGATACCCAAGCCAGAGGCCATAGAAATTTGTTGATGCTTCCTAAGACCTCACTCCTCACCATCTCTACCTTCATTTCATCCACACCTCTGATGAAATGCAAACATAATCATGAAGATGTGTTGTTTCCATCTGCAAAATAGTTCTACTCTCTACTACCTCACTTGGGAAAAATACAGTCAATAGATGCTGGTGCCAATTCTAAGCCACAGATGTTGGAATTATCTGAAAAAAAAAAAAAAAAAAAAAAAACTTTAAAGCGGTGATTACAAAAATGCTCCAACAAGCAACTCTTACAAAAATTTTATTGGCTCTATCAATTATTGAAAGAGATAGGTTAAAATCTCCTGCTATGATTGTGGTTTTGTCAATGCTTCAATAAATTCTAAGTGGATAAAAGACTTCAATATAAAGAACTGTTGCAGGACTTTTCCTTAGTTCAGCTAAAGATGAGGTCCTTGTCCGTCCCATGGCCATGAAAATTTAGGCTCGCAGGTGGTTTGAAGGGTGAGTAAAGCAGGGTTTTATTGGGTGAAAAGGAAGAAAAGGAGGAAACAGAGACTCTCGCTAGGCCAGAGTCCCTGCTAGGGCACTTCCTGCCACGCCTTTGGAATCTGAGGTTCCACACAGGAAGAAGAGAGGCCAGGCTCCTCCCCACTGCAAAGGGCTCAAACTTCCTGAGGCTCCACTGCAGTGGGCAGGCTATTTGAAGTTTCTCCAGGGACCCGCCTCCCACCTGGCTGTCTCAGAACTATGTAACCATAAAATCTATGCCAGTTCCTCAGTCTTTCCTTGCTTATTATGAACTTGATACTTTTGAAAAGTACTAATCAGTTATTTTGTACAATATCTCTTAAATTGGGGTTTTCTGATGTTTTCTCCTGATTAGATTGAGTTTGTACATTTTTGGTAAGACTACCACAGAATGGAAGAACCTTTATTTTTTCCTCTGTAATTAATATCTTGGGGATGATATTTTGAGACTGTGCAAACATTCTATTTCTCCTCAAACATTAGATCACAAATTTTAGCATTGATTGATGGTTCTTGCCTGCAACAATTATTACTGTGGTATTTTCATGGTGACTTTCTATTTTCCTCATTCTGCCTACATTTATTAATTGGAAATCTTCTGTAAGGAAGAGCTGTGCCTTCTTCCTTTTTAATTTGTTCATACAATGTATTTATATCAGTATAGACTCATGTATTTTTCTTTTATTCTTTAAATTATAATCTAATAACTATTGAGTTGTTTCGTTGTTGCTCAGGTTGTTCCGGCCTTGGCCATTGGGAGCTCTTTCTGATTGGCTCCAGAGCTTTCCCAATATGACTCATCTTGATCCTTTTTGAATTTTTAAAAACTTTCAGGTACCATAAGATGCTCCGGGCTCATCTTGTATTTTTCACATCCCAGACTTGGAATCAAGCGCTTCTTTAAGAAGCTCTGGTTCTTATTGGAGAATGGTATATCATGCTCCAATAGCACCGCTATCTGGGTGTACTCATTCTTATTGGGCTGTCATTTGTTCTAGGCTCACTTAGTGAACAGAGAATAGACACACACACACACACGCGCACATACATACACACGCGCACATACATAGCAAATTTCTTTCTTTGGGTATCTATCTCAATACATATATTTTAAAAACAATGAGTTTGTGCCAATACCTCAGATTTCAAAGAATTTTATCCTTCTCCCTTTCCTTATTTGTAACTTCTTTCTCTGACAGTGACAAATCTGGCTCTTGATATCTAAGCTATATTTACTTATTAATTAAACTTTACTATATACATAGTTTGTGAATTGCCAACCCATGCATTTGTGGACAATTCTTTCTGTTTTTATCTTCCTGAAATTCTGTTTTGCAAAGTAGCTTAGTTCTTTACTATTCCATCTCTCTTAGGATGGTTACATTCATTTATAACTCAGCTAGGTTTCTTTGCTCTTTTTTTCCCCAAAAAAATCTTTTATAATGAAAAAAATAGGTTTATTTTTTAGTCTGTGTTTCCTTTTAAGTTCCTCCTACATACAGATTTTTTGTTCATTTTAAGTATACATATAATAAAATTCACTTTTTTGTAGTGTAGTTTTCATAGGGTTTGACAAATGCATAGACTTTTAAGTTCACCACCACAGTCATGATACAAAATATTTCTATCACCCAAAAAATTCCCTTATAAATAAGCATTTTTAACATAAAAAAATTTTAACAAGAAAAAAGACTAACCATAAATAAGACAATTAAAGATTTTAACTCCATAAAATACATTTCAAGTTGTTGATTTTTTTAATTGGTTATTTTATCTTAATATTTTGTTCTTCAAATATCATATTTGGTTTTATAAATTTTATAGTCTTTACTGAGACGTATTTTAAATTAACCTTATCAGGGTCTAATTTATAAAAACTAAACTAAAATTTAAAGTATAAAATTCTTTGAAGAAGAGGCAGAGGAGGTGAGAAAGAAGGGAAAATCAGAGAGATTTGAATTGTGAGAAGGATTCAAACAGCCAGTACTATCTTTGAATATGGAGAAAGGCAGCTTTCACCAAGGAATGCAGGAGGGCCTCTAGAAACTGAGAACAATGCCCAGTGCCTGGTAAACAGCCAGCAGGAAAAAAGGGACCTCAGTCCTATAACTACATTATTTACAACTGAATTCTGACAGCAACTCGAATGAGCTTCAAAGTGGATATATCCCCAGAACCTCCAGAAAGGAGCACACCTTGTTGCTATCTAGATTTTAGCCCTGTGAGAGGGAAACCAGCTAAGCCCGCCAGACCTTTGACCTACAGAATTATAAGATAATAAATTTATATCATATTAAGTCCCCAAATTTGACATAATTTGTTGCAGCAGCAATAGAAAACTAATACCATGGAAAACTGATGAAACCCAAAAAGTCCGTGATTTTAATAATATACCAATGTTACCGTCTTACTTTTAGCAAATATGCCAAATGGTTATGTAAGATGTTAACACCAGTGTAAACTGGGTGAATGGTTTACAGGAGCTCTCTGTATGATGCAACTTTTCTGTAAATCCAAATTTATTCAAAAATAAAATGTTCATTATAAAAAAAACTATGAATTCTGATAAATATATGTGCCTGTGAAACCAGCTGGAGAATCAAGATGCAGAACGTTTCTAACAACTGCAAACGTTTTCTCATGCCTCTTTGCAACCATTCTCTCCCTCCACTTTCACCATAGGCAGCCATTGATCTATTTTGTGTCCCTATAAAAATTTTATAGATGTATTCCATTTTAATTTTTCTATTAGTTTACTGGTGTATTAGTCAAGGTTCTCTAGAGGGACGGAACTAATAGATGTATATATGAAGGGGAGTTTATTAGGAGAATTGACTCACACGATCACAAGGTGAAGTCCCACAATAGGCCAACTGCAAGCTGAGGAGCCAGGATGCCTGTCGGAGTCTCAAAACCTCAAAAGTAGGGAAGCCAATAGTGCAGCCTTCAGTCTGTGGCCAAAGGCCTGAGAGCCCGTGGCAAATCACTGGTGTAAGTCCAAGAGTTCAAAAGCTGAAGAACCTCGAGTCTGATGTTCGAGGGCGGGAAGCATCCAGCATGAGAGAAAGATGAAGGCCAGACGACTTAGCCAGTCTAGTCCTTCCATGTTCATCTGCCTGCTTTTATTCTGGACACGTTGGCAGCCAGCTGATTAGATTGTGCCCACTTAGGTTGAAGGTGGGCTGCCTTTCCCAGTCCACTCACTGACTCAAATATTAATCTCCTTTGGCAACAGCCTCACAGACACAGCCAGGAACAATACTTTGCATCCTTCAACCCAATGAAGTTGGCACTCAGTATTAACCATCACAACTAGCTATATCTTTTGCATTCATTTTCAGTTGCTCTACGGATTATGTGCATCTTTAACTTACCCCAATCTACTTAGAGTTAATATTTAATTATTTCAGGTGAAACACAGGAAACTTACAACAATATAATTTCATGTACCCCCATGTTTAGTACTGTTACACATATGTATCAGTGGATATAGATACAGGTGTGTGCATGTGTTACAAAACCAAGAGTACAGTGTTATGTTTGCTTTATGTTTGTTTTAAATTATGTCAAAACAAAAAGAAAAAAAGCAAAAAAAATTTTTTAATGTTATATATCCTTGAAAAAATTGAGAAGAAAAACTAAATATATATATAATTACATTTAACCACCAGCTTATCATTTCCAGTATTTTTCATTTCTTCTTGTATATTTGAATTATCTGGAGTTATTTTCTTTCTACCTGATAAACTTTCTTCAGTATTTCTTGTAGTACAGATCTGCTGGTTCCTAACTGAGTTGTTTACTAGAAAATTTCTGTATTTTATATTGATTACTGAAGGTTAGTTTCACAAGACAAAAAATTATTGGTTCCCAGGCATTAATGATATTATTGTTTCCTTGTCTGTAAAATGTCACCTTTTTGTGGTTACTTTCAAGACTTTCTTTAAATCTTTGGCTTTCATCAGTTTGACTCTAATACACCTAAATATTTTCTTTGTATTTATTCTGCTAGAGTTTCATGGAACTTCTTGGATCTGTAAACTGATGTTTTCTACCAAATTTGGAAAGGTTTCACCTGTGATTTCCTCAAATATTTTTAAGCTCCTTTCTTTCTCTCTTCTTCTGGGACCCCAGTTACATATATATTGAATTGCTTGGTAGTGCTTCAGTGGGTCTTTGAAGATCTGTTTATTTCTCCATACAACAAAATAAAGTATTGACACATGTTACAACATACACAGACCCTGAAAACTGGTGAGTGAAAGAACCCAGGCATAAAAGGCCACATAATGTATTAGTTTATTTAAATGAAATGTCCTTAATAGGCAAGTTTATAGAGACAGAAAGTAGAGCAGTAGGGGATGGAGGGAGAAGGGAAGAGGTATAGGACTGCTAATGGTTATAGGGTTCTTTTTAGGGTGATGACAATGTTCTGGATTAGATAGTGATGATGGTTTCACAACCTTGTGAACATATTAAAATCCGCTGAACTATACACTTTGAAAACCGTGAATTTTATGGTACGTAAATTATTTCTATTTTAGAAAAGGGGCAGGGAGGAAAAGATTCCAACAAAAGAGATGAAGAAATAGAGAGGTAGAGAAAGAACTAGGAGGTAATCAGAAGAGGAGAGAAAAGAGCTTCAAGGAGTGAATTTTCAATAGTGTCAAATATCATGGTGGGTAGACCACTGAAAAATAACTATTGGACTGGGAACTGGGATATAATCCATCATCTTAGTGAGAGGCCCTTCAGTGAGTTGGAGAGAGAAACCAAGGAACAGTGTATGAAGAGGAAAATGGAAAACAAGAAATAGAAATAGCAATTATTCGTTATTTCTTCTGGAAGCTTTACTTGGTAGGAAAAAACAACAGGTGCTGGAGAGGATGTGGAGAAATAGGAACACTTTTACACTGTTGGTGGGACTGTAAACTAGTTCAACCATTGTGGAAGTCAGTGTGGCGATTCCTCAGGGATCTAGAACTAGAAATACCATTTGACCCAGCCATCCCATTACTGGATACATACCCAAAGGATTATAAATCATGCTGCTATAAAGACACATGCACACGTATGTTTATTGCGGCACTATTCACAATAGCAAAGACTTGGAACCAACCCAAATGTCCAACAATGATAGACTGGATTAAGAAAATGTGGCACATATACACCATGGAATACTATGCAGCCATAAAAAATGATGAGTTCATATCCTTTGTAGGGACATGGATGAAGCTGGAAACCATCATTCTCAGCAAACTATCGCAAGGATAAAAAACCAAACACTGCATGTTCTCACTCATAGGTGGGAATTGAACAATGAGAACATATGGACACAGGAAGGGGAACATCACACACTGGGGCCTGTTGTGGGGTGGGGGAAGGGGGGAGGGATAGCATTAGGAGATATACCTAATGTTAAATGACATGTTAAGGGCAACAGCACACCAACATGGCACATGTATACATATGTAACTAACCTGCACATTGTGCACATGTACCCTAAAACTTAAAGTATAATAAAAAAAGGAGGTATATGTTTTTATATAAAAACTAATTTTCTCAGCTTTAAATTATTTTACATATAACCAACGAAACTATGAAAAAACAACTATAATTGAGATAATTTAGATTGTTTTTTGAAAAAGAATAGTTTTTCCTGGCATCATTTAACCCCGTATCATTATTTAATATCAACATAAAATGCATAGTGGTTTTCCTATAATTAACAGGCTTTAGAATAATTCCTATTTTATGTTTGATTTCCTACTGATGTTCTATTGCTTCATACTACCTTAGTATTTTGGTAATATGCCAAGGCTATGAAAATTATTTTTCCAATATAAAGATTAAGTAATGCATCACCTAAACGTACATATTTCCTTTTCTATTTTCTGTCCTTTTAAAATGCATATACATTGCAATTGATTTGTAGTGAAAAGTAATCAAGTAATTTCAAAAGAAAGGGTTAATGTGATTTAAGTCACTGCCAATGTTAAGTGCCTTAAGTTTGGCTTATTACACTTTTCAGTAAGAAAGTTTCATTAAATTTGTTCTGTGCTTTTTTTACAGACACTTTTACAATTTTTTTTTTGAGATGGAGTCTCACTCTGTCGCCCAGGCTGGAGTGCAGTGGCGCGATCTCGGCTCACTGCAAGCTCCGCCTCCTGGGTTCATGCCATTCTCCTGCCTCAGCCTCTCCGAGTAGCTGGGACTACAGGCGCCCGCCACCACGCCTGGCTAATTTTTTGTATTTTTTAGTAGAGACGGGGTTTCACCATGGTCTCGATCTCCTGACCTCGTGGTCTGCCCACCTCGGCCTCCCAAAGTGCTGGGATTACAAGCGTGAGCCACCGTGCCTGGCCACTTTTACATATTTTATGAACACTTAAAAAACTTAGGAATAGCAACTCTCACCAAATAACCTGACTCTATATTTTCAACAGATCTCTTTTCTATACCTCAAATAGTCCTAAAAAGACCAAGGCAAAAACATTTAATATATATTTCTATACATTTAACTCATTCAAAGGGAGAATTATGTTCACACTCTTCAGGTATTCATTTGTTTCCCTGATAGTAAATTAAAAAAAAAACAAAAAACTAGCAGCTGAGACAAATATAAATGATCCTTCACTATCTTTAACTGTGTGTTCTCCAAGAAAGGATTTTTCTTACCATGGTCGTTTCATTTCCCTGAACCTGTTTTCTTGTCTATAAAAGACAGAGATTGGATCAAGAGGTCCACGGACATTCACACCCTCTCTGTATTCAGGAATGAGCTTTTCCCTGATACATGCTTATGCCAGTCATTTATTTATATATATATATATATTTTTTTTTTGACACTGAACACCTTTTAATTGCTTATTTTCCATTAATATATCTTCTTTACTGATATATTTGTCTAGATCTTTTACCCATTTTTATTCAATTGTTTACATTTTATTATTAATATACAGAAGTTCTTTATACATTCAAGTTACAAATTAATATGCATATACTTTTCTTTGAATATAATCCTTGCTTTCTATTTTTAAACGGTGTTCCTTAAGAGCAGAAGGTTTAAAATTTGATGATGTACAATTAATCAGTTTTTCCTTTTAAGATTATTGCCTTTTGTGTTTTCTCTAAGAAATCTTTGCCCCTAAGCTTTCTTTCAGAACCATGTAGTTTTATGGCTAGCCATATGCAGAAGACTAAAACTGGACCCTTTTTTTTGTACCATATAAAAAACTAATTCAAGATGGATTAATACTTTAGGTTTTAGGGTACATGTGCACAATGTGCAGGTTTGTTACATATGTATCCATGTGCCATGTTGATTTCCTGCACCCATTAACTCGTCATTTAGCATTAGGTATATTGACAAACCTGACAAAAACAAGAAATGGGGAAAGGATTCCCTATTTAATAAATGGTACTGGGAAAACTGGCTAGCCATATGTAGAAAGCTGAAACTGGATCCCTTCCTTACACCTTATACAAAAATTAATTCAAGATGGATTAAAGACTTAAATGTTAGACCTAAAACCATTAAAATCCTACAAGAAAACCTAGGCAATACCATTCAGGACATAGGCGTGGGCAAGGACTTCATGTCTAAAACACCAAAAGCAATGGCAACAAAAGCCAAAATTGACAAGTGGGATCTAATTAAACTAAAGAACTTCTGCACAGCAAAAGAAACTACCATCAGAGTGAACAGGCAACCTACAGAATGGGAGAAAATTTTTGCAACCTAGTCATCTGACAAAGGGCTAATATCCAGAATCTACAATGAACTCAAACAAATTTACAAGAAAAAAACAAACAACCCCATCAAAAAGTGGGCAAAGGACATGAACAGACACTTCTCAAAAGAAGACATTTATGCAGCCAAAAAACACATGAAGAAATGCTCATCATCACTGGCCATCAGAGAAATGCAAATCAAAACCACAGTGAGATACCATCTCACACCAGTTAGAATGGCCATCATTAAAAAATCAGGAAACAACAGGTGCTGGAGAGGATGTGGAGAAATAGGAACACTTTTACACTGTTGGTGGGACTGTAAACTAGTTCAACCATTGTGGAAGTCAGTGTGGCGATTCCTCAGGGATCTAGAACTAGAAATACCATTTGACCCAGCCATCCCATTACTGGGTATATACCCAAAGGACTATAAATCATGCTGCTATAAAGACACATGCACACGTATGTTTATTGTGGCACTATTCACAATAGCAAAGACTTGGAACCAACCCAAATGTCCAACAACGATAGACTGGATTAAGAAAATGTGGCACATATACACCATGGAATACTATGCAGCCATAAAAAATGATGAGTTCATGTCCTTTGTAGGGACATGGATGAAACTGGAAAACATCATTCTTAGTAAACTATCGCAAGGACAAAAAACCAAACACTGCATGTTCTCACTCATAGGTGGGAATTGAACAATGAGAACTCATGGACACAGGAAGGGGAACATCACACTCTGGGGACTGTTGTGGGGTTGGGGGAGGGGGGAGGGACAGCAGTCATTTATATATTGTATCTGAGCTCCAAATCTGTTCTTTTGTGCTCCACTCTGATACCATGGGGCTAGCAAACTGCCCTTCCAGGACTGCCTTGTCATCTGTCTTTCAGTTTCTGTGAAAGCAAGGTTTCTCAACCGCAGCACTCTTGACATTTTGGGCTGTATAATTGTGTGTCGACGAGAACTATCCTGTGCATTGGTAGCATGCTAAGCAGGATCCCTGGCCTCTACCATCAGAAGCCAACAACATTTTCCACCCACGTTGTGAAAACCAAAAAGTCTTCAGACATTGCCAATGTTCCCTGGAGAGCAAAGTCACCTTAGCTGAGAAACATTGTGCTAGAGGGAAACTGGACCAATGGAGGACTTTTGTACTTTGTTCCCATTCCTGTCAGCATTGCTTCAGTGGTAGCAGTTGCTCTCATTTCCAGCATCTTTTGGCAATACCAGAATTGACCTCATTATGCCCCCTCAGAGACATCAGTGGCAGCACAACTGGGAAGTGCCATCTTCAAAGTTCTGATCAACAGCTCCTCAGGGCCTCTGCTCTAAGCTGCAAGGGGATCCCAACTCTGCCCTACTTTATTCAATAGACATTTACTGAACATCTACAGATAGACTGGCACTGTACTAGGACTCAGGAATAAAAGGTAAACAATATGTACTCCCTGATATCTGGGTAATAAAGAACAGAATTATCAAAAGCCAACTGTAGATGGATTAAGTACCTGCAAAATTGTTTTCCAATCCAGTGCTTCATTTGACAACCCACAGATCAGTGTCAAGAGGTACACTGTATTATCTTATCTCTAGTAGTTTTAATTGTTTTTGGCATGTCCTATTTCTTTAGTTTAGAATTTAAATAGAAAACACACAAATTCTGACTCACTCATTTTTATCACTACCAAAGATGCAAGTAACTTCATTATTTTACAGTTGCCAAATTATTAGTAAAGGTAGAAAGAGCTTAGAAAATATAAATCTCTGTCAAACAACTTTGTTACAACTTGGAGGAAATAAGCCAGGTTTATTTAGAGAAATGGATGGAGTGTGAGGGAAAGACAGAAGCTGGGAACCGGTGATGGTAAATTTTTAAAATTTCACAAAATCCTTCAAGATTGATTTAAAAACACAGAGATGTCAAATTATGAGTAATGGAAAATTTAAAAACTCTGTTTTTAAATATTTATAATATTTAAATATTTATATTGGTTTATTCAGGGATTCTACTTCTTCCTGGTTTAGTCTTGGGAGGGTGTATGTGTCCTGGAATTTATCCATTTCTTCTAGATTTTCTAGTTTATTTGCATAAAGGTGTTTATAATATTCTCTGATGGTAGTTTTTATTTCCGTGGGATCAGTGGTGATATCCTCTTTATCATTTTTTATTATGTCTATTTGATTCTTCTCTCTTTATTAGTCTGGCTAGCAGTCTATCTATCTTTTTGATCCTTTCAAAAACCCAGCTCCTGGATTCATTGATTTTTTTTGAAGGGTTTTTTGTTTCTCTATCTCTTTCAGTTCTGCTCTAATCTTAGTTATTTCTTGTCTTCTGCTAGCTTTTGAATTTGTTTGCTCTTGTTTCTCTAGTTCTCTTGTGATGTTAGGGTGTTGATTTTAGATCTTTCCTGTTTTCTCCTGTGGGCATTTAGTGCTATAATTTTCCCTCTAAACACTGCTTTAGCTGTGTCCCAGAGATTCTGGTACCTTGTGTCTTTGTTCTCATAGGTTTCAAAGAATTTATTTATTTCTGCCTTAATTTTGTTATTTACCCAGTAGTCATTCAGGAGCAGGTTGTTCAGTTTCCATGTAGTTGTGAAGTTTTGAGTGAGTTTCTTAATCCAGGGTTCTAAGTTGATTGCACTGTGGTCTGAGAGACTGTTTGTTATGATTTCTGTTCTTT
Organism: Nomascus leucogenys; assembly: GCF_006542625.1. Classification (NCBI taxonomy): domain Eukaryota; kingdom Metazoa; phylum Chordata; class Mammalia; order Primates; family Hylobatidae; genus Nomascus; species Nomascus leucogenys. The sequence continues at coordinate 61,355,885 of NC_044396.1, forward strand.
TGCATTTCCTGGGGAGTGTTTTACTTCCAATTATGTGGTCAATTTTAGAATAAGTGTGATGTGGTGCTGAGAAGAATGTATATTCTCTTGGTTTGGGGTGGAGAGTTCTGTAGATGTCTATTAGGTCCACTTGGTCTAGAGCTGAGTTCAAGTCCGGAATATCCTTGTTAATTTTTTGTTAATTTTCTGTTTCATTGATATAATATTGACAGTGGGGTGTTAAAGTCTCCCACTATTATTGTGTGGGAGTCTAAGTCTCTTTGTAGGTCTCTAAGAACTTGCTTTATGATTCTGCATGCTCCTGTATTGGGTGCATATATATTGAGGACAGTTAGCTCTTCTTGTTGCATTGATCCCTTTACCATTATGTAATGCCCTTCTTTGTCTTTTTTGATCTTTGTTGGTTTAAGTCTATTTTATCAGAGACTAGGATTGCAACCCCTGCTCTTTTTTTGCCTTCCATTTGCTTGGTAAATACTCCTCCATCCCTTTATTTTGAGCCTATGTGTGTCTTTTCTTGTGAGATGGGACTCTTGAATACAGCACACTGATGGGTCTTTATTTTTATCCAGTTTGCCAGTCTGTGTCTTTTAATTGGGGCATTTAGTCCATTTACATTTAAGGTTAATATTGTTATGTGCAAATTTGATCCTGTCATTATGATGCTAGCTGGTTATTTTGCCCATTACTTGATACAGTTTCTTCATAGTGTCGATGGTCTTTACAATTTGGTATGTTTTGCAGTGGTTGGTACCGGTTGTTATTTTCCATGTTTAATGCTCCTTCAGGAGCTCTTGTAAGGCAAGCCTGGTGGTGACAAAGTCTCTAGCATTTGTTTGTCTGTAAAGGATTTTATTTCTCCTTCGCTTATGAAGCTTAGTTTGGCTGGATATGAAATTCTGGGTTGAAAAATCTTTTATTTAAGAATGTTGAATATTGGCTCCCACTTTCTTCTGGCTTCTAGGGTTTCTGCAGAGAGATCTGCTGTTAGTCTGATGGGCTTCCCTTTGTGGGTAACCTGACCTTTCTCTCTGGCTGTCCTTAACATTTTTTTCTTCGTTTCAACTTTGGTGAATCTGACAATTATGTCTTGGGGTTGCTCTTTTCGAGGAGTATCTTTGTGGGGTTCTCTGTATTTCCTGAATTTAAATGTTGGCCTGTCTAGCTAGCTTGGGGAAGTTCTCCTGGATAATATCCTGAAGTATGTTTTCCAGCTTGGTTCCATTCTCCACATCACTTTCAGGTACACCAGTTAAACGTAGGTTTGGTCTTTTCACATAGTCCCATATTTCCTGGAGGCTTTGTTCATTCCTTTTCATTCTTTTTTCTCTAATCTTGTCTTTATGCTTTATTTCATTAAGTTGATCTTCAGTCTCTGATATCCTTTCTTCTGCTTGTTCAGTTCGGCTATTGATACTTGTGTATGCTTCAGGAAGTTCTCATGCTGTGTTTTTCAGCTCCATCAGGTCATTTATATTCTTCTCAAAACTGGTTATTCTAAGTTAGCAGTTCCTCTAACGTTTTTCAAGGTTCCTAGCTTTCCTGCACTGGGTTAGAACATGCTGCTTTAGCTTGAAGGAGTTTGTTATTACCCACCTTCTGAAGCCTACTTCTGTCAATTGATCAAACTCATTCTCTGCCTAGTTTTGTTCTCTTGCTGGTGAGGAGTTGTGATCCTCTGGAGGAGGACAGGCATTCTAGTTTTGGAATTTTCAGCCTTTTTGCGTTGGTTTTTCCTCATCTTCGTGAATTTGTATACCTTTGATCTTTTATGTTGGTGACCTTTGAATGGAGTATTGGTGTGGATGTCCTTTTTATTGATGTTGATGCGATTTCTTTCTGTTTGTTAATTTTCCTTCTAATAGTCAGGCCCCTCTGCTGCAGGTCTGCTGGAGTTTGCTGGAGGTCAACTCCAGACCCTGTTTGCCTGGGTATCACTAGCAGAGGCTGCAGAACAGCAAAGATTGCTGCCTTTTCCTTCCTCTGGAAGGCTTGTCCCAGAGGGGCACCCACCAAATGCCAGCTGGAGCTCTCCTGTATGAGGTATCTGTTGACCCCTGCTGGGAGTTTTCTCCCAGTCAGGAGGCACAGGGGTCAGTCCACTTGAGGAGGCAGTCTGTCCCTTAGCAGAGCTGAGTGCTATGCTGGGAGATCTGCTGCTCTCTTCAGAGCTGGCAGGCAGAAATGTTTAAGCCTGCTGAGGCTGTGCCCACAGCTGCCCCATCCCCAGGTGCTCTGTCCCAGGGAGATGGGAGTTTTATCTATAAGCCCCTGACTGGGGCTGCTGCCTTTCTTTCAGAGATGCCCATTCCAGAGAGGAAGAATCTAGAGAGGCAGTTTGGCTACAGTGGCTTTGCCAAGCTGCAGTGGGCTCCACCCAGTTGGAACTTCCTGGCGGCTTTGTTTACACTGTGAGGGGAAAACGGCCTACTCAAGCCTCAGTAATCGTGGACGCCCTTCCCCCTACCAAGCTCTAGCATCCCAGGGTGACTTCAGATTGCTGGGCTGGTCGCAAGAATTTCAAGCCAGTGGATCTTAGCTTGCTGGGCTCTGTGGGGGTGGGATCCACCAAGCTAGACCACTTGGCTCACTGGCTTCAGCTCCCTTCCGAGGGGAGTGAATGGTTCTGTCTCAATGGCATTCCAGGTGCCACTGGGGTATGAAAAAAAACTCCTACAGCTAGCTGGGTGTTAGCCCAAATGGCCGCCCAGTTTTGTGCTGGAAATCCAGGGCCCTGGTGGTATAGGCACCAGAGGGAATCTCCTGGTATGCGGGTTGTGAAGACTGTGGGAAAAGTGTAGTATCTGGGCTGGAGTACACCCTTCCTAAAGGCACAATCCCTCGGGGCTTCCCTTGACGAAGGGAGAGAATCCCTGACCCCTTGCACTTCCCAGGTGAGGCAATGCCCCACCCTGCTTCGCCTGGCCCTCCGTGGGCTGTAACCCTGTTAACCAGTCCCAATGAGATGAGCCGGGTACCTCAGCTGGAAATGCAGAAATCACCTGCCTTCTCTGTTGATCTCGCTGGGAGCGGCAGAGCAGAGCTGTTCCTATTTGGCCATCTTGCCAGCCTCCTAGCCCTGTCTCTTAAAGGGCCCCACCCAGCGACTGGGTTTTCTTCCACCTGTCTGTGTGTGCACTGTGTGTAATGTCTGTTGAAAGAGCTCTAATTAATTTGGCCTAAAGAAAGACATGTATTTGGATCTAATATTTTTTAAAGGGAAGATAAATTCTGTGGTACCTTTCAGTTCACGTGGCTTTAATCTTTAAGCAATAAAAACAGCTCTACAGACTGTTAGTAAAATGCAGGTCAGATGCAAGATTTGCTAAGTGTTTTGAGGTTACAAACTGACTTTTGGGTTTTGAGAACTATTTGACTTGTTGGCTTCACAACTGGTAAGGCCTTGGGACATATGAACTAACCACGCCCTTAACTAAGAAGGCAAACCTTGGCTGCACTTAGCACACAATTAAAGCAACTTACCAAATTTTACCTTAAAGTTAAAAATTGCTAGGAGTTAACTGAAATTACTAGAAGAAGATTTACATGCAAGATGTGTAAGAATAGTACAATGTGTGGTTTTTTTTTTTAGTAATAAGTTATAAGAAGGCATGGAAATGTAAATTTTTGCCTGGGGTTAAAGGATTGTTTTAAATTAAGAAAAAGCTGAAAGTTCAAACAAGTGGTGGAAGCATTATGGAAATTAATCCTGCGGAAGAGGTTCTCTGTGAACATATTAACTAAACATATTAACTAATGTGAACATATTAACTAAATTCAAAGGAGTTCTAAGAGGATTTTGCTTCTTTAAAATTTCTGAGCCATCTTTTTGGCAAAATAAATAACTTATGGTAATCTGGCATTCTATTTCATAATATCAAATGCTTTAAACATATTTAACAGCCTTCCCCAAATCATACTTCAGTTTCAAAATTGTCTTCCCTGGCACTTGGTTTTTTGAATACTTCAGAGGGCCCCTGAAGTGTCCAGAAAAGAGATGTAGACAGGATTATTCGACATGTTTAGGTACACGGGATTGCCAAAATGTTCAATTTAGGTTATATTTTTGTGAATAATGCTAATACATGCTCCAAAATTGTATGGAATTTTTAAAATTCTAATGTCTAAAGTATATGCTATCAATCACAATTAAGGTTAAGTTATTGTAAACCATGGAGATAACCAAACTTCTTTGTCAATCATGTTTCTAACTAACTACTCTGACCATTTTGGTATTCACAATTGCTGTCTTGTTTTAATCCTTTTTAAAACATGGTTTAGAATAAGCTATAGAACTGTAACAGGTGCTCTCAAATACAATTTCTGATTGTATTTGAGACAATCAGGTTTCCGATAACTTTGGAAACTGTGACATTGGAATAAAGGAAAATGTACAGGACTCATGAAGAGATGAAATGCTTATGAATATCAAGCAAAACAAGAGTTAACTAAATGGACTGAACTCAGAAAGCTGGAGCAAACTTTTTGACTTTTTCTTGGAATATTGCTGATCCTTGTTTTTGTCTTTCAGAATCAAGGAAACTTATTTTGAACTATTTATGGTTTATAATAATTAAGCAAGGTATAGTCCCATGATCAAAATTTGGAGCATGTTTGTTTCTCTTGGCCTAGTTCCTCCAGAATTTAGAACCTATTTGTGAGTATTCTTAACTTATGGCAATATAGTTGTTTGCATTGGTGCAATAAGAATCCATTTTTCTCTTGCAACAGAATGCAAAAGGAAAAACTGGGTATTTTACCAAGGCTCTGATTGGAAGCATATGCTTCCCTTTAAGGAGTCAATCTTGACTTGCAGAGCTAATAAAAGCCCAGTGGGGGAAACTGGCCTCCTACCCTTGTCTACAGATTCCCTGAACAGGGTTCCTGGTCTGTGATCAGTAAAGAATGTCACTTTCTAACAGGTCCAGGAGCTCCAAGTTTATCTTGGGACCTTAGGAGGAGAGGATCACCCAACTCACAGGTATTTGATGATGCAAACCCATGGCTGGGCTCAGCTTTAAAAGGTCTTATCTGAGATCCTTTGTGGAACAGAGTTCCATCAAAGCCAATCCAAAAGGCCTATGTATAAATAATTATTCTTGATGCACTTTATGCAAATAAATCAGGCCAAATGTAAGACTAAGGCCTATTTTGCAAACCACTCAGTCCAATGGTGATTTTTTTTTTTTTTTAACAAACATGAGAACTGGAGAGAGAGAAATTATGTTCCAAAATGTATACATTTGTCATTAAATTCTAAACTCACTAGTTGTTTTTAAGTTTTTGCCTACACTTTAGACTAATCCTGCTTGTTCCTGTGATCCAACCAGCAATTTCCGGCAGCAGCTCAAAAAGAACAAGACAGGGCCAGGTGTGGTTGCTCATGCCTGAAATCCCAGCACTTTGGGAGACCGAGGTGGGTGGATCATGAGGTCAGGAGATCAAGACCGACCTGGCTAACATGGTGAAACCCTGTCTCTACTAAAAATAGAAAAAATTAGCTGGGTGTGGTGGCATGCTCCTGTAGTCCCAGCTACTCAGGAGGCTGAGGCAAGAGAATGGCATAAACCCGGGAGGCGGAGCTTGCAGTGAGCCAAGAGCGCGTCACTGAACTCCAGCCTGGGTGACAGAGTGAGACTCTGTCTCAAAAAAAGAACAAGAGAGGATGGGTAATGTAGAAATCCTGATCAATATCCTAGTTCTGAGCAATTATCCTGCAAATCCTGCCAGGTGATGGGAATAAACAGAATTCTCATCACTCAGAGGTTTCCTTTTTGGGAAAGTAAGACCAAGGCAGCTAACCAAAGCCAAGCCCCATGCATAACTAAATCTTCGCAAACATAATTATAGCCACCAGTTATCTGGGTGTGTCACAAGATACCCTTTCCTCTCTTGTTGGAAGAGGACTCAGTTCCAGTTTCACCTTAGCATTTGGCTTATGATAAGGAGTCCATCCAATGCCCCGGTATACATTTTTGTCCCAGACTCAATTCTAAGCTTCGGGTCAAAGCCCTAGGAAGGAAAACTGGATCTGAGGGATCCAGAGATAACTGACAACAGAGGTTAAGAGGCCCAGTGCAGGTGAGCGTGGCTGATTCCTGCAGATTAAGCCAACCCTAAGCTTCCTGTTTCATGGATAAAGGCCATGTTAATATCCATAGCATAAATGAAGTCTAGGGAACTCCAAGGCTACTGACAGAAGTGGGGAGGCACAGGGGTCATCTGTAGGCACAGGTGAGAATGATAATGCCTATTCTCTAGGCCCTCACTGCTTCATGGGTGAAAGCCGCTTTGGCACTCATGGCAGGACCTGCCAAGGTCACCAGGACTCGGGGATGCAAGGATGGAAAAAGAAAAACAGGATGCTCTTCCCTTTCTCCCTAACATACCCTGAGTATTTGCTAGGAAGAGAAGGGAACCAGGGATGCCTGCTTCCTTCTTTCTAGATAGGTTGCTATTCATTTTCTGTCTGTACTCCTTTCAAAAGCATCCTGAACCCCTTGGACTCCTTTAAAAAAACAAAAAAACCAAAAAAAAAAAAAAAAAACACCTTTTTTTCCTTTCTCCTCTTCATCCTCTCTTCACTGATAGGTAATTCTGTCTCCATACTATGGGACACTCCCCTCAGATGCATCCTCCAAACTGGAAAGAATTAATTTCCCAAACCTTAAACTGGTTGGCTTAGGATTGGGCTCAGGGGAAGTGAACCCAGAAGCCCAACATGCCAGCAAAAGGATAAGGTTTTTATTGCCGATTGGGCTCAGGGGAAGTGAACCCAGAAGCCCAACATGCCAGCAAAAGGGTAAGGTTTTTATTGCCAATTGGGCTTTTGGCCTCCTTCTCCCTGTGCAAACTGGTAAATGGCCTCGGAATTTTTGAGCTGTACTTACCTTTCCCCTTGTTTTGTTTTGATACATGTTTTCTAATAACCTGGTTTGTCTGTTCTTTCCTTCAGGCCATCAAACTCCAAACAGTCATACAACCAGAGCCTGGGACCATGGTCCCTTCTGCTGGGAACCCTTAAATAGGCTTCTGAGGGAGATAGATCTGACTGCTTTCCCCCAAAGCAGCGCCCCCTGTTGGCAGGAAGCAGTTACGATTGGTCTTCATCCTTACTCTAATGGCAGTTAGATGTTCTTTAGATGGGGGAATGAGACAGCCAGGTGGGAGGGGGTCCCCAGAGAAACTCTGACCAGCCTGTGTACTGGAGTAGAGCCTCAGGAAGTCTGCAGTAGGGAGGAACCTGGCCCCTCTTCTTCCTGTGTGGAACCTGGGATTCAAACGGCTGGGCGGGAAGTGCTCTAGCTGGGACTCTGGCCTTGTGAGAGTCCCTGTTTTCCCCTTTTCACCCAATAAAACCCTGTTTACTCACTATTCAAATTGTCTGTGAGCCAGAATTTTCATGGCTGTGGGACAAAGAACCCCATCTTTAGCTAACTAAGAGGCCAGGGTTACCTGCAGAAGTTGACACCATGGTGCACCTGGCCAGCAGTAACTGGGGCCACAAAGGAGACAGACTGCTGCAATATATGCCACCTAAGTTGGAGAAGACTGGACATTGTGGGGATTCCTTGGTTTATCCTTCCCCTACCCCCCTAATCCCCCACCAGTATCATTTATTGATTGAACCCAGCTGGGACTGGAAACCCGGGAAATGCAGACTGCAGGGGTCTCATTACTTGCAACACACAAAAGAGAAGAGAGAAAGGTGATGCATGGATCTGAGGTTGGAGATACTATAGCCTAGCAGAGTGGTTTACTCAGTATCTTATTGAATTTGTGCAACACTCAGTAAAGTCTTATCACCCATTATATACCTGAGGAAACTTAAGCTCATGGAGGTTAAGTGACTTGTGCAAAGTTACAAGGCCCATAAGGGGCAGATCTAGAAGTTTTACCAAGGTCTAGCCTGATCCAAAGCCCGTGCTGCTTCCTCAGCAGAAGGGAGCTTGAACATCACAGCTGGGCTTTCTGGTTTGTAAGTTTAGAAAAGCAACTCCAAGCAGGACTAGCATTCTCCTGGGAAACAAAATAGAAAGACGGTCTATGTGACAGAAAGATGCAAGGTTGCAAGAGCTCAGCGTCTGGCTGCAGGCTGTGAACCTTTTTATTAAACAAAACAAAGATTCTGGTCTAACTTCTTACATAAATCATCATTGTTCTGCTTAATGGGGCTGCCATAAACCTAATAACCCAAAGGATTTGCAAGCATTTTAATGAAAAATACACTGGTATTTCAGAGGAAAGTAATTGGGCTCGGGGGACAGAGTTTGGATATAAAGGAGATTTATCCTTGGTAGTCAACAATGAGCTCTGTTACCTGGGAAATGTAACACATTAGCAGAGATGAGTTTATGTGATAAGCTACTGCCAATGAAAAGTAGAGCCTGAAGACAAGTAGAAAGGCACAGGAGAAATGATTTTTATGAAGGATAATAAGAGGTGGTCGGTAAGGGAAAGGAAGGAAGGTGAGTTGCCTTGCAAAGAGATAAAGGCTACCCCGAGAATGCTGGATTGACTAAGGAAGTGTATTGGATTTGCTGTTAGAAAGCTGTTAATCTATGACTAACATGTGTGGGTTTAAAAGATTAAGTAACAAAATTCTTATTCTGCGGTGCTTGTAGAATAGGTATCCACATACTCTGATCTCCATAGCCTGATAGGTTAATAAAACCTCAGTCCATGGTTTTGGTTATTGGCCCTGGAGCCAAGTGAGAGTTTTTTAAATTTCTGACATGATTTTTTTGGTACTTTTTTATTTGTGTTAGCTTTGGAGTTTGTACTGCCTGCTCGTTTGTGTTGTGGAGACAAGCTAGGTTCAGAATTCTCCGATGGGCTTTGTTTGGTCTCCTGTAATCTGGTAACAGGCCTAACTCCCACTCGACAGCTGAGCCATTGGAGAGCCTTGCTCCTTAGGCACAATGACTGCAGAGATGGGCACACAAAACGAAGCAAATCCATCTAAGGGCTGTCACTGGGATTTTTCAGATTTAAGCAGATTATGAAACTGTTACAATGTAGCACTGTAAACTGTTGCTAGTCACATTACCAGCAGATGGAGACATCCAGTGAGCAGCAGGAGAGAATAAAGGTGATATACTAAAAAGGAGAGAGGGTCGAGTGACAATGGTGTTTAAGTTGTGGTTGAAACGTCGATGGTCCACAGTTCATACAGCTCTGATCCTTTTAACAAGTGCTTCTGTCACTTATAACCCAAGTCCTTAGTTTGTCATGCAGGTGTAATGCTGGTGATTCAAATATAGGGGAAACATCTTTAAACTCTCCTTTTCCAAATCCATTGCCTATAGAAATCAAAGTTGCACTCCTTCTCCTCACTTTCCACCTCTTCCACCAAAGACATTAGCTAACTCTTGGGAAGTCTGTGTTATCTTTGCCACTCTAGTGACTGGGACCCAGCCTCTTTACATATTACCTGTATTAAACGACGAACAGACCACACAACTGGACAACCTTGTCTGTGGATAGCCACCATAAAATTCACTCATCCAAGCACACAGGGTTTAGCAGGCCCCACACTGAAGATTTGATAGAGTCCTACAATACAGCCATGCCACATACCACATAACCTTTTCATTTTCTCCCATTCCCCCATTATCTTTTTCTCTCTCATATTTATGATTATATTAGTATTTTTTTCATTAAAAACCCAAGTAGTTTGTTGGAATTGCATTTCTTCCTCTGTGAGTACAATAGCTTGACCTAATGCCACTCAAGGGGAAAACTAAGGTTAACATGCTCAACTTCATGCTAGATGCCACCTAGCGTGAACCATGCCTTTCTTCTCCAAAAATTTATTTTTCTCAGGGATTCTGAAATTTATTCTTTTGCATTAATTTTATTTAGCATACTCTGAGTTTTTTCTAAGATTAAACATTTATTTTATTCTATAAAGTCTTCCTCTATCCTAAAGCACTCCCTCTTAGAGCCCTCTGTACTTCTGTTCCTAACTGGACTGGTTGGTTGCTCTTTAATCCACTATACCACAATCCGCATGAGACCCTTTTTACTTTTTGTTTGGGCTTACTATTTTCAGTATTTCATGTGTGTCCCTCTCTTGGTTCATTTTCTCATTTTGTTGGACTATATCCTTATAACGAAGATATTCAACTTTCTGAAAATTTACATGTAGGAAAATATATTTATTCTGCCCTTACATTAAATTAATAATTTGTTGGACAGAAATTTCTAGATTGGAAATAACTTTAAGACAGAATTTTGAATTTACTATGCCATTATTTTCCACTCTCCAATACATGTGAAAAAATTTGTTGTCAATATGACTCTTAATTCCTTGTAAATGACTTTTTGTCTTTGAACTTTTTAGAATCAGTATTTAATCTTGATATTGTGAAAGTTTATGACACTATCTAGGTGTGGTCTTTGACATAGTTTGGATGTGTGTCCCCTTCAAAGGTGACCTCCAGTGTTGGAGGCTGGCCTAGTGGGAGGTGTTTGGGCCATAGGGGTGGATCTCTTATGAATGGCTTCGTGCCGTCCCCATGATAATGAGTGATGCCTTACTCTGGTAATTCACACCAAAGCTGTTTGTTTAAAGGAGGCCAGCACCTCCTCCTTTCTCTTGCTCCCTCTCTTGCCATGTGACAAGCCTGCTCACCCTTCATCTTCTGCCACTGAGTAAAAGCTTCTTCATCAGCAGATGCTGATGCCACGCTTGTACACCCTGCAGAACTGTGAGCCAAATAAACCTCTTTTCCTTATACATTACCCAGTTTCCAGTATTCTTTTACAGTAATGCAAAATAGACTAATACAATCTTTCGGTACTTATTTATGCTGGACTATAGGTGGGTCTTTTTAGCCTGAAGACTCTTCAATTCTGGGAAATTCTTTTCTATAATTGGTTGGCTAATCCTCACCACTACTACCTTCACTACCACAAGTTATTCATTTTTGTTTAAAATAAATGGGCAAGCTGCCACTGTTAATTTTCTGTTGTATAGGGTATCTTGGTCTGTCTTCTGACCAGATCTCTCTCCAGCATAAAAAATTTGACCAGGAACTCTGGTGAGGAAATTCAGGGTATAGCCATTTGTATAATCTCCTTCATTGTAAGCCGATAGAGAACCTATTGTGAAGCTACACACCTGCCCAAAATCCAGAATGAGAAATATTTTTCTTGGAAGCATCACAATCTTTGGAAGCCTTAGTTGTCTCCAGATAATCTTTTTTTTCTTTTTAATAATAATAGTAAAGGCAACACAAGTCATGCCTTGGAGAAATGCCATCTTCTTGTGATCTGTGAATAGGGGAGAGGAAAAAACGGGTGCCCATATATGGGTACAGTTGGCCCATATCGAGTTATTTAATTAATCCCTCTGATTTCAGCATCATTAGCTTTCCCACTTGACTGAATCTGAGCCCAGAGTTTCCCTGGGGCTCCATTTTGGTAAATTGGCTCCTATCTCTTCAGTGGTCCTCTCCTAGTGTATTACAGCTATTTTTTCTTTACTTGTTTCATCGTCAACCGACTTCCAACTTCTGTCTTCCAGAAATTATTTTGAAAGATTCTTAATTTGCCATCTTTCTATTTATTTTGAGGGTGATCTTTAGGTTTTTACTATCCATTTGTATGATCATTTCATATTTGACTTTTTGTCATAATTGTAGCAAATATACCTTTTTTATACATTGTCTTATTTCAAACAGAATTTTAGAGATTGCTTTTAAGATACATATACTTAGATAACAAAAATAATGAAATTAAGATGTATTTAAAAGCTTCAATCTATAACACTAATTTAGGAAGCCATATATTCTAGATAGCAGGCAATCAGACAGCAGTAATAGACAGAATAATGCCTCCAACAAAGATGTTCACATCCTTATCTCCAGAACCTGTGAATATATTACATGACAAAGAAACATTAAGGTTGGAGATGGAATTAAGGTTACTAATCTGATAACTTTAAGATAGAGAGATTACCCTGGATTATCTGTGTGGGCCCAATGCCAGTGTAATCAAAATGGCCCTGAAAAGTAGATGAGGGAGGCAGAAGAATCAGCGTCAGAACAATGATGCAGCATGAGAAAAACCTGACCAGCAATTGCTAACTTTGAAGATGGAAGAGTGCCGTGACCCATATAAGCAACTTCTAGAAGCTGCAAAAGGCAAGGAAACAGATCCCTTCTAGAGCCTCCCAAAGGAATGCTATCATGCCAACACCTTGATTTTAGCCCAATGAGGCCGATTTTGGACTTCTGATCTCCAGAATTTAAGATATTAAGTTTGTGTTGTTTAAAGTCATCAAGTTTGTGGTATATTGTTATTTTAGTAATTTGTTACATTCAGAAACTAAGATATCAATAAATATACCAAGTTAAAGAATCTCTCTAGGATTACTACTGAGATTAACATTCTGGAGTCTAGAATGTACAAAACCAGATAGGGAGTACAATTTAGACAATGCTATCTTTTGGCCCATTACTTCATCTGGGTGAAAACAGAATAATGGCATCAACATATAGTAGTTTTTTAATGTAGTTTTTCAAATACTATTCTTGGAGAAAATTGAGAAGACAATTGCCAGAAGCTTCTCTTTAAGCAACTTAAGTGTGTATGGCAGTGTTAAATTATCTCATTCGTTAAAAGTAACATTTCTAATCCAATTCATGATATTTGGTGTTTGTCATGGACTACTGGAGTTTCTAATTCCACATAAGTTTGAAAAGCTTGCATCACTTGCCTTTAGACTGCTGTCAGACCTAGGATCAATAATTGTTAACTACATTTGGTAGGGGACAGATGGCTTGCACTACTCCTTTCTCTAACTCTACACTGAGTCAATGCTTACGAATCATGATTCCAAAGTCCCACCAGAAATGCAATGGAAAACACTGGTTAAACCCCTACTAGAGAAGTTCACTCACGTAAAAAAAAAAAAAAAATGTCTTCACAACTGTCTCCACAGTAGGCAGACTCAGCAAATAGGTCAACAAACTTTCCTGCTTTGTTAATGACTCATCGTGGACACCAGGTAGATCAGAGAGCTTGGCCCACTGTTATCTTTGTAAAACAAGATCTTTGGGTAAGTAAACAAGTACTTTTAGCCCGGGATTCAACAAAAGTCAGAATGATACCTTAAGAAAAACACATCAAGGGAGGTTAAAACAAAACAAAACAAAACAAAACAAGATTTGGAGAAAAGAGAGTAAAAAAATGAAAGGAAGATTGCTCATGAACAGTTGAATGGCAGTTTTCCTTCTCTTTGTACCAAGTTATAATTACCCTTTTAGGCCTAATTAGGAATTATCACACAGCTGGGGTGAGTCACTCTGTCGGTCAGGGGAAACCATTCAAAAGCATTCATTTGGAAGGAATTCAAAACCGGTGCTATGAAAATCACAGTAGAGATTATCCTGACCCACCCCACAAAGCACAGGCAAAAATCACCAGCTTCTAAAATCATACAAAAGTTTTCCCATTGATTTGAATATTTTTACTTATTTTCCTAAAACCTCTGTCTCTGAAGATACTGAATACTGACAATTGCAGAAAAAGGTAACTAAGCAGCAAAAGAAAAGCAATGATTGAGAAGCACATTTGTGCCCCAAACTCCATTTGCCTAAAATTCTAGTGACTTGGGACACATATGATTTAAGTCATCACCACAATTACCAAAAAGTACATAAACAATTTACTAGCTGTGTGTGCAAAGCAGGTTTTTGCTTTGTTTTGTTTTTTTGAGACGGGGGTCTCACTCCGTCACCCAGGCTGGAGTGCAGTGGTGCGATCTTCTCGGCTCACTGTAGGCTCCGCCTCCCAGGTTCATGCCATTCTCCTGCCTCAGCCTCCCGAGTAGCTGGGACTACAGGTGCCTGCCACCATCCCGCATAATTTTTGTATTTTTAGTAGAGACAGGGTTTCACCATGTTAGCCAGGATGGTCTCGATCTGACCTCGTGATCCACCTGCCTCGGCCTCCCAACAAAGCAGGTTTTAAAAGTGGCTGAGAGTTCAGCAAAGTCTAGATTGCCTTGGTTCAAATCCAGGTTCTGCCATTTACTATGTAATTCAGACAGATCACTTAACTTCTCTGTGTCCCAGTTTCCTCTTCTGTAAAATAGGGTTGGTATGAAAAAATAGTTAATAAGTGCTAGAACAGTGGCTGGTATATAGTAGCTACTATCTATGTATTAGCTGTAATTGTAATTAAGAAATAGAATTTTGAAATGTCTGTAGCTCTTTGTACATTAAAGCAAAGATTTCAACCTGTCATTTAGATAAATGTGTAAATTTAGGATGGTATTGTCTATTTTATGTTTCAAGATCTCAAGGGTTTTTTGTTTCTGAAAGGAGAATTCTGTCCTTACCTTGCAGAAAATTTTCAAAGAAATTTAAAAGGCTGAAATTTTCAACACAAAATGTCCCAAATTAAAGACAATGTGCCCCTTCTATAACTTGTTCCTAATCCTGAATGTATGATAAAAGATAAATCTGTACTATATTTTCTTCCTTCTTTTTGCTTATTTGCTACTATTGTCTATTTGTCCTCTTTTTGACAGTAAAGACTATTACCATGTTTGTCTTGTCTGCATACTTTTACAGATGAACCCTTTTAAGCACCACTTTCACTACTCTCTAGCCCAAAACTTTCCAGTTCCCTATTGTCTTCAAGATAAACTCTGAGATCTTTAGCTTGTTTAAGACTGTACTCAATATAGCCTCAATCTAATGTTCTGACCTTATTTCTTCCTACTCCTTTCTCATAAAGCCAATACTCTATCACAATGGGTTCTCAACTGTGGATGATTTTGCCTCCCAGGGAACATTTGGCAATGTCTGAAGACATTTCCTTGTTACAACTGAGGAAGCATGTTACTGGTTGATATCTTGTAGGTAGAGGCTGGGATGCTGCTAAAGGTCATACAATGCCTAGGACAACCTCTGACAACCAAGAATTATCCAGCCAAAAATGTCAATAGTGTTGAGTGTGAGAAACCCTGCTCGAGCCAAATGTAATAGCTATTTCACATACCTGCTTAAATTTCCTGCTTCTGTGCTTTATTTTTCCAATGATACTCCTTCTGCCTGGAATTGATATATTCTTCAACATTACTTTATCATCTGTTCATTTATTGAGCATCTATCGTATGACAGTCCTTATAAAGGTGAACAAGCCATTCCCTATCCTAAAGAAGCTCAGACTCTCATAGAGCCTAAATGACTCTTCTTGTACATGCATGTCCAAGTAGTACCATTTTTTCAATATTCATAATTACAATTTGAATAAGTTATCATTTGAGTGCTAACTATGTGCTAAACATTCTTTTCCACGTATGAACTCATTTAATTCTTACAATAATTCTATAGAGCAGGTACAATTATTACCTCCCTTTTACAGATGAGGAAACAAAGAGAAACTACAAAGTCACCCAATCTTATGGTTAGTAAATGGCAAAGCTGGGACTTGAACCTATGCAGTAGCTAGGTGCTCAACCACTGCCACAGTTTACTGCTGTCATCACTAACCCTCGATTACCTAGCTGCTTCATCCTACCCCGCCTCATCCCTGAAACTTTCAGAATTGTGCTTTCTGCCTTTGACAGTTGCCTTTGGGAGACTCAGCCACAAAGAGCAGCTTACTCCAATAGGGCAGCAACCTGCAGCTCCCCTCATATGTAGTGCTTTATTGTTACACACTGTGGTGGCCCTTGGAGAGCCTCTGGCTCCAATATCATCAACTTTCTTTATCCCCCACATTGGTACCTGCAGGCATGAAGACAACCATCCCCATACCTCTCAGGCAACAGGAACTCATTTCAGGCTCCTTACCCCACTTCCTCATTGTTGCCCCACTACCAAACCATCTGTCCACACTGCCCTTTACCCTGCTCCTCTAGGTAGGCGGGAAAGCCTGACGGCTAAGCAGACATCCAGCTAGGAAATAAATGCAGTCAACCCTTCTTAACATCCCCAAACTTTATAAGAATCTCTCAGCATTTCTTTGCAGAAGAAAAATATTCAGGCACTTCCTCTCACCCTCACCAAATGGCAAATTCATCTCAGTCCTCTAAAATCATCTGGAGGGAGTAGGGGTATGAGTGATGTTACCATCACTGTAGGTTCCACTAAACAAGGGCCTCTCAGCAAGCCCTGGTGCCTTCAATATCGTGGGTGGTTACCCAAGCCTACAGGGTAGGGTGCTTAGCAAACTTCTTTCTGTGAGCTTTAATGGTCAATTACAGGGGAAAAAACTCATTTAACACCCAGTATCATGCTGTTACAATTTATTTCTTATCTAACACTTGTATATTCTTTAAGACATTATAAACTCTTCTGAGGAAACCACCATGTACTAAAAATTGGGCACGCTATGTAACATATAAGCCTCATTCATAATAACTATGAGGAATATAGCATTGTCCCCATTTTACAGAGTCGGTGTTGGGGGAAGTCTGACTCCCTAAATCATGTTCATTTTAGAAAACAAAATTCCTTGAAGATTTGTGTTTACATTTTGATCCTCCTCTGCACTAGCAAAGTTATACAGGAGCATACAGCTGTTAAGAAGTAGTGATCATGAGCTGGGCATGGTGGCTCACGCCTGTAATCCCAGCACTTTGGGAGGCCAAGGCAGGCAGATCGCTTGAGCCCAGGAGTTCAAGACCAGCCTGGGCAACATCATGAAATCTGTCACTACAAAAAATAAAAAAAATTAGCCAGGAGTGGTGGCATGTGCCTATAGTCCTAGCTACTCAGGAGGCTGAGGTGGGAGGCTAGATTGAGCCCTGGAGGTTGAGACTGCAGTGAGCCATGAAGCTGTGATTGCAGCACTACACCACTGCACTCCAGCCTGGGTGACAGCAAGATCCTGTCTCCTGCTCCACGCCACCCCGCACCCCCCTAAAAAAAGAAAGAAAGAAAAGAGATAAAAAGAAAGAAAGAGTGATCACGGAGAAGGGCCACTTGGTGGAGCAGTTGGAACATACACAGCCTTTATAGATTAAATTCACTGTCTCATATTGGTGCAGTTTATGGTGCCCCAAAACAATCAGAATGGAAACATCAAAGATTGGGCTGGGCGTGGTGGCACATGCCTGCAATCCCAGCACTTTGGGAGGCCGAGGCGGGTGGATCATCTGAGGTCCGGAGTTCAAGACCAGCCTGACCAACATGGAGAAACTGTCTCTACTAAAAATACAAAATTAGCCAGGTGTGGTGTTGCATGCCTGTAATCCTTGCTACTCGGGAGGCTGAGGCAGGAGAATTGCTTGAACCCAGGAGGCAGAGGTAGCGATGAGCCGAGACTGCACCATTGCACTCCAGCCTGGGCAACAAGAGTGAAACGTGAAACTCCGTCTCAAACAAACAAACAAAAACAAACATCAAAGATCACCAATCACTAGTCACTATAACATATAATAATAGTTTGAAATATCATGAGAATTACCAAAATATGACAGAGACACAAAGTAAGTATATGCTATTGAAAAAATGGTGCCAAAGGACTTGCTTTATGCAAGGTTGCCATAAACCTTCAATTTGTAAAAAATGCAATACAAGGAGGAACTGCCTGTATTTTATTATTTTACTTTCTGATGTGTTTTATACAAGGAGCTTAAAACACTTTGAGCTCTCCTTTGACCATGTAATATTTTGCTTTTCCTGTTTACAAAATCTGAAGTCTTTTTTTCTCTTCAAGATGTGTAAAATATGCATACTGAAATCTAACAAAGCGATTCTTCTGCTAAGAAAAGAAATATGTAATGAAGGAAGGAACATACACACACACACACACACACACACACACACACAAGGAGCCCAGGAGGTCTAAACTGCAGATTATTTTTGTTGTGCATAATTATGGATGTATATACATATATATGTGCATATGTATATATATGTATATACATCCATAATTATGCACAATAATAATATGAATACAGTTTCCTCCCACACATAGTGTAATATTGGTAATAAAGCCGACTAGGTAACTATGAGATCTGGCCCTTTTGATGCCCAATCTCCTTTTTCAAACTGCTTCCCCATACTCTGCTCTTTGCTCACATGTCAAGCATCTCTCATTATCTAAGACCTTCACCCACAGTTACAGGAGTATTAGTTTTTTACAGTCGTTTTGCCATGTGATGTTGATAACAAAGAATTTTCCCTGCTAACAATTCTCTCTGCTAACACAAGTATAAACAGATATATTTTGCTCTTTATTACTAAGGAGGTGATCTGAAAATATGAGCAGTCAAATGCATTCTCATTACAGTATTTTCTGTTAGTGATGATATCTTAGATCTTTCCTGGTAGGTGTATGGCAGATGAGTGTCCGGGTTAAGGGAGGGGGGAAACTGCCAAGGCAGTAGCTGCCAGCGAGAAGTGGAGAGGAGAGAGGAAAAGGAGGAGGGGGAGAGATGTGAGTACAAAGGATGAAGGGGAGGAAGGGAGAGGGAGCAGAGAAGAGAAAGACAAAGAAAATTAGAAGTTCTAGATCATGAGAAACTCGAGTACATGAACATTCCTGCTAA
Source organism: Nomascus leucogenys (assembly GCF_006542625.1). Classification (NCBI taxonomy): domain Eukaryota; kingdom Metazoa; phylum Chordata; class Mammalia; order Primates; family Hylobatidae; genus Nomascus; species Nomascus leucogenys. The sequence continues at coordinate 61,374,402 of NC_044396.1, forward strand.
TGCTTTTCCCCTGTTCCAAGGCCCTAACAGGCCTCACATCCTTAAATATAATTTGTGATATTTCTCCTGGGCCCACTGCAAGGATTTTCAACTAGAATGTGGACATTTAAGCACTCGTAATTCTTATTATTGGCTTAAGTTATTCATCATGGAACATGTATAAATGATAAACTCAGAGGTGCTAATTTAAACTATAACATGTTCAGAAAAACTTTAAATATCAAAATGTACTCCAATGCTAAAACCCCTTAGACAGCACATGTCTCATAGGGGTCCTGAAGTCAGTAGATACATTTTTCTAGGATCACTGCAATTTTGGTGAATGCACTCCTAAACAAGATACGTAGAATGTTTTCTGTGGTTCTCATAGACTGCATGTTAACAAGAACAAAAATGCTGACAGCTTAAAATCATTTCCTATAGACTCACATAGTCTTAGATGAAACATAAATATCAGAAGAAAATAACAAAAGCAAAAATCAAGCAAATGTTTTGTCCAAATAACTCCTCATAATATTATAGGAAAAGTATTTCCTCTGAGAGTTTTTGGGCAAGAGAGGGAATCACCACTTTATCTGGTTTCCCTAATAAAATTGTAGGAATAATTTCCCTACCATAAAATTCAAATTTCTTTAAAAATATGATGTTTCAACAAAGTTGAAGGCAAAAATACTAATACATTTTTAGAAATCCATTCATATTTAGCACGGAAGATGATCTCAGAGTCTTTTTCTTAGCTCTTTTCTCATGCTGTTGTTTCCATATGGCTTCATTGAAACAGAATCCACAAGCTACACAACTCACCTATTTAAAGTATATAATTCAAGAGTTTTTAGTATAATCAGAGTTGTACAGCCATCATCACAATCAATTTTTGTCACCCCCAAAATAAGCCCTATACCCATTAGCAGTTACTTTCCATTCCTCCCCCATTGTAGCCCCTAAGCCTCTGGCAAGCACTAATCTACTTTGTCTCTATAGATCTGCTTTTTTTTTTTTTTTCCCTTAAAGACAGGGTCTCACTTTGATGCCCAGGCTGGAGTGCAGTGGTGCAATCATGGCTCACTTCAACCTCGACCTCCTGGGCTCAGGTGATCCTCCTACCTCAGTCATGTGCCACCATACCCCGCTAATATTTGTTATTTTTGTGGTAGAAGTGGGGTTTTGCCATGCTGCCCAGGCTGGTCTCTAATGATCTGCCCTCCTCAGCCTCCCCAAGTGCCAGGATTATAGGCGTGAGCCACCATGCACAGCGAGATCTGCCTTTTCATATAAATGGAATCCTACCATCTGTAGCCCATTATGACTGGCTTCTTTCACTTAGCATAATGGTTTCAAGGTTTATCCATGTTGTAGCATCTTTTATTGCTATATAATATTCCACTGTATGGATAAACCACATTTTATTTATTCATTGGTCAGGTGATGGCTATTTGGTTTGTTTATACTTTTTGGTTACTATAAACATGTGTGTACAGGTTTTTATAACTCTTGAGTATATACCTAGGTGAGGAATTGCTGGGTTATATGGTAACTGTTAACCTTCTGAAAAACTGCCAGACTCTTACAAAGCAGCTTTCCGTGCTGGCTGCAATCTCAGTTATTTTTCCTCACACCTGATTCCAGCTGGGTTCCTGAGGCACCACTAATGAACTTCCTATTATATCAACCTATGTAGGGGTATGCTTTATGCTTATATTATCTTGTGCCTCCACTAAGATATCTTCATCCTTCTCTTTTTCCTCTAAGTGTATATTTGCAGATTAAAGAAAAACACTGAATGCTTATTTACTACTTAGTAAAGGACTTCAGAAGAATAGTTTTTTGAGAGTTCTTCATTTCATAAATTTCAGTGACGGTATTAATTTTGTAGGCCAAACTACATTTTCTTTGGGAAAAACATAGATGGCAGGTATCAGAACAATATTCTAATGTCAAGAATATGTTTAATCTTCTTCAATATTCACCTGATACCATTTTTTCCTGCACTATGAGATAGATTCATATTGGATATTTTGGCAAGCATTAAAAGTGAATCTCAAACACTTAAAAAAAAGTCAGTTGCAGAAGTGGAAAAAATTTAAGTGGCTTAAAAATGTAATATGTTACAGATTTTTTTTTTCTTGTTTGGAGTAAAAAAATTGTAGACGGGGTGCATGGAAAATACCGAAGTCAGGAAATACAGCTTCAGGATTGAAAGTTCATTTACTTTTATCTTCCTCTCCTGGTACCAAAGAAACTTCTTCCAAATTTATTTTCATTAATATACATTTTTGAGGAGTTGCTAAACTATTTTAAAGTGAAAAAAAATTCCCCCATTTAAAAAGCACTTGTAACTGATCTATTAAACCCCTATATGGATTAAAATATCGTAATTCTCATCCATAGACTCTGATGTAAAAATCTAGAATAAAGTCTCAATGTGCAGAGTATAGTCATACATTAAAAGAATTTTCCACCACGGAATTAGGCCTCTTCTGAGTACAAGTAACAGAAAATCTGACCTAAACTGACTTAGGGAAAAAGAAAACTTAATGACTCCCATTATCCAAAATTCTAAGAACAGCTGGTTTTAAGAATTTCTTGGTAGGACTAGATGATATTATCAAGGTTCATTTTCTCAGTCTCTTAGCGCCATCCTTTGTTGGCTCCCTATTTTGAGAAGTTCTCACCCTAGTGTAGTGACAAATGTGGTTTTGTTTATATCCCTTTATTCTTACATCCAGTGGCAAGCCTTTGTCCCAGAAATCACTGCAAATTCTCACTGTGAATCACTGTTTCTAAATGGGTCAAGTGCCCATTTATGAACCAGTCACTGTGACCAGGGATTCTGCATTCGCAAAGTACTGACTGGTTTAGCCTTAATAATGTTCTCTATACATGGTGCCAAGGACAGAGTCAGTAACACACAAATATATTGGCTTAGAAAGAAATTATGGTATACTTCCAAAATAAGGGGAATGAGTATACTTCCAAGATAAAAGGGAAGGGATGCTGATCCCCATAATGTAGGAAACATGCACTAAAATGCCACTGCAATACAAGAAAAAAAAAATTAAAAAGCAGAAATTAAATCGGTAAGAAAATTTTGATAAGATTCAATACTTAATCTTTAAAAAAATTTAAAAAGCATTATTGAGTTGAAGTGCAAAATAGAATGCTTAAGGTATACTTTTTAATAAAATTTAACTTGTGTATACACTCATGAACTACAATTAAGATAATGAAGATATCTCTTTACCTAAAATGTTTCTCTGCCCATTTATAATCTTTCAAATCCCTCCCACTCAGGTAATCACTAATCTGTTTTCTATGTGTTTGCATTTTCTAGAATTTTGAGTTGAAGCATACAGTATGTATTTTGGCTTCTTTCACTCAGCATAATTACTTTGCAATTCATCTATGTTGGGTATATTGATACTTTTTATTGCTGAGTAATAATCCATTGCATGGACATAGCACAATGTATTTAGCCCTTCATCTGTAGACAGATATTTGACTTGTTCTGAGGTTTGACTATTAGGAATGCTGTTGCTCTGTTCAAATCTTTGAATAGACATATACTTTCATTTCTCTTAGGTAAAAGAATGGGTAAGTGGAATGGCTGGGTCACATGGAAGATGAATGTTTAATATTTTAGAAAACCACTAAACTCTTTTCAAAAGTGATTCTACCATTTTACATTCCAAACAGCAGTGTTTGAGAGTTCCATTTGTTCCATACCTTTGCCAACATCTGGAATGGTCAGTCTTCAATGAAAGGATTTCAATAGCTATGTAGTGATACCACATTGTGCTTTCAATCTGCTCACTCCCAGTGACTAATAACGTTGAGTGCCTTTTCACATGCTTACTTGCCATTCATCTTGTATGATGTATCTGTTCAATATTTTGGCCCAGTAAAAAATGTATGTATTTGATTATTATTGAGTTCTGAGGGTTCTTTATACATTCTGGATACTAGTCCTTTATCAAATAGTGATTTGTAAATGTTTTCTCCAAATCTGTGGCTTCTCATTGTCACAATACTGCCTAAGAACATAATTTCTTAATTTTGGTGAAGTATGATTTATCAGTTTTCTCTTTTGGTGTCATATACAAGAAATCTTTGCCTAACCCAGCCTTACAAAATTTTTCCTTTATGTTATCTGCTAGAAGTTGCACAGTTTCAGGTTTTACATTTAGGTCCAGGATCCATTTTAAGTAAATTCTGATATAAGGCTATATTAGTTTCCTATGGCCGCTGTAAAGAAATTACCACAAATTTGGTGGTAATGCATTCTGTCACAGGTCTGAGGCCAGAAGACCAAAATCAAGGTGTCAGCAGGGCCATTCCCCCTCCAGAGGCTCTGAGGGAGAATCTATTCCTTGCTTCTTCCAGCTTCTGATGGCTGCCAGCATGCTCTAGCATTCCTCGGCTTGTGGCCTTTTATACTCCATCTTCACATAAGCTTCTCCTCTTTGTGTTTGTAATTGCACTCTGCCTCTCTCTAGTAAGGGACACTGCAATTAGATTTAGGGTCCACCCCAGATAATCCAGGATAATTTTTCCATGTAAAGTTCCTCATTGTAATCACTTCTGCAAAGACTCTTTATCTTCATAAGGTTGTATTTTCATATTCCAGGGATTGGAACCTGATATCTTCAGGTGGCCACTATTTAGGCTACTACAAAGGCAAAAATGAATACCCAATTGTTTTTGCACCACTTGTTAAAAATATATCTTTTCTCCATCAAATTATCTCTGCATTTTGAATTACCTCTTCATTGAAATATCTCTGACTAAAATCAACCGACCATGTGTCTGAGTCTCTGGACTCTTTATTCTGATCTATGGATCTATTGGTCGAAATTGGTGCCAATACCACATTGTCTTGATTACTGTAGCTTTACTGACCATCTTTATTTTCTTTTCTGTGAATTAACTGTTCATATCTTTTGTCTGCTTTCCTTTTGTATAACTTGTTTGCTTTTTTATTAAATGATAGTTCTTATGTTCTAGATTTTAACATTCATACATTATGCATGAGTCACATATCTTTCCTCAGTCTGCTGCTTTATCTTATACCAAAAGTAGGTCATAAAGAAATTTTACATTTTGTAATGATCAAATTCATCAATCCTTTCGCTTATATTTTTGCCTTCTGGATCTTAAGAAGCCTTCTCAACCTTGAGAATATAGATATTTTCTTCTTGTAAGTATAGGACGATTAAATGTGTGTCTATTTTGTTTACTAATGCAATGATGCTACCTCTTTTTACTGCTTCATGATATATATTGATATCTAGTTGGGTACCTTTTACCTTGGCTCTTTCTGTGCATTTATTCTTTCTTACCAATTCTAGAAGGCCTTACTTCTCTTTGCTTTATTACTTCTATACTTCCATCATTAGGCCTTTTTTTTTTTTAACCACTCAACTATTATTACTTGTTCAGTAAGACACACTTACTACTAAGAATTAGAATATTCTTCCAGTAATAATCAGTGATAAGTTTTGCCTTCTTATATGACTTGCCACACATAAACTTACCATTTGTTCTTTTCTATAGTTAGTAACACAAAATATTAGAAATTCCTGTGTAATGATGGTTTAACTTGTTCTGTACAGTCATTTCCCTTTTATGTAGAAATGTGAAGAGTAAACTTTATTTAAGAGTATTTTTTTTTTTTTAACATTGTTAACCATTCCTAATTTCTTGACACTCTGATTCTTTTTTCTAACTCTTCCCATTGGCAACTCCTCTACCTGACTATTGTTGGTAGTCTCCAATATTCTAGCCCTGGTCAGACTTCCTTAGCAGGAAAGCAACCACTCTATGCCACCCTCTCCTCTTTTTTTCCCTAAAAAGAAATTTTACCTGAAAATCATTAGAATGTAGATTGTCTCTTTATCCTTAGTAATACATTATCCTTAATACTTAAAAAATCACGCTAAGGTACATAGTTGATGCTTAAATGTGTTAAAAGAGTGAATATTGTTAAATGACTCAATATGCAAAACACATAAAATACTACTTTATTACTATCATAAATATTTTATAAATTCCTATTTAAAACATGATAAAAATCAACAAAAATACAAAGTACTATATTCTTAGCACTTGTAGTATATACCTCAATGTTCTAAGTATATGTACCTTAGAACATTGTTTAAGCTGAGTTAAATGTTTATGGAATCCCTGAAGCATTTCAGGAAAATAGCTTGAAATCACGGCTCCGGACCTATTCATCTTTTAACATAGGTCAACATGTGACAATATTTAGGATTAATTATCCTGAGAGCTTTCAATTCAACATTAATCATGCAAAAAAATCGCATGCACAAAGAATACTGATTACTAAAATTGGCTATATACACGTAGTCATGGTTAATTAAGCACCACATTTTTATTATACATTTTTCTTATGTTCCCTAAGAGGATATTATCTTTGGGGAAAATTTTAGAGAAAATTTAGATCTACTTTCCCATAATAAAGATATTTAATAATTCACTATTTAAATAGTCCTTTGTTTCATGAAGTTTTACAACAATACTAAAAAGTTCTGGAAATATCACTGTTTTGGTTTTTGGTTACTATACAGTTTTCCATCTCTATGATCTCATGATGTTTGGTATCTAGTCTCTCTTTCCTAATACAAATAGAGTACTATTAGGACTCCAATTGTCAATACTAATCCTCAGGACCTTTCCTAACTTTCTACCTAGCACCTCAATACTCTCTAGGAAACTGCATTCTGACAAAGGGTTTAGAACAGGTATGTAATCCTCATCTTTTTTTCCTCCTCTCTGTCTCTCAAACATTCATTCATTAAAATTTAGTTGAGTCAAATACTTGCCCAGACAGGCAAAAGATATGTTAGGAACAAAGCTTTTCTATCTTATATTTCTTATCTTAATCTTCTGCCTCTTAAATGAAGGTCTTCTTAACCTCCTTATTAAAACATAAAATCCAACTTGAAGTTTATATAAGATACATAGCTTGAAATGGTATAAAAAGTAATAAAAATTTCCAGGTATATACATACTAAAACAAACCTGGAAAGATAAGTTTGAAAAAACAAAATTTGTGGCAAAAAAGTATAACATATAAACAGGATTATTTTGTTTAAGTTGTTAGAAAAATAAAGAAAGCTACAAGGATAAATTATAATTTGTCCTTGTGTGGTAAGATTGTTCCATCAATGGCCCCCAATGAGTCATACCATCCGCTGTCAGCTTGTGTAGTCCCCTCATACTGACTCTAGACTTGGCCATGTGATTTGCTTTGTCCAATGGAACATTAGTAAATATGATAGATGTACAGGATTGATAAGCTTTTGCATATTGGAGCTTGCTCTCTTAAGATGTTTTCTCTACTATGGAAAGAAGACTCGTCTAGTCTACTGGAGGCTGAGAGGCCCTGTACAACAGAGACAGCCAACTCACTGAATCGAGAAAAATAATAAAAGTCCTTGTTTTAAACCACTGAGTTTTGGTGTGGTTTGTTATGCAGTGATGGATAATGTGAAATCTTATCTCTGTCTATGCCTGTGGTAGAGCAACTGGCTAAAAGTTACATAAAGCTATACTTAATTTGAAAATAATAATAAAGGTCTCTCAGTAAACTTAAAAAATATTAGACCTGCTGTTCTCTAGCATTTCCCCCTCCACGTAGACTCAGTTATTTAATCCACTTAAATACATATGTACAATACTCAACATTTAACTATTATCCTGTACATTTTATAGGTACAGACTGTAGCAACTAATCAACAGAGTACACAATAAATATTTTTATTTTTAAACACTGAATTGTACATCTTTCATATAAAACATGAGATTCTAGCCTGTTTTAAAAAATAAGTATACTTGCTAGTACTGTCTTTACTCTTTTTTTTTTTTTAAAGAAGCCAATGTTCTCTAAATCTGCAGCTTCATTCCATAGCTTTACAGAATTATAATCTCTTGAGTATATTTCCAATGTTATGTAAAAAATAAAAAATCATACAAGATATATTTAGCACATTAAAACTTAAGAGGTTACAGTATAACCGTCCAGACCTCCAGGTACCACTGAATACTTTTCCAGTACAAAGAGGCCAATATGTTAGAATAATTAATTCTCTGTATTCACTTTTATTAAAAAGAGGTTTTTGGTAGTAAGAACAAATAATCTCTCATTTGTTGCCTGAAATCCTAAAATAGGATCATTGGTTTCTAGGCTTGCTACTTGCTGCTTAGCAACTTGTCCTACTTGCCTGCCTTCCTTTCTGTTGTAAAGTACAGTGGACATGGGAGCAGGCTGACGATAGATGAATACTCGACGAAGGCACTCACAAAGAGCTGCATAGGAGTAATTTGGAGCACAGGCAAAAAATTTTTTGTCTCTCTTTGATGCTTGGACGTAGCCTGCCAAGAATATGAGACAAACAAAAGAAAAACTACATATTAGACAGAAGGGGAAAAATGATGATTTAACATTTAATATTTTGCAATGTTTATTACAAATTAAAATGCCCAAGTAAAATATATACCATAAGGTATATAATTCTGAATCATTAATGATTAGCCACAATCAGTCTCTCCCAACTGGTACAAAAATACAACTTTAATTCCTAAGGAACAAAACAGATATGGCTTTCTCTCTTCAAAAAAAGCATAATATAGTTTCATTAATTTCCACGAATAATTCAAACACTGAAATTCTAAAATCTAAAACACTCAATACATGACAAAATATCTTTAAGTGCCAATTTAATATTTAGCTTCGTGAATTACAGATAGGGCATCACAGAATCATTTTTTCCCTCTTAAATAAATTGGAAAACGTGTATAGGATACCATCATAAAGTTATTTTAGGTTTCTGTTCATAATTATCCCTGAATGTACTAGTATTCGTGATGCATTTTCTTATTATCCCTAAAACGTTAGTGATATTTTTATACATCAATACCAACACTGTAACCGGATTTTTTTTGTACTTTCAGCCCCCAGAAGTAGAATGTTGATCACTATAACCTCAAAAATAATTTCAAGTCTCTAAACTGAAAAAATCCTTATCTTAATTCATGTACATGTTTAAAAAGTATCTTTTTGGATTAAAACAACATTTATATTCCAAAATATAAATTATGATTTTTAGATTGTGACGTGGTTAGCAAATGTTAGGTATTTAAGATCATGTAAAATAAAAATACATTAATTAAAATTGAGATCTCATCAAACAATGAATAAGCAAAGGAACTACTAAGCACATGCAGATCAATACTGTTTTTAAAAATATTAAGCAGGTTTGAAGCAGGAAAAATGAAGATTTAGATACCTGTTTAAATAGTTTAAAGTAGCTATCCAGGCTAATCTTGACAGAATAATGTATATAATATTTCAAGAGTACATATCTAATATATGTTGATTTAACTTAGAATTAAGCATAGAATTCCTCTATAATAGGGGATTTGGGGATACAAATAGAAGATCTGAGCATCTAAAGATGATATGATAGAGCTTTCTTCTGACTAAAGTATAGATAATTAAAAAATAGCATCATAGTAGGGAGGCTAAAAATTATATGGTTAAATTAGTCAACCAAACTTTGTACTTCAGGTCATAAAAATCCATTTGGAGTCTGAACCAGTTCAGCAGCCTACATTATTAACTATAAGGGATAATTAATAAATTTCTTCTACAATTAGGGTTGTGCACATATAGCCATCAAAATACATAACTTCACTTCTTGCTGCCAGTTTAAAATAACCTTTCAATAAAGCAACAACTATGGCTAATTCACATAAAAAATTTCTATCACACAATACTAATGCATTTTGACAGAAAATCAATGATTGCATACGTCTACAATTAAGTAGTTTAAACATTTTCAAGCCCTAATTTTAAAACTGATTTTTTTTCTTTTATCCTACCAAATGAATTTAATTTCTGCTTATCACCGCTTTCCATAAGTGTTTCATTATAATGGCTCTCTTTTGTACTTAATTTTGACAAAAGATGTCTCCTAATGTGCATTACACCTTAGGGGAATTCTATGATGTTTCTGAAGATTATTCTGAAGAACTGAATACAAGTTCCATGTAGGGTATTATCAAGTTCCTTGTTCAGACTCTAGTATTATATGGCTTACAGAATTAGAAAAAGCAAATGACTTATTAGAATAATTCAAGTGGTTACATAACCACTTTCATTTCTATTCTGTGTTGAAGCATAAAAACAGATTAGTCTAAATGTTCCAACAGTGCTAACACCCATCAACTAGTACAAGCAAACAAATCATAGCACAAATCAATCTAAATGTAATCAGGACAGCTCAAATTAAAAAGAAAAAAAAGAAATGAACTTTAAATGATGACGTATTTTTGATTTCATGGAAAATGTCAAAGAGTTTGCTTTATACCTAAAGCATTGAAAGTTGCAATGTGCTCCCACATATCATCTTGTTTGCTGGAGTGTGGTTGCCAGAGTAGGGCATCAACATCATGGCGCAAACAGAAGCAGGGCATTTCTTTAGGATCCACTATGACAGAGAAAAGGTACTGGTTGCTTCCAAGATTCACCTAAAAAGTGATTTAAAAAAAAATTTACTCAACAACAAATTAATAATAGCAACAATTACAATGGCAGAAGCTGACAACCAGCATTGTCAGCAACTGTTTTATACTTTTTATATACTTAATCTGATTGACTCCTCATAATATCCCTGAGATAAATGTGCTACTGTTATGTTCACTTCAAAGCTGAGGAAAGTGATGCACAAGGCATTTAGGTAACTTATCGATGGTCAGCCTGGCCATAAGTCATGGAGCTGAAATTTGGACCCAGAGTCTATGTTCTTAACCACCACGTGATATACCACCTCTTAATTGTTAGTAAATAGTTTAAAACAGGATATAAAGCAGGGGTCCCCAGTCACTGAGCCGCAGACTGACTGGTACCAGTCAGTGGCTTTTTAGGAACTGGGCCACACAGCAAGAGATGAGCAGCAGGCAAGGGAGCATTACTGCCTGAGCTCCGCCTCCTGTCAGATCAGCAGCGGAATTAGATTCTCACAGGAGCGTGAACACTATTGTGAAATGCACATGCAAGGGATCTAGGCTGTCCGCTCCTTATGAGAATCTAACTAATACCTGATGATCTGAGGTGGAGCAGTTTCATCCTGAAACCATCCACCAAACCCCCACAGGCCCATGGAAAAACTGTCTTCCACAAAACTGGTCCCTGGTGCCAAAAAGGTTGGGACTGCTGATATAAAGCACCAATTTTATAAGCAGACTATTTTTAAACCATAGAATACACACATCAAGTTTACTAATGCTAACTTGTAACAATTACCAAGAACAATGACACTACCAGAATTTATGAGCACATTCTACATGCCAGGCATGTTATAAATACTAATCTTCTCAACAACATGCAGGCTATTATTATCTTCATTTAAGGGATGAAAGAACAGGCTTGGAGAGCTTGAGTAACTTGTTCTAGGCTAAAGAGAAATATCACAATGCTGGAATTCACACTCAGATGTTTGGAACTATTTACTTAAACGTATTGCTTAATTAAGGTATCAATGTCAATATGTCAATAATGTCAACATTTGTTATTGTAACACATCAATAATTGTTATTGCAATATTGATGCCTAAAGAAATTCACTTTAATACAAAATCATCAAATTGAAACTCTCTGAATTCCATCTACAGAAATACTTTTTCTAAATGAAGATATGTTGTAAGGATAGTCTTTAAGAGAAATGTTATTATCAGAGTTGAAAATACGAAACAGAATACCAACAAAAATCACATCAAATGTAGAAAATATAAAATATGCACACTACTTAATAAATATGTAATTGATTCTAGGAGTTTGCAAGCAGACTGGAGAACAGTAAAAGGTTGGGTTAAAGTAAGAAGTGGAGACCTGACCTGAATCCAATAAGGAAAGCTGTGAAGTGGCTCTCCAGCAAGGGGACCTATTATTGGCAAAGCTGTAACAACACAGGCTATTGGCCACAGGAGAATACAGTGTCAGAGCAACCCATCTTCTGCTCCCCAGCAACGCCAGGGAAATAGGGCTTTTTCGTAGAGCCAGTGCTTGCTCTCTACAAAATAAGGGGAGAAGGCCAGCACACAGAGACCACAGACTATTTCTTTTCTCTCCTTACTCCCGATGATCAGTGGCTAGATGAGGTTTATTTTCAAAGTCACCACTACCTAACTGGCCTTTTATTATTATAAGGTTTGATGGACCTAACACTGCTTCAGCTCTCTTCCCTGTACTCCAACTCTGATATTCTATTTTTTTTTAACCAAGGGCTTTCACAGAAGAAAAATAAACAACAGCTAAAATATAAGTTGAAATAATATTTTCACAAAAACACATCTGCTTTCATGAGCCAAGTGCCTAAAGAATGTATTGAACATTATGAGGATTAATATAATTGAATGATCTCTGGTCCACCCATACTTGAAGAGACAGCAGTGAGAAAAGAACAGAGGACCCTGAATCACCAAGTGAAAGGTGACCACCAAAGGAGATCAATCATGAAAATAAGAGGATGAGAATGAAGGTAGGTGCCTTACTATGAGCCCCTCACTCTGACTTAGATGTTTCTTCACTTCAGCAGCCACTTACCTTACACATATTTCCATTATGGCGCCTGTGTCAAGTGTTGTTAATTATGAAACTAGCAATTTCATACAGCTTGTCTTTGCCACACCTTTGACATGGCATTCTGTTTGGACTCCTTGTATTTTTTTTACCTGATAGATTCCCATTTACCTCTAAGACTCAATTCAACCATCAGTTGCTCCCAGAATTCTCCCACTCTCATGGTTACACGAGCTGCTTGAATTCTGAGAACTCCAGCATCATATATGTTATTCCTATCAAATTACTTATCATATTAGATTATTAATATTTTTACATACCACCTGTGGCAGGCTGAATAATGTCCCCCAAAGATGTCCACATCTAAATCCCTTGGAACCTGTGAATAAGTTACCTTATATGGCAAAAGGGACTTCGTAGATGTGATTAAGTTTAAGGTCCTGGGATGGAGAGATTATCCTGGAATACGTGGGTGGACTCAATGTATTAAAAAGTATTCTTAGGGAGGGAGGAGGGCCACAGACACAGAAGGTGAGATAACAACAAAATCAAGGGGATAGACAGAGTTTAGAAGATGATATACTGCTGGCTTTGAAGACAGAGGATGGGGCCAGCCACAAGCCAAGTAATGGAGGCAGCCTCTAGAAGTTAGAAATGGCAAGGAAATGGATTCTCCCCTAGAGCCTCCAGAATGCATGTAGTCCCTACAAATCATTTTAGGACTTCTGACTTCCCAAATTGTAAGAGAATAAGTCTGTGTTGTTTTCAAGCACTACACTTGCAGCAATTCGTTGCAGTAATAACAGCAACCTAACAGACCACCCATCTCACAATGCTAATTCTTCTTGGGAACTAGAAATCTGCCCTTTTTTCTCCAAATTGTAAAGAAATTTTTTTTAAATGAATGTTATGTAAAAAGTGATTATTTTTGTAATATCTTCACCAAGGCTAATCTATCTTTAGATTTGGGAATTATCTATTTTACAGTTAGAATAATTGGCTGAAGATTCTGTAAGGCAAAAATCTCATAATTAGGTTCTTAACCTAACGAGAGGGTGACTAGGGTCAAGAGCTTCTAGACTTAGTACATAGTTCTCTGTGCCTTTTAGTTCTCACTTCCAGAAATCTTAGTTTCTCAGTAATTTCCCCCTATAGCTTTCCACTGTTTGGAAAAAAAAAAAAAAAGGTCCAAATTGCCTTAAATGGCATTTTGAAATCTTTTCAAAACCTGACCCCAGCATACTTTTCAATATTCACTATTACTTTCCTTAAAATATAACATTTAGCAAAACTGGATCACAATTTGCAAAACTGTCTCCCCTATTTCCCCATTCCTTTATTCATGCTTTTTTTTAACCTGTTGCATATCCTGTCCATTATACACTCTATGCCATATGCAAATGGCATCTTCTCCTCCAAAGAAGTTTTCCCTAATGCTATTAAAAAGAAATCGTGTATTGCAACTAATTATTTATACCTTTCCTATAGAGTTTGTCTCTTCATTTCACTTACAGGCTCTTTGAGGGTGATAGCTATGACTTTGGGTAGGGTATTTAAACCATTTTATTCCCCTTATAAATACAGTAATACTACTACTCACTTCACAATTGTTATGATGAGTAAACAATCTATTTCAAAGCTTAGAAAGAACTTAATAAGTGTTCATGTTGATTATTACCTGTCTAGGAAAGCCCTTAATAAGTATTAATGTTAATTATTACCCTTCCAGCATTCTTAAAACATTTTGTTTTGTATATTAATGGCATTTCAAATTTTAAGAATGAGATGAGTAACACTGACAGGAAAGCATAGCAGCTTTCAAGTAATCTTCCTGTAGCTCACAGCTACAGCTCTTAAACAATTTTATGTCTCAGAAATGTGTAAATAGCTATAAAAATAACATATACTTATTCTGTCTTAATCCCAGCATATTTGAGACAAATTTCTATACTCTTGTACCATTTCAAAAATGAGAAATATAGAATTCATTGTTCTACTTGTCATTTTGTCATATAAATTCTATTTTTACCAGTGGTTACAAATGTATGCTTATTGCTTTCAATTTTATATATTCGTATAACGCATATATTCCTCAGTAAATGGATCTGCCCCTGAAAAGGGACAAAGTCATGTTTCAAATAAGATTTGGATTTTTAACATATACTCAAAACCAAGTACCTTAAAAATCCAAAGTAAACAAACTAGTCAATTTTTTGATGGCAGTAACTACATATAATTTACAGAGAGACATAAGAATCCCATTAAAAAATGAGACATATATAAAGAATTGCTGATTTTTTTTTTTTTTTTTTTGAGATGGGATCTCACTCTGTCACCCAGGCTGGTGTCCAGTGGCACATTCATGGCTCACAGCAGCCTTGACCTCCTGGGCTCAAGCAATCCTCCAACCCTAGCCTCCTGAGTAGCTGGGACTACAGGCACACACTGCCATGCCTGGGGAATTTTTAAATTTTTTTGCAGAGATGAGGGGTCTCACTATGTTGCCCAGGCTGGTCTTGAACTCAACCCAAGCAATCCTCCTGCCTCAGCCTCCCAAAGTGCTAGGATTACAGGTGTGAGCCACTGGTGCCTGGCAAGAATTGTTGAATTCTTTACTTCTTTCTGTATGTAGTAAGAGACTACGTGATACTTATTTTACTTAATAAATAAATTCTAACTTCCTTATTTTTTACTTCAAAACTGAGTATTTCATACAGCTAAATAAAATAAAGATTATGCTACTGCCAGACGTTTGCTACTTCTTAGGTTGGCCAGATGCCACAAAAGGAAAACAATTCAAAGATTCCAAACTAAGAGTGGATAAAGAAACTGAACATGAGCATTATTATTATTATTTTTTTTTGAGACGGAGTCTCGCTCTGTCACCCAGGCTGGAGTGCAGTGGCGTGATCTCGGCTCACTGCAAGCTCCGCCTCCCGGGTTCACGCCATTCTCCTGCCTCAGCCTCTCCGAGTAGCTGGGACTACAGGCGCCCGCCACCACTCCCGGCTAATTTTTTGTATTTTTAGTAGAGACGGGGTTTCACCGTGGTCTCGATCTCCTGACCTCATGATCCGCCCACCTCGGCCTCCCAAAGTGCTGGGATTACAAGCGTGAGCCACTGCGCCCAGCCGAGCATTATTTTAAGATAACGCCTAAAAGGTGTTTGGCTTCATTTTTTTCATGGTGGTATTAGAATCTCTTGATAGCTGTTTATACCTTTCACTATTATTTCCTGCCTCACTGCCTACCTGGGACTCCCAGCATTATGCTTAACAAGAGTAGTGCGAGCAGACATCTTGGCCTGTTCCCAGTTGTAGCAGAAGCCTTCAGTCTTTTACCATGAAGTATGGTGTTAACTCCAGGGTTTCTGATGAGGCAGTTTCTTTCAATTCCTAGTTTGCTCAGCATTTTTATCATAAATGAATGGTATTTTTTTTCATATTTTTTCTGCAACAACTAGGATGATCAAATATTTTTCTTTAGTCTGTTGATATGGTGAATTATACTGATTGATGATATTTGAATAACAAAATCAGCTCTGAGTTCCTAGAATAAACCCTACTTGGTCATAATGTAATTTTCCTTTTTACTTATTGATGGATTTCGTTTACTAATATTTTGTTAAAGAGTTTTTGTGTCTGTATTCATGGAGGATATTAGTTTTTTTTCTTCCTGTTTTCTCATCTTTTAATGTCTTTGGTATCAGGGTAACGCTAGCCTCATAAAATAAGTTGGAAAGTGTTTCTTTCTCTTTAACTTTCTAGAAGTTTGTAGAGAATTGGTATTGTTTCTTCATTTGGTAAAACAAACCAGTCAAGCCATCTGCGGCTGGAGATTTGTTGGAAAGCTTTTAAAAATGAATTTGATCTTCTTCAACAGATATAACTAATGAGGTCTCATCTTTTTCTTTTTCTTTTTTTTTTTTGAGACGGAGTCTCGCTCTGTTGCCCAGGCTGGAGTGCAGTGACACAATCTCGGCTCACTGGAACCTCTGCCTCCCAGGATCAAGCAATTCTCTGCCTCAGCCTCTCGAGTAGCAGGGATTACAGGTGCTCACCACCACGCCTGGTTAATTTTTGTATTTTTAGTAGAGGCAGGGTTTCACCATCTTGGCCAGGCTGGTCTTAAACTCCTGACCTCATGATCCACCCACCTCGGCCTCCTAAAGTGCTGGGATTACAGGAATGAGCCACCGTGTCCGGCCAGGTCTCATCTATTTCTTAAGTGAACTTAGTAATTTAAATTTAAAAAATTTGTTGCATATAAATTGTCAAATACATGGAAATACAGTTGTTCATAAGACTTCACTGGTTACACTTTAGTGTCTTTAGGATCTCTATTGACATCCTAAGTGCTATTCCTGATGTTGATACTTTGTGTTTTCTTTTTCCTCAGTCTGGCTGGACTTATCAACCTTGATCTTTTCAGAGGACCAGCTTTTAGTTTATTAGTTTTCTCTATTATTTCCTTCTTTCAATTTAACTGGTTCCCACTTTTATCCACACAGTGTCCTTCCTTCTGCTTGCTTTAGATTTAGTTTGCTCTTCTTTTCCTAGTTTCTTAATGTGAAAGCTTAAACTGCTAAATTGGGGCACTTTTTTCTTTTCTAGTATAACATGTGATGCTGTAAATATCCCCCTAAGCTTTAGCTGTATTCCACGTGTGCCATGTTTCATCTTCATTCAATACAAAATATGTTTTAACTTTCCTTTTGAGTTCCACTATAATTCACAGGTTACTCAGTTTTGCTCGAGTACTTTCCTCAGTGGTATTGTTCCATCCCAAGCTTTAGGCCTTCACTGTGCATGTTCACCTCAGAGACAGTCTATGCTCTTACTTCCTCTCTAGTGGTAGGCTGTGGTTACTTGTTGCTTGATGTGCTTCCTAGCCTGATGGTGAGGGGGATGTGGGTTGGGGAGTCAAGGAAAAGCATTCTCTACTGTCTGGCTCAGCCTCAGTACTCTGTGACCTCAGTTTCAGGGTTTTAGCTTTTTCAGAGATACTGCCCTCCTCCAGTGGTAGGTGACTTCTAATAACCTGGATGATTTTCTGCCCCTCCTCAAGGCATAGAGATGGTGTTTTGAGGTTTTTCTTTATCTTTTCCTCTAGCTGCAATGGGTCTTCTTCTGAACCCTTGGCAAGCTAAGATTTGATGCTCTTCCCTCAGCAGCTTAGGCTGCTGATACTTAAGAAAAAAACAGTGCAGGCAAGACTTCATACTTTTCCCAAAGCAGAGAACACTCCCCTCTAATCCAATTCTGAACCAGCAAGATAGCTTTTTCTAATGTCCTGCCCTCGTCAAGGTCCATAAAGAAGATCCTGTAAGTGTGAGCAACTTCCCTTATGTCTGTGAATGCTAGGTGACAGTTACGGGTGACACCACGTCTTTAGCAATCTGTTAGTTGAATCCTTCTTACCCACTTACATGGCCGTCCTCCTGTCTCCCTCCAATGTTCAGGTGAACCAGTGTCCCTATCTCATCTCTCCTTGACTTACTTTTCCTTAGATTTTAAGCTGTTGGCTGCCCTGTAAGCTCAGCTTTCTGATGAGTCTTTAAAAAGTTACGATTCCATAAATAATCCAGCATTATTTTATTACAATGGGCGTGACAATCTTTCCAACTTTCTACATTTTAGGCAAAAGCAGGAATTTCCTTGATCACTATTTATTAACTTGCCTAAAAAGCTTAGGGTTTCAACTTATAATCAACAGACTAGTGATAATTCAATATCTACAAGAGGTTCCAAATATACAAGTAGCCAACCCATGTACTATAGGAACCCACTTCCCTGGCTTCTGCCAACAGAATCAAGGGTTGGCGTCTAATCCAAAGTTAACCATCTTTAATCCACTGATTTATAAAATGGTTATGATGGAGTGTTTTCTTGAACAGATGCTTCCCATACTGGATGGTGGTTAGCCAAAACAGTAAAGTCCTCTTGTTCAGGAAGTTTAAATACCAAAAAATAAACAATTCAAGCTAAGAAGAGAGGCAGAAGATATAGCTAGAGAGTACAGTAAGCAGAAACCATGAAAGATGTAGAAAGGAAGGGAGTGATCAATAAGTAGAAGTATGCTCAGCAGAAGCAAATACAGAAGATGGCAATGTGATCATAACAGCACAGAACTGACTTAGAGAACAAGTTGATTATCAAGAGGCAAATAGATCGCCTGGTCATCAGAACTTGTGCTATTTTCTAAACAATGTTCCACATTTCCTTTAGGCCTGACTTGCCAGTGAATTTGTTTCCAAAATGACCTTCGTTATTCATGAGATCTAAAGAGATTATTTCCACTGTTCCTCATAGGCTCCATATATGCTCACATCATGACTTGAGATAACCAAAGGTTTTCTCTGTTGCCTGCAACCTCTAAAAGTTTAGGTAACAGGATTTCTTCCAGTACAACTGTACTTTGCTTTTTCTTCCAAAAGCAAAGTACAATTAAAATTAAAAAGTAAAGTGACTAAAATAACTAGTTTTGCTAAGTGAATTAAGTGAATTAATGTGAAGTGTGATAAAAAGCACAATTAAAGTATACTTACTTTATTTTTATATTTATTTTAAATATATTTAAATATTTTATATTTATTTTTATATTTATTTTAAATACCAATATGAGAAAAAGAAAAAAATATATGAAGAACAAAAGGATATTGCATCATAATTTGAAGTGGAAAACAGGGGAAGTAAAACATTATCCATTATCTAGCATGGGCCATTACCTGGAAGAAAAAAGTACAAGATGTTCAGAAGGTTCCTGAGTCAAGAACAGGTGCCACAAAACCCATTTTTCACTAGAGAACTATTTATTCTGACTGTGAACAAAATTCCATCGAGTTTACAACTTGGTAGCTAAGAACAAAACAGGAGAGCAAATAAGAAAGAAAAGGACGGTTGCTTGGGGTACATGCACTGCCAGAGGTGAGATGAAGCAGCCAATAGCTTATGAGCAGTGGAAACAAACACAAAAGACATTTTTTTTACATGAAGTAGGCAAAGACTCCCATTTAATTGAAATACCTTTAATGGTAATTACCTAGAAATACAAAGTATGGTAATTAATGTTCATTTTGATTATATGTAACCATCAACAAAATGTTACTTTCTCTTCAGAATGCTTTATGTAAGATGTTGGGCAAATAACACATTTTAGTAAGATTCCGAGGGGGGAAAAGAAGGCTTTAAATATTTTTGGTATTTGAATGGAAAAAATTAACTTGTTTAGGCAATTTACTCACTTGGAAAATTCATTCCTTGTTAATACCAACTAAATATCTTACTGCATAAAAAACAACTCTAAACTCCATAAATCCTTTGGGCAATAAAATATACTTCCACATTTCTTCTCTTATGTTTACTCTAGAAAAGGTCATATTTACCTTTGAATTACCTTTGTAGTCTTTGAATGAAGACTACAATTAGAGTAAAATATTCTCTAGGGAAAATTTGACATGCATTTCAAAGAGTCAATTAATTGTCTTATTATTCTCTTTGTAGAATACTTAGCAATTAAAGACTTCTGAAGATTAAATGTCAGTGAAAGACAACTTTTAGTCACTTCTAATACCAAATTGAATTTTAAAATAATATTAATAAAAAGGTTTTATCTACTCAGAAATAAAGTATGTATTGGGATGCCAGATTGAAACTTTAATTCCAAATTCATATTCTGTACATAGAATAAATTGTAAAAATTATTTACTGTGTTCTTACTATGCATCAAGTATTTAGCTGATCTATATTTACTACCTTATTTAATCTTCGCTAACTGAGAATTAAGAATATGATCCCATTTAAAAGCGGAAACTCAAACTTGGTAAGTTCAGAGATTTAAGTCAAGAAGCTAATAACTGGTAGCTAGAATTTAAATTCAGATATATTTCCAAACTCATGTTCTTTACCACCACCTGCATGTTTTCCCAAAGTCCATTTTATAGCGACTATTAACCACCAGAATGTGTCCCTGGCTAGACACTAGTTCAGATATGGTAACCCACATACCATAAATATGCTTATCATCTAGTTTTGTCAGTTAAGTTGTATAGATAAGTTGTTCATCCATTTTGTGTATAAAATTGATGTCTAAAAAATATGGAAAAGAAGTAAATCCTGCGTTGCATGTTTTGGTTTGAACACCCGTTAAGTTACCTATATACTTAAATATCTCTTTACCTTGACTACAGACTGAAACATACGAAGATGTCAGATCTTAGCTAAGTGGTATAAAATACAATTGGTGGAAATGCACTTAAATTTCTACTTTAAAAAGCCACAATAACTATTACTTAGAAATATTTTTTAAAACTGATACTTTTTTTTCATTTTTTGAAAATTATCAAATTAGGTCTTAACTATGATGCATCATAACATTTTACTGACTATTCCAGTGAAGGATACATATAAATGTTACCAGATAAAATACACAGATACATATCAGAAAATAGAAAGTCCCATACGGAAAAAAAAAAAAAAAAAGAAAAAAGCACGTGAGATGACGGATAATGTGGTTATGTTTTAATAGGGGACAGAAGACAACGTGAGCAGAGGTAAATAAAGAGAGTAAGAGGAATAAAGTAAGGAAACAGTGAGAAAAGGTAGAACGGTTCAGGCAGAGATAATAACAAATGCAAAGATTCTAAGGGAAAAGCACGTTTCAGTAGGTTTGAAGAACAGCATAATGGCCAGTGCAGCTAAAGAAAAGTGAACTAGTTGCTGGGTGCTGTGACTCACACCTGTTATCCCAGCAATTGGGAGGCTAAAGTGGAAAGATCACTTGAAAGTTCAGGAATATGATACCTGCTTGGGCAACACAGTGAGATCCCACATCTACAAAAAATCCAAAAATTAGCTAGGCATGGTAGGATGCACCTGTGGTCCCAGCTACTCAGGAGGCTGGAAGTGGGAAGACTGCTTGAGCCTGGGAGGTCTAGGCTGCAGTGAGCATGCACTTCAGCCTTGGTGACAGAGCGACACCTGTCTCAAAACAAAATGCAAAACATAACCCAGAAAACTGAACTAGGAAAAAATGGTGAAAAATAAGATAATCAGGACTGGATGGCAGTGTTCTTTTAAACTATGTCTCCACATTGGTAGCAAAATCAAGTTAGAAAATCAAGAACAGGATTTTCTATTTTATTTCATTAAAATACCATAGAAGAATATTAGAGTACATCTCATACAATAAGGATAGTACTGTTTTGTGAAACTTTTGCATCGGATGTGTGTGTGCATGTGTTGAGTCTCAATTAAACAAGTATCACATATAATGAGTTGCAGAAACTTGGAAGGTTCTTTGTAGACCATGGTAAGGACACTGAAAATTATTCTAAATGTAACACATAGGAAGCCTGCTACAGGGAGAACAGGAATAGAGAAATGACATAATCTACTAAATCCTTTAAAAAGATTACTTTGATCTTCACACAAAGTACTTATTAATTCAAAATGAAAGATAACTTTAGATTACAGAAACCTGGTAGACATCACATAATGAAATATCGCACCACAAGAACAGGAAAAACCAAGTTCCTCTTAACGTGATACACTGCAAGGGAAACATCTTTTATGTAGTATTCCTGGCAAAAAAAAAATGCAACGTCTGAACCTGATGAGGATATACAATCCAATTAAAAGATAATCTATAAAAAAGGTACAAAATAAAGCTAAAAATGTTGGTTAACTTGCTATTCCAAATTACAGGAGATTAAAGAGACACCATAACTAAGCACTTAAAAATTCAACACCTCTTCATGATAAAAAAAAAAACAAAACTCAGCAAACTAAGACTAAACATGCTTCTACTTAAATAAAAACTCTAGAACTAATGTCATATTTAATGTTAAACCACTCAATCTTTCTTCCTAAGATTAGGAACAGGACAAGAATTCCTATTCTCATCACTGATATCTGCATTGCATCTAATATCCTAGCTAGTACAATAAGGTAAGAAAAAGAAACAAAAGGTATGCAGATTGGAAAAGAAGAAGTTAAACTCTTTATTCACAGATACTACCCTGTACATTGAAATCTTGGCGTATCTACAATAAAGTGACTGGAAAAAGTTAATTTATCGAAGTTACGATATAAAGTCAAGTAACACTGTTGCTACATAATACACAAAATAAATTGGGAATTAAAAAAATATTAATTATATTAGAATCCCAAAATACAAAGTATTGGGATTAAATATAACACTAAAAACTTCAAAAGGCTGCTAGGACACATTAAGGAAAACCTAAATAAATGAAGAGACAATGTTTATGGATCAGAAGATTCAATATCATTAAAGTATCAATTCTCCTCAAGTTGACCTGCAGATCCAACACAATTCCAATTAAAAGCCCCATAGCCAGTTTTGTGCAAATTAAAAAGCTGGTTGTAAAGTTTTTACAAGAACCAAACCTATTTAGGAAAAAAAAATCAAGACTAACACCATCTGAACGGAAACTCCCTGTAACGTGACAGTAATCAAGCCAGTATAGTACTGTCTAAAGAAGGAATCAGCAAACTTAAGGGGTCAGACAGTAAATATTTCAGGCCTAAAGGCCATACAGTCTTTGTTAAAATTATTAAACTCTGTTGTTGTAGTTTGTAAGCAGCCATAGACAGCATATAAATACATGTCTATGACTGAGTTCTAATAAAACTTTATAAAAACAGGTGCCTGGCCCACTGAGTCTTGCAGATAATGAATCATTTGTCAAACACATGTATTACAAATTCATTTCCCTCTCTGTAGGTTTCTGTTTTACTCTCATAATGACACATTTTTGAAAAATAGATGTTAATTTTGATCACTTTCTTTTTTTGGAGTTAGTGTTTTTACATGTCCTAGGTCAAGTAATCTTTGCCTAATCAAGGCCACAAAGATGACTTTGTGTTTCCCTCTAAAAGCTTTATTAGTTTATTTCATGTTTATCATCATAGTTTATTATTTCATATGCAGCCCATCTGTAACTGACTTTTGCATATGGTGTGATGTAAAAGTCAAAATAATTTTTTTTTCTTACAGATATCTAACAGACCCAGTGCCATTTGTTGAAAAGACCATCCTTTTCCCACTGCACTGCTATGTCACCCTTGTCACAAATAAGGTCATTGTATTCATGTGTCAGGTTTATTATTTATATTACTGTCAAACCCACAAAATGTATAGCAAATGATAATAATAATAAACAAACTGCATTTATTATCAACTATCAATCTCTCCAGCCAGGAACATAGACTTCATCTCATCTAGTGTGTGAGGGGCAGTCTCCCTAGGAAAAGGTTGGCGAAGAAAGAAAAGCTATATTTGATAAAAATTCTTCCAACTGGAACAGTAATTTATGACAGCTGCTAAAAATGGCTTTGCCCTTTAAGATTCTAGAAGGAAAATAATTAAATATCCTAGCTAAAACAACAGCTTCTAGGAAGAGTATATTCCTGGAGAAAGGATCAGTATATATGAACACAGATTCTAAGAAAAAAAAAGTATCAGTTAAGCATTTCATTACTATCCCAAGGAAAGGACTGAATTCTACTGCACTGAAGGCTTGACACTGTATAGAATTTTAAGAATAAAAAAATATAAGATTTGCAACTAAAATTATATCTTTTCAGAGGAGAATGAAAGGCAAAAAAGGAACTGAAGACTTCCGCAAACAAGTCCATCACAGGTAATAATAATTGGCACCCAATAATTAACAACATTCATTATACTCTCACAATCCTGAAAGAAACTAAAATGTCTCCAATAAAACCACACTCGTATTATGAGGTCAGCATTACTGTGATACCTGAACTCCTGAACTTTAAGCTGCTGGGAGACAATTATCCTAAATACTCACATTTTCTGCATATCTTTGAAGCAGAGGCACTAAATATAAGTCCTTAATTCTGGACTACTATTTCAAGGATGTTTGTAAAGCAAATAACGCAAATAACCTACGAAGATACAGTATCTCTTTCCAAAGCAAAAGGCAGATTTGTTTAAAGTCTGGTAGAATAATGTCTCTTCTAAGCAAAGTACAGGAAGGCTTACTGGCCATCTCCATATTTCCCTGGGGAAATTGAGGATCAGGGAACTGGTCCAAATGCTGATACTCTGGGTTAATGCTATTGCTGTCAGTAATAAACTACCCTTTGTGTCTGACACAGGAGTCTCACGTCTTTTTACCAGCATCTATGAAACTGTGATAGGCTAACTTGTTAGCTTGCAAGTAGGCTAAAAATCTCAGATCCACTGTCATTCTGGAGAAGAAGATGGAATGCTGACAGAGAAAGGGCTCCCTGGAGGAGAAAAATGAGAGCCTTATAGATTAACAAGGTTAGAGGTGTGTCTATGGGATTATCTGGTTAATCAGGCAATAAATGTCCTCCACTTCACTGTCTTATTAACGAGGAGCTGGAAAGGCAGGTTGAGTACTGGGAAGATGGTTGACAGCTGCCTGAATAATGCCCTGGGTGTTGCTAACTCTCTTCCAGAAGAAAGTATCTTCTCACTGATTTGGTGGTAGTACTTTAATTAAAGCATAATGTGCTTTAATTTCTGTTTTGCTATAAACTAAATATCACCATCTGTTTTTTAAAGATTTTCATGATAAGTTTCACTTTCTCAAAAACAGGGGCAACACAAATTTGCCTTATTTAATAAGTTTCTTCTGGGCAAATCAAGTACTTGCTAATTCATACTTTTAACAGCTTACTATTCAAAAGATTTTTCCATATACTAAAAGTAAACCTCAAAGAGTCACACAGAAGATTAGGACACAATAAAAATATCAAAAAACAGTATGAATATTTATCAGATTTTTAAGAGGGCAATAATCTTCTAAGTGCAAGAAGGCAAATATATAAACATTACTCAAATATATAAACACTTAAGGCTGTCATTAAAGTGAGAAAAAATAAGCAATATTAACCAAAAACAGCCCAAGGGAAATGTCTACAACAATTATGACCCAAAATCAAATCATATGCTATTTTTTTCTTTTATTCGAGAGAAGGTCTCACTCTGTTGCAGGTTGCCTAGGCTGGAGTGCAGGTACCATTATAGCTCACTGGAACTTCCAACTCCTGGGCTCAAGAGATCTTCGGGCCTCAGGCCCCTGAGTAGCTAGGACTAGGTGTGTGCACCACCACACCTGACAAATTTTTTTTCATAGACAAGAGGTGGGGGTGGAGTCTCACTATGTTGCCTAGGCTGGTCCTGGCCTCAAGTGATCCTCCAGCCTTGGCTCCCTAAAGTCTGGGATTATCTGCATAAGCCACTGCACCTGGCCCATATGCTAGTCAAAAAGCTAAAAATAGATAATGGGTACAACAGGAGCAAACAGAATTTAAAACAAGCATACAGAAATCAACTGCAATATGAGCCAAAGAAACTCAATGTATAATTCACATATCTCAGATATCAATTCATAACCATTAGGATGGAAATAGTATTAAGTAGTATTGCTATGCATACACACACACACACACACACACACACACACACACACACACGTCTCTTTGAGACTCTACACTCTGGCAATGCCAAATTTGTGCTGATTCGGAATCTCAAAAGAACCATCATCTCTGGGATATCACATAAATTGCAATATTTGTTTGATACAACTCTCTTTCCTCACTTTCCTACACTATAATTATTGTTATAAATATTTATTTACATGCTTGTTCCCCACATGACTGTATGTTTTAAAAGTAGAGACTGTCTTGATTACCAATAGGTCTCCAAAATTGGATGTAAGCACCATATACATTTATTTGCTCAACGTTGGCATGGTTACATTAAAAGTGGTGACAGGTAACTTCTGCAATATTTGGAGAGCACTTTAATCCAAGGCCAAGACTCTAAGATAATGAAAAAAATACATGTAGGGGGGTATTTTAAATGATTATATTTAAAATTTTTAAAAATATAGGGAAAACAAATTCATTAGATAACTGATTAAATTGTAGTATAAGCTTATATGACAGCATGCAATATATTAGTATAAAATGCTTGTGGCAATATTAATTTCTAAAACAGTAGGCTACAAACTGAACCTACAGTATTGTGATAGACATAAAAATTACACAAGGACTACAAGGTGAAAGTTTCAAAAATGTTAACATTAGCACTGCTAGATCAAGAAAATGAGAAATCCACACTAGAATGAATAAATTACATATATATACATGATGAAAACTATGTAAGAGTCAAAACGAATGAAACTCAGCTATACATGACAATGTGGTTGACTCTCACAAACTTGAAGAAAAAAAGTCACAAAAGAATACCCAAGAGTATGATTCCATTCACGGAGTTCAAGAACATGAAATTAACCTATTATTAAGAGGTAAATGTGATAAGGGCTGTTAAACATATAAGTAATAAATATTAACCATGAAATATTAGACATTTAGGACTGCTTTCTTGGGCAAGAGGAAAAAGGTGTAAGGAGACATAAGTAGTTAAGAGATGAGATCTAGAAAATATAAAACACAAAAACATTCATTGTTTAATTTACATTAATGCTATTTAAGCAATGTATATTTTTTATAAAAGACTTCTACTTAAATTTTATTAAAATGATGCCTTCATACCAACATAATTTGCCCGGTTTAATTATTTTTCTAAATGTAAATTTTCTTCAAGTAGGACTCACAGGCCCTCAGGACTCATACGGCCTCACTATGTACTAGTAAGGGCTAGTACATACCATAAAGAAGTATAATATAT
Organism: Nomascus leucogenys; assembly: GCF_006542625.1. Taxonomy (NCBI): domain Eukaryota; kingdom Metazoa; phylum Chordata; class Mammalia; order Primates; family Hylobatidae; genus Nomascus; species Nomascus leucogenys. The sequence continues at coordinate 61,401,708 of NC_044396.1, forward strand.
ACCTATACATACACATCTATACTAGTACACATACACACACAGGTATGGAGCACTGCATTACATGGTGTTATGAACAGCAATTACTGTTGCAACAAAAAAAAAACTTCTTTTAGTTATCAAACTACAAGGGCAAGAAAACAGACTACTCACTTCAGCTACTCTCTATGGGCTAAAGGAATCTACCAAGAAAATTTAAATACCTTTATATGTGGTTTTACTTCGTATTGTTGTAAGTTAATTCTGCATCTCTTTAACTTCTGTATGTTTTAAAAGCAGAGATACTGACTGCTCTTTACTCTCTAATACCTTTCCAAATGTTAATGCCCCCAGTGGACAGACAAAATGGACTCCCATGGCTGAAGTGCTCAAAGTTAAAACAGAAGCAGGCAGCCATGGCTGGGTGAGGAAGTGATCACCTATTGTGTTCTCAGAAAGCTGTTGTAAAAGTATGACACGACCTCCTTTTCTACAGCCAAGCCAAACCAGTTCCTATTGTTGGTGCCAAAATAAACAGCAGACAGAATCCCCTCACCCATCACTCACCATCTGAAAGAAACATTTGACAGAGACTTCTGGTTTTATGCTTGAAAACCAACCAATCAGAGCTCACCTGCCCCAGTCAATCAGGGCTCAGCTGTGGTTATTCAGCTCAAACTATGGTTATTCAGAATTGGGTATTTGGCAAACATTCTTCCAAAGTAAATCAATCAATCATGGCTCAACTATAGTGACCAAGGGGCTCAGCTGTGCTGACCGATCAGAACTAAGCTGTCATTCATTCATTTGCATAAACAGATCTGCTTGGGAACCTGGGCAGGAACTGTTGCTATAAAACCTGAACGTGGCCGGGTGCGGTGGCTTACGCGGGTAATCCCAACACTTTGGGAGGCCAAGGTGGGTGAATCACGAGGTCAAGAGTTTGGGACCAGCCTGGCCAACATGGTGAAACCTTGTCCCTACTAAAAATACAAAAAATTAGCTGGGCGTAACGGTGGGAGCCTGTAATCCCAGCTACACAGGAGTCTGAGGCAGCAGAATCACTCGAACCCAGGAGGCAAAGGTTGCAGTAAGCCGAGATCATGCCAATGCGCTCCAGCCCGGGGGACAGAGTGAGACTCTGTCTCAAACAAAAAAAAAAAAAAAAAAAAAAAAAAAACCCTGAACCCTCTCTTTGTTCTCTAGAACGCACCTTCATTTTACACTGACGGCTGCCTAAGGCTACATCTCCTCAGTCTGCAAACTGTTCACTGGAATAAAGTCTCTTTCCTCCAAATTCCTTTTCAAAGAACTTTGTTCACACAGGGATGTTTGCATAATGAATAGCCTTAGAAGATAGAGTGCCTCCCTCCAATACTATGGGCAAAATGTTTATGACAATAAGCAGTTAGACATGCTAACTGATCATTATAGCAGATTCAAGTTCCCTAAGCTCAAGTTTACTCTCCTGTAATACAGCCTATTGATGTAGGTGGGAATCCATCTGGACCCATCTGTTTTGCCCAATGGGAATTTTAGACTTGAGAAATTGGCATAAATATGCTAATGCTTATGCTGTTTACTGTGCAAAGTAATAAAGTCTCCAATCCAGTAATTTCCTGTCTCCTACCAGCATCCATTAAACTGGCAGGTTAACTTGTTAGCCTGTTAATGGGGTAAAATCTCGGAACCTTCACAGTTCTTGACGTATCTACTATTCTGTAATTTTCTAAGAATTAGTGCTGTTACTGTGTGAGTGGCATATACACACAATCTCTGCTTTCGCCACTCTCAAAGTATGATATGCAGAACCCTATTGGGTTGGGGAGCGGGGGGGCTGGGAGACACCTTCAGGGGGTCCATAGGCTTAAAACTATTTTCATAGTAATACTAGGATGTAAATTGCTTTCTCCCTAGTTTTAAATTTGTATGGATGGCACAAAAGGAAAGGTAGGTAAAACTGCTGGAGTGATAGCATAAATTACTGCAAATAGTAGCACCAGATACTAGTAATTACTTGAAGTTGCTACATTCTTCACTGCCACGTACTCACTGTAAAGAAAAGGCTAGTTTCACCTTAAAATGTCCTTGAGAAAGAAGTCAAAATGATTAATTTTATTAAATCCTGACTCTTGAGTATATGTCTTTTTAGTATTCTGCATGACTAAATAGGAAGTACACATAAAGCACTTCTACTGCATACTAAAGTACCATGGTTGTCTCAAGGAAAAGCACTTAGGAATCGTTTGAGTTGCAAACACTGAAATGGCCATTTTTTCATGGAACATCATTTTTACCTGGAACAACAGCTGACAAACTATGGTTATTCTGAATTGAGATTTGGCAAACATTTTTCCAAAGTAAATGACCGAAGTCTGTTACTTCAAGGAGAACACCCAAAAGTATTTGCTGCCAATGATAAAATTTCAGCTTTTGAACAAAACTTAGAATTTTGAAGAACTCATATTTATCACCATGAGGATAATAGCCTGCCAATCCTTAAACACTTTTCTGGTGAGATTAGTGGTATATTAACAAATGCTTATGTGTGTATTGGTTTATATTGAATAATGAAATAGATTATTAGCATTTGGAAAGTCTGCATAACTCAGAGAAGCAATATTTCCAAGTTAACGTTATGGGTAAAAACATCCATTCAAAGTGTCTCAAAAACTAACTGATTTTAAAGTAACAGAGCATGAAAAGTTTACATTGCAACTAATATTTAAGAAATGGGCACGTCAAATTTTGGTGTAATATCAAAGGAAAAAACTCACCATTAACTGCAAATGTTAATTAAGTACCCCTTTCTTTCCAATTATATATCTATAGGAATCTGAATATATTTCAACTACAGTATCATATTGCAAGAGATTGAATGCAGAAGCAGATATAAGGATTCAACTATATTAATGCATACATTAGATCCACAAAAATGTAAAACAATGACATTCCTCGTACTTTTTTTTTTTACTCTGCAAAATGTCCCAATTTTCATTAGAAAATATTACTTATGTTAACAACAGGTTATTATTTTAAAATGAATATTTTAAAAATTTCTTAATTTCTAATATGATACGTTTTGATAAATATAATCCAAATATAAAAATTAAGTACACCAAAAAGCTTAAGGAGGTAAAGGCAGGCAAAGTAAACCCATTGGGTGGTTAAAACGCTTGCTAAGAATACTAATTATTCAGTGAAACGTAATTGAAAGGACATTGTTTAACCTAATTAAAAAATAAATCTCAACTCTTCTAACATATTAATTTTAATTACAAATGAATTGTTAGTAATTAAACAATTTTGTTTCATAAAAATGGCGTGTACATGAAGTTACTTGATTATTCATTACTTTGAATGACTTTTTTTGTAATGGATAATTCTATGTTTTTTATAATAATTTAAATTTTTCACTTCCAAATAGTTTAATAAAATATGGAGGGAAAAAAAAAGAATGTAAAGGGGTCCTGAGACCAAAAACCACTGGTTTAGATACTTTTTAAATGTTTTTTAAACTATTATAACTATTTACACTATTATAAATGCTCTAATAACTTCTGATCCTATCCTTAAGATCCTCTTGAAAGGATTAATAATATACAGCACTTGCCTTTCCTACTTCCTTTCATAATGACATTAACTTAAAAAATTATTTTCTGTTTGTAACTCTTCCTTCTGTCTTGATGAGTTTATTTAAAAGTTACAAATATTATTTCAGGTGTTTCAACTGTATATCTTAAGCCAGTGGTCCCCAACTTTTTTGGCACCAGGGACACGTTTCATGGAAGACAATTTTTTCACGGACAAAGGCAGGTGTGTGTGGGGGTTCCAGGATGAAACCTCAGATCATCAGGCATTAGTCTCATAAGGAGTGCATAATCTAGATCCCTTGCATGCACAGTTCACAATAGCACCACTATGAGAATCTAAGACTGCTGCTCATCTGACAGGATGCGGAGCTCACCCACTGCTCACCTCATGCTGTGTGACCAGGTTCCTAACAGGCCAGGGACCTGTAAGGTCCGTGGCCTGGGGGATTGGGGACCCCTGTCTTAAGCAACAGATGAATATCATCTGATCTAAGAAATTCACCATAATCTAATACTTAAAAATATCCTTTCACCTTCTGGTCATTCGAATCTATATAATTTGACTAATACAGATCGGTGTTGTCCAACAGAAATAAAATGGGAGCCACATATATAATTTTAAATTTTCTAGTAGCCATATTTAAACACAAAAAGAAACTGGATAAATTAACTTTAATAATATGTTTTATTTAATGAAACATATCCAAATGATTATCACTTCAACATAAAAATTTATTAGTAATAATTTTTTTTTTTTTGAGACGGAGTCTCGCTCTGTCGCCCAGGCTGGAGTACAGTGGCGCGATCTCGGCTCACTGCAAGCTCCACCTCCCAGGTTCACACCATTCTCCTGCCTCAGCCTCCCGAGTAGCTGGGACTACAGGTGCCTGCCACCATGCCCGGCTAATTTTTTTTTTTGTATTTTCAGTAGAGACGGGGTTTCACCGTGTTAGCCAGGATGGTCTCGATCTCCTGACCTCGTGATCCGCCTGCCTTGGCCTCCCAAAGTGCTGGGATTACAGGCGTAAGCCACCACGCCCAGCTATTTGTAATATTGTATGTTTTATGTATTTCATGTTTTCAAAATCTGGTTGTGTATTTTATATTTATAGCACATTTCAATTCATACTACCCACATTTCAATTGCTCAATAGTCACCATATGGCCAGAGGCTAACATTTTGACAGCATAGCTCTTAGATAGAAGTAAAAATAATTCATCTTCAATTCTATCTGAATTCTGATTTGTGCTTTACACTTCCGTGACCAATTTAATATTTCAGAGAAATATTAAATACTCAGAGAAATATTAAATACTCAGTTCTGATATTTAATATTTCTTTTATTGTGCTGCTTCATTTATTTATTTAACATTTTATTTCAAAATGGCAATTTTAACCCTAATGTCCATGTCTTTAAAGGAAACATATTTTGGGATATTTGTCATTTAAAACATAGCGTTCTGACCTTTTTATTACAGCATTATTTTCTAAAACTCTAAGGACATATACTAACCTTCCCATGTAAGGTAATTTCAAATTTCAAACATTGTATGAGTATCCATTCTACATATATGTTTATGCATTTTTACTTCACTGCATTTTTGTCTATATTTATAAAAATTAGTAATAGAAAAATCAAAATGCTTATAATTTTTATGTTCAGGGGTGCATGTGCAAGTTTGCTACATAGGTAAATTGCATGTCATGGGGGTTTGGTGTACAGATTATTTCGCCAACCAGGTAATAAGCATAGTTCCTGACAGGTAGTTTTTCAATCCTTACCCTCTTCCCTCCCTCCACCCTCAAGTACACTCTGGTGTCTGTTGTTTTTATTTGTGTGTCCATATGTACTCAGTATTTAGGATCTCACACGAGTCAGAATAGCCATTATTAAAAAGTAAAAAAATAACAGATGCTGGTGACATTGGGGAGAAAAGAGAATGCTTATACACTGCTAATGGGAATGTAAATTAGTTAGCTATTGTGGAAAGTAGTTTGGAGATTTCTCAAAGAACTCAATGCAGAATTATCATTTGACCCAGCAATCCCATGATTGTATATATATCCAAAGAAATAAAAATTGTTCTACCATAAAGGGCTTATAATTATAAAAAGAAAGTTTGGTTTAAAATCCAACTGAAACAAAGATAAGAATCTTTAGTTTTAATTATACACTAATTGAAGTTAAACCAGCAATTAAACTCCGAAATGTGGTTAAATAGTTAAAACGGTATGTACAAAATACTGGAAATGTCTCATCAAATATTGTCTATCAAAGCTATGGTACAATGAAGGATTATTTGTTTATTTCTTAAGTTACTGAGGACAGAACCTGCTTACCACAGAAATCTATTGTTCACACTCCTTAGGAACACATAAGACTAACTGTATTTATTCAGAAGTAAGGACTAACTGTAGTAGCTTAGGATCTCCAAATTGAAATTTATGATCCTGTTGTTTAGGGAAAATTATGGAAAGCATACTGGAACCCAAGAGATCTAGTTTCTACTACTGACTCTCGCTTTGATCCCATATAAACTCCATCTGTCTCAGCTTGTCTTAATAAATCTGTAAAATGAAGAAGATGAAATATGGAATTTCTTTGAAGTTGGAAAGATTGTCCCTTTTTATTATGTATTGGACTTCTTCCCCACTCTTGATGTTTCCATCTACGACACTGAGAAGATCCACTGCTATAACATTCTAGCTTTTATAAATTCCTAAGGAGTGAAGTCACATTTGACTGGTAAATGTAAGAAAAATCGGTGTATTTTGCTCAGTTCTATCACTTTTTCCTATAAGGAGCTAGAGGCCTCAGGAAATAAGAGGTTTCAACTGCCCCTCTAGGGGCAGCCAGAGCTGATTTAACATTGCTGGTGACTACAGTTAAATCTGCTAAGTCCTAGGACTTAGTAAGTAGATCCACTAAGCTTTGATACTGTAATGTATCAGTAATAATGGTTTTATTTTGCCATTGCTTGGTTTTAATTAATATGCTCAAACATAGGAAATGAAGAAAGGTATCATAAACTGGGAGGTATCTCAGTGACAACATTAAACTACTGATCAACACTACTTAGGAGTACTATGAACTGAAATTCTCAGGGAAGCTACGTTGAAATCACAGCATTTTATGACACCGTAAGATATAGCTGCCTTCCTTATAAAAGTTTGGCAGAAAACAGTATCTAAGAGTAATAGCACCTAAAACTATAACGTTAAGAAGAACAACCAGATTCTTCATTATTAGAACAAATAATCTCCAGTTAGTCAGATTCAAGAGCCTTCTGTCATGCTTGAAACTGGTTCTCTAAAATTTAACCCAAGGTAATAAAAAGAAGAGTAGCTATGAGATAGCTCTTGTTTATCACAATTCTGGGAATCATGTATGGGATTACGTCAAAACTAAACAACATCTAGGAAGTAAAACTCCCAAAAAATCAAAACAGCTCCAATAATCTTGGGTTTTGACCGGTACCCAGCCTGGATATAATAATCTGACTAAGAATACTGCTTACTTTTCAATTAGAAAAGTAATTGAGGAGGAAGCGGGAAAATGAAAGATATTCATTTCTTGAGATCCAAGATGGACCTAAAACCATTTTTTTAATTTAATGACTGTCACTAAAAGATAATTCTAAAGAAATATATTAAGCATCTATTATGAATCAGAACATTTGGTAGGTGTTGAGGACACTGGTAAAATGTCATACATGTGCTTTTTAGAACTTACTGGTGTTAAAGTGTGGTGAAGAAGACAGCAGTGAAGAGATAGAAATTAATTGTAAAAGCAAATATTTAATTTTGATACAGTTTCAAATGGTACTTCTGCCTAGCCATTGGTCCTATGCCATTCCACCTCATTTATCTACACAGGTGTAATCTAGAAATGCTCATTTTACAACTTCTTTGAGTACTAATTAATGTTCAGCCATTAAATAAAGCTGGTAGTATCCAAAAAGACTAGGAAGGGATAGCGAGTGAGAAGAACAGTTATACTTCCTTTTAGTTAGTAAGATGTTGGGCCAGAACTCAGACCTGGTAAGCCAGCTTCCCATGACACTTTTAACTTCAGTTACATGAATTCTGCTAGAATACACTTTCCCCCAAATCTCTACATGACAAAGAAACATCAGGGCACACTTGGCAGAAATTTTTCAGGTTTTTCTTGAAAACAGAACCTTTGAAACCTATATCAGACTCACAAGTCTAAAAACAGAAACAAAAGACCAAGTTGTTCTCAATCTCCTCTGTTGCTTTTGCTTGGAATGAGTCTCCTAAATTTCCTTCTGGTTTCAGTAATAACACTAGATTAATTTCTATATGCACAGCTCTAAATTAGCCACTGATTTGCTGAGACACCCTGCTCACATAAACAACTCTACGAAACGCACATTTAGTAGTATTAACTAATGGTTAAGGATTCCCCTAAGAAGGAATATCTAATAAGGTTCTAAATTAAAAAAAAAAAAAAAAAAATCTACATCTACTGCACCAAGCCACTCCAGGCAGTCTTCTTCAGTATCTTAATACAAATCTGTCAAAGCTTGTAAACAGAGTGTAATTTTCAGGTGGTGGTGGGGTGGGGGGGTGGGGTGTGAAATATATACATATATGGCACACCAGAGGGAAAACGACAAATTCCAGATGAATTAATGAGTTGAATAAAAAATATTCCAAAATATAAAAAGAAGAAAAAAACTAACTCACTTGATATAGAAGCATTATCCAAATTTAAAACACATCATACAAATTGGTAAGAAACACTAAGACAAATAAAAACTTCTTCACAAAAGAAATAGTTATTACATAAAATAGTTGACAGCAAAAAAAAAAAAAAGATTGGCACAAGTTTATTCTACACACCAATTAGTAATGATCAAACAAAAGTGAAGGTGAATATGCAGTGAATCAGGCAATAACTGCAATCATTACTAATAAAAATATAAGTGGTAATCAATTTGTCAGAGGCTTATGATTCATTAATTTGAATTCTGTAACTCGTTATTAGATAAATATCCCTGGAAATAGAAAAGGCTTCATATGACAGAGATTTTTAAAAATAGCATCATCATAAATAATGTACTTTAAAAAAGTTATTACTTATTGTAATGTGTAGAAGCACTACATGCAGACATGACCAACATCATAGTATAATCCAACCATTAAACCAGACATTTAAATAACATGAGGAAACACTTAAGTCCATAATGCTGAATGAAAAAAAAAACGTGAAGTTATTATACATTATAGGGTCACAATTGTATATTAAAAAGCTGTCCAGAAAAGCACCACTTGAAAGATATCAATATACAGTGGTACCAAAACTATGTAACACTGTTTTGCTGAGTGTGGTGGTATGAAAAGATGCTACTTTATGGAGTGATGAGACTTACCAAAGCCAGTAACTGCTAATCAAGTATCTTTGAAAAACATATATAGACCAATCATTATCTGAGTAACTACTGACAAAATTTTAGAAATATTATTATCAGTAACTTACCACATGAGTAGTTTTTAATGTATTGCCATCAAATCTGCATAAACTGGAGCTCTCTTCAAAGAAAATATCACATTCTTCTAACTCTTGGGCATTGCAAGGTGGTTTTTCTTTGTCTGGATTTGGATTCTTAGTCCAGAAAAAAAAGTAAGTAAATAAGTAAAACAAATAAACAAGGGAATGGGTTTCTTCATCTTTAAAAATGTTAAGGTTACAGCAGTAATTAAAAATGAATTGCAAACCTATGACCAATAAAATCATAATCACAAAAACAGAAATAACAGAATGACGAAGTCAGCAGAAAAGGATATGAAAACAGGTATTATAAACAGTTCCATATACTCAAAGATGTAAAGGAAAACATAAACATGTTGAGAAAGAGAGAGATGAAAGAACCATACTGAACTTCTGGATATAAAAACACAAATCTGAAATGAAAAACAAAACAGATGTGACAGACAGCTGATTAGACACTGCAGGAGAAAAGACTAGCGAGCTTGAAAAATAGCAATAGCGACTACAAAATGAAGCACAAAGACAAAACATAAAAGCAGAGAAACTCAGTGACCTGTGGAACAATATCAAATCGTCTAGCATATGGGTAATTGGAGGAGTGCAAGAAGAATGGGGAAAATAAATTGTGAATAAGTAATGGCCAACACTTTAGAATGTCAAAGAACTCCAAGCACAACAAACATTTTTTTTAAAAAATCAAAAACCACAGTAAGTCACATTATAATTAAATTTCTGAAAACCAGTAATAAAGAAATTCCTAATATGTAGGCCAGAATACAATGGTGTATATTTGAAGGTGTAAGAGAAAAAAACAAAAACAAAAACCTGTCAACACCGAATTATATACATAACAAAAATAACTTTGGAAAAGGGAAGAAAAGAGAAATATTTTTGCAGAAAAAAGCTGAAAGAATTTATCACCAGCAAATCTACACTAGAAAAAATGCTAAAAGAAGCTCTCAAGCCAGAAAAAAATAACATCAGATGAAAATGTCAATCAACACAAAGGAATGCAGAATAGAGGAAAAGGCAAATATAAGAGTAAATGAAAGACCTTTTTTTCACATTTTTAATCTCTTTTAAAAGAGAATTACTGACTATAGCCAAAATAACAAGGTATTATTAATTTTAATAGAATATAAAATGTAAGACAACAATAATACAGAGTGGAAAATATAAATTTCTTAAATTATAGATGATACAGTTTTTAAAGATAGTTGGTGATAAGTCAAAGATGTAACCTCTAGAACCACTAAAACACACACACACACCACACACACACACACCACACACACACACACACACACCACACACACACACACACACAAAATATCTACCCAAACAGAAACACTGAAATATAGTTAACAATAAGCCTAAAGTAGACATAAATTCATAAAATTCATAAATTCATAAAAGCAATTTTTAAATGTTCCCTTGCTTCAATGCAAGGGTCACTGTCTGGTCTTATATACCTCACAGAATAACAGGATCACAATAATTAAGGAATAAATTATACAATATTTGCATATAGCAGAAATACAATTCTACAACTGACCAGATGTGTAAACATCTAGTTTGCTAAGATACAGAGATATGCTAATTCTCATGTTATTAAGAACTTAATGAAATGAACTGAGAGAATCTGAAACTAAATGGATGGGAGTTCTAGAAGATCTACATACTCAACATGTGTCCATGTCCCAGCTGGGATATGGAACCGCCTAGTTGTGGCTAGGCGTTGCCTCTACTCTAAATATCAATGGGAACAATTATGGTTGCTGTGGCTGGCTGTAAAGGCACCGCCAGCAATCTCCTGGTTAGTCGATGCCATTGTGCACAGTGACTCAAGGAGATATCTATGTCCAGCAGAACAGAGAAAGTACCCTATAGATTTCTCCTTCCCTTCCCCTTCCAATTATTCATACTTCAGAAGCAGAAAAAATTAAAAGTTCAGAACTATCTAGGCCACCAGTGCTTCACAGGACAAGATTAGAGAGACAAGGAAATCACAGAGAAAAGGGTCAAACATGCTATATTGCTTTCCAAGGATCATTTGCTGATTTCTAAACTGAGTTGAAAAAGACAAGCGGAAAGCAGCAAATAAGGGGCTAAAAGCTGAGTTTGGGGTATTAAAGTGCTTGGGAGTCAAAAATTAGACTTCAGAGTCCACACAGCAGGAGAAGACCTGGTAACCATCCTAGGCTTTCAGTTGAGATAAATGAAAAGTTTTGCCTTAGGTGTAAGAATAAACATGGAATAAATCAGCCATGTAAAAGACTGAAGCCCAGCATCAAATCAAATTAATCCCTATGGAATTAAGAAGGTAGGCTAAAAATTTAGAGAATGCAGCTACAGTAGTGCTTAGAAGGATATGTACAACATTAAGTGCTTTCATTGGAACAGAAAGGTCAAAAATCAACTAAGTATCACCTTCAAAAATAGAAAAAAAGAGCAAAATAAATCCCCAGTAAACAAAAGGAAGAACATAATAAACGTTAACACAGAAAATAAGAAATGGAAAACTGAAAAACAAAGGCAACAGAAACAGATGCTCACATTAGACCTATATCTGTTAAAAGAAATTAAAAACATTAAAAACTAAGGCACCATAGTTAAGTGCCTTCCAAAAAAGCAAACTCAAGGTCCAGATTGTTTTACTGACAAATTCTACCAAACATTTTAAGACATAACACTAATTCTATATATTCTCTTCTAGAAATAGAAGAGAGAACACTTCCCTAATCATTTTACAAAGTTATTACCCCAGATACACAAACTGGAAAAAGATGGTAAAAACAAAACAACACAAAACAAAAAACCTATCCAATATTCCTCACAAATAGATATAAAAATCCCCAAGAAAATATGAGCAAATCAAATTCAGCAATATGTAAAAGGAAAATATATCACGACCAAGAAGGGCTTATCCCACCAATGCAGAAAATTCTATAATCATTCATGATCAAAACTCTCAGCACACTATAAATAGAAGAAAATTTCTTCAATGTAATAAAAAGAATCTACCCTTCTTAATGATAAAAGTCGATTATTTTCCCCAAGATCACAAATAAGGCAAGAATGTCTGCTTTTACCATTCGAGAGTTCTATATAGCTGTGGAGCAGACATTCTAACCACTGCAGTAAGGCAAGTATGAATATTTGAAAAACATAAAACTGCCTTCAGCTGCAGGTAAGACTGTATATTTGTCTTCTCAAAATCTAACAAACACACTGGTGTTCAGGTATAAATAACTTTCTCATAAACACTAATATTCAATTAAAACCATCAAGTTTAAAAAGTAGTTAACTGCAATTATCTACAATCTCAAAACACATCTCCACTACTGTCACTATTATATCCCCAGAGCCTAATACAATAATACTTGCTGAATGAGTGAATATAAGGCAATGCAGCCTGCATGGCTGTTGTAAACAGGGCTATGAAATCAAACTTTTGTAGTCCTACATATGAATTCCAGTGATTCCTGAAATTTTCAATTACTACTGGCAAACATGAAACTTAGTTTCTCTATTTAGCCATGTTTCCTTTTGTTAGAGACATTCACTTTCAATATTCCAGTCCTTCTTTTCTATCTTAGGATGCAAGTAACATTACAGTATAAATAATTCTTTGTACAGTCTTCCTCATAATTCAAGATGGCAATAAACCAGACATTTTTCATATGCTGATATCATTGTTAGAAAATGAACATATAATTTAAAATTCTGATGTACTGCTGTATTTGTTCACATTCTTAACATGATCTTACACGTTATCAGAGTGGGAATGTATTCAACCTCATGATTAAGTATTGTGTTGTCACTGTAATCATCATAATGAATTACATTACAAAGAAAAAATAACTATACTATATATGATACATATATCCTTGCAAAATTCTTAACTCACCTCAAAAATTTTAGTGATAAGCAGATTCTTAGCAAATAAATTGTAACATAATTTTTGTCCTACCAGCATTGGTCAGTTGATTCTCCTAAAGAATACATGTAGAGAGAGAGAGAGAGCGCACAATACATACACACATAAACAGATACAGGCAAACCCTCTATACAGTATGACCACACGTATATGTATGTATTTACATAGTGTAAGAAATAAATACTAGAACTTAGGCCATATTCAAACATCACTCAGATCAGTAGTATCTGATATGTATCTTTTATGTTAGGAAAAGCAAAATATTGTTAGAAAAGCACGGCATAATCTTCACGTAACACATTCTTGGACCCTTGGAAAGTCACACTACTATTCCAACTACTTACCAGTTCTTCAGAGGTCAAATGCATCAAACGTTCAGCTATTGCAGCACACTGGGCTGAATCTCTTATAAGTTCCCCTTGTTTATCTCCAATTACTAGCTCTGGCCAGTTCAGTCCTTCATTCTTCTTAATCAAGGAAATCTCCAAGCTAGAAGTTTAAATGGGAAAAGTAATGTTGCATTAAGCAATTATACAAATTATACAATCAGTAACAAACATTGTTTGTTTCTATCTTCTATAGAAAGAACCCTCCGGTGTCCAGAGGATGGTTTACCAAAAATCTTACTCATTTAAGTTTTGCATGTGATGGAAAACCTATAATCCAATGGCAAATAGTCCAGATTTAATAAAGAAAGAAAGTACCACTGGAAATGGTACATCAAATGGCCTGAAGAGAGGATTGGCTGAAAGAGTCAGGTCACCCAGAAAGTACTGGTATGCAGTATGTTCCTGAACTTAACAGAAATACAAGAAGCATGGATCTATAAGACATCTGGGGAACGGTTGGGGGTATGGGCATGTAAGCAAAGAGGAAAAGGGATGTAAACTAAAGGATAATTCTTTGTGTCTGGAACCAACAGTTAACTTTATTTTCACAAACTAAGAGCCATAATATATGATTATTAACCTAAAGATCAAGCAGGTTAAATCAACGCAAATCTTAATTTTAAAATACAGATGTTAAATAATTGAAAAGTAGAAATAAGGAAAAAAATTAACTTTGGTAATACAGGGAAAAAAGATGTTAATGTGTTCTCTATTAACTTATTTAAAATCTAATTCTGTACATGTAAACAACTAAACAATTCCAAATACACTAAAAATGGCCTGTCAGGGAACCCTGAGATCAAGGACTGATGCAGCAGGAAAGGGAAAGAGAGCAGAGTCAAGGCAGACTACGGACATAGGAGAAGAAGTAACTTGGCCCATGTTCCTCTGGAATAGGAAGGAAAACCCAAGTAAGATGCTTTTGGGAGCACCCACTGCTATAACAGAAAAGGGGAGTGGTAATAGCTATTCCACAACAAAGCAACCTTCTCCATGTGCCATCTTTTTTTTTTTTTTTTTTTTTTTGAGACGGAGTCTCGCTCTGTCGCCCAGGCTGGAGTGCAGTGGCGCAGTCTCGGCTCACTGCAAGTTCCGCCTTCCGGGTTCACGCCATTCTCCTGCCTCAGCCTCTCCGAGTAGCTGGGACTACAGGCGCCCGCCACCACGCCCGGCTAAGTTTTTGTATTTTTCAGTAGAGACGGGGTTTCACCGTGGTCTCGATCTCCTGACCTCGTGATCCGCCCGCCTCGGCCTCCCAAAGTGCTGGGATTACAAGCGTGAGCCACCGCGCCCGGCCCATGTGCCATCTTTCGTACACGTGTACCATATTAGCTCATGCCCTGGAACAGAACTGCAAGAATACAATAATAACTACTATAGTTATCAAATAGGACATGCAAACTTATCAGCTGTTCTTTTTCAAGACTGTTACAATCACTACCTTATGAATTAGAGCATTTAACATTTTTTTGAAACTACCTATTTTAAGAGACTATACAAAATAATAATATGAGTACTTATCATTAGCACTGAAAATTACTACCACAATAAAAGCCCAGATTTAGTTACATTTTTTCTTTTTTTGAGACAGAGTCTCACTCTCTTGCCCAGGCTGGAGTACAGTGGCACAGTCTCTCTTACTGCAACCTCCGACTCCCAGGTTCAAGTGACTCTCGTGCCTCAGCCTCCCAAGTAAGTAGCTGGGATTACAGGCCACAACACCACGCCCGCCTGGCTAATATTTGTATTTTTAGGAGAGACAGGGTTTTGTCATGTTGGCCAGGCTGATCTTGAACTCCTGGCCTCAAGTGATCCGCCTGCCTTGGTCTCTCAAAGTGCGAGGATTACAGGAGTGAGCCACTGTGCCCAGCCCCCAGATTTAGTTACATTTTCCAAGGATAAAGGTAATCTTGATAATAATGATGATGATAATAACAGTAATAATGACAATAGCTTATACTTACCTATATGTCAGGTGCTGTCTTAAGCACTTTACATGTTTTAACTCATTGGTTACAACAACCAAATAAAGTACTGTAAATATTATTATCATCACCATTTTACAAGTAAGAAAAAAAAGTACTAACTTGCCAAGGTCACAAGCTATTTAAACAGTTTGGCTCTAAGTCCATGTTCTTCACTACTGCACTATTCTGCCTCTCTGAAAAAATATATGTAAATAACTATTAAAGAACATTACCCAGTGAACTGTTCTTAGTTGCTACCTAAACAGGTCTGAAAGAGTTGATACAATCTGTTATAATTTCCAAACCATCATTAATTTGCACAGCTAATCAGTGCACCCTTCTTGTAAGACTGCATTTATACATTTTAAAACTAGTATTGTATGCTACCATCCAAGCAAAAAAAAAAAAAACCCACACAATGCCAAATATAATAAACTACAGATTAGTTAAAAAAATCTTTCCAAAGTGAGACAACAGTAACTTTTGAAAATGAGAGGTACGAATAATTTACTCAAGTACAGAAAATCATGTTTTTAAAACAACCATACCACCTATGCTACATTGTAATTATCTTTTTTAACACAAAATAATAATCAAACACCTCAAATTTAATGGAAAAATAATACTGATCTATGTTGATGTATTGAATGCTGAAACTACTTACATGAAGTCAAGCTATTCCCCTAGACCTTTGCTGGGTTACTGCTTGATGACTTACATTTAACAATATGTTCTAGTTGGTTTGCCAATTTGTAAATGTGACTCACATACACATAAACATAATTAAATAGAGTATGTGGAGATACAAAATACTTTTAAAAGAACCTTACAAGCAATTATTTTTGATATATTAAAAAGTGTAACAAAATCACCAAATGTCTTCATTAATGAAATGTAAGATACCTGCTTTTACAACTTCAAACTTTCTATGAGCTAGATATATTTTTCTTAGATGCTCATGATTTAGACTTGTATCAGACTCACATGGATCATATACTACTAAGAACTACACTTTATATAAAAACATCTAAGTTATCCTCTATGTAACATCCACTTAAAGCACAAGATTTAGGTTGTATTTTAAATCAACCATTTCTCATTTCTGACCAAACTTGACCATTTAAAAAATTAACTACCTAACTCTATTCATTAATCCATCACTGAATTTAATCATTACTAAGACTTGATTTAAAATAAAGTAATTTTAGTAATCCAAATAATTGGGGAATAAACTGTCTGAAATAATAGATTTGCAAAATGGCAGTTGTGGGGGGCAAAGGATTATAACTTTATAAGATGCTTAACTTTATCTTTTTTTAAAAAGATATAGTTTTGCTCCTTTAATTGAGGTATAATTTATAAATAAAATTCACAGGTTTTAAGTGTACAATTTACTGAGTTTGACAAATGCATATACCTTTGTAACCCAGTGAGGATACTGAATTATTTCCACCATATAGGCAGTTCCCTTGGCCTTTCTTCAGTCAATCTCCCTACACCCTAGAGATAACAAGTGTTCTGATTTGTATCACCACAGATCAGTTTTGCCAGTTCTAGAACTCCATATGTGGAATCATACAGTATGATTTTTTGTCTTTGGCTTCGTTCACTCCTAATGTTTTTAATTCATTCATATTGCTTTTTATTTATTGCTAGCACTTTATTACAGAGTAACATTCCATTGTATGAATATACCACACGTACTTATCCATTCACCTTTTCAGTAACACTAGAGATATTTCTGGCTTTTATAAGTATGCCTGCTATGAATATATGTTTGCAAATTTGTTTTGGCTTTGTTTTGTTTTTTTAACATATATTTTCGGCTGGACACGGTGGCTCACACCTGTAATCCCAGCACATTGGGAGGTCGAGGCAGGCAGATCGCTTGAGGTCAGGAGTTCGAGACCAGTCTGAGCAACATGGCAAAACCCCATCTCTACAAAAAATACAAAAATTAGCTGAGTGACTGTGCCACTGCACTCCAACCTGGGCAACAGAGTGAGACCCTGTCTCAGAAAAACAAAAAAATTATATACATTCATTTTGGTTAAATATCAAGGAGTAGAATTGTTAAGATTAAAAATAGGTATATGTTTAACTTGATATGAAACTGCTAAACAGTCTGCCAAAGTGACTGTATTATTATTTTACACTCGTACCAGATAAGAATGAGTTGCTGGTGCCCTCCATCCTTGCCAACGTTTGATACTGTCAGTCTTCAAAGTTTTAGCCATGTATTGGTGTCTCACTCTAGTTTTAATTTTCCTAATGTCTAATGATAATTACCTTTTGATGTGCTTACTAGCTGTTCATATATCTTCTATTGTGACATGTCTATTCAAATAATTTGACCATTTAAAAAAATTGGCTTCTTTTTATTATGAATTTGTAAGGCTTCCTTATACACTAAGAATGAAAGTCCTTTGTTTAAGATGAGTACTGTGAATATTTTTTCCCAGTTCATGGCTTACCTTTTTGTTTTCTTAATGGTATCTTTAGAAGAACAAAAATTTTTAATTTTGATAGGCAGAAAACGCCTGTTTTGATGAAGTCTAACTTATGTATTCCTTTTTTGAGATGTAGTTTCGCTCTTATTGCCCAGGCTGGAAAGCAATGGCCCAGTCTAGGCAACCTCCGCCTCCTGGATTCAAGCAATTCTCCTGTCTCAGCCTCCCAAGTAGCTGGGATTGCAGGCACCTGCCACCACGCCCAGCTAGTTTTTGTGTTTTTAGTTGAGATGGGGTTTCACCATGTTGGTCAGGCTGGTCCCGAACTCCTGACCTCAGGCAATCCACCCGCCTCAGCCTCCCAAAGTGCTGGGATTACAGGCATGAGCCACTGTGCCTGGCCACTTATGTATTTCTTTTGTGGCTGTGTCCTAAACACACAATTCACAAAAGAAATATAAATGGAGAATTTACATAAGAAAAAATTACTACAATTTACAAAGAAATATTAATTATTCCACTTTTAGAAATTTATCTTTCATATATATTTCTACACATGTGAAATAATATGTATATAAACAGAAGTTACTGAAAACAACCTAAATTAACACAATAGAGGATTAATTGTCTAAAATGATGGTGCAGTTGATAGAATAAAATACCGTGATGTCATAAAAGAGAATTTAATAATTTTTATATATTCATTATGGAAAGATCCCTAAGATTTATCACTGCAAGTGAACAAAAGCAAGATGTATAATTGTGTAAAGTATGTGTTAAAATCTTTTTTGTTGTTGTTAGAGACAGGGTTTTCTCTTTTTGCCTAGGCTGGACACAAACTCCTGGCCTCAAGCAATCCTCCTACCTCGGCATCCCAAATGTTGGGATTACAGGCGTAAGCCACTGCAGCTAGCCGCCAAAAGTAGTTTTCCTTAAAGAAAAGGAAAAAGTATGTGTGATCCTTGAATGTACGTAAAATGAAACAACACTGATTGTGAGGAGTGGGAGGATGGGTGACCCATAGGCTTGTGTTGGAGGCAGACTTCTCACTCTATATCCTTTTGTATATTTAAAATTTTAAAGAATGGAAATATATTATCAAGCCAGCAAACTAAAGTTAAAAAAATTATTTCTATTAAAAAGTTTGAAAAAGTGCAATTTAAAATAGTCATTTTTACCTATGATTATTATTGTATCCAGAGCTGGTAAAACAAAGCACTACCATATTCTCCAAGTGATAGCTAGGCTACTATCTTTAATTTCAACTAGAAATAGGCTCTTTGACACAGTAATTCTATTTTTAATATATCTTAAGAAAAGTAATCAGCAATACAGACAGAACTATTGTATTAATCTCTGATGTAACCACTGTGGAAAGAGTAAAAAGAAAAAAGGATAATAGAATATTAAAGTAAAATTATAAAAATACCTATTACTCTCTTTAATTATCCATGTACTGCTTTCATGATCAATAGATGAATAGAGTTTTCCTTCTAAAAACTGGTGATCCTTCAGTACAATGTTGATGTGATCAGGCAAAAACTGTATTTGAATGTCCTCCTTAGTACTGTCTTCTGGAAGCCGCATCGTTACCGTCAAATCATCTTCAGTCTGTTGCCAGTAATACAGAGGTTCTATTGGGAAAAGAAAAATGCATCATGTAATAAAAAATTAGAGAAAGCATACACACACACAAAACCTATCTAAAAGAATTTTAGTATATTTACTAGTGATCATCTCACAAAATGTAATTATAAATAAACATGCACAGATCTCTTTGAGGAATTTTCACTCAAAGAATTGCAGCAATTAACATGAAATTTTCCCCTTCCAGACTTACCTAATGCTTGAGGAGATAGAGCACTCATAAAATACTGATAGCAATCCTTTATCCTCATTTCTTCCCTCTCTCCCTCCCTTCATCCCTCTTTCACTCCTTTCCTTTAAACACACACACACAGTGAATCCCTAGTTCAAAAGAACACAAAATATGTTATTCAGAAAAGCTAGCAAAGCAGTTACATAATAATATCTCAATGGATAGCTTCTGCCAGATAATGGGAATGGGAGGATGTGCAAAATCACATGCACTTTTAGTATAAATTAAAGGCCATACTACCCCAACCCTTCCTGTGCATACATCACAGTGCAGCCAGGTCCTCTCCACTCCACTTCTAAGCAGATCTCCAGGCATTCAAAGCACCTTGCCCAGATTGGCAGCCTGAACTGCCCCACCTTTCCTATGCATATATCTGGTGTAGGGGGGCCCTCTCTGCTTCACACCCAGGCAGACTTTCAGGCATTCAAAGCACCTGTTTGCCTGTTTCAACAGCCTGAGTTAACCTACATCTCCTGTGCAGAGATTTTCATACAGAGGGGCCCTCTCTGCTCCATGCCTAGGCAGAGCTCCAGGCACGTGGAGCTTTCCTAGATTAGGAGTTCATGCCATCCCCCGAACCCTGTCCGGAGAACTTGGGGCTGGGAGGGTTTCTCAGCTCCACATTTAGGCATGCCTGTGGGCATTTAGTGGTTGCCAGGTGGATTCTCCCTCAGCGCTGGTGCCCACACCTGCCACTGGGGGATCTGTAGGCAGATCTGCCCAGTCTCGTCCTGCCCATCTTGGCCCCCACTCCCCAGGGCTGAGCAGGGAGCTCAGACAACTGTGCAATCCAAGAATCAGCCCATTGCCTGAGGCAACAGAGAGTTCTCCCAGTAAACAAGGATTAAGTATATACCCTGCTGCACTGGCTGCAATTGGCTGTTACTAACAAGCACCATCTACTGGCTTGTAGGTTAAACTGCATAGCCCAATATACAACCTGCCAACAGAACCACGTAGGGCTATGGAAGCAAAGCCTAAAGACCCTATTCAGCATTCTTTAGTCACACCCCCTAAAGAGGGAAAGAGAAAGAAAACAAACAAACATAATATTGTAAGGAAAGAAAGAAAAAGAAAAAATCCTACCTGCACAAAAATATTATAAAAATTTGAAGTGCCAGGATCTCTAGATAAGAAACCAGAAAATCAAACACCACATGTTCTCACTCATAAGTGGGAGTTGAACAATGAGAACACAAGGATACAGGGAGGGGAACATCACACACCGGGGTTGTCGGGTGGTGGGGGGCTACAGGAGGGATAGCATTAGGAGAAATACCTAAGGTAGATGACGGGTTGGTGAGTGCAGCAAATCACTATGGCACGTGTATACCTATGTAACAAACCTGCACGTTCTGCACATGTATCCCAGAACTTAAAGTTTAATAAAAAAATTCAAAAAAAAAAAAAAAAAAAGAAACTAGTGCAAGAATTCTGGCACCATAGAAAAATCTGAATGTAGTGACACGACAAAAAATATCACTAGTTCTCTAGAAATGGTCCTTAACCAAAATAGACACTCAGAAATAAGACACAAAGAATTCAAAGCATGGATTGCAAGGAAGCTCAACAAGATCTAAGACAAGGTTGAAAATCAATATAAAGAAACTTCTAAAGCAATCCAAGAAACGAAGGAAGAGATAAACATCTTTAAAAGAAATCAATACAAACTTCTGGAATTGAAAAACTCACTTATGGAATTTCCAAATACAATTGAAAGCTTTATCAACAGACTGGACCGAGCAGAAGAAAGAATTCCAGAACCTGAAGGCCAGTCTTTCAAACTAGTCCAGCTAAACAAAAATAAAGAAAAAAGAACTAAAAAAAAATGAACAAAGTCTCTGAGAAATATGAAATTATGTAAAGTAACCAACCCTATGAACTACTGGCATTCCCGAGAAGAAACACTAAACAAACTGAAAAACATATTTGAGAGAATAATTCAGAAAATTTCCCTAATCCTGCTAGAGAGGTAGAAATTCAGGTATAAGAAATCCAGAGAACCCCTGAAAAATACTATACAAAATGAAGATCACCAAGGCATACAGCACTAGACTGTCCAAGGTCAACACTAAAGAAAAAAACTTAAAGGCACCTAGAGAAAAGAGATTACATAGGGGAACCTCATTAGGCTAACAGCAGACTTCCCAGCAGAAACCTCACAAGCCAGGAGAGACTGAGGGCCTATTTGCAGAATTTTTAAAGAAATTCCACCTTAGAATTTCATATCCCACTAAACTAAGCTTCATAAGTGAAAGAGAAACAAAATATTTTCCAGGCAAGCAAGCACTAAGAATTAGTTACCACTATACCAGCCTTAACAAGAGATCTTTAAGGAAGTTCTAAACAGGGAAGCAAAAGAACAGTATCTGCTACCACAAAAACACAAGGACAGAGCTACAGTCCCTGTAAAGCAACTATTCAATAGAAACTACAAAGCAATCAGTAACAACTTCATGGTAGAATCAAAACTTCACATAACAATATTAACCTTAAATGTAAATGATCAAAACATCCCACTTGAAAGGCACAGAGTGGAAAGCTGGATTTAAAAAACAAAAAACAAAAACAAAAAAAAACAAGGCCCATCTGCATTCTACAAGAGACCCATCTGACACACAATGACACCCACAGGCTCAAAGTAAAGGGCTGGAAAAAAACGTGCTATGCAAATGGAAAACAAGAAGGGCAGGAGTCACAATTCTTACATCAGATAAAATAGACTTTAAACCAACAAAGGTAAAAAAGGACAACGGGCATTACATAATAATAAAGGGTTCAGGCCGGCGCGGTGGCTCACGCTTGTAATCCCAGCACTTTGTGAGGCCGAGGCGGGCGTCTCAAAAAAAAAATAAATAAATAAATAAATAAATAAATAAATAAAATAAAGGGTTCAATTCAATGAGAAGACTGAACTATCCCAAATATCTATGTGCTCAACATTGGAGCACCCTGATACATAAAAACAAGTACTTCTAGACCTATGGAAAGACTTAGCCACAAGACAACAGTGGGGAACTTCAACATACCACTCACAGCATCACACAGATCATCAAGGTAGAAAACTAAAGAAAAAAATTAAGGACTTAAATTAGACACTTAATCTAACAGACATCTACAGAATACCCCACCCATCAACCACAGAACATAAATCCTACTCATCTGCACACAGAACATACTCCAAGATCACTCACACGCTCAGCCATAAAGCAAGTCTCAATAAATTATAAAAAATGAAATCATACCAATCATACTGTAAGATGACAGTGGAATAAAAATAGAAATCAATACCAAGAAGATCTCTCAAAAACCACACAGTATCATGGAAATTATCTGGGATGCAGCAAAAGCAGTGTTAAGAGGAAAGTGCTATGTATCTACCTCAAAAAGTAAGAAAAGTCTCAAATTAATTATCTAATATCACATCCAGAAGAACAAGAAAAAAAAACAAATTAACACCAAAGCTAGCAAAAGAAAAGACATAACTAAAATCAAAGCAGAACTGAATGAAATTAAGACTCAAATATGCAAACAATGAATCCATGAAATCAAAAGTTGGTTTTTTTTGAAAGGATAAACAAGATCAATTAGGCTGTTAGCTAGATTAACAAAAAGAGAGAAGATGCAAATAAACACAATCAGAAATGAAAAGGTAACATTACAACCAATTCCACAGAAATACAAAAAAAAAACCCAGAGACTATTATGAACCCCTGTATCACACAAAATCCAGAGAAAATGGATAAATTCCTAGAAACACAATCTCCCAAGATTGAATCAGAAAGAAACTGAAACCTTGAACAGACCAATATCAAGTTCCAAAATTCAATCAGTAATAAAAAAATCTATCAACCAAAGAAAGCCCTGGACAGATGGATTCACATCCGAATTCTACTAGACATACAAGGAAAAGCCGGTACCAATTCTACTGAAACTATTCCAAAAAAATCGAGGAGGAGGAACTCCCTCCCTAACTCACTCTATGAAGGCAGCATCACCTTGATACCAAAACTTGGCAAAGACATACACACAAAATAAAAACGACAGGCCAATATCCCTGATGAACATAGATGTAAAAATCTTCATCAAAATACTGGCAAGCTGAATCCAACAGCACAACAAAAATTTAATTGACTATGACCAAGTAAGCTTCATTCCTGGGGATGCAAGGTTAGTTTAACATATGCAAATCAATAAATGTGATTCACTACATAAACAGAATTAAAAACGAAAATCATATGATCACCTCAACAGATGAAGAACAAGTGTTCAGTAAAATCCAACATCCCTTCACTATACAAATCCTTAAGAAACTAGGCATCAAAGGAACATACTTCAAAATAACAAGAGCCATCTATGACAAACTCACAGCCAACATCATACTGAACAGGCAAAAACGAAGCATTCCTCTTGAGAACTGAAACAAGACAAGGATGCTTACTCTTACTGCTCCTATTCAACATAGTTCCGGAAGTACTAACCAGAGCAATCAGGCAAAAGAAATAAATAAAAGGTATCCAATTACGAAGAGTCAAATTTTGCAGATGATATAATTCTATACCTAGAAAACCCTAAATATTCCACCAAAAGGCTCCTGGAACTGACAAATGGCTTCAGTAAAGTTTCAGAATACAAAATCAATGTATGAAAATCAGTAGCATTTCTACAAACCAATAATGTTCAAGCTGAGAGCCAAATCAAGAACACAATCCCATTTACTGTAGTTGCCAATAATAATAATAATAATAATAATAATAATAATAATAAAATACCTAGGAATTCATCTAACAAGGAGGTGAAAGATCTCTACAAGGAGAATTACAAAGCACTGCTGAAAGAAATAACAGATGACACAGATAACTGGAAAGACATTCCAAGCTAATGGGTCGGAAGAATCAATATCATTAAAATGTCCATACTGCTCAAAACAAACTACAGATTAAATGCTATTCCTATCAAACTACCAATGTCATTTTTCACAGAACTAGAAAACACTATTCTAAAATTCATATGGATCCAAAAAAGAGCCCGAATAGCCAAAGCCATCCTAAGCAAAAAAAACAAAGCCAGAGGCATCACACTAACTGACTTCAGAGTATACTACAGGGCTACAGTAACCAAAAAAAGTACAAAAACAGATACACAGACCAGTGGACCAAGAAATAAAGTCACACACCTATACCCATCTGATAATCTTTGATAAAGGCAGCAAAAACAAGCAATAGGGAAAGGAGTCCCTATTCAATAAGGGTGCTGGGATAGTTGGCTAGCCATAAGCAGAAAAATGAAACTGGTCCCCTACCTCTCACCATATACAAAAATTAACTCAAGATGAACTGAAGATTTAAGACCTCAAACTGTAAGAATCTTAGAAGAAAACCTAGGCAACACCATTGTGGACACTGGCCTTGAGAATGAATTATGACTAAGTACTCAAGAGGAATTTCAACAACAAAAAAATTGACAAATGGTCCCTAATTAAATGAAAGAGTTCCTCCACAGCAAAAGAAACTATGAGTAAACAAACTATAGAATCAGAGAAAATATTTGTTAACTATGCACCCAACAAAAGTCTAATATCAAGGCTCTATAAGGAACTTAAACAACTGAACAAACAAAAAACAAATAACTCCATTAAAAAATGGGCAAAAGACATGAACAGCACTTCACAAAACAAGACATACAAATGGCCAACAAACATGAAAAAATACTCCACATCACTAATCATTAGCACTAATTATCAGATTTGCACTTGCAAATCAAAACTACAAGCAGAGTATCATCTCACACCAGTCAGAATGGCTATTAAAAGTCAAAAAACAACACATGCTGATAAGGCTGTGGAGAAAAGGGAATGCTGATACACTATTGGTGGGAATGTCAATTAATTCAGGCCCTGTGGAAAGCAGTTTGGAGATTTCTCAAAGAACTTAAAACAGAACTACAATTCAACCCAGTAATCTCAATAGTGGGTATATACACAAAAAATAAATAAATAATTTTTTTGCCATAGACACATGTGCCAGTACGTTCATCACAGCACTATTCACCACAGTAAAGACATGGAATCAACATAGGTGCCCATCAACACTGGACTGAATAAAAACAATGTGGCACATATACACCATGGAATACTACAGAGCCAGGTAAAAGAACAAAATCATGTCCTTTGCAGCAACATGAATGTAGCAAGTGGCCATTATCCTATGCAGATTAGTGCAGGAAAAGAAAACCAAATACCACATGATCTCACTTATAAGTGTGAGCTAAAGACTGGGTACTACCACATGATCTCACTTATAAGTGTGAGCTAAAGACTGCGTACTCATGGACATAAAGACGGCAACAACACACGATAGGGACTACTAGAGGGGGTGGAAAGGGTTGAAAAAGTAACTGTTGGGTACTATGCTCAGTACCTGCGTGACAGGATCAATCGTACCCCAAATCTAAGCACCATGCAATACACCCAGGTAAAACAACATTGACATGTACCCGCTGAATCTAAAATAAAGGTTGAAATTTTTAAAAAGTATTAATTAAGGAAAGGCCATGGATGTAGACTAAAGGTAAAGTCACATTTTTTTAATCACCTTGCCATTGTATACATTGCTGAATGTATACAAACACCTAAATAATTTTCTCAATTATTGGTTGCTTTGAGTACCTTTCTATGGCTTTAGAAATTGTGTTTTAGGTCTTTAAAAACATATGTTATTAAAATGCCAAATAGCCAATAGGTAATACCAGTCTTCTTGAAGTTAACAGAAAAGGAAACCAGTACATATATTAATATTCAGAAAGTATTACACATGCCCATCAATGACCAAACTACCCATAATTTTTAAAAATTACAACACTTTTCCTTTATTACTGTGAAAATCCTATGACAAAATAAACAATGAATTTGGAGGGAACTCAAGATATAGCATGAGATGTCATCAAGAAAAACAATACCTGTGGTAGTGATTTAAATACATGATGCGAGGCCGGGCGCGGTGGCTCACGCTTGTAATCCCAGCACTTCGAGAGGCCGAGGCGGGCAGATCATGAGGTCAGGAGATCGAGACCACGGTGAAACCCTGACTCTACTAAAAATACAAAAAATTAGCCGGGCGTGGTGGCGGGCACCTGTAGTCCCAGCTACTCAGAGAGGCTGAGGCAGGAGAATGGCGTGAACCCGGGAGGTGGAGCTTGCAGTGAGCCGAAATCGCGCCACTGCACTCCAGCCTGGGTGACAGAGCAAGACTCTCCAAAAAAAAAAAAAAAAAAAAAAAACATGATGTGTCCCACTTAGGCTTCAATCTGTCTTGGAACTACATGGTTCTAAGTTATCTGGGCAGAATGGTTCCAAAGATTAAGGCATTCCTTCTATTCCCTCGAAATTGCTTACCAAAGGAATTCTAAAGACACACGATCTACAGAAATAAATAGCTATTATAGCTAAGCTTTGGATGAGGTTAGCGTTATAATTAGACAGAATAGTAACATTTATTCAGGAAAGGATCTTAGAGATAATCTAACAAAAAACGAATCCCGTATGATGAAACCAAGGTGTTAAAAGTCTAAAGAAAAGGCCTACTAAGTGCACAAGTTTTTGTATTCAGAGGTGCATATATTTATAAACCTGTGGAAAATATTTTTCAATTATATATTACATTAATATTCATTTTTTAAAGCATCCCAAAATAGTAAACCTAGGTTGCTCTGCTTCTAAAGTAGCCATTCTTTTATTTCTTTGCTTTCTTAATCAATGTGCTTTCACTTAAAAATAAAAAGGTAAAACTAATGTTTTAAAGGCAAGGACTTCATGTCTAAAACACCAAAAGCAATGGCAACAAAAGCCAAAACTGACGAATGGGATCTAATTAAACTAAAGAGCTTCTGCACAGCAAAAGAAACTAACATCAGAGTGAACAGGCAACCTACAAAATGGGAGAAAATTTTCACAACCTACTCATCTGACAAAGGGCTAATATCCAGAATCTACAATGAATTCAAACAAATTTACAAGAAAAAAACAAACAACCCTATCAAAAAGTGGGCGAAGAACATGAACAGTCACTTCTCAAAAGAAGATATTTATGCAGCCAAAAAACACATGCAAAAATGCTCATCATCACTGGCCATCAGAGAAATGCAAATCAAAACCACAATGAGATACCATCTCACACCAGTTAGAATGGCCATCTTTCAAAAGTCAGGAAACAACAGGCACTGGAGAGGATGTGGAGAAATAGGAACACTTTTACACTGTTGGTGGGACTGTAAACTAGTTCAACCATTGTGGAAGTCAGTGTGGCCATTCCTCAGGGATCTAGAACTAGAAATACCATTTGACCCAGCCATCCCATTACTGGGTATATACCCAAAGGATTATAAATCATGCTGCTATAAAGACACATGTACACATATGTTTATTGTGGCACTATTCACAATAGCAAAGACTTGGGACCAACCCAAATGTCCAACAACAATAGACTGGATTAAGAAACTGTGGCACATATACACCATGGAATACTATGCAGCCATAAAAAATGATGAGTTCATGTCCTCTGTAGGGACATGGATGATACTGGAAATCATCATTCTCAGTAAACTATTGCAAGGTCAAAAAACCAAACACCACATGTTCTCACTCATAGGTGGGAATTGAACAATGAGAACACATGGACACAGGAAGGGGAACATCACACTCCGGAGACTGTTGTGGGGTGGGGGGAGGGGGGAGGGGGGAGGGATAGCATTAGGAGATATACCTAATGCTAAATGACGAGTTAATGGGTGCAGCACACCAACATGGCACATGGATACATATGTAACAAACCTGCACATTGTGTACATGTACCCTAAAACTTAAAGTACAATAACAAAAAAAAAATAATTAACTTGTTTAACAAAAAAGGCAAATTCAAAGAATAATATGCAGAATTGTTAAATATTATAAAAATCTCTGTTAAGTAAAATATACTATTCTCTGGCTAAGAACATCAGAAATATGAACAGTAATTATTACAGAGGAACGTTCTCGTGAATAGCTTTAAAAGAATGTCTGTTCTTTATATACAAATATAAATTTCTTCTGAAATTTCTTGTTAGTCTTTCTTTTTTTGAGACGGTCTCGCTGTCGCCCAAGCTGGAGTGCAGTGGCACAATCTTGGCTCACAACAACGTCTGCCTCCTGGGTTCACGTGATTCTCCTGCCTCAGCCTCCCAAGAAGCCGGCACTACAGGCACCCGCCACCACACCTGGATATTTTTTTGTATTTTTAGTAGAGATGGGGTTTCATCGTGTTAGCCAGGATGGTCTCGAGCTCCTTGACCTTGTGATCCGCCCGCCTAGGCCTCCCAAAGTGCTGGGATTACAGACGTGAGCTGCCGTGCCTGGCCAGTCTTTTCATGCTAAAACATAACCTTCATTCACTCATTCAACACTGATAAAATTATGTGATTCTGCCCTCAAGGAACTTACTTTCAGTTTAGTATAAAAGGTTAAGAACAGGTACGTTGGCTTAACTTATTTTTAAAAATTAATAACTTCAATATTACACTATTAATACCATCAATACTAATAGCAAATAGACATTTATTTGATAACTATTTATTAAGCACCTAATCAAGGAAGCTAATAAATGATTTTTTTAAAAAACATTTTTGGTAATAACAAAATGATCAAATTAAACCAGTTCATTCACACTATTAAGGTGGTATACCTTATAAAAGACTTCTGGAAAATACATGAGAAAATAAAGAAAAAATTATGCATCTATCTTGCCCTTGTAGAACTATTAACCTAACTGGGAAAACAAAAGACATAAATATATGTTTATGCAAATACAAATAAGCTCTATTAAGAATAAAAATTACCTTTGATTTTCTCTGACATGTCTTCATCCATATTTTCTTCAAGATCTTGACAAGCCTGAACAAATGTGAAAGACTTGTAGGATACAACCATTAGACCATTTCCATCGGGCTCAATAGCAGCATAATGTGGCACTGATTTTCCACGGAGAATATCACGCTTAATAATTTCATATTTTTTATTATCTGTAAGAAAAAGTATTTTAGAACAAAACATTACAAATAAAAACTATTATCAAAATATTCTGATATTTAAAAATTGATTTTAAATTAAATAATTTTAATGTATTATTAAAAGGTACACTATTAAGAGTCTTTTCATAAGGATAAACAACTTACAACCTAATTTTCTGTAAATAAGTCCCTATTTTAAAATACTGGGTCTGGTGAAATTTGTTCCTGATTGTCCTGTCCAATGTGGTAGTCACTGGCCAGAAGTGTCTACTTAAAATTAAGTAAAATTTAAATTCCTCAGTCACACTAGCCACATTTTAATTGCTCAATAGCCACACATGACTAGTAGCTACTGCAGTGAATGGTACACATATAAAACATGTCCATCTTGGAGAAATCTCTTATTAGACAGCAGTGCCCCAGAACTCCAACATGACTGGCTTACTTGGAATAACAGCCTCTGTATGACCTACCTCTCCTTGACTAAAGCCTGTCTGCCTTCTCAGCAGGTATGTGATAAGTTTCTTCTGAAAAGTGACAAATTAAGGAGAAGGGGAAACATGCAGTGTGGACTATTTTTCTGCCTGTTCTAACTCCTGATAAGGGGCATTTTAACAATGAAATAAATTTATAGCAGAAATGATTTTTTTTATACACTCAAGACATTTATCTATATGCTTATAATTAAACATAAATTAGTGCTACTTTTAAGATATAAACAACTGTATTCCAAAAGTTTCTGACAAATTAAACTTATTTTCCTATAAAGACAGTAATTTTTTGCTTTAAAAAGTACTCAAACATTTTAGCTGACTCCATACTTTTACCTATACTGTTACTCTTCAAAGTGGGTTATACTTGTAGGCTTCATACTGAGTAGTCAAAAATCACAACTCAATGTTATATTATTTTGAGTTTTAACATAATAATACCATCTGTTCTAAAATATCTCATTGTTTTTACTCAAAATCCTCACCTACATTCACACATTAAATTCACACATATTTAAGAACAGGCTTGTAATTTAATGAATGAACAAAACTCCTACACTTCCCCTATAGATACATGCAGGGCCAAAAGTCCTACTTGACTTTAAAGATCCAAACACAGACATTACATATTTATAGGGTGGCTTTTCCCAACATGCATGGGACAGAAAGAATAGGAAGTCTCAAAAACTGGATTTCATGGTTAAATATGTGGAGAAATGCTAGGTTAAAATTAAATGTAAATTGTTTTTTGTTTGTTTGAGACAGGATTTTGCCTTGTTGCCCAAGCTAAAATGCAGTGGCACGATCACATCTCACTGTAGCCTCAAACTCCCAGGCTCAAGAAATCCTCCTGAGTAGCTGGAACTCTAGGTGCACACCACCATGCTGAGCTAATGTTTTTGTAATTTTTGTAGAGACAGTGGCTCACTATGTTGCCCAGACTGGTCTCAAACTCCTGGGCTCAAGTGATCCTCCTGCTTTGACCTCCCAAAGTGCTGAGATTAGAGCCTTTGCATCTAACCTAAATTTTTTTTACTCACAATTTTTAGAAACTTTAATATGCTTAATGTGTAATGGAGCTATTTTATGTCCACATTTTCAAACTTATCTGACCATAAATATAATTTATGAAATGTTTCATTCAAAATAGTTTACAAAAAATACTGTTCTGTTAACTAAAAAGAAAAAGAAAAAAAAACCAATCATATTAGTAATAGTCTGGGAGAGAAGGAACAAGATACAAAAGAAAGATAAAGGGAACAATAAAGAGAATTAATGATAACTACAATCTTGGGAGAAAAAAGGTTAGTCTCAATGTATCTGTCCAGTTGAGGCAAAGAAATGAAGACAAAGGTGATGGAGAAGATAGAGCTGGAGCAGAGCACTGCTATGTTCTGAGGCAATTTGATGAGTTACCACAGATTGAGAAAAAGATGTTACAGAACCAAGTGTCTTGGAGAAAGGAGGAGGAATATGCATGACAATGTCTCCTGTAAGATTTTGAATTATGTACCTTAAAAAAATTAAGGCTTCCATTATCTGAAGCAGGAGTTCTGCAAACTAGGACCCTTGAGCCAAAGCTGAATCTAGGCCTATTTTTGTATGGCCTGTGAGCGAAGCATGAATTTTATATTTTTAAATTGTTAAAATAGTAATATTTAAAGAATAATATTTAAATATATGTCAAAAAAACATAAAATTCAAATTTCAATGTCCATAAAGCATGACTGGAACACAACTATACTCATTCATTTATATATTGCCTATGGCTGCTTTTGCACTGTATCGGCATACTCGGATAGCTGTGACATAGATCTTATGGTTACCAACTGGAATTTCAAAAAAGTTTTCTAATATCTAATTTAAAGTTTAAAATTACTGTGTTCCTCCAGAGATAAAGCTACAACACCAAAAAGAACTAATAAATTATATTGAATACTTCAAAGAACAAATCTAGGAGACTTATTCAGTTTATTTATAAACTATTTTGAGATATCTATTAGATAGATAGATAAGACAGATAGCTGTTTTAGAATAAAAGGCAAAACCCTCTTAGGAAACAAATACTAATAGTCTTTATTGAATTGAAAGCTAGCAGCTATGGTAAAGAAATATTTTTCTACAGAGATGAATGATAATTTAATTTATATTAACTTACTCATAAATGAGTCAGCTAATAAAAACTACTGAGAAAAAGAGCATAGAGTCATTATGGAAACAAGCACTCTCAGTACTCAACTACAGTTAAAAAGAAAACACTCAGTGAGTTACCAGGAACTAAGCAAAGGCAAAGAGATTTCTTAATACCTTAAAGAAATCCTAATTAATACATGAGATTGTAATTTTTAATGTCAAGTTAGAAGCTTGACAGACAGCTTCAAACACACCAAAGCTCAGGACTATTCTAAACATGGGAGCACATTTGGTGAGAAAAAGTAACAGTTTTCCTAAATGTAGAAACAAATAATGAAGTTCAATTAGATTTAAAAGAAATCATACCTGTAATTTAATGAAATAAAGACATTCATTTCCAAGTAAGTATATTTATTTACACTTAAATTATACTATAATTTATTAATTTACATTTAGTTTTAGGTATAAATTTTGGTGTATCACACATATATATGCACATATTTTTGTATATATTAAAAATATACCTGTTAAATTATTCAAAACATATAACAATATCTTCTTTTATATAAAAGGCATAATTGGCTGTGGATGCACACTGCAATTTTTTTTCTATAAAATACATCTGAGGAAAAACTATCTATACATATGCATTCCACCAGTAGTGGCAGGTGCCAGAATTGTAACACAATGCCCAAGAAAGAGCAAACAGTACATACAGGGAGAGCTTTGCGTTTCAAAATCTACTAAATAATGCCAACCAGTAGAGAGAGATTCAGACTTTTGTTTTACCTTTATTTTTCTTACTGATAGTGACCCACTCCAGAGAAACATAGAAACCACTTCCTTTCATATCCAATTCCTCTTTCTCTATTCGAAGAAGGAGGGTAGCTATAGAATGTTCTTCAGCATTTAGCAATGAGATACTGTGAATTATAATAAAGGGGTCCCCAAGTTCTTCATTAAACATAATCTACAAAACAAAATTACACACACAAAAAAGTGTACATAATTACATGAACACAGATAGCACAGAGGGAATACATAGTATTCTGATGATTCAACAGTTATTTTGGATACTATTTATTACAAGAAATTTAAAAATAAAAAGGCCTTTACATAAAGACTGCAAGTTTAGATAATGTTCCCTGAGGACAGAACTTTTAAGAAAATATTTATTTGTATAAAAAAAAAACTGATCATTAGTCTTGGCTACCTTGCTTCTTCTGTTTCTAGATATTGTATATGAGTGTGCATGTGTGTATGCCTTTTTCCTGTTTTTTGTTTGTTTGTTTATTCTCTGGAAGTTTACAAAGGCAAGAGTCAAAAACATTGAAGAATAAATCACCAAAACATGTTTTTTCTCAAAAACAAAAGAGCCTATTAGCATTTAAGAATAAGCTAACAAACTCTATTTAAAATATAATCCTAAAGTGTTTTTTGAAAAGCAAAAAAGCATCATGTAAAAACACACAAAATCTTATCTAAGCATCATACAGAAACACACAAAATCTTACCAAATTCTTTCTTATACCACAAACACAAGATCTCAACAACTACTACATTTTTAAGAGTAAATACAAAATAGAGAAGGTTTTAAGGCTGCTTCCTAAACAAGATTTCCAGATAAGATATGGACAGTTGAGAAAAAGCCTAACTGAAAAAAAGGTAGCTTTAAAAAACAAAAACAAAAAACAAAAAACAAAACCTGTACCTGGAATCCCCACATATCTACTCCTACTTGAAAACCTTACGAAGAAAAATGTGCTTTAATGTCATCAACTTCCCTACATACTTGAACATCTGCCAAAATCATTCAAGTAGTGGGCCTTCAGAATCCATTCTTAAGATTTCCATAAACACAAAAAGCAAAAGCTTAAAAAAAAAATCCTTAAATATTCAAAACAGAGATGACAGATGAAGGCAGGTTTTTATTGGTTGATTGGGTTTTGCTTTTGTTTGGGGAACAGTGGAAACAAAAGGGAAGAACAGAAAATGACAAGTTTCAGCAGGAACAAGTAGCTAGTTTATTGTCTCTTTTTTCTTTCTAGTATGAGTGAAAGGAACTGGAATGAAAGCAAAAGAGTAGATGGCGTACCTTTAAAAATTATTAGGCTGAAGTTTCTGGTTTTCTGAACAAGCCCAGCATCTAAACTGTGATACCGTTGATACACAGCACTTCCATGGTATTAGAGGCAACACATTTGGAAAGCAAGCTGTCTCCTTTAATTTCTCTTTTTAAACTTCAGTAATCACCACCACCACCCTTGGCTCCCTTACCCCCCACCATGCTCCGTAATCACTTCTACTTTTAGCTTCTCTGTTATATTAATTACCCTAAAGTCCTAAAACCCTCCTGAATTGTTTCTTAAAGTGACCAATATTCCACAGTATCCCTCCCACCTCAATTAATGCCCAAATCTCCTCCCTCTCCCACCAGTACCTAGTCAAAACTATTATTAGCTGAAAACATCTCTGAAGGGAGCTTATTTCATTAGGGCAGTATACGCTAAAGAAGGCACAAGGTAGATTTAAATTTTTAAATTTATTTAAAAGATATTATTGAAGGCTTAATACACACCAAGGGGATACACAAAACAAAACCAAAAGAAGTATAAGCCCATATGAAATAATGTGTGGTATTATTTTTAAGATGAAAGTGAGCCAAGTAGGTTTGTCCTGTTCAAAATCTATAGAATCTATACAGCTCAATACCAGATAAATTCCCACTCCTATCTCTCCTGCCCATTATTCTCAAAATACCTTCCAACTGTTTCAGGTAGCTGTGCTACATACCACATTACTTCTGTTTTTCAGAAAAATAAAAGTTGTTACTAAAGGCCAAAACAGAAATTGTCACAGTATCCAATGAATATTTGAAACTGTGAATGCAACAGGCTCTTGTAAATAGGCTACTGCTGTTCTGGTTATTTACTATGTATATTGAACATACTATAATTTGGTAGTATAACATTTAGTATAACTTAGTAAAGTAGGTAAACCAGTTGGTTCTAAGACCTCACTGGTTTTTCTCAAGTAATTAAAGCCTGGTCTTTGTAGGCATCTGTTGGTCAGATGAAATTATTTTGTAAGACATAAATATATTAAGCTCGCATCTCTTTATTTACCCAGAACTAAAGGCTACCTGCTGAGATTCAGACAGTAGCAATATTACAATACACTTATTAGCATAACTCAAAGGAGCTGAAGCAGTAAACTAAATCTTTTGATTATCTACTTGGCATCATTTTCTTCTACTTTCAAAAACTGTAGTTCTAGATAAATTAATTCCTTATTTATTATATTAAAACCCTAACCTACCCTTTAGATTTATATCTAATTTTTTAAATTAGAGTAAAAATGTTGTCTTGGAAATTGGCATATAACTATATATTTATATCATGTATTTTTCTAAGTAGAGAATATTCTGGTAATTTGACCACTATTTGACCAATGTAAACATCCCAGCAAATCTAACATAACGGCAGAGGAGAAAAACATCCTAACATAAGCTTTTGGTCAACTCTTCTTCAAGAAGGAGGAGGCAATGTCAATGCTTAATGAAGTACTCTACGCATATAAGATGTCTGCTGAAAAATGAATGCAATTCTTGACAACTGCACTGACTCCAGATCAAAACAGGAGTGGTTAATGTAACAGTTTGTAAAAAATATACATTTTATAATTTAGTTAAAAAGAGATCCAAAACATATATATCAAACAAACAACAGATCACATGTAAACCATCCTTGAAAAGTGTCATTTTAAAATAAGTAGGGTGCAATTTACATATATTTTCTAGACTTTGCATAAGTCTTAAACAAACCCTCACCTCCCATTTTTCAGAAGCGCTATTTCCACGTTCACCTGTTCCAATGACATACAATCTTCCAGTTCCATCTGACAAGGTAACCCAGGTAGAAGATGAGAAATGGATAGATGCACAAAGACGGTTGTCACATGCTGTCAAATCTGTAGGAAGTCGAAACACCTCTCGTGGTTTTCCTAAGGCAGTGTCCTAAAAAGAAGACCAAATATTACACATTAATCTCTTCCTCTTCACTGATCCACACATACAAAATAAATATCTGCAGTGTGGTGGTTTCTCTCCTTTTTTTAAGAGTTGGAGTCTAATTCCTCTTCCTTTGATGTGAGCTGTCCTACTGATTCAGTTTTAACAAAAATATATAGTAGATATGACAGATGGTATGTGACTTCTAGAACTAGGTCATAAAAGACTTTACATTTTCTACCTCACTCTCTCTCTTGGATCACACATTCTGAGGCTAGCTACTATGCTATGAATACGCTTAAGGTAGCCCCATGGACAGACCCACATGGGGAGGAAATGACGGCTCTTGCCAACAATCAGCATTCCATGAGTTAATCATTTCGAAAATGTATCCTTTAGCCCTAGTCAAGGCTTCAGATGACTGCAGCCCTGGCTATCGTTTTGGCTATAAACTCATGAAAAAATCATGAGCCAGACCACCCACCTGAACTACTCCCTGATTTCTGACCATAGAAACTGTGTGATATGATAAGTGGTTATTGTTTCAAGTCACTAAGTTTTGAAGTTGTCGTATGACAGAAAACTAATACAATGCAGTAATCTAGTTTTCATTCTCTTAAAGATCAGTATTTTTAACTCACTAGTTAAAAATACCACATCATGTTCAAAATGCCTACAGAGACACCAATCTGCGGTATGAAAACACTGTATTTAGCCTGCTACGAATCTAGGGTTTTGTTAACACATTTTAATTGGACTATGTACTTATAATGTAAAGTTATGAGTTGCTGCTACGGTTAGTTTGAATGTGGTATCCTCCCCAAAAGCTGAGTTAAAACCTAATCACCAAAGTGATGTTACTAGAAGTTAGGGCCTCTGATCATTAGGGCTCCACACTGGTGATTGGGACTAAGTAACCTTAGAGAAGGGACTGAAAGAGAGAGTTTGTCTCTTTTTCCCCCTCTGCCTTCTGTCATGTGAGGACATATTATGCCTCCTTTCTGGAGGATGCAATGTTCACGGCATCATCTTGGAAGCTTACCAGACACCAAACCTGCCAGTACCTGGATCTTGGAATTCTCAGCTTCCAGAAGTCAGAGAAATAAATTTCTGTTCTTTATAAATTACCAATTCTCAAGTATTTTGTTACAGCAGCACAAATGGACTACAACAGTTACATCATTAAAATGTTCTACAAAAGAATATATTTTTAAAGGTCTATAATTCAGAAGATAAACTTCCTCTAATATACCAAACTGCACTCAAATTCAACCATTTGTTTTTGTTGCTAAACTTTACAAGTTTTTCTATAGGAGAAAAGTAACCCTTTATATCCATATTTCATTACCTGCTCCTAGAACTTAGATCTATATATGCTATAATATTTAAGTAAACTGCATACAATGTCCTTACTGGCCACAAAATTTTTGGTGACCCATTTTTTCTTTCTAAAGCACCTAATTTAGCTTTCTCCGAAACAGCACCTTTCCTTCCTTTCATATTTTACTGCTTTATATAATATTAAATTAAATAATAAATACACAATGGCAAGCAGAACTCACATTAAGTTTGTAGAATGATCAAATCTGAGTATCAGTGATCTAAAACCACAAGCAAGAAACAGAATCATACCAGCATAGTATTAAGTAGCCTATTAGTAGTAAACATTAAGCTTACTGTAGTCTTCCATCAGTATATTTTAGAGAGAACAGAGACTATCAATTAACCCATTCCGTCTGTTAAGTGGAGGTCAATTAAGATAAATTTTACTGTAGGTCACATCATTTAGTGCATGATGTGGTATTTCCAGTTAGTGAAATAAAAAGAAAACAGACTAGCCCACAAATGCTACTGGGACACCAGAGAACTTCTGGGAAAAATTAAACTTATTCTCTCCCTCATACCATAAACAAAAATATTCCATATTCCAGAAGATCAAGTGTCTAAGTGTGTTAAAGGAAAAGGAAAATAATACTGTTCTTATAATCTCAGGATAGAAAAAGTCTTTCCACATGTAAATAAAAGGCATGTAAGAGAAAGGGAGATAAGTATTTGTCATAAATATAACTCAGGGCTAATATGTATAACATAAAAAGAGCCCTTAAAACTTAACAAGAAACATATGATTATTTAAAATGTTTAGGGGGATGGGCAGATCATGGCAGACGGGAGGCAGGACTAGATTGTAGCTCCAATTCTGATGGACAGAGCGGCCTATGGAGCCTCGCATCATGATTTTTTGCTCCAGAATGACTGCAGGAATAAATCAGGAAAGCCAAGAGAACCCACTGACCCTCTGAAGGAAGTGGATTGCTCCTACAGGACCCGGGAGACACCCCAAATACTGTGAGTACCCGAACTGTGGAAGTGGGGAAGAGAGATCCATCCCTCAAACACACACCCCCACTATGGAACCTGAAGGTCTAGGTTATGGGAGAAGACTCTGACCTTACCTGGAACTGAGTCAACTGAGAGAGCTGAGCAAAATACAGGGGTAGAGGAAGC
This sequence comes from Nomascus leucogenys, assembly GCF_006542625.1. Lineage (NCBI taxonomy): Eukaryota > Metazoa > Chordata > Mammalia > Primates > Hylobatidae > Nomascus > Nomascus leucogenys. The sequence continues at coordinate 61,440,594 of NC_044396.1, forward strand.
AGCAGGGAAAGCCCTGTCAGCTCGCTGAGTTCCCTGACAAACCATTTCTGCCTGTCCTCACAGGGGTCCTTCGGGAGGGCAGCCAGAAGCACCGGGGAAAGGCCACAGGGAAAAGGAAATCGCCAGCTGAACTTTGTAACATTTTGAACTGATGGAGAAGTCTCCTACCCAGAACTCAGGGAAGGGCGTGAATCTGGTGGGCAGACTCTACAGGCAGGTGAAGAAGGAAAGCCATATTTGCTTTTGCAGCTGAGAAACGGGTAGCCTGGGGCAAGTTCTCAGCCCTGCATGTCCACTACCTGGAAACAGACTTGGTGCTGTTGGTGGAGGCATGGTGGGAGTGAGACAGGCCCCTCGGATTGCATGGGAATTGGGTAAGGCCTGTAACTGCTGGTTTTCCCCCACTTCCCTGACCAATCTGCATGCCTCAGCAGAGGCAGCCATAATCCTCCTAGGAATATAACTCCATTGACCTGGAAACCTCACCCCCATCCCCCACAGCAGCTGTGGCAAGAAATGCCCAAGGAGAGCCTGAGCTCAGACACACCTAGCCCTGCCCCCACCCAATGGTCCTTCCCTACCCACCTTGGGAACTCTAGACAAAAGGCATATACTCTTGGGAGTTCTACAGCCCCATCCACTGTCTGTTTCTCCCCATACTACCACAGCTGATGCTCTCTGGAAAGCACCACCTCCTAATAGAGAGCCAACCAGCACAAAAATAGTGCATTAAATCACCAAAGCTAAGAACCCTCACAGAGTCCATTTCACCCCGCTGACACCTCCACAGGGACAGGTGCTGGTATCCATGGCTGAGAGACCCCCAAATCGTACACAACACAGGACTCCGTACAGACAACCCCAGTACCAGCCTGGAGCCTGGTAGACTTGCTGGGTGGCTAGATCCAGAAGAGAGATAACAACCACCACAGCTCGGCTCTCAGGAGGACACATCCATAGGAAAAGGGGGAGACTACTACGTCAAAGGAACACCCATGGGACAAAAGAATCTGAACAACAGCCTTGAGACCTAGACTTTCCCTCTGACACAGCCTACCCAAATGAGAAGGAACCAGAAAATCAAGTCTGGTAATATGACAAAACAAGGTTCTTTAACAACCCCAGAAAATCACAATAGCTCACCAGCAATGAATCCAAACCCAGAAGAAACTCCTGATTTACCTGAAAAAGAATTCAGGAGGTCAGTTATTAAGCTAATCAGGGAGGCATCAGAGAAAGGCAAAGCCTAACGTAAGGAAACAAAAAAAATGATACAAGAAGTGAAAGGGGAAATATTCGATGAAATAGCATAAATAAAAAACAATCAAAACTTTAGGAAACAAGGGACATACTTATAGAAATCCAAAATGCTCTGGAAAGTCTCTGCAATAGAATCAAACAAGTAGAAGAAAGAAATTCAGAGCTCGAAGACAAGGTCTTTGAATTAACCCCATCCAACAAAGACAAAGGAAAAATAATAAGAAAATATGAACACGCCTCCAAGAAGTCTGGGATTATGTTACATGACCAAACCTAAGAATAATCGGCATTCCTGTGGAAGAAGAGAAATCTGAAAGTTTGGAAAACATATTTGGGGGAATAATTGAGGAAAACTTCCCCAGCCTTGCTAGATACCTAGACATCCAAATTCAAGAAGCACAAAGAACACCTGGGAAATTCACTGCAAAAAAATCGTCGCCTAGGCACATTGTCATCAAGCTATCTAAAGTTAAGGTGAAGGAAAGAATCTTAAGAGCTGTGAGACAAAAGAACCAAGTAACCTATAAAGAAAAACCTGTCAGATTAACAGCAGATTTGTCAGCAGAAGCCCTACAAGCTAGAAGGGATTGGGGCCCTATCCTCAGTCTTCTCAAAACAATTATCAAGCAAGAATTTTGTATCCAGCGAAACAAAGCTTCACACATGAAGGAAAGACACAGTCTTTTTCAGACAAACAAATGCTGAGAGAATTCACCACTACCAAGCCACTATCAGTTCTCTGAATCCAAGCTAAGCCATCATATCCCCTGTGACCTGCACGTATACATCCAGATGGCCTGAAACAACTGAGGATCCACAAAAGAAGTGAGAATAGTCTTAACTGATGACATTCCACCATTGTGATTTGTTCCTGCCCCACCCTATTGACAGGATATATTCTCCCCCACCCTTAAGAAAGTACTTTGTAATATTCTCTCCGCCCTTAAGAATGTACTTTGTATGCCTATCCCAAACCTATAAGAACTAATGATAATCCCACCACCCTTTGGTGACTCCTTTTTCAGACTCAGCTCACCTGCACCCAGATGAAATAAACAGCCTTGTTGCTCACACAAAGCCTGTTTGGTGGTCTCTTTACACAGATGCGCCAGACATTTGGTGCCGAAGACCCAGGACAGGAGGACTCCTTTGGGAGACCAGTCCCCTGTCCTCTTCCTCACTCCGTGAGGAGATCCACCAATGACCTCGGGTCCTCAGACCAACCAGCCCAAGGAACATCTCACCAATTTCAAATGGGGTAAGCGGCCTTTTCACTCTCTTCTCCAGCCTCTCTTGCTACCCTTCAATCTCCCTCTCTCGCTACCCTTCAATCTCCCTGTCCTTCCAATTCCAGCTCTTTTTCCTCTCTAGTAGAGACAAAAGAGACACATTTTATCTGTGGACCCAAAACTCCGGCACGAGTCATGGACTCGGGAAGACAGTCTTCCCTTGGTGTTTAATTACTGCAGGGACACCTGCCTGATTATTCACCCACACTCCATTGGTGTCTGATCACTGTGGGGATGCCTGCCTTGGTCATTCACCAACATTCCCTTGGTGGCAAGTCAAGTGTGCGGATGCCTGCTTTGGCTGCTCACCCACATTGCAGCCCAGGGCTGCTCACTACCTCCCTTCTCCCTGTTTCTACCCTCTCTTTTCTCTGGGCTTGCCTCCTTCACTATGGGCAACCTTCCACCCTCCATTCCTCCTTTTTCTCCCTTAGCCAGTGTTCTTAAAAACTTAAAACCTCTTCAACTCACGCCTGACCTAAAACCTAAGCATCTTATTTTCTTCTGCAACACCGCCTGGCCCCAATACAAACTTGACAATGATTCTAAATAGCCAGAAAATGGCACTTTTGATTCCTCCATCATACAAGATCTAGATAATTCTCATAAAATGGGCAAATGGTCTGTGGTGCCTGATGTCCAGGCATCCTTTTACATATTGGTCCCTTCCTAATCTCTGCTCCCAATGAGACTCATCCCAAATCTTTCTTCTTTCTCTCCTGTCTGTTCCTTCAGTCTCCACCCCAAGCTCTGAGTCCTGTGAATCCTCCTTTTCCACAGACCCATCTGACCTCTCCCCTCCTCCCTGGGCTGCTCCTCGCCAGGCCAAGCCAGGTCTCAACTCTTCTTCAGCCTCCACTCCCCCACCCTATAACCCTCCTGTTACCTCCCCTCCTCACACCAGGTCTGGCTTAGTTTCGTTCTGTGACTAGCCCTCCCCCACCTGCCCAACAATTTCCTCTTAGAGAGGTGGCTGGAGATGAAGGCATAGCCAAGGTTAATGCTCCTCTTTCTTTATCAGACTTCTCCCAATCAGTTAGCGTTTAGGCTCTTTTTCATCAAATATGAAAACCCAGCCCAGTCCGTGGCCCGTGTGGCAACAACCCTTAGACGCTTTACCACCTTAGACCCACAGGGGCCAGAAAGCTGTCTTATTCTCAATATGCATTTTATTACCCAACCCACTCCCTACATTAAAAAGAGTTCCAAAAATTAGACTCTGGCCCTCAACCCCACAACAGGACTTAATTGACCTCGCCTTCAAGATGTACAATAATAGAGAAGAGTTGCAATTACTTGCCTCCACTGTGAGAGAAACCCCAGCCACATCTCCAGCACACAAAAACTTCAAAAAGCCTAAACTGCAGGGGCCAGGCATTCCTCCAGGACCGCCTCCCCAAGGATCTTGCTTCAAGTGCCGGAAATCTAGCCACTGGGCCAAGGAATGCCCATAGCCTGGGATTCCTCCTAAGCCGTCTTCCATCTGTGTGGGACCCCACTGGAAATCAGACTGTCCAACTCGCCCGGCAACCACTCCCAGAGCCCCTGGAACTCTGGCCCATGGCTCTCTGACTGACTCCTTCCCAGATCTTCTCAGCTCAGTGGCTGAAGACTGACTCTGCCCGATTGCCTTGGAAGTCTACAGGACCATCACAGACACTTTGGGTAACTCTTACACTGCAGGGTAAGTCTGTCCCCTTCTTAATCAATACAGAGGCTACCCACTCCACATTACCTTCTTTTCAAGGGCCTGTTTCCCTTGCCCCCATAACTGTTGTGGGTATTGATGGCCAGGCTTCTAAACCTCTTAAAACTCCCCAACTCTCATGCCAACTTGGACAACATTATTTTATGCACTCCTTTTTAGTTATCCTCACCTGCCCAGCTCCCTTATCAGGTCGAGACATTTTAACTAAATTATCTGCTTCCCTGACTATTCCTAGGCTACAGCCACATCTCATTGCCACCTTTTTCCCCAGTTCAAAGCCTCCTTCACATCCTCCCCTTGTATCTCCCCACCTTAATCCACAAGTATAGGACACCTCTACTCCCTCCTTGGCAACCGATCATGCAACCCTTACTATCCCATTAAAACCTAATCACCCTTACCTCACTCAATGCCAATATCCCATCCTACAGCACGCTTTAAAAGGATTAAAGCTTGTTATCACTCGCCTGCTATAGCATGGCCTTTTAAAGCCTATAAACTCTCCTTACAATTCCCCCATTTCACTTGTCCAAAAACTGGACAAGTCTTACAGGTTAGTTCAGGATCTGCGCCTTATCAACCACCCCATGGTGCCAAACCCATATACTCTCCTATCCTCAATACCTCCCCTCCACAACCCATTATTCTGTTCTAGATAAACCTAGCTGACCCCATAAATCCTAAATCCTTTCCCCACTTCCCTTTCCAATCCTTAAAAAACAGCCCTAAAAGCTGCTCCCACACTAGCTCTCCCTAACTCATCCCAACCTTTTTCATTACACACAGCTGAAGTGCAGGGCTGTGTGGTTGGAATTCTTACACAAGAGCCAGGACTGTGCTGTGTAGCCTTTCTGTCCAAACAACTTGACCTTACTGTTTTAGGCTAGCCCCCACATTATTCCTGATACCACACCTGACCTCCATGACTATATCTCTCTGAGCCACCTGGCATTCACTCTATTTCCCCATATTTCCTTCTTTCCTGTCCCTCACTCTGATCACACTTGGTTTATTGATGGCAGTTCCACCAGGCCTAATTGCCACTCACCAGCAAAGGCAGGCTATGCTGTAGTATCTTCCACATCTATCCTTGAGGCTACTGCTCTGCCCCCCTCCACTACCTCTCAGCAAGCCGAACTCATTGCCTTAACTCGGGCCCTCACTCTTGCAAAGGTACTAAGCGTCAATATTTATACTGACTCTAAATATGCCTTCCATATCCTGCACCACCATGCTGTTATATGGGCTGAAAGAGGTTTCCTCTCTACACAAGGGTCCTCCATCATTAATTCCTCTTTAATAAAAACTCTTCTCAAGGCTGCTTTACTTCCAAAGGAAGCTGGAGTCATTCACTGCAAGGGCCATCAAAAGGCATCAGATCCCATCGCTCAGGGCAATGCTTATGCTGATAATGTAGCTAAAGAAGCAGCCAGCTTCCAACTTCCGTCTCTCAGGGCCAGTTTTTCTCCTCCTCATCGGTCACTCCCACCTACTCCCCCACTGAAACTTCCATCTTATCAAACTCTTCCCACACAAGGCAAATGGTTCTTGGACCAAGGAAAATATCTCCTTCCAGCCTCACAGGCCCATTCTATTCTGTCGTCATTTCATAACCTCTTCCATGTAGGTTACAAGCCGCTAGCCCATCTCTTAGAATCTCTCATTTCCTTTCCATTGTGGAAATCTATCCTCAAGGAAATCCCTTCTCAGTGTTCCATCTGCTATTCTACTACTCCTCAGGGATTGTTCAGGCCCCCTCCCTTCCCTCCACATCAAGCTTGGGGATTTGTCCCTGCCCAGGACTGGCAATTGACTTTACTCATATGGATTAAAATTTCACTGATGAACGGAATACTTACTGAATCAGTATAATGTATAAGAATTGTATTAAATAAGTGCTTTGACTTTTTGCCATGTCATGTATTTATCACCAAACTCTATGAAGTTAAAATTATTAACCACACTTAGAAGAGAGGTTCAAAAAAATTAAATAATTTGCCTGGAGCTCCACTGCTAGAAAATGACAGGGGCAAGATTCAAATCCTGATAAACCCTACTCCAAAAGTTGGTTTTCTTTCCCCTACTCCACATTTGCTTGAGAAGAAACCACTTCTCAAGATTTTCTAAATAAATTAATACTTCAGATCTCAATACAATTTCTAGTATACTCATCCCCAACCCCCCAAACCAACCTTGAATATAACTACTATATTCAGTTTTTCTTCAGGCCTCTAAACAGTATTTTTAATGCAGATGCCTGGGTCAATATAGATGTAATATAAAAATTATAATGGCCATATATATAAATGACACTGTAAATAAATAGTAAACAAGTAATACATAAACTATATATATTTATAATAAACGTCTTTAAACATATTTTGGGGCCCTCTTAGTTGCAGCTATAGGTAGAGAATCTTTGAACTAACAAAGTAGTTTTCTAAAAAATATAGATCTATAGAAAGGGCTACTCAAGTTTAAAAAAAATAAGCAAGTGGGGATACCATTTACTAGTATTATTAGATACTATTTACTAGTATTTAAAGACAATGATATTTAAAACTTTGCCTAAAGGAAGTGATCTTTTTCTGGACAAACTCTTTTCATCATTAATAACCATTAACTTTATTTGGAAGAAAGAATATAAAAAGTTCCTTTTTCCTTTTTTTTTTTGTATTAAACGCACAGTTCTAAGAATTTACCCCCCTCTTTATTTTTTCTTTTCTTTCATCAGGCATTGCAGCTCAAAAAATGTTACTCTGAAATAAAGGCACTTCAACATGAAGCAGCCTCAAGGTCTTTCTGGCCTCCCCTCCCTTCCTGTGTCTGCCAAGCACAGGATGAAGCTATTCTCTGAAGTTCCTTCATTTACCTATAAACTGGACCTGCCAAAGAGAAACACAATTGCTTTCCCTGAAATTTCATTCACCAGAGAAGATTAAAACTTCTATCACAGAGGAAGAGGCTGAAAATCAAACACCCCACCTACAGCCTAGATGAACTTAGTCACAAACCATTGTCTGCCCTCCATCCCATTCAATTTCCAAAGAAAAGTATTAACTAATCATTGTCTGAGCATTAGACCCATTCATTCATTTCCCCCTAAAGATCATTTGCTATCCCGCATTTCCCCCATGTACCCTACTGATCAAATACAAGAAGGGTATGAATAAGGGTATATAAGCATCTGTACCCCACTGGGTTACTGGGTAGTCATTTTCCTGGATTCTGTCATGTACACATGTTAAAATATATTTATATGCCTTTTTCTCATATTAATCTGCCGTTTGTCAACAGATTTTCAGCAAACTTTCTAAGAATAAAGGGGACACTTTGCCTTTGTCTCTACACAGGTAAGTAAGTGGTCCCCTAATAATTAACTCAACTGTGAAAACAAGCTGACATTCAGGCCTAGAGATGAACATACTGACATAAAACTGAGCTCCTCTAACAAATAGTTGTAACCTGTCATTCCAAGATGCAGCCTCACACATATATTCTTACCAATGAAATCCAGTAACTGCCCCTTAGACCTTTAAGTACAGATTAAAGAGGCACTATAAAATGACACTCTTTTAGTAACAGAAACAAATTAGCTTTTCAGGTAAATACAAAACAAATTATTACAGAAATAATTTCCTAAATACTAAGAAACGGAACACATTACTTTAAAATGAGCCATAATATCATATAAAATAATGATACATTAAAAAACCAAATTTTAAACACTTTTTTGCTTTCCCAAGGCACATTTCTCTAAAATGAAGGACTGTAAACCTACAAGTTAAACTTTCTTGTAAGTAGTGTATTCTGTCTTTATAAACCAGTATGTAGACCTGCTGCCACCTGCTGGCTCCAGACAGTCTGAAGACCTAGCAACCTATGGCTTTCAAGTGTTGGGTCCCATAGCATTCACTTTTACTACAACAGTTCAGATTTAACAAAGGTGGTCATTTGTACATCAGTCACAGAAAAGGAGCCTGTCTAGGATTTGTGCACGTGTGCCTTTGATGAAAACAAAAGAAAACAAAAAAAATTATTAAACAATAAAATGGATATTGGAAGAGCTGTTTTCTGCTATAAGCCAATAGTCTAGTTAGTGGTCAACATTCTCTACCTGCCCGCACCTAACAGAAACTCAGAGTAGGTTGATTTCATTTGTTGCTGATGAGAAAAAAAATAAGAAATAAGTGTAGTTTTCTTCTGTATCCCAGGTACAAAATTTCTTAATACCTGGTCATCCCTGGACCACAAGCAAAACTACCTGAGGTGCTTGATAAAATGCAGGTTCCCAGTCCATGACCAACCCTGACAATAATGAATCAGAATTTTGGGAAATGGTACCTTGACATTAGTTTTTGTTTTGATCAATTACTCCACAATTATTCCGAGGTACAATATGGTCTGAGAACCAAAGAAAATTAAGCAGAAAACAAGCTGTAAGAACCTAAAACATGGTTCTGTAAAAATAAACTAACACCCTTTCTAAAGCTTGATTAGGTAAAAAGAGGAAAAATATAGAAAGGAAAGAGAAAAGAGAGAAAAGACAACAATAATCTTAAGAGCATAACGCATGCAACTTTATAGCAGCATATTTGGAAACCTAAGAGGAAACTGATGGTTTCCTCTAATAAAAATACATATTACAAAATTACCCTAGAAACACACTTTGAATAAACCCATTACGGCACAAAAAACTGAACAGGTGATTAGAGAAGCAGTTGCTCATGCCTGTAATCCTCCAGCACTTTGGGAGACTGAGGCAGGCGGATCTCTAGAGCCTAGGGGTTCAAAACCAGCCTGGGCAACATGGTGAAACTCTGTCTCTACTAACACATAATATCCGTCTCTATTAACAAGAAAAAAGGAGAACTGGTAGAGCACTGTGGCATTCTGGAATAAATGAGTTCAAATCCAGACTCTTACAAACATCCCTACGCCTCAGTTTCCTCAACTGTAAGATGTAGATAATAATAGTATCTCGTATATCAGGATAATATCAGGATATTATCCTATGAGAAAGGATCCACAGGATCCATTGTTCTGTGGATTAAACAGTATGTGCAAAGTGTTTAGAATTGTTCCTGATATGTAATAATCTCTATGCAATAAAAGTTACCTGACATTATGATTTATTCTTATCATACAGTTCTACTGCTCTCAAAGAAGGAATATGTGCAAAAAACCTAGCCAGTGTTTGTCTCCCATAAAGTGATACCCCAACGCATATGCCAGTAATATCTCTTTATATTTGCATAACGCCTTCCACTTTTCAAAGCATTTTCACACACCTTGCTTTAACGTCTAAAAAACCTTATCATTATTCTTATTTTCTATGAAACTGAAGCCAAGGATATATGCAGACTGCTGTACCCTTTTTGTCAGCTACATATTACCATGTAATAGTTACCTGTACACTCATATTAGCACCTAAAAAGTATAACATATAAGTTACCTGAACTTATATGTGTAAGTATACATATAAGTACTTGAACATGTTAAGAGTAATGGTAAAACCATTATTATTTTTGCACCAACCTATACATTAGTGTCCTACACGGAGTAGGTTTTCAATAAACACGTTAAAATGAACTCATTTGGTAAGTCTGTCTTAAATGTCTAGTTCCCTTTCGACTAACTACCCTACCTCCCTAACAAGTATTAGAGCTACATCACATGTGCCACATGATACCTATGGAAAAGTAAAACAAATTATGAATATGGATGGTACTACAAAAATTAACACTTTCAGATCTACCATAATGTCATCTGACTTCTTGAGTCAGAAAATTGGTAGAATAAATGTTATTGGCAAACTTTATGGTACAGCAAATGCTATCAACAAATGCCCTATTCATTAACACAAAAAGGATTAAGGAAAAACTTTCACGCACATACACACAGAACTCTACATCAAAATCTATTTGATCATTAAAATTTATTTGATCAGAGAGATCAGAGCATAGCCACTCATAAAAACGCATGTCTTGTTAGGTAACAGGGGTGCCTTAATGGCGCCGGTTCCGGGTTCTTCTCCCCTCCTGGACCGGGCACGGTCTGAACCCGCCAAAGGAGGGCCAATCAGAAAGAAGCATCTCCCGCCTTCCCTTGGGCCCGCCCCACGTAGGCCCAAGGGATATAAAACCCAGCACACCAGCAGCTCTCTCTCTCTCTCTTCTCTTCTCTCTCTCTTCCTTCTCTTCTCCTCTCTTCTCTTCCTTCTCTGCTCGATACCTCCAATAAAGATCTCTTGACCACAACCGGTGTAGTCTGATCCTTGCCCGGCCTCTTTCATTGGTGCCGTGACTCGGATCAGGACTCCCCACTTCCTCTCAGTGGGACCCCGATCCTCTTTGGGCTCGGTCCAGACCCCGGCCAGTCTTGGCCCATTTTCCTGTTCGCCGACCTCTCCACCCAACACCGGCCTCATCTCGGTAAGTCTCCCCTCCTGGTGTCCAACACCAGCCGACCAACTCCCATCTCAGCCGCCCGCTCTCGGCCGCCATAAATCTTACTCTAGACTCAGCCTGCAGGGAATGGAGTTTTCTCCCTCTCCTCCTTGCGTCTCCGGCCTGGGCCCCCCTTCCCTTTCTCGTCTCAAAAATCCTGGTACCAGGTGGCCCATGGTCCTCGGCCATAGTCGGCCCCTCAGTCCTTTCGCTTTGGTGACGACCGAACCGGAAGCTCTGAGTCACGTCGCAGTGTTCGGCTATTAGGGGACGCCCTACTTAGCCCTCATTGCATATCCTCTCATAGCCCCGCAATGGGAGGCTCCACATCCCTGCCGGCCGACTCTCCCCTACGATGCCTCCTAAACAATTTGTCAGCCCTAGGCTTAGCGGCCGACCTCAAACCAAAATGTCTAATTAAATACTGCACACAAGACTGGCCCACTTACCCCTTAGATAACCAAAACAAGTGGCCCCCTTATGGGTCCCTCGATCCTGGTATCCTCCAGGATCTCTATAACTATTGTGAACGAACAGGAAAATGGGCAGAGATCCCGCACCTCCACGGGTTTTTCCTCCTAAAGACCCTCAAACTGTCACCCTCCCCGACCCCCCTCATTCCTTCCGCTCCTGACTTTGATCCTGCCGATGAGCCCCTGCCATATCACCACCCACAGCCCTTCCCCCCGGCTGCTGCCCAGCCCGCAAGGGCCCCGCCCCCGGCGGCAGCCTCACCTCCTTCCGCCAACCCCGGCCTTCCTTCCCCATCCTCTCCAACCTCTCCTACTTCCTTTCCTCCACCTTTCAGACCTCCTACTACTCGCTCCAGATCTCACCTCCCTGTCCTCGCTCCTCTGCAAGAAGTAGCAGGGGCAGAAGGCATCGTTCGCGTCCATGTCCCCTTTTCTACAGCTGATCTTTCACAAATCTAAAAACGCTTAGGCTCCTATACCTCCAACCCCGCTTCATATATCAAAGAATTCCAGTATCTTCTCCAAGCTGACAGCCTCACCTTTCACAATATTTACATGATCCTCTCTAACACCCTTCTCCCTGAGGAGTGCCGGCGAGTCTGGGAGCAAGCCTGCACTTATGCAGACCAGGTCCACCAAACAACCCCAGCCCTGCCCATAGGGGCTCAAGCAGTCCCTGAGCAAGAGCCTAACTGGGATTACAACACCCAAATTGGCGTCGCTGCCCGGGACCACTTTGCCACCTGTTTAATAACCGGGCTGCATAAAGCAGCCCAAAAGGCAGTCAACTTTGAAAAACTTCACGAAATCGTACAAGAGAAACATGAAAACCCATCCGCCTTTATTGACCGCCTTACACAGGCACTCCAGCAATATACCAACATAGACCCAGAAGCCCCTGATGGCAGGCAGCTTCTCATGTCCCATTTTTTCACGTAAAGCTTCCCAGACATTAGAGCCAAATTAAAGAAGCTAGACAGAGGTCCCTTCACCCCGCAGACCGAGAGTCTGGCCACCGCGTTCAAGGTATACCATAACCGTGACGAGCAGGCAAGAAGGCAAAAGTGTCAAATGCTGGCTCAAGCTCTCTGAGCCCCTCCTCGGCCAGCTATAAACACTGGTGACTGTAAGCCACCATTTGCCCACCGTCAGCCCCCTGGGCCCTGCTTCAAGTGCGGCAAAGAAGGGCATTGGGTCCGTGACTGTCCCAATCACAGGCCTCCACACAAGCCATGTCCAAAATGCCACCAGCCCGGTCACTGGGCCGTTGACTGCCCCAACTCCCGGAGGGGGGGTTGGGCCAGACCCCGGCCCCGCCCCCGACCTCTTAGGACTGGCCATTGACAGAGCCCTGGGACTCCCCCCGCCCGACGCACACTATCACTGCACAGGAGCCCAGGGTGCCTCTCACAGTAGATGGGCGCCTCGTCACCTTCCTCCTCGATACAGGAGCCACTTTCTTGGTTCTGCGGGAATTTTGGGGTGTCACTTCCACTTCCGGCCCTCCTATAGTCGGGGTAGGAGGCCAAACCATGCGCCCAAGAACTACCCCACTTTTATCCTGCTCCTTCTCAGGTCACCTCTTCTCTCATAGGTTTTTAGTTATGCCCCAGTGCCCCCTTCCCCTATTACGAAGAGATATCCTTTCCAAGTTTAGAGCAGCCATCACTTTTAATCCCATAGCTCTCCCAGACTCCACCTCCCTCCTCGCCCTAGTTGCCAACTCAACTGACCAACCCCACACTCCATCTTCCTTGTCCCTATCTGTCAACCCCACAGTCTGGGACACTGCCACCCTCTCACTGGCTCACCGTATACTCCTACTGTGCCCTGTCCACAATCCTCACAGTCCTCCCATACCCCTCCCCCACAACGCCCCTGTTCAGCAGGAAGTAGCCAAACGAACTACAACGCCCATTTCCCCACTTCTTAAAAAACAAAAAAGGGAGGAATGTTAGGTAACAGGGTTACCTTAATGGCGTCGGTTCCAGGTTCTTCTCCCCTCCTTGACCAGGCACTGTCTGAACCCGCCAAAGTAGGGCCAATCAGAAAGAAGCATCTCCTGCCTTCCCTTGGGCCCACCCCACGTAGGCCCAAGGGATATAAAACCCAGCACACCAGCAGCTCTCTCTCTCTCTTCTCTTCTCTTCTCTCTCTTCTCTTCCTTCTCTTCTCCTCTCTTGTCTTCCTTCTCTTCTCCTCTCTTCTCTTCCTTCTCTGCTTGATACCTCCAATAAAGATCTCTTGACCACAACCAGTGTAGTCTGATCCTTGCCCAGCCTCTTTCATGTCCTATCACTTTAGTTGGCTTATACACATTGGGCCTAGATAGTAATTCTTAGTAGAACATAGGGCTAGCAAGAAGAAGCAACTAATACCTAAGAGAGTAAGAGGCCAGATTGCATCTCCTCTGATCCAACAAGAAACAATCAGAATTTTATACTATCTGTTTTAGGAGTCACCTGGAGGAAAATATTTATTACCAGGAAATGTCTAACTCCTTTCCAAACATTTTGAGATAAACACTACATTGCCAATACAGAACTCATACCTATACTTTGATTAGAAATAACAGGAGGAAGATCCTATTCAGAATGCAAAGCCAACTCCCAACAGTAATAGTGAACTTTACACAGCTATTATCCATTCAACAAATATATTGATCAAGCCTTCTGCTGGGTGCTAGAACCCATGGCCTCGTCCAGGGGGTGGCAAACTACGGTCCACAAGCCAATTCCTGCCCATTTTATGTTTTTTTGTTTGTTTTTGAGACGGACTCTTGCTCTGTCGCCCAGGCTGGAGTGCAGTGGCGCGATCTCGGCTCACTGCAAGCTCCCCTCACTGCAAGCTCCGCCTCCCGGGTTCATGCCATTCTCCTGCCTCAGCCTCCCGAGTAGCTGTGACTACAGGAACCTGCCAACACGCCCGGCTAATTTTTTGTATTTTTAGTAGACACGGGGTTTCATCGTGTCAGGCAGGATGGTCTCGATCTCCTAACCTCATGATCCACCCGCCTTTGCCTCCCAAAGTGCTGGGATTACAGGCGTGAGCCACCGCGCTAGGCCCATTTTATGTTTTTGTAAATAAAGGTTAATTGGAACACGGCCACACTCATTTGCTTATAAACTGTCTATGGCTGATTTCACACTACAACAGCAAAAGTGAGCAACAAGAGACTATCTGGCCCACAAAGCCTAAATTAGCTGGCCTTGTGCAGAAAAGCATATCAACCTCTAGACTAGAGGAAATTCATAGCACATGTAGATTTGAGAGCCAATGGTGTGAATATTCCTAGGGGAACAGAGGTAAGATGTCAAGGCAAGCTTGCTAGATGACAAAATGGTTACCCGGGACTTAAGTAAAGATTGCAAAGCAGACTGACACTGAATTAAAAGTATGCTCCAGGCAGTTAATCAATGAGAAAAGGACCAGAAGAAATAGGATACAGCACATGTCTCAGGAACTGCAAGAGTTTAGTATGGCTAGAATGTAGTATACAAAGTGCTATAAAGCAAGGTTGGAGAAAACTCAGCATATAAACCTATATGCAAAGATGAAGTTTATTTTAAGCATATATATTATTTTATTGGGGAGCCTGCCCCGATATTCACGTAGGTTCTTTTCTATTTTCCCTAAGCATCGGCCAGCTTGAGAAATAAAGGGACAGAGGACAAAAGTGAGAAATTTTAAAGCCGGGCGTCCAGGGGAGACATCACATGTCGGTAGGTTCCGTGATGCCCCCACAAGCCGCAAAAACCAGCAAGTTTTTATTAGGGAGTTTCAAAAGGGGAGGGAGTGTGTGAATAGGTGTGGGTCACAGACATCAAGTACTTTACAAGGTAATAGAATATCACAAGGCAAGTGGAGGCAGGGTGAGATCACAGGACCACAGGACTGGGGCGAAATTAAAATTGCTAATGAAGTTTCTGGCACCATTGTCATTGATAACATCTTATCAGGAGACAGGGTTTTGAGATCAGCCGGTCTGACCAAAATTTATTAGGCAGGAATTTCCTCTTCCTTCTAATAAGCCTGGGAGCACTATGGGGAGACTGGAGTCTATTTCACCTCTGCAGGCTGGACCATAAGAGACGACCACGCCCAGCAGGGGCCAGTCCAGAGACCCACCCCCAGGTGTGCATTCTCTTTCTCAGGGATGCTCCATGCTGAGAAAAAGAATTCAGCGATATTTCTCCCATTTGCTTTTGAAAGCAGAGAAATAATGGCTCTGTTCCACCTGGCTCACCAGCAGTCAGAGTTTAAGGTTATCTCTCTTATTCCCTGAACAATTGCTGTTATCCTGTTCTTTTTTCAAGGTGCCCACATTTCATATTGCTCAAACACACATGCTGTACAATTTGTGCAATTAATGCAATTATTACAGGGTCCTGAGGCGATATACATTCTCCTCAGCTGACAGGATTAAGAGATTAAAGTAAGACAGGCATAAGAAATCACAAGGGTATTGATTGGGAAAGTGATCAGTGTCCATGAAATCTTTACCATTTATGTTTAAGAGACTGCAGTAAAGACAAGCATAAGAAATTACAAAAGCATTAATTTGGGGAACTAATAAATGTCCATGAAATCTTCACAATCTACGTTCTTCTGCCATGACTTCAGCCAGTCCCTCCATTTGGGGTCCCTGACTTCCCGCAACATCATTTTGTGTTTATACTTGCAAAAAACAACAACAGATAACCTACCACCTCTGGAAAGACACACAAAACCAATAAAGACATTGCAGGGGAAATAATGGATACTGGAGACAGGACAGATAAAAGATGGGATCAAGGAGGATTCACTAAATAACTTTTATAACTTTTTTGTTTTTTAAATTACATGAACACATTGCCTATTTAAAAATTATATATTAAAAACACGGATTTTGCCATGAAGGAAATATTAAAAGAATTTCAGCAAGTGATAATATTAAACACGCAAATTAGACAGACTACTCTGTAGATGCAATGCACAGGAGGGCTAGAAGGAACAGAGTACTTAGGAAGCTATTAACAGATTATTGGCTGTTTGAAGCAAATGTATTAACAATGTATAGCGGAGTTTCCAACATATGAAGGTGAAAAACATATGATAAAATTAGCTCAAACAACGAGAGGGTAAGTGAAAGGAATTATATTGTTGTAAGGTTTTCACATTGTTTTTAAAGTAAAATAATATTAGAGGCAGACTGTGGTAAGTCAACGAAAACACTATAATCTCTGTATCAACCATTTAAAAATAATACAAACAGGTTTAAATAAAAAGCCAAAAGAGGAAATTAAATCGAGTTCTAAGGACATTTTTTTTAAAAAGAAAAACTGTGATTAATTCCTCCCGCAAAAAAGTAGGAACAGAGACACCAAGGAACAAAGAACAAACAGGGCATAATGAGAAGAGCAAGATGGTAATATTAACCCAAGAATATCAGGAACTAGATTAAATTAAGTATAAATGTAAGCCCTCCAATTAAGAGAAAGACTGTCATATGGAAAAAACAAGAGCCAACTATATGCTCTTTATGACACATACTTTAAAAACAAGAACACTGATAAACAGAAAAAGGATATAAGAAGAAAAATATTAATTTACAAATATCCAGAAATAACTGTATTAATATCAAAGAAAATTTCAAGACAAAAAATATTCACAGAACCTAGAGATGAACAGAGACATTTTATAATGCTAAAAGAATCAATTCAGGTTAAACAAAACAATCCTAAATGTTTGTACCAATTAACATAGTTAAAAATACATAAAGTAAAAACTAAAACAAAAGCAAATTCACCATTATAGTTGGGGACAATACCTCACATAGGAAAAGCAGACCTGAACAGTTACATCAGTATTAATAATATATAAAATCCATGAGAGTCGCTGCCCAATGGTGAGAGTGGAGGTGAGTAAGTGTAAATAACAGGATGAAAGAGGAAAATTAAAATTGAAATAAGAAATGGAGTATTACGTAGATAGGATTCCATATACTACAGGTATGTGCACCTCACTTCTCTGGATATTAGATTCAAAAGGGAAACTTAATTATCAAATTTGCTTGATATTACATACGTATATTATTACATACGTTTCTCTTACCAGCATTACTGTTAAATTCATAATTCTTCCAAGCGTATCAATATAGTAGACACTGTCTTGATACCATGAATCACAGTGCAGGTAATTATACATTCCAAAAGCATGCATGTGTTCCAGTGTATATTGATCATCTCGAAGTTTTACCTCTGCCACAGCTGAAATACAAGAAAAGCAAACATAAATATCAAGAGTTTTGCCTCAGATAGTTTCTATCTGTAGAATGCCTACGAGGCAAAAAAATCACAGAATGCCAATCACAAAGGCCTTCAGGACAATTCAGTATATCATTCTTTCAAAGATAATTTCTGAGAACTGTGTACAGAGGATAAACAGTAAGTAAAACTGATACGGTACCACCTCCTTACAAGACTTAAAATACAGTGGCCACAGGAGATAGGGCTTTTTATGTCATGACCCTCTTTTAGGCACCTCTAATAATTATGAATAAAAATAACAGAAATTCTAAAATTGACGAATCTCCCATTTCCAGGAAAATGTGAAGCCCAATTTATGAAATGTTTATATACTTTAAAAATGTTTTTATATACTATTATCTCATTCATTTTAATACACATTAAGAAATTAACTTTTAAAATCTCACTATACAGTTATAAAAATAAATGTAAACACAAATAATGACTTCTCCAATGTTATACTACATCTTTTCCAAGGGTACAGAGCAAAACAGTATCACAGCTGGACTAGAAACAAGATCTCCTACTTACAGAACAGAAATTTCTTCACTTAAGCATTAGCTGCTTCCCTAGGTTTAAATCTAGCAAATGTGATCTCTTCCTCCCACTCCTCCTGCCCCTTCATGAAGATGGAAACTTTTATGGCTCAGAACTGCTCATGATCTGGAATTAATTTCTGCCCCAGCAGGAAACATATAAATGGATTATGCTGGGCCAATATCCTACCCTAATATAAAACTCACTTTACTGTATTCTGATGGGAGCTGTTTTCTTCCTCCCCCAAATGCTCACCTGTTCCCACTTCCAATACCTGTTTTGAGTCCTGTCTGACTTATATTCATTTATACCGCAACTAATAAAAATTTAAAAATAAATAAATAAAATTTCAATAGGCATTGATGACACGGTGATGAGCCAAGAATGGAATCTTGCCAATTAGCACTTATGATACAGTGAGGAAATGGGCACTAGTCAAATAATCATATAAATTTTATATAATTAAATTGTGATAAAGAATAATCACTGGGTACCATGAGAACACATAATGTAAGAGTTCTACTTGGGGAGATTAACAAAAGCTTTCCAAGGTTTGAGCCAAGATATAAAAGGTAAGAAAGAATTAACTTAAGAAAGTATTTTAACAAAGTGAAAGACTTCTACAAGAAAACTACAAAACATTAATGAAAGAAATTGAAGAGGACACAAATAGACATCTCATGCTCATGGATCAGAAAAATTAGTATTGTTAAAATGACCATACTACTTGAAGCAATCTATACATTGAATGCAATCCCTATCAAAATACCAATAACATTCTTCACAGGAAGGAAAAAAGCAATCCTAAAATTTGTATGGAACCACAAAAGACCCTGAATAGCCAAGGTAATACTGAACAAAAAGAACAAATCTGGAGGCATCATACTACCTGACTTCAAAATATACTACAAAGCAATAATAACCAAAACAGCATAGTGCTGATATAAAAACAAACATACAGGCCACTGGAACAGAAACAGAATTCAGAAACAAATCCATGTACTTATAGCCAACTGATTTTTGACAAAGGTGCAAAGAACATGCACTGGGAAAAGGATACCTTCTTCAATAAATGGTGTGAAAATTGGATATCCACAGCAGAAAAATAAAATTAGACTCCTATCTCTCATCATATGCAAAAGTCAACTCAAAAACTATAAAAATACCAAAAGGAAACAGAGAAGAAATGCTTTAGGATATAGGTCTATGCAAATATTTTATGGTTAAGACCTCAAAAGCATAGGCAAGAAAAACAAAAAGACAAATGGGATTATATTTAACTAAACAATAACAACAACAACAAAAACCTTCTGCAGAGCAAAAGAAACAACCAACCTAGTGAAGAGACAATCTATAGAATGGGAGAAAATATTTGCAAACTATTCAATCATAAGGAATGAAAATTTTTTTTGCTGTTGAAGCAAAAAAAAAAAAGTCTCATTATAAAGAGGGCAAAGATCTTAACAGACATTTCTCTAAAGAATATATAAATAAATAGCCAACAGGGACATGAAAAAATGCCCAATGTCACTAATTATTGAGGAAATGCAAATCGAAATCACAATGAGATATCATCTTCCTCTAGTCAGAATGGCTATTTTCAAAAAAATACAAAAAAAAAATAACAAATGCTAGCAAGGATGTGGAGAAAAGGGAATGCATAATCTGTCAGTGGGAATGTAAATTAGTACAGCCATTATGGAAAATAGTAAAGAGGTTTCTCAAAAAACTAAAACTATAACTACTATACCACAATAGTCACTCCCACAAATGAGTATTTATCAAAACAAAAGAAAGTCAGTATATCAAAAGGAATACCATCACTTCCATGATTATTTCGGCACTATTTACAAAAGCCAAGACATGGGGGAAACCTAAATGGCCATCAAAGGATGAACAGATAAAGAAAATGTAGTATATACACACACTGAAATACTATTCAGCCATAAAAAAGAACGAAATTCTATCATTTGAAGCAACATAGATGGAACTGGAGGTTATTAAGTGAAATAAACCAGGCACAGGGCTGGGCACCGTGGCTCAGGCCTGTAATCCCAGCACTTTGGGAGGCCAAGGCGGGCGGATCATGAGGTCAGGAGATTGAGACCATCCTGGCCAACATGGTGAAACCCCGTCTCTACTAAAAATACAAAACACAAATCAGCTGGGTGTGACAGTGCGTGCCTGTTATTCCAACTACTGGGGAGGCTGAAGCACGAGAATCGCTTGAACCCAGGAGGCGGAGGTTGCAGTGAGCCGAGATTGCTCCACTGCACTCCAGCCTGGGACAGAGTGAGACTTCATCTCAAAAATAAATAAATAAAATAAACCAGGTACAGAAAGACATCATATACACAGCTAAAAAAGTGGATTTCATGGAGGGAGAGAGTAGAAAGATAGTTATCAGAGGCTGGGAAAGATGGGGGTGGAAGATGAAGGGAGGTTGCTTAATGGGTACCAACATACAATTAAAAGGATTAAGTTCTCATGTTTGATAGCACAGTTGGGTGACTACAGTTAACAACAATATATTGTATACTTCAAAACAGCGAGTACCAAAATAGCTAGAAGATTAAAAATGTTCCCAACACAAAGAAATGGTAAATACTGAAGTTGATGAACACCCTAAATACTGATTTGATCATTACATACTGTATGCATGCATCAAAATATAACATAAAATCCCAGTTTATCAATTTAACATATTTTTAAAATAAAAAGTATACCTATATACATGCATACCCACTCCTCTACTTTTCCAGACAGAAGGAAAATCTGTGAAATGTAGGAAGAACAACTTGTGTTCAAAGAACACAAAGAAGACCACACTGTTCAAAGAAGGCCACACTGGCCGAAATGCAGAGCAACAAGGGGACTTGTACAGGAAAAGTTGCAATAAATGAAAACTCAGCAAGGACTGGATTATGAATGGACTGTATTTATTTTTGTTGACAAATTCAATTTAAAAGAATTCATTAACAGTTTTTAAGCAGGAGAGTAAAGTTCAGATTTGAGTTTATAAAACAGTACTTATAACTACAATATGGAAAACAAATTGGAATAAAGCAGGGTAAATCCAGGAAGATCCACTAGAAAGCTATTGCAATCATCTGGTTGAGAGATCATGGAAACATTTCACAGGTAAAAATCCTAATTATGATAGATTTGATAGAGGTTGAGGAAACATAACACCACTTATTTTATAAGCAGCAGTTAGAAATATGTATTCTACTGATTAGGAGGAAAACAATGATCATTTCTTGGTTTTCTAGCACCACTGTGTGGATGAAACTCGATACTGCAGGAAAAGTGCATGGTAACATAAGGGCCTGAAGCAGTAATATTAGACAACACTATAACAAATACATTTTCTTCGTATCTGTGCAAAGACTTCTGGGCAATCCTGAACAAACTGGAGGCTTCTTAGACATCTGCCTTATTACAACACTTCATGACTGTTTCATTCCAACAAGATAATTTATATAAGTTATTAAGACACAGATGTGAGTCTAGGCTACATTACAGGCTATTTTGTAAAAGCCCTATTAATGCATAGAAAAAGGACACCTCTCTGGCCCCAAATGAGAAAGGAAAAGTTATCACATGATGATGACCATGTCAATTATCTTGATTATAAAAGTGGGAGGCAGAGCAATTGAAAGTAGAAAAGCAGTGTCCAGAATGTGACAGTTCTTAGCTACTGGCAGAGCTCTGTCGCAGAGTTCTCCCAAAAAAAGAAGTAGGGGGCAGTGAGGCTTCAATCTCTGCATAGATCTTTGTAAGGGTTGAAGGAGAGAAACTTTTTACAGAGAAGCCAGTGTAGTAAATATTTTATTATTTAATGATATCTTGCATTGAAAATAAAAGAGCTTTGCTGAAAAATCTGGTAAGGATTAGTCTTATAAAAAGAACTTAGGGCCTCACAAGAAGAGTCTCCCTTAACATTTGCCCAAATACTTGCCGAACCTCAAAACCTAGTTTTTCACATGAAAACCACAAAAGCCTCATGGGACCTCAAAGGCCTATAGTTTTTCATTCATAAATTATTTATTGAGTATCTACTATATGTACCAGACATTGTGGTTGGCATTGGGCACAAACAGTGAATAAAACAGACCTGTCTCCTGCACTAATGGTGCTAACAATTATATTCATTACTGTTTCTTGACTTCTCAAAATACACTATTACTTGAACCACATGATATTGCCGATATTTAACTCTTTGACATCAATTAAATATGATGCAGTCTAATATTTACATAAGCAAAGTATAATAATCTTTAAAAACAGAGAAGAGAGAGGCAAAGAACATTAACTTACAAAGGTCACTTCGTGGACCACTTATCTTCTAGAATCAATCCAATAAGTCTTCTTTTCACCTAGTTACTGAGCTTGCTATTTATCTATGAAGGTGTAAAAAAGTAAAAGTCCACAAATTCTAAAGCAAGACTTAAAGAACACAGGAGGACCAGAGTTAACAGCACTGCTCCCATAAAATTATTTTATGCAATACTTCTCTGACCATAACACATTTATGTGGATATTTTCCCCATCTTTTCCTCCATAAGGGTAGAGATGAGTTTTATGGTCAACTCTACATAAATACAATGGTTACGTGGCTTTCCCTCCCTTTACTCTAACTGTAGTGTAAATCTTCACCAGCTTTTCTTCCCCCTGCTCTGAAGAAAAAGGCCAGAGTGACCACAAAGATCACTAGAAAAAGTATGGGCTTTAGGGTCAGCTTTGCTGAATAGCTTAGTTAAGTTAGCTCATCTTATTGCCCATTTCCTCATCTATAATAAAGGTTAGTAATACTAATTGTACAAAAGCATTGACAAGCTTCAATTGAAATATGCAATGTATTTACTATCAATGCATGGCACATAAGATTAAGCATTGATTTCCCTGTTCCTTTTCTCCCATCCAAGGCTAATTCCCACACAGGTGTTTATGATTCAGTTTTCTCCTGCCAGAAGTTATCTCCTCTCCACTGGTGTTTCCCCTCCACTTACATATGCTGAAACTTCCCCACTCGCAAAATAAACAAATAAAAAAGGCTTCCTTTTCTCTGCCTGACCGCTAAAGCAGAGCTCTCCCCTACCTTGTTCTTCTCAAACTTCTTTAAAAAGCCGTTTATACATCCATTTTCTCACTATCCTCATTAGCCCTTTTCAATTGTTTCTAGCTCTATTATTCTACAGAAAATATTTTTTCACTTAAAAATACATATTGAACAACTTTTGTTTGCAGCCAAGATGGAAGAATAGGAACCAGATTTATCTTTCCACCAGAAACATCCAATAAGATGAAATAAACCAGAGAAAGTTAAATGAAACAACAGTTTTCAAGACAGCAGACATAAAGCAACAAAGGAGACTTAGGAGATTAGCCCTACCACCAATCTAGTTTACTGCCTTCAGGAGTTTCCAGACCACAGCACAAAGAAGGGAAAGTGAGGTATAGTCAACTCTACATAAATACAACGGTTACATGGCTTTTCCCTCCCTTTAACTGTAGTGTAAATCTTCACCAGCTTTTCTTCCCCCTTCTCTGAAGAAAGAAAAAGGCCAGAGTACTTGTATGTAGAGTTGACTTCAACCTCCTTGAGTTGAAGAAACTAGGCTGCCTGGGGAGATAAGGCAGCTATACTTCATTAGACAGAGTTAACAGAGAAAAGAGAGATGCAGAGAGAAGCCCAGAGATCTGAGAGTCTGCCTCAAGTACTCAAGAGTACTAATGGCATGTGTTTGAGGTGATTACCCCAGGCTACAGAAAGAACCATCTGAAAGGGTTGAAGAGAAATGCTGGGCACTCACACAAGGCTAGGAACCATAACTGCTCCCAATAAGCAGAATGGAGAAAACCCTTAATTTGTGGGATACTGGGTAGTGAACACAGGAAAGTCTTGCCTGGGTAGTGGGAAATAACCCTAGACTGAGCACAGCTCCTGATCGGACTAACAAATCATAAAAGCAAGAACCAATGGAATTAATCTGTTTCCAAGTAACTCAACTACATCCCAGAAAAAAATCTCAAGAACATTAGAAAAATACAAAAATAACCTGCACCTAATAAGGTAAAATTCACAATGTCTGGCGTCCAATCAAAGATTACCAGATATGCAAAGAGGAAAGAAAACAAAATCCATAATGAAGAAAATTACCAATCAATAGAAGCCAATATAAAACTGACATGGAAGCTACAATTCACAGAACAAGATGTAAAAACAATTATTGCCACGTGTACTCCATGTATGTTCAATATAAGTAAGTAGAAGCATGAAAGATGCAAGATTTAAGTCAAACTTCTAGATGTGAATATTACAATGCCCCAAATGAAAAACACACCAGATGGGATTAACAACAGATTAATATTACAAAAAAAAAAAGTAAACGAAACTGAAGGCATGCAAATGTAAACTACCGGCAATAAAACAGAAAAAAGTATAAAGAAAAAATGAAACAGGCATTCATGAGCTGAGGCCAACTTCTGTGATCTAAAAATGTGTAACTGGAGTCTTCAAAGGAGAGAAGGGGGGAAAATTGGAAGAAATAATAGCCCAAATATGATCTTGATAAAAACTATATGTCCACAGTTTATAGCCCAACAAACCCAAAACTTAAGAATCATAAAGAAAACCACAGCTGGGCACAATATTATCAAACTGCTCAAAACCAATGTAAAAGAGAAAAATCTTAAAACAGAAGAAAAAAGGCATGTTATGTAAAGAGCAACAAAGATAGGATAATGTGAGATTTCTCATCAGAAACAAAATAAGCAAGAAGACTGAGGCTATAACTTTAAAGCACTGAAAGAAAAAACTGTCAACCTAGAATGCAGAAAGAGCAGAGAGATGGTTACAGAAGGGTACAAGGAAACTTTGGGAATGATAGCTAAGTTTAGTATCTTGATTGTGGTGATGATTTCACAGGTGTATACATATATCACAACTTGTTAAGTTGTTGCACATTTTAAATTTGTAGTTTATTGTCAATTATGTCTTCATAAAGCTGTGTAATCTGTGAGACAAATTTATGTCCTACTTACCAGGCATGCTCCAACCCTGGAGATAAAGCATTGAAAATGATGGACACGGGACTCTTCAATACAAAATCAATAATCTTAGCAAAGAAAACATACTGGATGCTACGAAGTATGATAAAGTCTATGAAGTACCGGTTACTATGGCAATGTATAATACAGATTCTATAGCGTAGATTCTGACTAGTTAAGAAAGGAATCCCTGAGGAAGTAACATGTAAGCCAACATGAAAGAATGAAGTATGAATTAGCTAAGTGAAATATAGGTGGGAAACATATAAAAACATATAAAAAGACAAATTAAATGAAGATTCTAGGAAAAGGATATTTATAAATGCCTAGGAAGGGAACTGTCGGATCAAAAGGCAATTACAATTTGATTAAAAATAAGTTTTTCATTTAGTTCTTTGGAATAGAAAAAGACAAAGTGACATTTACTGCTTATGCAGCAAAGGAAATTTTGGTACAACTTAATAACATTATTTAAGACAAGAGAACAAGCCTCATTGCATCAAGTTCTTGACACCATAGACCACGTCATCTTTACATCTTAAATGCAGTGTTTCAGGTAGCCAAGGTGCCCATCAAAGGTTTGTGGAACTAAAGTGAACTCCTTCCATTAGAATATTAATTACCAGGAGCGCCTCAATTATGCTTCACTATCTCTAGAAATGATAGTTTTTAAACAAAATAATCTTTTTCGTCATCCTCAAGTAATTCCTAATGAAAAACTCATCATGTGAACTATTGCAAAAGCCTCCTGTTTGCTGTGTGCAGTCATCTGATCTTCCAAACTCAACCTCCACAGAGCCTGAGGTAAGCTTTTCAACTCCCGTATCTGTTCACGTCCCTTGTACTTAAAATGTGGTACACATACACCATGGAATACTATGCAGCCACAAAAAGGAACACAATCATATCCTTCAAAGAGGACATGGAAGGAGCTGGAAGCCACTGTCCTCAACAAACTAATGAAGGAACAGAACACAAAACACCACATGTTCTCACTTGTAAGTGGGAGCTGAACAATGAGATCACATGGACACAGGGAGGGGAACGACACACACTGTTGTCTGTCAGAGGATGGCGTAGGGGGAGGGAGAGCATTAGGAAAAATA
Source organism: Nomascus leucogenys (assembly GCF_006542625.1). Lineage (NCBI taxonomy): Eukaryota > Metazoa > Chordata > Mammalia > Primates > Hylobatidae > Nomascus > Nomascus leucogenys. Next base: position 61,466,756 of record NC_044396.1, read on the forward strand.
GCTAATGCACGCTGGGCTTAATACCTAGGTGATGGGTTAATAGGTGCAGCAAACCACCACGGCACACGTTTACCTATGCACCAAACCTGCACATCCTGCACATGTACCCTGGAACTTCAAAGAAAAAAAAAATCGGCAGAGCAGAGGCTCAGGCCTGTAATCCCAGCACTTTGGGAGGCTGAGGCAGGTGGATCGCGAGGTCAGGAGTGCAAGACCAGCTTGGCCAAGATGGTAAAATTCCGTCTCTACTAAAAATACAAAAATTAGCTGGGCTTGGTGGCAGGCACTTGTAATCCCAGCTACTCCAGAGGCTGAGGCAGAGAACTGCTTGAACCCGGGAGGCGGAAGTTGCGGTGAGCTATCACACCACTGCACTCCAGCCTCGACGACAGAGACTCCGTCTCAAAAAACAAAACAAAAACAAAAACAAACAAACAAAAATTAGCTGGGCATGGTGGCGGGCGCCTGTAATCCCAACTACTCGGGAGGCTGAGGCAGGAGAATCGCCTGAACCCGAAGGCAGAGGTTGCAGTGAGACGAGATCACGAGATCACACCACTACAGTCCAGCCTGGGCAATAGAGCAAGACTCAGGCTCAAAAAAAAAAAAAAAAAAAAATCTTCAAATGGCATCTGATATCCTGCAGTTGTACATCCCAAACACAGAATCTAAGATTAACGCTGATGAAATGAGTACGGAACAAGGACAACTTTGTGAATTTTTTCTAAAGTTAAAGTATTCAATGGATTGTTTATTGTGAGATTTTGCTTCCTGCTTTTTTGGTGTTAAAATATCCTTTTGTTTATGAAAAGATGGATGAGTAAATGATAGTTTTTAAGAAACATCTCCACCTAGTAAACAGAAAACTTGACAGAACTACAGCAGCTGAGTTTTATTTTATATTGTATTGGCTCAATACAAAAATGTCAGGGAAACACTGAATGACCGGAAATCCAAAAGGCAACCAAGGCCCTCACTGATCTATTTCCTCTCACTTTCCCAGACGTTTTGCTACGGCAATATACGAGTGCAAGGATGTCCAGCATACAACCTACTAATTATTTCCCTTTCCTCATGCTTTCCCATGAATGGAATGACCGCAACAATTTCTTCTCTTCTTCATATACTCATTTTATTGAATACATACTATAAGCCAAGCACTAGATATAGGGTAGTGAGCAAAAGAAAAACATCACTGTTTTCAAGGAACTCAGTCTAGTGGAGGAAACAGACAACAAATCAAGATAGAATTTAAAAGGCCGATAAGTACGTCTTATGGAGAATGCAATGACGAAGTCCAAAAGTGAAGGCAGGAAGGCTAGTCAGGAGGCTACTAGAGATCCGGTAAGAGATAACTCTGATTTGGATTAGGGGGGAGACCTAGAGGTATCAAAATGTGGAGTTGACCGGACTTGCTACCAAGCAGACAGTGGCTAAAAGAAATAAACCCCAAACGACTCCAGCACAAGTGTCTCTTGGAACCAACCTGGGCTAGTCTAGTCGGCTAAAGGATAAGAGATCACACGGAGAAAAGTCAAGAGGAGACCATGTGAAAGAATCTTAAACCAGCCTATAGTCTGAGACCCTACCCCCACCCTCCAAACATATGAGGAAGTCCAGCCACATGAGCAGAGCTTCCTAGTAGATCCATTACTGAACAAGGATGCATCAATGAGCCCAACTAGAAGAACCACTCAGCTGACCCGTAGACTTGTGAGCAATAATAACTGCTTCTTGTTTTGAGACACTGAATTTTGGCTTCACTTTCAAATGCACTAACTAAACATGGTGATACCATCTACTGACATGGGGTAACTGGAAGAAACACGGTGGCAAAGAGGAAAAGGAAGCAAATAAAAAGAAAAATCAAGCTTATCCTCTCTCATCCTAGTCAACTCTTACCTGCCCTTCAAAGCTCAACTTAGATATTAACTCCTCCAAGAAGCCTTCCCAGATCCCCAGACAAGTTTAGGAAAGATATTCAAGTACCACCATTATATTTTGGACATATCCCTATCACTGCCTTCCCATATTGTTTTACAATTTTCTGTTTACAATTTTCTTCCTAACTAGTTAATAGTCCTCTTCTGTTATGGAAGGTGTCTTGTTCATTTTGATATCATCAGGACGTAACACAAAACAGGCACTCCGTAAATACTTCTGAATTTAATAAATCAATTAGCAAAAACTTGTTTTATACTTTAATGTCTGTTATTATAATTAACTCTAGATCATTATTTCTCAAAGTGTGATCTCTGAAAACATGCATCAGAATCAGCAGGGGTGTGTATTTTAAAATGCAGATCTCTGGGCTCTCTCAAAACGAAAATGCCGTTAAGTTGTAAAAACAAGAGTAAGGATATTCTACCAGCTACAGATAAAGCAAGGAGTAGCAGTGTGGGAGTAAATCCACTTTCCTCACTATCTTCTAGAGATGTTCTCTACCACAGAGTTCTTAATGTGCCAGGAACTGAGTAATTAAAAATGCTACGACTGGAATGTAGTTTCTCTTCTAAGAAACGGCTCTCGGTCAGAGGAAACAGGAACTAGGGGTCCTCCAAGGAGGTGTGGTTTCTCAACGCACACGTTCACAAGCGATGCTCCAGGAGGAAGGAATGTTCTCAGCGTCCCCCGAAACAGGAGCCAGGCTGTGGACACACAGCAGCCAGGGCCCCAGGCAGCACCCGCACGCCAGCCCTCAGACCTCAGACCTCAGAGGCTGGGCTGCTGACGGAGGGGACCCAGGGTCCCGTTACCGAAGAGCGTGCGAAGGCGGCTCCCACCGGGTTCTGGGATGGACATCATTCCCCAGAAGCAGCGGCCTCCGTGAGTCCACCCAAGCCGCCACGGTGGCTTCGCTTGCCAGTCAGAAAGAAAGAAATTGCGGGAAGGGTCAGGCCGGAGGCAGCCGAAAAGGGAAAGGAACGGAGTACGAAGGGCGCCGCCGCTTCCCACCTGCGTCAAGCTCCAGCTGGTAACAAGGCAGCGGCTCAAGAGAGAGCTTGTAACCCTCGAAGCGGGGATCCAACAGAGGTCTCTTCACCTGTAGGGAGCAATTAGCCGCCACCTCCATCGCTTTCCAGGGTCGCAGCGTGAGAATTAGTAAAGCCCTTGTTGAAAGGTCCGCGCTTCACGCCTCGCACGGAGACTGGGAAGCGGCGTGGTTCCCGTCCCAGAAAACACTGCGGTGCGAACTGCCTTCTGGGAAATGTAGTGTCCGTGAAAAAGTTGAGACTGTTGCATGCTGGGCTATGTAGTTCTCCTAGTACTTAGCGCCCGAGCGACGGCAAGGTCTGAACTCTCTTACCCAGAGGCCCTAGCAACCAGGAGGCGGCCCGCGCTGGTTAAATTCTCACATTATAGGCAGGGTGGCGAGACCCCGCCCCGGAAATGCGTGTTCTAGCTTTCTGTGTGCTTAGGTGCCCGAGCTACTGAGGGTCTAAGTCCGGGCAGCCGAAGAGTGTGGTAGGTAACGGTCGTCAGCGCAAGGGTCATTTCGTCGCTGGGAAGGGACGGCCCTCGCCCGCGGTGATGGTGGTGAGCTATGCCCGTGGTCCTCAGGGCCGGGACCCGGGCCCAGCCCAGGCTCCTTTCGATGTACTGTCTTTCGTTAGCGTCCCCGACCCGCGCTCGCGGGCCTGTAGGGCTCTCCGACAGGGCGTGCTACCGGAGTTGGCCTGAAGCCAGTCCTCGCTTTGTTTTCTGGCTCCTCCCCTCCCGCCTCTCCCGCTGTCTCCGCCCTGTTCTATTTTCCCTAAGAATGTCTGAACTGGGAGGGATACCCTAGCGCCCTTGTTTTACCAGTGAGAAAACTGAGGCCTTTAAGAATTAAGTGACTTGTCCAAGGTCACTATCCGTATTTTAGGAGCCAAGACGAGATCAAGTTCAATATTCCAGGAATGGTACTGACTAGACCTTGTAGTTATTTTGAAAATGTTAGCCTCCAATTACAAAAGTAAGCATTTCCTAGTTCTCACTCAACTTCTCCTTTTCCCTGTTCCTCTCAAAAAAGAAAAAAAAAATCAACTCTGGAAACTCATTGCCAGTCTGAATTTTCAATAGGCCAGATGGAAGACAACAAAAGTAATCTCAAGTTAGTGACAGATTAGATGGGAAAACGTTAGTTTACGCCAAGTTTTATTTAATTTAAACTTTTAAGTGGCTTGAACTCTTTCAAAACCTAACTTTCCTCTCCTTTCAACATCATTTTGGTTTGGGTTGTCTGTTTTTACTGAAAATTGTGGACTTTGTAAGTTAGGAATTTGTTTGAGATTTGTTTTCTCCTTATCCCACCAGCAATGTGTGTGTAAACACACACATCCACACACTTAGGTTTAGCAGTTGTAATTGTGGGTTCATTCTAGTGATGAGTAAGGCAAAACACTTAGAGCCTTATCTAGTAATTTTATTTTTTTGATTAATTATTATTATTATTATTATTTTTTTGAGACGGAGTCTTGCCCTGACACCCAGGCTGGAGTGCAGCGGCGCAATGTCGGCTCACTGCAACCTCTGTCTCCCGGGTTCAAGCGATTCTTCTGCCTCAGCCTCCTGAGTAGCTGGGATTACAGACACCTGCCACCAAGTCCGGCTTATTTTTCTATTTTTAGTAGAGACGGGGTTTCACCATCTTGGTCAGGCTGGTCTTGAACTGACCTCGTGATCCACCCGCCTGGGCCTCCCAAAGTGCTGGGATTACAGGTGTGACCCACTGCACCCGGCCTGGTAATTTTATTTTTTTACTAATAGTGTTTAATCTTTTTTTGATGTTTAGTATATATGACTTATCCGAATTTTTGGATGCAGTCTGTGCAGAAGTGATCGGCAGTTATGTTCAGTTTGGGAGCTCCTAGGGTCAAAGTACTTGAGTTCAAATTCTGCCTTTCCAGTTTCTATCTCTGTGCCTCAGTTTCCTCATCAGTAAAATACAGATTATTTTATTAATATGAATATGTAACAATACGTTCTGGGAATTAAATGTGATGTTTAAAAAAGGCAAATGCACACTGCATTAGCCCAGTGCCAAGCACAGAAGTGTTTAATAAAGAGTAATGGCATTGTTAACACACTTGAAATGTATCACCCCTTCAGTTAATAGAATGGTAAACATGTTAGGATGCCTGCCTAGAGGATTTAGAAGAAAATGCTTTGTAAATGTTCTATATCTGAAAATACATGTTGATGCCCAGGTTAGCAAGATGAACAAAGATGCGCAGATGAGAGCAGCGATTAACCAAAAGTTGATAGAAACTGGAGAAAGAGAACGGTAAGTAATAGATTGTGTTAATAAATTACATTTCGCCGTCTTTAATAGTTAGCTTGTAAGAATCTAAACAAGAAATGAAACATGTCACTGGAAAGAATTAACAGACAATTGAGATTATAAAAGTTTCTATTCCAAACATCTGGAAAAAATAATTTAGGTGTGTTAAGTATTGCAGGACTTGGAGGGAAGTGGTGATGTAGAAAGATGAGCAAGATATGGCTCTTAAAGATAATTTGATGGAGAAGAAAAAGTACATACCTGAGTTACAACTGGAGACATAATGTTACCTGGGTTTTAACAGGGAGACAATGTTGTGGAACCAGCTGCATTTACCAAGCTCTCAACCTTGGAGCAGCAAGTGCTGTTTCCACTCTCTAAAACATTCTTCCTTCTCTTACTTTTTAGCTAATTCTAGCTCAACTATCAGGTCTAATTTATATATTGTCTTTTCAAGGAATATTTTTAAGTCCCAAATATCTTGTTCCATCATAGCATTTAATCAACATTGTATTCTAACAATCTACTTGGCTAGTTTGTATCCTCCAGTATAAGTTCTTTAACACCAAAAACAACATTTTATACCCAGCATCTAATGCTTTGTTTGGTTCATAATTGGCCAAGTAAATATTTGCAGAATCAACAGGTTTAGAAGTACAAAGAAGGGGCCGAGGAATCAAGAAAGGCTCCCAGAGGCAGGGTTATAAAGTGAATAAGACAAATATGTATAAGGAAGGGGGAATCTTTCAACTCAACCTGGGCATTAAGGTGATCACATAAGATCTCACACAATAAGAAAAAGAGGTACATCTGTTGCTGACTTTATTTTTGGATGATGGGAGTCATTTAAAGTTTTAAGAAAGGGAATGACTAGATCACGTTTACACTTTAGGAAGCTTACTCTGTTGGTGTGGAGCTTGGACTTGAAGGGGACAAGATAGATGGCAGAAAAATGAGGTAGAAGACTATATAGGGTTGAAAATGGAAAACTCCAAAAATTGGAAGGAGATCTTAGAATTTTAATAAAATGTAGAGACAGCAACCCTCAAAATGAGGAAGGAGGCATCTATAACTGCCTTGGGTAGCGTTAGAAGATAGTACTGCTGGTAAGGAGTACGGATTGTGTGTTGTTTTTTTTTTGTTTTTGATTCGTGCAGCTTCAAGTTACTGATTTTCTATCATATGCCATGCCCTGTTAAGGTGTTGGAGGTAACAGTAGTAGACAAAAATGGAGTCTGTGTTTTCATGGAGCTTGCATTCTAATGGGAGGAGACAGATAAAACTGTGTAATAATGTCAGATGGTGATGAGCACTAGAGGAACAATAAAGCAGAAAATAAAGAGGTGTAGTATTTTAGATAGAAAAAACAAGAAATCAGAAGGAGGCTGTGCGCGGTGGCTCATGCCTGTAATCCCAGCACTTTGGGAGGCCGAGGCTGACGGATCACAAGGTCAGGAGATTGAGACTATCCTGGCTAAACTGGTGAAACCCCATCTCTACTAAAAATACAAAACTTAGCCATGCATGGTGATGGGCTGTAGTCCCAGCTACTCGGGAGGCTGAGGCAGGCGAATCGCTTGAACTCGGGAGGCGGAGGTTGCGGTGAGCTGAGATCGTGCCACTTCACTCCAGCCTGGGTGACGAGTGAAACTCCTTCTCAAAAAAAAAAAAAAAAAAATCAGAAGGATGTGATGGTGAGCAGGGACTCTAAGTTCCTGAGATAGGAGCTTGCCTTTCGTTTTTGAGGAGCACAGGGATGCTAGGGAGACTTAGTAAATTGGGTGAGGGAAAGTGGAGATCAAGTCAGTGGCATAGCTGGGGAGAAGGCAGATCACGAAGGATCATGTAGGCTGTAATAAAGTCTTGGAGTTTTATTCTGAGTAAATTGGAAAGGCACTGGAGGTTTTTGAGCAGCAGGAGAAGAACTAAATGTACAAGGGAAGAAGCAGGGAGACAACCTAGAATGCTATGGTAATATTCTAGAGAAGAGATGATGGCTTGAACTAGGGTAGTAATGGTGGAGATAGTGAGAAAGGTGAATTCTAGGTATATGTTTTAAATTGAACCCAATAGGATTTGCTCATAGATTGGATGTGTAGTGTTAACAAGGCAGCTGAGCGGAAGGATACTACAGAGATTCCTAGTCTGAAGAACCAGAAGAATGGAATTGCCATTCTCAGAAGAAGAACAAACAGGATGAAGTGGTAGAAAATCAAAAGTTGGATTTTGGCCCTATTAAGATTGAAAGACCTAATTAAATATTAAGATGAGAATGTCACATAGTGGATGTCTAGGGATAGTGAAAGTGGTTTGTAGGGAAAGAGAATTTGTTTGGGATGTGACATTTTTAACCTGAGAAGTTAAATGATTTAGGTTGAGGATTGAAGATTTGTAAAAGTGGATATAGCAAAAGGATAAGAAAATATTTTATTGCACCTGTGATGCCATTAGTTGCATATACACTGCCACTTTTTTGCCATTGAGAAAAAGAAAACACTGGGGGCATGCCAATTACTGAATCGTTAAAATGTGGGGAGAACAACAATCTTAAGTCAATGAAATACCATTGTCATTTTGTAGTTTAGAAGGGCCTGATAGGCTGGGATCAAAGAAGTGGGTAGCCTGTGAAGTTAGAGGTAATGGGGGAAGTAGTAGAGCTAAAGGATAAGAAGTTGAGGTTAAAGAATGGATTTTGGAATTTGAAGATTTCAGAGGTGCAGCTGCTCCAGGTTCAGTTAATACTCTCTAGATGTTGTACAAGACCCACGATATTCCTGTTGGTAGAGGACAGTAGAAAGTATGTAACGTGGCCAAAGAATAGAGCCTCTTGAAAAGTATTTTAGCCCCTCCACTTCATTTAATTTTACTCATTAAATGAGACCCAGATGAAATGAAAGGCCCAGAATTTACGTACTTGCATAAGATCAAAGAACTATTTAGCAATCGAACCAAGATTAGGCCACAGTTAAAGTATTGTGACTGGAAGGCAGGGAATTTTTAGTTGAACACTGACCCTTTGCTTCATACATTCCTGTCTAAGATAGTTATACATTGTTCAATTTGAAAATACTTCTGTTTCAACAGCCTCAAAGAGTTGCTGAGAGCTAAATTAATTGAATGTGGCTGGAAAGATCAGTTGAAGGCACACTGTAAAGGTAATCAGTTTCATTTGGAAGATAAACTAATCCCATTTTTCTGATCAGGATTGGTTTGGGGGTTGCTTATTTTAAGGTATATTAAGTATTCAAGCATGATTTTAAACAAATACGGAATTTAATCTTGTAATGGTTTCCTCTTGGTGACATACGTAGACCTAGTTCCCAAATTTTTAAGAAATTTTCTCTGTTTCTGTTAAGTGAAACATGAGCACTTAAGATTTTCTCTGACATCAGAATATGGAATCTCATGTCTTTCAACAACTTTATTGTTTCTTATGTTTTAACTTAAATGGAACACTTTAGGGTTGGCAGACTTATAGAAATTATCTCTTTCCTGTCTTTAACAGTGAAAATTTGAAAAATTCATCTATGAAAGCTCTTAGAGTGCACTTAAAAAAAAAGTAGAAGGGAAGCTTATTAAATTGCTGGGTATTGTTGATGATACCATTTGATGGATTATACATGTCACTAAGGGGAGCCTCCTTTCTGTGTCAGCTTTTGATATAATGGAACTCTGGATATTTTTAATGAATCCCCATTGTAATGGTTTCTACAAATAAAAATAATAAACTTTTTATATATTAACTGTAAGAAGGCAATGTGACAAATTAGTAAAAGCATAGACTTTAAGGTCATATAGATTTTCATCACTGAAAGAGCTGGATTTCAACTCAGGGCTGGATGACTTATTTAATCTTTAAGCCTCAGTTGCCTCACCTGTGATGTGGGAAAATGCCTAGCCCACTAGATCATCGTGAATATTAAATGTTGTAAAGCACCTAATAGAGATCTAGTAAATGTTAATTATAACAGTTAAAGTTTTTGGCATTTTACAGATGTTAGATTTGAATATTACAGTCTAAATTTATTGTAAGTGTCACAATTATTTATTAAGTTGCTGGTTATTTAGCTGAGACTTACGAACAGACTTTTATCTTTTAGATCTAAAGAATACTTGATGTGTTTGTAAGGTTGAACTAAATTTTCAGTGTCCTTTTTTTAAAAAAACCAGTCTACACTCTAAAAACATGATCTTAACCCTTCCTCTATGAAAATCTTTCTTACAGATAATGATTTTAAATGATATGATTTGTTTTTTGCTTTTGCATAAGAGGTAATTAAAGAAAAAGGACTAGAACACGTTACTGTTGATGACTTGGTGGCTGAAATCACTCCAAAAGGCAGAGGTAAGGAATACAGAGTGTGTTAAAGGAAACATGCTGCAGACATGATTTTTTAAAAAATCTCTTGCTAATTCAGATTTTCTGTCGGTTTTTAAGGAAAAGCACTACCTGTGTTGCCTCTTGTAAAGAGTTAAAATTGCCTACCTGCCTCCTAGCATAGTCTGGGAGTAACAAATGAGATACTAGGTTTCAGTGTTCTTGTACTCTAGAACAGTGCACCAATGCAAGTTGATACAGTTATTCAAGCTAATAATTTTTAAAATATGGGATTCTGCAGTGTCAAATACTACATGAAGCTAGAATTTATAAACTTTATCAGATATGGCATGACTCCACTTAAATATTTAATAATTCAAAGTCTTATTCCAACCCCTGAGTCATTGCCCCTTTATCTCCTTATTAAAAATTAATGAAGGTCTGTCTTCTTAAATGTCTACTTAAGAATTTGGTAGCTCCATGACTTCATGTTCAGAGTAATTCATATTTAAGACTCACAATGCAACCATCTTCTTAATTTCAACCTTTAATGCCTTGTTTACAGAAGGCAAAGTTAAGATAGGAAATAATTATATTAAAACTGATGATGTGTAGTAAATGTTGTCAGGAGCTACATCATTGTTATCTTAGATATAACTACATTATTTTCATTTACTTTGGTAAAGTTGGGGTTGTAACTGAAAGGTAAATTAGATGGCCCAAGTTGTTTTCTCACACAGAAATTGTGAAAAGAATTTAAGTGTAAAAAGTAAATAAGTTTGAAAATTATTACTACAGAACATGAATTTTTGAACTCCTCCCTGCTGGGAATAAGCTATAGAATCCCATGGTCCTTGCCAGCCATCTCTTTAGGCCTGTTTACAACTGAAACACATGACTTTTTCTTCAAGTATGTCTCGGGGAAAGGAAAAAAAATTATTATTCCGCTTACGAATTTATATTTTTAAATTTCTCTATATTCATTTTGTTTTTGTTTTCTTCTGTGACTTACACTTAGTCTGTTAACATTATTTAGGAACCAGCTATACAAGTTAGAAACTATCCTTTGCTTCTCCTTCAATACTTAAACCTTGGACATTTCAATGTCTTGTAGCTCCCCTGCTAGAGAATGAGCAAATAAAGAAAAGAGAAGTAAAAATAGATGTTTTAATTTATGTTCTTAGTCTTCTTACTGTTGTTAAGAGTAGACATATTTTTTAACACAGTAAAATTGTTGTTTTTTTAGTGTGCAGTTCTGTGAACTTTATATGTATGTATAGGTTCATGTAGCTACCACCGTCAGGATACAGAACAAACAGTTCCCTCACCACCAAAACCTCCCTCATGGTATTCTTTTATAGTCCCATCTTATTTCAATGCAACTAACTGATCCTGTTCTCAATCACCGTAATTTTGATTAAAATTATTTTTAGTATACATATTGATTACATTTCCAGTGGACTTGAATTAATTATATAGTCTTGATTCGTAGGTTGGCTTAAACTAAACAGTTTATAAAGAAGAATATCTGGCTTATTTGATTTGTATAATTTTTTTATGGAAATACTGAACTGTGTATCTGAAGTTTTCCATTTCCCCAGAACACAAGTAAATACATTAGAAGTTTTAGTTAAGCCCCCCCCTTTTTTTTTTGCATTTATGGTTTAATATTCCGAATAGATAATAGTCAAATGGGTCAAAAGTATAACATATAACAGTTGTAATTTTTTGGATTTTTACTAGCTCGGAGTGTATATACGTGAATTATTTCAGTAAAATACAGATTACCTTCTAAAACATATACCAGTTTATACTCCACCTAATATGAAAGTGCTCCCTTAGTCTTGCCAACACAGTGTTGCCAACAGTGTGTATGTATACATATATATTTTTACATATGTGTATACTTAAAATATATATTATGTATGTTTATGTATTTTATGTATGTTTATAAATATATGTATATTTTTATATATGTATAAATATAGGTACTTTTTTTTTTTTTTTTGAGATAGGATCTTGCTCTGTCACCCAGGATGGAGTGCAGTGGCATGATCATGGCTCACTAGCCCCGATCTCCCAGGCTTAAGTGATCCTTCTGCCTTAGCTTCCTGAGTAGCTGAGACCACAGACACACACCACCATGCTCCACTAATTTTACTTTTTGTAGAGACAGGTTTCGCCATGTTGCCCGGGCTGGTCTTGAACTCCCGGACTCAGGCAATCCTCCTGCCTCAGCCTTCCAGACTGCTGGGATGACAGGCATGAGCCATCGTACCCAGCCAACACAGTATATTATTGACCTTTGTATTTTTGCCTATGATTGGTAAAATATGCTATGTAAATGTGGTTTTAATTTCATTTCTCTTCTGAGATTGGGACCCTTTTATGTTCAAGAACTCTCCGTTTCTTCATCTCTTTTGCTCATGTTTCTATTAGTCTTTTGATCTTTTCCTTATCAGTGTGAAACAACTGTATAGTAGAAAGATCAGCCCTTTGCTGTAAGAACATTTCTTCAGTTTTTATCTTTTGGCCTTGCTTATGGTGATTTTTCATTCAGCATAAATTGTTATTGTGTTTTAATCAAATTTATCCATCTGTTATAGCCTCTGTATTTAAAAATGGTCTTCTTTACTCCTAAAAAATTTTCTCATGTTTTCTTCTCATCAACATGCAGTGCATTTAGGCATTGGATAGTTCATTTAAAATGATGAGTTGCAAGAAGACACTTCTTTGTCAGATAACTTTACCTATTTTTTTAATTGAACATGAGGGTTATTTGTGAAATGCTTATGTTGTTTACCCTGAGCAAAATGTCAGATCTTAAATTGTCATGTATTAATTGGTACCTTCTTACTCTTATTTTTTTATTTTTGTTTTTCAGCCCTGGTACCTGACAGTGTAAAGAAGGAGCTCCTACAAAGAATAAGAACATTCCTTGCTCAGCATGCCAGCCTTTAAGATTGAATTAGATTGTGTTGTTGTGGTTTTATTTCTGAAAGTAAAACTTGCCATAAATTAGAAAACAGTTTCCCAAAATAAAATCCTTTTTTGTATGATGGTATACAGTTTTCAGTAATGATGTATACATTGTATTGATTTTTTTCCCTAAATGTGTTATTTTAATAAATATCTCATGAATGAGTTTGAAGTTTGCTTGGATTTTGAAATGAATGGGACTTTGTCTTTATTACTAATTCATCAAATTTGTTGAGTGCAAAAGCAATTAATGTAGTTTAAGTATTTAGTATGTACAGTTCTCTGTTAACAGCTGAGAAGTAAGCAACCTTTTCTGACTGCATATGGTGTATTCCTCTTTTGAGTCCCCATAATATTTTATAAATTGTAATGCCCCATCTTGTACTACAGTTGTCTTATTCGTATTGTTTATAAACTCTGAGGGTTAGGACTGGGTCTTACTCATCTTTATGTGCCTTCCTTATGCTTCAAAGAATTTACCATCTAATGGAAGAGAGAACATTTGCAAGTTGGCTCCATACCAAGTTCCTTCCACATACTCTACTCATCTGAACTTTGAATGCAGAATCTTTAAATTGCATCCCCACATACTAAGGTCAAGAAAGAACTTAATGGGAAGTAATCTCCACACATTAGCTTTACCCTGACATCAGGATTGCCAAATCCAATGGACTCTTGTCTATTCTTACGTGACTTCTGCTGGAAAATGCGAATGTTGACCATCCTGCCACTTGGAACTCTCTTCCCACTCCTCACATTGCTTTTCCTACCACTGGAAGTTCCTTCTGTTTCTTGTGGAGTACCTTTTGCTGTCTGGGACTTGTAAATAATGGTGTTTCCTAGGGCTCCCTCCAGGGCCCTCTGCCTCACTAACTGGATATACTTTTCCTGAGCAAATCCCAGGAAACTTGCGTCAGACCGTGACTTCAAATACAGGTTGATAAATGCTAAACTGTCTCCAAACCAGACTTCATCCTAGCCTCCACACCCAGACACCCAACTGCTATGGATCAACTTTTTAGAATATCCTCACTTCAAACTGACCTTATGTAAAATAATGACTTTTCCCCCCAATAATTGCCCCTGCTATATTCCTTATTTCTGAATGGTACTTCCTAGCTATATAGATTATCTGAGGAGCTTACTGAAATGCTGATTCTGAAGATAAGGGGCATGGCTTTAAGATTCTGTATTTCTGGCGAGTACCCACCTGGTGCTCACGCTGCTGATAGAGAACCACTTCTGAGTATAGCAAGGCTGTAAATTATCCACTACGTGCCCTCATAATTGTCTTAGTTCAAGCCCAGATTATTGTAGTAGACTTAGTATTTCTTTGCCTTAGTTGATCTGTACCCCCTCCAATATCTATTCCACACTGTTGCTTAAGTGGCCTTAGCAATAATTCAAGTCGTTATTTTATTCCCCTGCTTGGAATTTCTCAATGTAGAATGAAACTCATTCAGCATTAACACCTAGGCACTTCTTGATCTGACATCCTGTTTCTCTAAAGAATCCCCACTATAAAGTTTCATCCCTAAGTACCTTTGAAAATCTGTTAACACAGAAGCCCCCTTTCTCATATGTTTCTCATTCCTGTTTGCCCTTCAAAGTTCAGCTTTAGTTGCTAAAACATTCAGACATCCTTCTGACTTAGATCCCCCAGTACTGTTTTTCTATAAGAAGCAGCTATGCGTAAGTCCTCTTCAACACAGTAGTTCTTGAACTTTTGCAGGCCTCCCCTGGAGAGGAGGAAATGACTTCTCTGACTCTGTATGATGCTTATTTGTGGATGAATGGGCAAGGGAACAAATGAAGGAACAAACAAGTGAATGAACAGTATGGGAGTATGAGAAAAGGTACAAGTTGGGTATAGTTGAGAAAAGGATTCAAATTGATCTTTGGTTCACTTCCAGAGACAATTTCATCTTTCTGATGAATTTAAAGTGTAGTGTTTGAACCAGCTGGGCTTAATTGTGTAAAGTTTTGAGCCTGAGGTAAGCACACAATCACAAAACCTACCCAAACGAGTTTTTTGTTTCACTTCATCTCTTATAAAACCATGTTCTAAAGTAAGTGATAGGGATGCTCATCATTCTGCTGCCTATTATCACAATGAAAACAATCATAAATAGTACACAGGAAAGGTGAGAAATAGCGGATAGTTCTTATTTCATAGTACTGTATATGGAAATAAACCAAATTTGCTCGTAGAGATACTATTTTATTACCTCAAAAATATATAAAAATGAAAACGTTATGAAAATATTTTAAAATGGGATTTAAAAATAACTAAATTGAGAACATCACAGCAATTTAGAATACTAAAGAGCATAGCTTTAAAATGATAGTGCTGAGAACTCCCCACCTCTACCCCACCACCTATAGGGTTCTTTGACATCTTACAAATGTTCTCTAGTTTGTATCTAGAATCACTTATATCTTTCAAATAAACCAACTTTGTGAACATCTTGACTCACATGATTGATTTCTGTAAGCTAGGAATATATTCTTTAAATTCTTGCACCCTTTCATGCTCAATGTTGGAAATTCAATAGGATTACTGTTACATGACTGCACCAGGTGAGTAAAATACTAATTAGGATTACTGTAAGCTGCTCGTATAGGATTAAAGAAGACCCAACTAAATTATTTATGTAATCACTTTGCTTTGGCATTGTAAGTGTATCATTTGGTTGAGCAGTGCTAAGCCAAGAAATGGGTGATGCTGGGGATTGGTAATTGGATATGGGACTTTTCATAACTTGATCAAAAGCTCCATCCAACTGAAGAGAGCTGTGACAGCTGTTCAGTAGCTGATACTGGAAATGATCCAGTGTGTGTGTGTGTATGTGTGTGTGTGTGTGTGTGTGTGTAAAACCCGTCTTGTAAATGACTCATGTTACTCAATGACTTCATAAACCCCCTCAAATTTACCATTAGAAACCACACGAAAGTCATTGGGTGAATCTGCCAAGAAAGCTAACGGGTGCAATTAATGCAGGTTCCGGTCTTATCTGAATTACCAGGTAAGACTGACCCTTCTACCTCAGTTTCCTTATCTGCATAATAGGTCTGATAATGCTGACCTGGAAGGAATGCAAATAATAAAACAAATATTATTAATAGAATAAACAAAAAATATGGATTCGTGTTATATTAGAAGTAATTTAAAAATATAAAATTATTTACAATGTGTTTTCTAGTTGTACAGAGATATAGTACATGAATTACACTTGTGTGGAAAATAGCTGCTTTTATTTTTTAGGAATTTCTAATATTGATTACCATAAGAATATCTACAAAAATGAAGATGACCAATGTAACTTGATTGAAATAGAATAAATATTACTATAGTAGCACTTAGCAGGGAGGGTTGAAATTATCTGTAGTCATCTTCGCCTTTGTTCTGCTATGAACTCTATGACATGGACTGTATCTTATTTATCTTCGAATTTTCAGTGCCTAATAAATTATTGATAAGTAAGTGGCAAAAGAGAAAAATTTGGCTTGTGCCAGTTTATTCCAGGCTTCAAATTATATTTGATTATTCTGTTATCAGCCACAAGAGGGCACTTGAAGCCAGTATTTTGGTCCTCCTTGGGGCTCTAACTGAATTGTGTATTCTTTCAAACAGGTCCGCTTCTGATTCAGGCCACCCAGCCAGTAACTTTTTCAAGATGAAAGTGTTACTGAATTAAAACTTAATGTGAGGACTTCAGAAAGTGCTTATTGTATAAATTAAGATGAAGCTACTGTGAGATGTAGATGTTGTTTAGCTGGGATCCTTTTCTGAAGTCAATTCAGCAATTCAAGCAAGAAGATGATTTAAATAGCATACACTACTACTGAAATAGTCTATTTCACTTACTTTATCAACAATAATAATAAGAAGAAGCACAGTAAATTCTTAATAAAAATGAATGAAAAATAATTTTCAGTGTTTATTTTCCTTGCTGTACCTTTCTCATAGCCTTTTTAAAAGGTAATAATATTCATATTTTCCTTTTTTAATCTGTATCACTTTATCAAAACACACACACACACACTATGAATAGAGCCTTATATTATGCCAAAACCCTGTGGCCACTGAATGAATGTTGGCTTTTGATTACAATGGTAAAACACGTCAATAAACAAAGGCATGTAGAACCTGCAGTCCTGGTGGTACGTTGTTCATAAAGTAATTTTGGGTACAGGAGTTGGTGCCAGTGCTTATCACATCCATTAATGCCTCGACTTTGTGCCTGGGATCACTAGAATTAAATGATAAAAAATGGCTTTCAGTTGCCATATAACTTTTTAGCTTAAAATATTTTGTTGAGAGCACACCCTTGATAATGTATCCCTCCTAGACAGCTACGTATATCAAAGTTGGGCTTTTGCTGGGCTAACAGCCACAGAGTAGAATAATGGAAATAGAAATGTTTATTAAACCATAGCCTGTCTGATATGCAGGTGATTTAAGTAATGATATATATTGTCTGATCTGAGGAGCATTCAGTTGGGCTGAGATACTGACAGTTTGTGAGTGAGTGCTCTGGTTCTCTTCTCAGTTCTACCATTAATCTCATTACTTATTTGGGGGTTCATGTGACAATTGCCTTTCAACAATATATCTCAGATTTGCTAGGGATACTGGCAATATAATCAAGTAAAAGAATTATGGGTGCTTCTTTCGAAGGTGTGACCCAAAGTCAGTTATAGTAAAGAACTTTACAAATCCATGTGTAAATACACACATATGCACACACATGGATTTGTGTATATGCTGTACTATTCTTCTAGCAATGGTACTCATAAAATAATTTTGTGTGTGGGGTCTATCACCCATATTTCACCTCCTACAAAAAAAATTGGGCTTTCAGGTAGACGAATTTAGTAAAATAGAGCAGACATATTCACTGATTAGTTGCATTTCCTGTGTTTCTGATCTAATTATTTCATGTTATAAAGACTTTTTAGAGACTTCCAGTGAACTCCCCCTTTATCATTATCATTGCTCCCCACATGCTCTCACTTCCCTCCTTACCAGCCTAAATTTAGTCATTATTAAGCTTAAAATTGGTTGGTTTATCATTAGAACCTCCTTACTATTAACCTTAACTTCTCTCTCTTTTTTTTTCTGACCACACACAGTCCTGTCTAAACCTGGCTACTCTGAAAGCTTAGTCCATGCATGCATGTGTTTATCTGAACTTTGTTGAAGAAAATTACACAACACTTCTGATAAGGCTCATTTAAAAATAAAAACCACTACATTGTGAAAAACAATTGGCATGGATTTCTCAAAAAGAAGTCAATGTCTTGAAGGAATGAAACACTTTAAAAAAGAGAAAGAAAAGCAAAAGCAAAGACAGGGCCTGTGCTAGATTAAAAGAAAGATATATTAAAATTTAAAACAATGTGTCATCCTTGATAAATAAACAAAACATAACTATCCAAAACATTATTTGGACATTTGGAAAAATTTAAGCATAGATTGTAGTTTCAGTGTTAAATTTCTTGAGTCTTACACTTATATTTGGGAAGAATGATCCTGTTCCATCTTGAAGTATTTAAGGATGAAGTGCCACATTGTAACTAACTCTCAAATGTTTTAATAGCAAAAACTGGTACTATATGAATAGAAAAATGAATAGAAAAAATGATACTATATATGGAGATAGAGAAATATTTAAAATGTGAATCTAATAGAAGTGTATATACCTACTTACTGTAAATAAGTTTAAAATTTTTCAAAATACAAGTGTGATTTTTTTGCTTCATTTTTAAAACGAATAAAATATTACAGATAGCATAAAAATATTTCCTGGTTTGGGTACATTTAATATGTATGGAACAATAATACGTATAATATGTCAGCATTCCTTTTATATCTTTGGATACATGTTATATATATATATATATATATATATATATATATATATAACTTGCCTTTATTTTCTATGTTTTCAAAAACCACTTTATTGAGGTATGATTGACATGTAAAAAGCTATATTTATTTAATGCATACGTCTCAGTGAGTTTGGGGCTAAGTGTATACCTGTGAAACCGTCACTACCATCAAGGTCATAGACATATTCAGCACCTCCCAGACTTTCCTCCCCCACCCTTCGTTATTGTTTGTGTGTGTGTATGTGTGTGCGTGCATGTATGTAGTAAGAATACTTAAGATCTATCCTCTTAGAAAATTTTAAGTATACAATGCAGTATTGTTAGCTATAGGAACTGTGCTGCATAATAGGTCACTAGAATTTACATAACTGAAACTTTGTACACTTTAACCATCATATTCTCATTTCCCCATCACCCTAGCCCCTGACAATCATTCTACTCTCTGCTTCTATCAGTTGGACTATTTTAGATTTCACATATAGGTGAGATCATACAGTATTTGTCTTTCTGTGTTTGGCTTTTTTCACTTAAACATTATATCCTCTAGGTCCATTCATGTTTTCACAAATGGCATGATTTCCCTCGTTTCTCAGGCTGAATGATTCTAGTGTGGAGGAGAGTGGGTAGATGAATGTGGAGGTGTGTATTAAATTTTCTTTATTCATTTATCCATCGATGGACACTTAGGGTAATTCCATATCTTGGTTACAGTGAATGATGCTTTAATGGGCAGGAGGTGCAGACACATAGTGAAGATCCTGGTCGGGTGCAGTGGCTCATGCCTGTAATCCTAGCACTTTGGGAGGCCAACGTGGGCAGAACTCTTGAGCCCAGGGGTTCCAGACCAGCCTAGGCAACATGACAAAATCCCATCTCTACAAGAAATTCAAAAACTAGCTGGGCATGGTGGCACACGCCTGTAGTCCCAAGTACTTGGGAGGCTGAGTGGGAGGATTGCTTGAGCTCATGAGGTCAAGGCTGCAGTGAGCCGCGACTGCACCACTACACTCAAGCATGTGTGACAGATGAGACCTTGTCTCAAAAAAAAAATTCTGATTTCAATTCCTTTGGATATATACCCAGAAGTGGAATTGCTGGATTATATGATAGTTCTATTTTTTAACATTTTGAAAAATCTTTATACAGCTTTTCATCATGGCTGTACTAATTTACATACAAACCAACAATGTATCAGGGTTCCCTTTTCTCCACATTCTTGCCAACACTTACCTTTTGACTGTTTCATAATAGTCATTCTAAAAGTTGTGGGGTGAAATGGTGATTTTGATTTGCAGATCCATGATTGGTGATGTTGAGCACCTCGTCATATAGCTTTTAGCCACTCATATGTCTTCTTTAGAGAAATATTTATTGAGTCTTTTGTCTATTTTTTTAATTGGGTTGGTTTATTGTTGTTTGTTTTTTGCTATTGAGTTGTCGGAGTTCCTAATATTGTGGATATTAACCCCTTATCAAATATATGGCTTGAAAACATATTATTTCATTCTATAGATTGCCATTTCACTCAGGATTGCTTTCTTTGCTGCAAGAAAGCTTTTTAATTTGATGTAATCTCGCTTGTTTATTTTTGCCTGTATTTTGGCATCATATCCAAAACATCATTGCCAAGACCAGTGTCAAGGAGCCTTTTCCCTGTTTTCTTCTAGTTTTACTGTTTCATGTCTTTGAGTATTTAATCAACTTTTGAATTGATTTCCTGGTACTTATGATACACGGATTAAACAATTTTTTCTTTTTTCATGTGCACATCTAGTTTGCCTAGCATAATTTATTGAAAAGACTGTTATTTCCCACTTTATATTCTTGGCATTTTTTTCAAAAATTAGTTGACTGTACATGCATGGGTTTATTTTGGGCTCTCTATTCTGTTCCATTGGCTCACGTCTTTTTATGCCAGCATGACACTTTTTTCTTTTTTTTTTTTTGTTTTTTGAGACAGGATCTCCCTCTGCCACCCAGGCTGGAGTGCAGTGACATGATCATGGTTTACTGCAGCCTCAACGTCTCAGGCTCAAGCGATCCTCCCACCTCAGCCTCACAAGTAGCTGGGACTACAGGCATGTGGCACTACACCTGGCTAATTTACAAAAAAACTTTTTTTGTGGAGTTGGAGTCTCAGGTCTCCATATGTTGCTCAGGCTGATCTCAAACTCCTGGGCTCAAGTGATCCTTCTACCTCAGCTTCCCAAAGTATGATGCTTTTTTGATTACTCTATTTGTTATAGCTTTATAAAATTATTTGAAACCAGGAAATGTGATGACTTCAGCTTTGTTCTTTTTGTTCAGGATTGCTTTGGCTTTTCAGGTCTTCTGTGGTATCTTTTGAATTTAAGGATTGCTTTTACTGTTTCTGTGAAAAATATTACTGAAATTTTAATGGGATTGCATGGAATATGTATATTCCTTTGAGTAGTATGGACAGTTTAACAGAATTAGGTAGTCTAAGCCATGAACATGGTTTGAAAAGAAATAATGGTCACAACCTCAAATGAACACTTTTTTCCTGCTCAAGAACTCCAGTACATTTTCCTGGGGTATACACTTTCCTACTTACCAAAATCCTGTTTCCCACTTCTCTCCAGCACTAATAACACTGCCTCATGCTTATCAAGGCAACAGCAGCAATCAGACAAGAACCTGGCATTATCCCATCACCAAATTTACCAGTCTTCCTGAATCTGGACCCATACATTTAACCTTGCCTCCACTTGTCCCCTGGATTCCAGCGCCTCTCTTCTTCTCAATGATCTCTCTCTTACAGTTGTCCCTCCCTCTCCTCCATTGGAATTTTACCCCTCTGCTACATCAGCCATAGCAGCATAGTCACTTGGCCTGGTAACTACAATCTTTTATAAAAACCATGTCTTGATCACATATCTCCCTCTAGGAACAGCCTCATTCCTCTGCTCCCATTATAAGCAAAACTTTTTAATTGGATTATCTCTACTTCTTCCCCTCCCACTCAACTCACTCAATTTGGCCTTATGGAAATCACCATTTCACTGAATCTATGTCCAGGTCAAGAGAGATTATCACCCTCTTCAACCTCCCAAAAGCATTGATAACAAGTGATGATTCTACATCCTCAGATGCATTCTTTTCTTAATTTCTGTACTGCAATAGTGTTCTACTTCCCCTCTCACCCATGGCTGCTGTCTGTCAGTCTTATTTGCTAACCTGTCTTCTGCTAGACCTCTAACTGTTGGAGTTTTCCAAATCCTAATCTTATGACCCACTATCTTTTGTATCTTTACCCTCTGCCTAAATCAGTTGTTCCTAACCTTTTCTGAGTCCCTCTGGAAGTGAAGTGAAGGCTATGAACTCTTTCTCAGAATATTATGTTTAAATACACACAATAAAATTTGTAGAATTATACAGGAAACAAATTATATTAAAATTATAGTTATCAAATATTTCAAAATAAATGCATGATATTCATCTTTATTAACACAAAAATAAGACAATATATTTTAAATACAAGTAACTTTAAAATTGTACCTTATTTTAAAAACATCAGGGTAAAGTTGTTTCTTAACTTGGGTAAGAACATTACACTGTGGGGTTGTGATTGACAGGACAACATGCTTGTTATTGTTATGCAGGATATGTTGTCAATTTCAAATTTTTGTTTTAATGTTTATAAGTATTGAAACTCTTGATTAGTTAAGATTGTGTGTGTGTGTGTGTGTATGTTTGTAACAAAAAGGATATCTTAGTTCATTTGGGTGCTATAACAAAATAGCATAGACTGGTTGCTTTATAAACAACAGAAATTTATTACTTACAAACAGGAAGTTGTTTCTTATAGTTCTAAAGGCTGGGAAGTTGGTGATCAATGTGCCAGCGATTTAGTGTCTGATGAATGCCATCTTCTGGTTCATAGAAAGAGTCTTTTCACTGCATCCTCACATGGTGGAAGGCGTGAATGAATTCCTTTGGGCCTATTTCATAAGGACACTAATCCCATTCATGAGGGTTTTCCGTGACCCAATCACCTTTCAAGAACCCCCACCTCCTAACAGCATAACTTTGGTATACCATCACTTTCAACATACAAATTTTGGGAGGATACAAACATTTAGATCATAGCATTAAATTTAAGTTTTCCAAGATAAGCTTGCCTCAAAAGATGTCAGAATCCTCAAAGGTTTTTTGAGTTAAATCCTACCTATAATGTTTTTGAGCCTAAGATCAAAGATTATAGACTAGGACAATGCTTTCAATACAGTTTATATCAGAAAGGAAAGGATTCTGGACACATGGTTCAACTTTAATACAATTAAGATAGAAGTAACTTCCAAAAGGGTACTAAACAGTTTCCAGATATTTATAGATGTCTCTTTTCAAAGAAATTGATAGTTAGCTAAGGGTAAAACATTTCAAAGTTTGGCAAGGATGTCAGTTTCTATTTTGATCTTCCAACTCAGCTACATATTCTGTAAAGATTATAATATTATTTAAAGTAGAAAGCCTAATGAACTTGAAAATTTTAGCCCATCCATGTGGCTAAAAATAATTACCAGGTAAGCCAACCCATGCATCAATAGTTTTTTTCAAAATATTCTGAATGCAGAATTTCTTTTCTTTAAGAAACATTAAGTAGTTGCCCTTAACATAAACAAGCTCTTAAATCTTACCCCTCACTCCCAAAATGAATTCACATATTTATGGTCAAATGATTTTCAACAAAAATGCCAAGAACACATGATGAGAAGGGGCAGTGTCTTCCAAAAATAGGGCTAGGAAAACTGGATATCCACATGCAGGAGAATGCAATTAGGCCCTCATCTCATACCATGAACAAAAATCGACTAAAATAAAGATTTAAATGTAAGACCTGAAACCATAAAACCACTGGAAAAAAATATTGGGGAAAAGCTTCATGACATTGGTGTGGGCAATACTTCTTTTTGGATATAATTCTAAAAGCACAGGCAACAGAAAAGAAAATAGACAAATGGGCTAACATCAAACTAAAAAGCTTCTTCACAGCAAAGGAAACATCAGCAGAGTGAAGAGACTATCTATTAAATTGAAGAATATATTTGCAAACCGTATATCTGATAAGGGGTTAATATCCAAAATATATATGGAACTCTTTTAACTCAACAGTAAGAAAACAAATAATCAGATTAAAAATAACCAAGGACTTAAATGGACATTTCCCCAAAGAAGACACACAAATGACCAACAGGTATACAGCAAGGTGTTCAACATTGAACCAGTATAGGAAAGAAACTCTGTCCTGGCAGATAAGAGACATAGTAACCCAGATCTCCTCACCCCCACTCCATAGACCTCAAATGTCCGGGCATTTCCCTGCCCTACCTTCTTTCCTCCCTTAACAAGCTGACCCAAGTCAGGGAGTAGAAAGCTGCCTCCTCCTAACTTAGCTGACCTGGCTGAATCCCTAACCATAAACAGAAGAAACTGACCATTTATATCTTTGAGTGATGTCTTCCAAGGTTACTGAAGTGAGACTCTGGCATTCCCAATAATAAACAGACCAGTTCCAGCCAGCTGAAGACAAGATGAATGAACTCCAGCACTGACCATTCGTGAAGTTTTTCCTCGTTATAATCTCATTATAATACTGAAAATCACACCCAGGGGTGGGGATTTAGCATGCTAATGACACATATGACACATGAAGAAATATGTTATCAAACTGCGTAGGTGCTAAAATTTCCTGCCTCTATATGCCTACACATAGCTCCTTTTCTCACCTTAGCTCCCTTAAAATGACAAGAGCCAAGCCCTTTGGGGAGCTGGCACTGAGATCCATTTTCTGTACATTTCTCCCTTGCTTTGTGTGAGCTAGAAGCCTATTAAAACCTTGCCTAGACAGAGCGAGACTCTGTCTCAAAAAAAAAAAAAAAAAAAAACCTTGCCTAAGAAAAATTTCTGTTTGGCCTGGTGTTCATTTCTATTTACTTGAGAGTCAAGAACTCAGAGTCTGAGCTGCAGTAAAAACATCACTAATCATCAGGGAAATGCAAATAAAACCACAATGACATATTACCTCACACTTGTGAGAATGGCTATAATAAAAAAGACAAAAGATAACAACTGTTCACAAGAATCTGGAGTAAAAGGAATCCTGGTGCACTGTTGGTAGCAATGTAATTCAGTACAGCCATTAAGGAAAATGGTATGGAAGTTCCTCAAAAAATTAAAAATGGAACTATCATATGATCCAGCAATCCTACTTCTGGGTATGCATTCAAAGGAATTGAAATAAGGATTTGTAAGATACATCTGAACTCTCATGTGCATCGCAGAATTATTCACAATAGCCAAGATATGGAATTAACGTAAGTATACATCAGTAAATGAATGAAGAAAATATGGTATGTATACACAAGGGAATACTATTCAGCCATTAAAAATAGTAAAAAACTGTGATTTGCAACAACAGGGATGAACCTGGAGGACATTATGTTAGGTGAAATAAGCCAGGCACAGAAAGACAAATAGTGCATGATCTCACTTGTATGTGGAATGCAAAAATGTCGAACTCACAGAAACAGAGAGTTGAATGTTGGTTACCAAAAGTTGGAGGTGAGGGGCTTTGGGAGATGTTGGTCAATCGATACAACATTTCAGGTAGACCAGAGGAATAGTTTTAAGAGATCTATTGTACAACATGGTGACTACAGTTCAAAACAACATATTGTGTGCTTGGAAATTGATAAGAAAGAAGATTTGAAGTGTTCTCACCACACACACACACACACACACACAAATAAGTAATAAATAAATAACTCCTGCTCCCTTGGAAATCAGTGAACTTCTATTTGATAAAATGTACTTTATATTTTGGTTGCCCTATTTCTTGATCATTTTTAAAACATGCAACAATTCAGAGGGTACTTTAAATAATGTCGATGACTTCTATGATTGGTGACAAAGCTTCTCTCAGGATTGTAAAAACAGCCTTTATTCCTATTGCATGTCTGTGTAAAAAACAACAAGTAATGACAGCATGAGGTGATTTCATTGTCACTAAGGTAACAATACCAGATACATTGAAAAGCATTGTTAGAACCAATTAAGTAAAAAGTGCATAATGCTTTAATTTTTCCAATCGATGTTTTATTTGGAAAAAGAATATAAAACAAAGCAGAACAATAAAACAATTTTTTACCTTTCCCAAAATGTCACCAGCCTTGTTAGTTTCCAAAAGAGACTCACAAAATCAGAATTTTGCCAGGTGCAATACTGAAGGGCAGTGGTGAGAACATCAATCCTTTAATGGCTCATTTTAATGTTAAGATATTTCAATAATTCTACAATGTATCAACATACTGGACAAAAGCACCTCTTCTAGATTTCTCCTCTATTCCAGTGCAAAAACCACCTTGAGCATCTCCAGTGCACATGGCTGAACTGAAGTCTCTCCAACTTTATAGGATCTTAAGGAAAAGAATTTTGCTGGCCGGTCGCCGTGGCTCAAGCCTGTAATCCCAGCACTTTGGGAGGCCGAGGGGGGCGGATCACGAGGTCAGGAGATGGAGACCATCCTGGCTAACATGGTGAAACCCCGTCTCTACTAAAAATACAAAAAAAAAAAAAAAAAAAAAAAAAAGAAAAGAAAAAATTAGCCCGGCGTGGTGGCAGGTGCCTGTAGTCCCAGCTACTCGGGAGGCTGAGGCAGGAGAATGGCGTGAACCCGGGAGGCGGAGCTTACAGTGAGCCAAGATCACGTCACTGCACTCCAGCCTGGGCGAAAGAGCAAGACTCCATCTCAAAAAAAAAAAAAGAATTTTGCTAAATGGAGAACTCATGTTTTCAAAGTGTCCTAGCTTTTACACCTTGAGATTTTTCTTGCATAACAAAAATCTACTATTGGCAAGACATTTTATAAATAAAGACACGGTGGCCTTGGTGTCCCACCACTTTTATGCAAGCGAAGCTATAATCCAGTCTTCATCATCATTCTTCTCTTCAATATAAACTGAAATAGGTTCTGTAAAAAATATAAGAAATAATGATAAAATAAAACATTTGATTCAAGTGACATTTTGAAACTATATTACACAGCTTAAGGCTTTTAAGCAATTTGATAAATGTCATAGAAACAAGTAATTTGGCTGTCAATTAAGTAAATTATAGGATATTCAAGAAATTTGTAAGACAAGCGAAATAAGACAAGTTTTTTTTTTCAATTTGTTCATTTTTTAACACTTTTTATTACTTTAAACCTCGGGTAGACACAAGGTTTCAGCAGGAGTTCAGAAGCCATGCCCTTCTAGAAGTGTGAGTAGTTTCAAGCGTGGAATTTCATGGCGTTTTGTGTCTGTGCCTTACTACAAATAATCATTCTCATGTCTGATATTCACAATTTTCTCACAGTTATTTTTAAAATACACACTATATTCATGAAGGAGTAACCACAAACACCCATTTTACAACACACCAAATACAAAAAAGGAATTTAAAGGAAATAAATAAGTAAATGAAAGAAACATTGACACTTACAGAAGGTACCAAACTTTGTAAAACCTTTGTTACGGCACAACATGTTAGCAATAATGTTAACACACTTCAGTGATTGTCTCAACAGTCGAATATGTTTGACATTACCTGGGCTGTGTAGCTCCATGATAATTTGCCAATGGAGAGTTAATGATTTTTATTTGAACCATCCCGTATTTGCACCCTTAAGCAATTAGAAACCTTTCATCTCCTTCCAGGCATTACGCAACAAGGTTACATTGTTTGTTGTCTTCCTTGCTTTAGTATTTTCTGTCTAGCATCTATTAGTTTTGAACATGCTATGTATTTCACTAATTTTTGTATTTATTATCTATCTCCACCAAGAATGTAAGCTCCACGAGGACAGGAATTTTTCTTAATCACTGCCATTTTCTTAATGCCTACAATACTGAATATATGTTAAAGGCAAACTACTGTTTTCCAAGTACCTCATTTTGTTCAACATCTTTCACTAATAGGTCTGGTTTTGAAATTAGGCCCTGAGTTGAGTGATACATTCACAATTAAATTCCTTGTTCCCTCTAGTTCTGCCAAGATTTTTTTTATCAATCCCTTATCATTTTCTTATTGCTTTTAAGTCAAGGGACCAATAAGTTTAAAAACAGTCTCTTTTTTCACCATATGGGCCAGTAGAACAGGCTACATAATTTGTGAGGTCTCATGCAAAATGAAAAGGGGAAGTCCCTTGCTCAAAAAATATTAAGGATCTCAAGATGACAGCAGAGTATTAAACCGAATATGGGCCCTATGAGATTGCACAGGTCACACCCACTCTCCTGGCCCTTTAGGCAGGGTTTTGTTAGAGCAAGATTTTTGAAAACCTACAAAAGAAACACGGGGTTTAATGATCAGGATTCTACTTTCATGTTTTCTCATGTCCATGATGAGTTCGTGTTGCAAAGGTTTGAAGATTGTAAAAATGAACACAATTTAAATCATAAATTACATCAACTACATAATTGCTTTTTCTGGATCCAAGTTGACCTTTTGGTTATATGAATTTCCATCTAGTTACAATTATTTATTGGGACATTATCCCATCTAATTATTTTAATAATTCAAGACCAAAATTCTCACTGGTGTGATCTTTTTTAGGACATTTATTTATCATATAAATAAGCACTACTTAAAGGGAAAAATCAGTTAAAGATGCTCATTCATTCCACAAATGTTTATTAAAAATTTATATGTGAAAATTATGGGGCTTGTTTTTTTAGGCATTATAATACAAGAAAGAAGGCTAATTTACCAGAAATCAACTTTCCTGAAGCTAATTAGTCCAATGATCATTTTACTGAATGACTAATTTGCTAAATTTGCCAACTTAGATGACTGTAGTTTAATAGAAGTATTTACTAGCTTTAGTATGATCATTTAATGTGAGTGACTAATGGTGATACATACAGAAAAAAATTATACAAACATATAATATTGAATACATATGTATGTATATAATATGTATACCTAATACATACTTTATATATATTTAACTTATTCTAAGAAGACTAGATGTGAAAGAAAGTGAAGCTGTCTGAAAGAAACTAGTATAATGAACCATGCAATTAGTATGTGTTAAGTAGAAAAATAAAATAGGACACAATAGAAATAACTATATTATATTTTGGACGTTGCATGCCATTTGCTGGTTGATGTACTATCTAAAAATTTGGTGAAAAAAATCTTTTAAAAATTTGGCAAAACAGAAGTCAACATAAAAAATTTGGAGCACTTTATTGATACACTCAATACTTAGGAAAGTTTTCCTCTTTGTTATAAATGATATGAATTCTATCTACAGGAAATTCTGCCTAATTTGATGGTTTCTCATTAAAAATAACAACTTCAGTATATAATATGGTAAGGATTCCCACCCCCCAGGTCATGGACTGTTACCATGGCGAAGTATATACTGTTACATACTTTACCTTTATAGGCACAATTGTCAGTAGCTGATGACTTGGAGAGGGATTCCAAAAATTTATGAGACGAATATAACTAGATAACAAAACTATTTGCTTTTCTTTTTCGGTTCTTTCTTTCTTTCTTTCTTTCTTTCTTTCTTTCTTTCTTTCTTTCTTTCTTTCTTTTGGACACAAACTCAGTCTCTGTCTCCCAAGCTAAAGTGCAGTGGCACCATCATGTCTCAGTGTAGCCTCGACCTCTCAGACTCAAGTAATCTGCTCACCTCAGCCTCTTGAGTTTCTGGGACTACAGGCATGCACCACCATGCATGACTAATTCTTAAAAATTATTTTTTTATTTTTTGTAGAGATGGGAGTCTCGCCTTGTTGCCCAGGCTGAAAATTATTTTCTTAACCCCATTAGACAGATATAAACTCCTCAAGAATAAGGGCCTAACTTTACTTATTTTAGGATTCTTCCTTCTATTTCTTCTCTCTTCCTTCCCAACTAGAGTTGTCAGATTTAGTAAATAAAAATACGGAAAGCTGAGTTAAATTTGGATTTCAGATAAACTCTGAACAATTTTTAGTATATGTATGTCCTAAATCTTGCTTGGACATACTTAAAACTGGAAAAAATAATTTGCTGCTTATTTTAAATTCAAATTTACCTGGATGGCCTGTATTTTATCTGTCAACCTTACTCCCAACCTCTACCTTTCCTCCATCCCCCAGCAAGTACTTAGAGCAGACCCTGGAACACAGATGGCCTTGTATAATAGATGAATGAGTAGGTGGACAGTGACCTTAAACAAGGAGTTTACTAAAACAGGCAGCTCTTTCAAGAAGTTTAATAACAAGTAAACTAGAGAGTTTGCCTCAATTAAGAAGAGAAGAAAGGATTTTTGGTTTGTGTTTAGTTTTTTAGTAATGAATACTGTATATCTTTCTAGGAAAAGAGGAGAACGGGGAGAGTGAATTAATTAGAAGTGAGATAAGGGGGATATTGTTAGAATAATAATCAGTAAGATGGGAAGAGAAGAGTTTTCACAAAGAGTTCAAGAGGGGATTGACCATGTCATGGAAGAAAAATACTTCTTCCCGAAAGAGAGGAAAAAAAAGAAAGGAAGGAGGGAAGGAAGGAAGGGAGGGAGGGAAAGAAAGATAATTTAAAATTTTCTACGTATAAAAATTTTTAAACTAATAAAAGAGTGCAAAGGATCATACCTACACTTAAATTCAAACATTGTTTAAAATTTGCCAGATTTTTTTTTCAGCAAAACCATTTTGAAGTAAATTCCAGACATAAAGACACTACAACCCCAAATACCTCATCATGCAATTCCATCACTTGAAAACACTCTTTGACTAAAGTATGATACCACTATTATACCTAATGAAATGAACACTTCTATAATATCTTTCAATACTTGTTACTTAATCCATATTCACTTTCCCTAATTTGTTCTGCAAACGTCCTTCATAGCTTTATTATTATTATTATTTTTACAAACCAGGATCCAATAGAAGCTTATGCATTGCTATTTGGGTAATAATCTTTTAATATCTTGTAAAAACACATAACATTTTTAAATGTAGAAACTGCAAACTAGGTGGGTGGATCTTCTCATCTTTTTTTGCTGTTTGTTTTTGAGACGGAGTCTCACTATGTCGCCCAGTCTGGAGTGCAGGGGTGTGATCTCAGCTCACTGCAACCTCCGCCTCCCAGCTTCAAGCAATTCTCCTGCCTCAGCCTCCCAAGTAGCTGGGATTACAAGGCATGCGCCACCCCACCCGGCTAATTTTTGTATTTTTAGTAGAGATGGTGTTTCAACATGTCAGCCAGTCTGGTCTTGAACTCTTGACCTCAAGTGATCCACCCAACTCGGCCTCCCAAAGTGGTGGAATTACAGGTGTGAGCCACTGTGCCCAGCCCCTTCTCACCTTTTAAAGAGTAGGAAGAGGTGGGCAATCAAGAGATCCTGAGGTTAGGATATTAGGAACAGTGAGAGGATTTGGAATTAGCCCCTGGGGAGCATTCAGTGGGGAATAATAAACTGCCTTCTCCAAGGAGGTCAGAGACACCTGCGTTTCATTCATCTGCTATCTGGCATCCCAGAAACAGGTCAGCAGTGCTGGACCTCCCTCCATGCCAACAGTAAGCCTTCGCCCTAAGTCTACTGAACTGAGGGCAGTGGAGGGGATTAGAGAACTGGATCTGGAGTCTCTCTGCTTGAGTCCTCACTCTGCACTTAGCTGTATGTTCCTGGGCAAGTCACCTAACATTTCTGTGCCTCAGTCCACTGCTTAGAAAAATGGGCATGATGGTAACAGTCCGCTATTGGAACTACTG
This sequence comes from Nomascus leucogenys, assembly GCF_006542625.1. NCBI lineage: Eukaryota > Metazoa > Chordata > Mammalia > Primates > Hylobatidae > Nomascus > Nomascus leucogenys. The sequence continues at coordinate 61,497,985 of NC_044396.1, forward strand.
TCTACAAAGCACTAGGCGCCGTGTTTGGGACATGCTGAGAAACCAACAAATATTATTATGACTGTCAATTAAAGAGATAGCACAATCATATGAATGTGAAGGGGTAAAAACGCGTGGGGTTTGTGTATTAGGTGGACTGGTAGACCCACCTGGGGAGGATTAATGACCAAAGCAGACAGGCAGATGAAAATACGCGGGGAAAGAAAGAAAAGAGAAAAGAAAAGAAAAAAAAGAAAATAGAGAAGGAAATCTAGAGAGACCTCAATGACCATTGATTCCTTTCGCCAAAAGGAGTAAGGCCCTTCCACCTATGGGGACAGCCTTGGGAAGGCAGCACCCGGGTTTGAGTGTGGAGGTTTGATTATCACGGACTGGCTCGGGGCCGCCTTGGTTCTCCCGCGAAGGTTCCGGGGTGTGTGTGTGTTTGTGTGTGTGTCCGCGCGCGCATGCAAATCCCAGAGGCGCAGCCCGACAGCAGGGGCGGGGCAGGCCACGGGAGGGCGGCCCAGTTCTCCAGCTCTCCAAGGACGAAGCGGGCGCGCCAGCGAGTCGCAGTCCCCGGAGCCGAGCTCCAGCACTAGCGCCAGCTGCGAGCGGAGGGCACCAACTCCGCAGAACTGGCTTTTCAATGGGACACCTGTGGCTCCTGGGTATTTGGGGCCTCTGGGGCCTGCTCCTGTGTGCCGCGGATCCCAGCACAGGTAACCCTTTGGGCACGCTAGCCAGGCAAGCAGGAGAGGCCCGCGTAGACACTACCCTGCTCCCGGGGTCCTGGGAGAGGCGGGACCACCTGGCACCTGGCTGAGGCCGTGGGTGCGGTTGCATGACGATCCTGGGGACCAGGGGAGCTGTTTGGCAGGCCTAGCAAACAGAGACAGACGAAGAGAGAGACAGAGACAAGGACACAGAGAAAAAGATTGCGAGAGATTGCCTTTTAACTCATCAGTGCTGCTACTTGAATGATGAAATCTCCCACCGGCACCCCCAAAGTGACACAAGTGAAAGGAGACTGAAATTTGGCGGGGGAGTGGGGCCTGGGAAGAGGCAACCTGAGTCCCTTTTCCTCCATTCTTGGGTCGCTTTCCTCACAAAAAAAAGGGCAACAACCCCCAGTAGGACGGCGATGGGCCTTCGTGGCAGGTGTCAGTCATTTCCAGGGGCAGCTGCCCTGTGTTTTCAAAGTAATACCCAGAAGAGGGCCGGGAAGAGACTGATAAGATAAGAAACTGGAGTTGTCTGTGGAGATAACAGGATGAACCTGAGATAGGCGAGGAGCAGCACTGTCTGGAGATAGGATCCAGCTTCCTCGCTGGAGTTTCGTACTCTTGGCTGTGGGCTGCCCTGAGATACGAATGTGCGGGAATAAGAACACCTTGGAGCTCTTGGCAAAGACAGACCCGAAGGACAGAGGCATTGGGTCTGGGGCCTCGGAACTGGTCTCCTTTATGTTGGAGAGCTTTTGCTACTATAGGTGAAGTCCACTCTAAACCTTTTTAAGACAGAACTGAACAAGCCAATCATAATTCCCTTAGCCTTTTTATATACATCCATTTTGAGAAATTAATAATTTCTGTGGCCTTTCTTTGTATCATCACTTAAATTTTTCTACCTACTGTGAAAATTTCTTTTAGGATTCCACCAGTTACTAGATCTGTACAGTGTAAGCAGAAAATAAACACCTCTATCCACCGTGTAGCTTTGAGTTGTTTTAAAGAATTATTTGCAATACTCCAAAGAAGCAGCTGACACAACCCTGTTTGCCCGGGCAGTTCCCTCTATCTAGAACTATCTTTATCTTTCTGACAACTGATCCAGTCTAATTCATATTTGTCCTCAAAAATGTGGAAGGGGCATGTCTTCTTTATAGAAGCCAGTGTGACACAAGCAGCGTGGGTGAAATGCTCCTTGAGTCACCCATGGCCTCTATGCTCTCCTCTGTCTCTTGGTACTGTCTAACCTAAGCCTTTGGAAAGTTAGGACTGTTACACATTTATGTATCTCCAGGAAGCTAACACAGTTTGTTGAATGAATTAGTGACCTTTATATTAAGAACTCACTATCATCAGGTGGCTAGAAGAATCTCAGAAATTATCTTTCCTGAAGCCACACTCCCTCACAGAAAACAATTTCTTCTCAAAACCAACATTTCTCTTTGTACCTGGTCTAGTCTTTCAAACTACCTAGCATTGCATTTCTTCTGTGCTCTTATAATGACCTATTTCTTCTTGGTGTGTGCTGTTAGGTGAGCTGTTAAGCGTAGTTATAGATCTGCAGTTAGCAGAGCACTACATGAAATTAAGAATTTAATACGTGTTTTATAATATGATAGGTAAGTGATGAAAATGATCACGTGTTATTTTTGCTCTTGGTAGCACCTAAGATAGTGCTTTGCACAAAGCCAGTGGGTATTAACTAAGTTAATGACTCTGTCAAGTCATTGGCAGAGCCAAAAATAAAACCTGGGTGAATTTTACTTTCAATCCTGTAGACTTCATAATGTTTTCCTTGCAACCTTGTGGTATGTGTTACAAATTTTGATGATTGAAATGAAGAACTTGGTGATTTTTACCTCTACTGTATTTTAATATTTTTCAGATGGCTCTCAAATGATCCCCAAAGTCACAGAAATAATACCTAAATATGGCAGCATAAATGGAGCAACAAGGCTGACTATACGAGGGGAAGGTATCGTTGCTTTTTTTTTTTGCCAAGGTTGAGGTATTTTCAAGACTATTTCATATTTAGAGCTTTATGGTTAAACAAACAAAAACCACTGGAGTTGTTTCTTCACTTGGCCAGAGTAGTAAAACTCTATCCTCTTTGATAGCTAGTGAAATCCCCAAGAGTCTTTATCAACTTGATCATCTGAATTCTTATTATACTGACTTGCTTAACATCAAGATCTGGATTAATGACTGAAATAAAAGGAATGCAATTAACCCAACTCAGCAATTATTTGCTTTATTCTTCATGAGTCTAATAACATTTAATTTATTTTAAGATCAAATAAAACATTTTGTGGGTGTTGGGTAGCATGTTGATAAGAAAGTATAATAGAGAAATAGTATGTTAATGAAAGAGGAAAGGCAATAGAAAACAAAACTCTAGATTCCTTCTCCTGCCACCCAACCTCAGGCTTCATAAAGGCATGAGTACCATACATGGTTCCCCTTCTCCTTGCCTAGTCTTAGGATGAAACGTAGAAGGCAATCAGTAAATATATTTAATGCACAGCTTTTCCTAGGTTTAAATAGAAATATGTGTTTCTTTCAGCCATAAGACCTTTGCAATATAAATGATACCAGTATTCAGATACTTAGGAATTTTTGAACAATAAGAAACATTTAAAAATATTAGCAAAATCTATTAGTTGGTCTTTAAGAAATGAAAAGTTTTCATAGCTAACAAAGATATTTAATTATTTTGTTATATAATGTAATGTCTTTTAATGTTTCTAATATTTCTGCAGAATTCAATCTCTCAATGATATGCTTAAAATGGTTTATGCTTCTACATTACAAACAATATATTTTGGATTAAAGAGTTATTTTTTAGAGAAGACCCATGAACAATATAATTGTTAAAGATTATTTTATATTATTCATATATCTTTAACCATATGTTTCTTATATTGTAAATTGCTGATAAGATGGTATGCTTGAAAGTTATTGGGTTTTAAACAGAAATTTAAATGCCATGAGAGAAACGCTCAGATTAAGAAAGAAGAAGGGCTGGGCACGGTGGCTCATGACGGTAATTCCAGCACTTTGGGAGGCAGAGATGGGTAGATCATGAGGTCAGGAGATCGAGACCATTGTGGCCAAGATGGTGTAACCCTGTCTCTACTAAAAATGCAAAAATTAGCTGGGCATGGTGGCACGCACCTGTAGTCCCAGCTACCCAGGAGCCTGAGGCAGGAGAATTGCTTGAACCCAGGAGGCAGAGATTGCAGTGAGCGAAGATCACGCCACTGCATTCCAGCCTGGCGACAGAGCGAGTCTCCATCCCAAAGAAGAAGAAGAAGAAGAAAAAAAGAAAACACCCAGCCATTTTCTTCTGTTTCTAGACCTGAACATTTTCTGATCTAGGAACTATGGCTTCAATTTAAGCACATAGACCCAGATCATCCCTAGTTTGAAATAAAAAAACAAAACATTCCATTCTTTGGAAACATATCCTTTTAAATCTAGCTAAAATGTAATCTTTTCTCTTGTGTGGACGTTCTGAGGCAATTAGCCTGAGGACTCTTAATTATAAAGCCCAGAGTATCATTTGGTAAATTTCTACTTTTCTCATCCGTCCCAGTTTCTGAATCTGTTTGGCAGTGCAGATACTTAACACTTCCCGATTTCTCTTACAGTCCCCTGCCTTAACTACATGTTATAGATGACTAAAAACGGGTTCTCATATGTCTTTCTCAGAGGCTGAGTCTAAATACTGCCTTATAGAGGCAAAGAATAGAATAGCGGTCATCGAGAACTGGGAAAAGAGGAAGTGGAGGAGGGGTATTGGTCAAAGGGTACAAAATTTCAGTTATGCAAAATGAAGAAATCCTAGAGATCTACTGTACAGCATAGAGCATATAGTTAACAAGACTGCATTGTATACCTAAATGTTTGCTAAGTGGGAAAATCTTGTTACATATTCTTATCAAAAAATTTTTTTAATAAATAGAGCAGGAGGAAACTTTTGGAAGCAAGGGGTCTGTTTATGACCTTGCCTGTGGTTATGATTTTTTTTTTTTGAGACGGAGTTTCACTCTTGTCGCCCAGGCTGGAGTGCAGTGGCATGCTCTTGGTTCACCACAACATCCGCCTCCCAGGTTCAAGCAATTGTCCTGCTTCAGCCTCCTGAGTAGCTGGAATTACAGGTGCCTGCCACCACGTCTGGCTAATTTTTTGTATTTTTAGTAGAGACGGGGTTTCACTATGTTGGCCAGGCTGGTCTTGAACTCCTGACTTCATGAGCTTCCCACCTCAGCCTCCCAAAGTGCTGGGATTACAGGCATGTAATCCTGCTGTGGTTATGGTTTTATGGGTATATGCTTATACCCAAGCTCATAAAGTTGTATATATTAAATATATATAGCTTTTATATGTCAATCATAGCTCAATAAAGTGGTTTAAAATAAATTAATAAATGCTATTTTAATGTAGGCTTTTGGGTGCCCATAATATACACAGAATGATATCTACAAAGTGATAATGAATTTGCAAATCACACCAGAGCTTCTATAGCTACATGAATGAACTTAAAGGTAATTTGGAGAGACTATATTCATGTAAATCACCAGGGTTGTCTCTGACAGATTCTCTGTTTTTAGAATTGCATGCAGTACTTCTTTATCAATTACAAAGAACAATTTCTAAATGGAATTGTAAATTCTAGATGACTACCTAACTATTGGCTTCATATTACTTTTTAAAATGTTTCATTTTTGTAAGAGTCATTATAAAACAGTAAAATATTATAGAAATACTTGACTTAGAAAGTGAGTCCTCTGAAATTCTACCCAGTAGAAAGATCTACTGTTAACATTTTCATGTATCCAAATGACTTTTGGCTATTTCCAAACATAGTATAGTATTGACTTGTAAACATACGCCACAGCATTACTTTGTTTAAAAGGCTGTGGTTGGGCTGGGCACGTTGGTCCGTGCCTGTAATCCCAGTGCTTTGGGAAGCCAAGGCAGGAGGATCACTTGAGGCCAGGAGTTTGAGACTAGCCTGGGCAACCAGCCTGGGCAACCAGCCTGGGCAACATAGCAAGACCCTGTCTCCACAAGTGAAACATTTAAAACATTAGTCCAGCATGATGGCCTGCATGCCTGTAGTCCTAGCTACTTGGGAGGCTAAGATGAGAGGATTCCTTGAGGCCAGGAGTTTAAGGCTGCAGTGAGCTATGATTGTACCACTGCACTCCAGCCTGGGTGATGGAGTGAAACCCTGCTTTAAAAACAAAATAAAACCTCACAAGACTGTGCTTCAGGAGATACAGATACATGATTTTACTCTTATGATACCCAAGCCAAAGTGTTTTGAACAATGGCATGACTGTAGAAATTATTATACCTCCCTCTGAGATGACTAATTTGATTAAGAGCATTATAATTTTGATAAGTTCTGGAGTGTTTGTAATTATATTGGCTTTGTTACTTTATAGTCATACCTCGTATTTCTCAATTGTTTTCTTTGATATTTATCATGTTTGTTTTTATTTCAAAAAATCAGTAAGATGGGAGGAATAACATTTTACTTTTGGCTCCTTTTTCTAGCTATTTCCCTTACAATTTCTGGCACACACATTTTTGTTGAAGTGTTGAATTATATACTTTTAATAATGTTACAGAAAGCACATGGACTTCGGTTCAGTCTGACTGGCTTTCAATTCACCTTTGCCATTTCATATCATGTGACTGGGGCAAGTTACTTCGCTGAGCCTCAGCTTACTCATCAGTAAAATGGACTATTAATTCCTACCTCTTGGGACTGTTGTGAATATTGAAAAGGATGATACATCTAAGGTACCCATTATAAATAGTACAAACTCTATACATTAGAGCTATTTTTGTTTGTATTATTCTTTGCATTTATGTTATAGGTCTGGTTTAAATCTTTAGGAGTTGTCTTCCATCCATCACACTGTATCTTTCTTTCCCATTGTTTTGAATGCTACAACTTTTAAGTAGGTGAATACACTTTCAACACTGCTTTTTTAACTAGAGAAAACAAAACAGCCTGCATTCTTCATGACAAGTGCTGGCTTTAATAACACTGACATTTTCCATGATAGCAGCCCAGGCGTTCCTTTTGGATTGCTGCTATCAGGAGACCCAGGTTTGCGTGCCTGGCAATTCCTGTCTCCAGTTTTTCTGCAAAATTAAAAAAAATACATCAACATGTCAGGAATTTCCATCCGAAGCCTCATCCTTTTCCATTTCCAGGGTACACTCAGCCTTTCCTGTAATCTTTGTGACTTGGAGTACTTCCAGAGGTGGTGTTTTTATCCTCAATCATTTGTTTAGAATTATACTTTTTTTTTTTTTTTCTGAGATGGAGTTTCGCTCTTGTTGCCCAGGCTGGAGGGCAACGGCATGATCTCAACTCACTGCAACCTCCGCCTCCTGGGTTCAAGCGATTCTCCTGCCTCAGCCTCCCAAGTAGCAGGGTTTACAGGCACCTGCCACCACTCCCGGCTAATTTTTTGTATAGTAGAGACAGGGTTTCACCATCTTGGCCAGGTTGGTCTCAAACTCCTGACTTCAGGTGATAGACCAGCCTCGGCCTCCCAAAGTACTGGGATTACAGGCGTGAGCCACTGCACCTGGCCTAGAATTATACTTTTAAGTTAAAATTTTTAAAAAGAGGACTCCTTTGTATTTCTTTTTAACTCTTTGGAATTAGTTTAAAAGTCAGAAATATTTATATACTTTTTTCAGCAATATTAATAATAATATTTATGAATTATTGTGGATTTGGTTCATTATTTTCCCATAGATTTTACTTCTAGGACTTTTTCCACATATGCTGTATATATTTGACATTATAGTAACTCCTAAGCTGAAAATGGTATCATCTTTCGTTGGCATTATTTTTCAGAATGGTAGTTGTCTTGAGAATGCTGAAGAACAGATCCACGTTACCTATCATTGATGTGACACGTACCTGATAGGAAAATATATATATATATATGTATATATCACATCTGGAACCACACCACAAGTAAAACTTCCCATTCTTTAGTTGGTTGCCAGGAGCTCTTCTGTGTGTTCCAAACTCAATGTGAACACCAAAGATAAGCAAAGTTGACAAAAGGAAAGAGTGAGTTTACATGTAACTTGCTTTGCAGTGTTTTCATGTCTTTTCACAGTTCCATTTTAGTAATAACTGCCTTTCTAGATTCAAAATTGCAAAGTCAATGCAAATGTCTCTCACATGTGAAATTGGTATTTATGTTGTACTTTAGCTTATGTTGGATGAGTTACTTGGTTAAGCTTAGAGGAATAAAATGAAATTTATTAAAATCTCTACCCTTTAATGAGTTTCTGCTTACTTTTCCTACATATTAAAGAAAGAATAGCCTAGCAGCTAAGAACATAAGGGCTGGAGGAAGTCTACAGCCTGGGTTTGAATCCCGGCTACCCACTTACTGATTCTGTGTTATTTTTATTTATTTTTATTTTTTGAGATGGACTCTTGGCTCACTGCAACCTCTGCCTCCCAGGTTCAAGTGATTCTCCTGCTTCAACCTCCCGAGTAGCTGGAATTACAGGGCACCACTGCATCTGGCTAATTTTTGTATTTTTAGTAGAGACAGAGTTTCACCGTGTTGGCCACACTGGTCTTGAATTCCTGACCTCAGGTGATCTGCCTGCCTTGGCTTCCTAAAGTGCTGGGATTGCAGGCGTGAGCCACCACACCTGGCCTCTGTGTTATTTTTAAAAAGGGATATTAATGATGAACCTAAATCTCAGGATTTTTGTGACAAATAATAAGAGCAGGTATCTACTGAGATCTTAGCAGATATCTGATTAAGTCAGGTACCATGGTAAACCTTATACATAAATGTTCCTTTATTATTCCTAACAATCCCTTAAGATAGATTATGGCCATTTTTCTGATGAGGAGACTAGGCTAAGAGGGGTTATATCTTGCCCAAGGTCATAATGGCAAGGGAGTGTTACAGCTGGGATTCCAGGCCAGAATGTCAAGGTCCAAAGCCTGGGCCCTTTCAATTAAACATCACTGGCACCTGCAACATAGCTTTACCAGAACTGGAGGTGAGAGGCTTTGGTATCTGATGAACATCAGGCACAATGAAGTCCTGCTTCTAGGCCTACAAGAAACCAGAAGTATTCATGTTGTCTAGCAGAAAACATGAATTTTCGGTGTTGTGGAACACCGAAAATGCCTAATAATTTAAAAAGCAGTTGTACCACAGATATCTTCTGGCAACCCCAATCCTGCCACTTCAACTATTAAAGGTTATTTAAGGTGAGCACATATTCTAGTAATGATTGCTTTGTTGAAACATTTTGAAAACCGCTAACATTGTAAGGTAAATAACAAATATTTATCTTTTTAGAATGTTAGTATTATAAATGGAATATATTATAGCACTATTTGTCATATCGTAAATAGTATTATACATAACATTTAAAGACTTAAATCTACATCTGTGGGTTTACCATTTTTTTGTTTACTGATGTTAAGTTTATTATTGTATTATGGGATGATATGGTCTATAGGTAATTATATTCTGAAATTAAATAGCTTATAAATTTACAATGACATGGATACAAATTTGCTAGTGCAAAAAAACATTTTTATAGTTTCAAATATAATACTACTGGTTAATTTGCCTAAAGTAGAGTTTTACTGTTAAGAACCTGTGATAGAGAAAAATAATATTTAAAAATTCACATACTGTTAGAATTCAGAATTTAGGAATTTTAGATATTGAAGTAATCTGGGCAAAAGCTGTTTATTTCCTCATTTAACTTTGTTCCAAAACAGTATAATATATAAAATTCCATAGATGTGTGTAATTTACTTTGTGAACTAGAACAGTATAAGTACTTTTTTAACATTTTTATTAGGAGAACATTTAATTATAGGATTTAATTAATAGAACACTAATCTTATTCATAGGTTTTATTTCTTGGGTTTATTCCAAAAGTGAATATTGTTTCAAAAATACAAAATATTCTTATGTGGCATACAAGGCTTAATCTATATTTAATTACTTCCAAATGTAGTTTTGAATTTTCATATGTTTATAGAAAGATTAAAGTAATTTTTGTCTCTGTTTCACATTATCCTTTTGTCTCTTTCTGTTAGATATCCCATCAGCATGTAAATATACTGTTATTCTGCCCACCTGAAAAAAAGTAAAAGAAAAATCATCAGCCTTCCCCTTGCTCCACACACCTCTCCAGCTACCAACTCATTTCTCTGCTCCTGTTTGTAATTAAACTCCAAAAAATGTTAGCAATATTTGTTCTCTTCACTTTACTGTCCTCTGATCTTCTCTTGAACTCATGCCATTTATCCCATTATTTATCCCATTGTTCGCTGAGACAACATCTTCACTCCTGCCCCTATTCTATTCTCAGAACAGCAGCTAGTGAATCTTAGACAGTGTGAGTCACATGATGTCACTCCTCTGTTTCAAAGCCTGCAATTATTCCCCACACTTAAAAATAATCTAAGCGCCTTCATTTCTGGTCTCCTCTCCTACCATTTCTCTTCACTTGTACTTCTTCAGCCACACTTGCTATTATTTGAATCCACAAACATGGTCCCACCACAGGGCCTTGGCACATCCTGTTTCTTCTACCAAAAATGCGCTTCCCATAGATATCCTCATGGCTTGCTCCCTCTGAAAAACTTCCACGAGTGTCTATAATACATACATTCTGTGTCCCACTTCACATCTTCACACTATCACCTCTGACTTCAGTCATAAATGCTGCAAAGTGGCCCTAAGGCCCTTAAGTCACTTTTCACTGTCAGCCTCCTTGGTAGGCAGAGCCATGATCAGTATACACAGTTGCTAACTTTGCAGGCAGGAAAAGTGGTTGTAGTAAGAATGTACATGGGCTCCTGGGCAGTCAAAGAGGACTTCACTAGTTGGTTAGGAACTGAAGGGAACATGATTGGATGATCAGAAATTAGAATGTCTTAGAAGGAGGCATATGAAGGGACTCATAATAGTGAGCATAAAGCATGCAGATCTGTGAGTCTCAACTTAACTCCCGCAAGAGAACATCCCCCATAGAGGAGATGGAATAAACAGATGGATTGGATGATTAATCCAGGAGCTTCTCTCGGTGGCCACCGCAGTGCTAGTGCAGTGGGTCCATGAAGAATGGCCATGGGGTGGAGGCCATGCGTGAGCCAACAACGTGGACTCCCTCTCACCCAGGCTAAACAACCTACTGCTCTTGCTGAATACCCGAACTGCCAGCAGCAGAGACCAACACTGAGCTCCCAATAGGGTATCACTCCTCACAAAGTCCACCCAGCTTCTCAGTGACAAGTTGATTACAGCACTTTCCTTCTCCCATGGAAAGAACAGAGATCGATTGTTACTGGAACTGACACTCTGATTATGGGCTTTGCTTCCTCTTTCCACAGTTCTCTGTCAGCACCATCTTCTGAGAGCTTACAGAGCCTGATATACTGCCATAGAATTCCATAAAATATTGCCTCAGAACAAGAAATGTATTTTATAGTGAAAAATTTGTGATAATGGGCACATGACCATGAAATCTGTCACTCAGAAACATGTGGCTTAGTAGAATGATGGGACAGCCTGTTAAAGCTATGGCCAAGATGCGAACTTGGGGAAAAGCATCCTGTGGGGTGGGACCCTGGTATCTTCCATAACATGCATTGAACCAGTGACAGACATATGCTGTTGTTTTTGTAATAGACAGATGCGTGGAGCTGGAAATAAAGGGCTGCTTCCCTTCACCATCACTCCCTGTTATCCGGAAATTGAATTTGTGCTTTCTGCCTTTGCAACCTTACATTCTGCTGGATTTGTGGTCTTAGTCTCCAGGTAGAAAATGCTCCCATCATGGGTCACAATATGGATTCCACTGAACCGAAGCTACCACCATTGTCTACTCAGTTTGAATTCATCAAACATATTTAGTATATGACTAGAGACGATCAGTTCTAATTATCATAAAGAAACAGGGTTGCTTTAACTTAATGTAGTTAAGAAGGAGTAGGTCTGGAATTCAGGGTATTCATAGGGATATCTCTTGGCTTCATGTCCAGTGATTACTGAGAACAGGCAATTGCAGCAACCACCACCTAACAAGGGCAGGGCAATTAAGGGCTCAGATTTCTCCAGGATGAACATTAGTGTCACCCCATTAGCTACAGTGCTGGCTGCAGGTAAGGGAAATCTACAATGGCTGACAGCAAGGGGGCATGGTGAAAATTAATTATAGTTTTAGGACTAGTTATATAGTAGTATAGCCTGTAGCTTGTCCCTCTAACCGTCTTGTATTAAATCTTAGCAGAGATCCCAGCTGGCTACCTCTAACACTCTTGTATTAAATCTTAGTAGAGCTCTCAGCTGGCTACCACCTCGAAGACTTGGTGATGGATTGTGCTTAATATGTAGGCCATGAGTAGCTGTGTGTGGTATAGTGGGTAGACTGTATCAGATGCCTTTTATATTCAGCTTTACATCCTCTCTTTCTTACCTCTAACTCTAGTTAGAGCTGTGGCAAATAGTTCCTTACGTGCTTTGACTCAACTTATGCTTCCAGCTTCTTGACTGAGTTCTAACACCATGTCTTTGTCAGTTATTCAAGGACTTGTCTAGTGCAGTAACTCCGGACTTTGGAATTTATATAGCATATACCTATGTGCAGTGTGCAAGTGCAGAAAAAGTTATTTCCCCCGGGGAGAACCCTCAACCAACGGGGACCAGATTTGATGAATAAATGCTTCTTGCCATTGATTTTTTTATTTGGAAAGACATGCTATATTTTCCTTAGAAATTCCCAGCAATATTGAGCCCCAGTTGTCCTCAGCGGCGCCCAGCTTTTCTTTCCTCACATTTTTCTCTCTCTCATACCTAAAATAGCTCATTGCCCAAATAAATTATGTGCTGGCAAATCCTCAACTCAGATTTTGCTTTGTAGAAACTTGAAACAAAGACCTCATCCTTTATAAAATAGTGTTCTCCTCCTCTACTCTTTTTAGTCCTCTTAGCCTACCTTTTTCATGGTACTTATCACCCCCAGATACAGAATCTGGTGCTATGTAGGCTCACAGTAGGCTCTCTTTAACCTTGGGCCTGTCATCCACGAATCCAACCAACTGCAAATGGGAAATACAGTATTCACCAGATGTGGAATCTGGATACTTGTCCTGCAGGGCTGACTACAGGACTTGAACATTTGTGGATTTTGTTATCCGAAGGGATGCTGGAACAAATCCCCATGAATACTAAGAGATGACTGTATCTATCCTCCAGCAATACTTTTAGGAGTAGATGAATTAAAGGCTAAATTTTGTGCTTCCAAAGAAGATTACAATCATAAGGATAAATGTGAAATAGGTTCACTGCTTACTTCAGTACTGTTTATGAAATCATTTACTGTATGATTTGATATCAGGTGACAACTGTTAGGTCTCTGAAGATAGAATGCCATTAATAATAATTAAGTCTTCTTACTTTTCCAGGTTTTTCTCAAGCAAACCAGTTTAACTATGGAGTTGACAATGCTGAGTTGGGAAACAGTGTGCAATTAGTTTCTTCTTTCCAGTCAATTACTTGTGATGTAGAAAAAGATGCAAGTCATTCAACTCAAATTACATGCTATACTAGGTCTGTTTTAAAGTATCTTTAATAAAATCATTTTCATCATATCAGAAGTTACAGTTATGAATATTAGTATTATAATAGTTTTATTACCCTGGCTATTATAAATAATATTTTTCTGATTATAGGTTAGTATTTTTCATTTTGTGATGTTTAGACTATTTTATGCCTTTATTATATTCAATTTTAATTGGCATGATAAAAACATATTCTATATCTTTTCCCATGTTATTAGAGCTATTACCTTATTGTTGAGCATTTTTAGAAGATAAATGACTACTATTTAATTATAATGATGTGCCTTAAAATATCAAAATTATGCTTTTCTGTTCGATTTGATTAATTTTGTTCAAAATATTCATATAGTCATTAAGATTAAATATAATCATTTTGTATAGTGACATTTCAAGTTCTTTACTATCAGCCCAAATTCATGTATGTTATTAGCAACTTAGGAAAAATTTTAAAAATCACTTTAAATTGCAACTTTCAATATTGAACTTAGAAACAGATAGCACATATTCTAGAGGATTCCATTTATCTTAGGCTTGTTGGCTGTTCTTCACCAGGAAAAGCTTACTTAGGGGAAACTTGATTAACTAGTACTTTTTAGGAAGTGAAGCATGGAATAACTGATTGTACCAAGGTGATATGTTACTATTTTAAATGTTTATTATTGCATTTGTTGTTATTACATTTGTTGTCCTTTTTAATAACCACCAACGTGCACAGTCAGAATAGGCATTTGCCTGAAGTTCATGAGGTTAGAGTTTGCAATAAAGAGTTCAGGATGGAGATCATTTTTCCATAATATAGAATGGAACTTAACTAGACATCAGTTGCAATGTTGGACACTTTCTGTCAAAAATGACATGCAGTCTGGGGCAGTATTTTTCATTACTACTATACACTAAATAAGAGAGGTATTGCATGTCTCATATATTCTTCATTTTCTTTATAGAGCAATGCCAGAAGATTCCTACACTGTTAGAGTCAGTGTGGACGGGGTTCCTGTTACAGAAAATAACACCTGCAAAGGTCACATCAACAGCTGGGCATGTACCTTCAACGTATGTAGGAATCTTCTCTTCAATTTATGTATAGTTGATCTTGCTTTCTTTCTTGCAGAACTGAATTTTTATTTTTTAGTTTTATAGACTATCTATTTCCACATTTAAAAATACATTAGCATGTAACAAAGAATAATTTCCCTCAATTTAAATTATCTTCCATAGTAATTTAATGTCTGTTATTTCTGATTTGTTTCCCCTCCTTTAATTTTATTATTAAATTAAACTTTCATACTTCCAACATGTTTTCTTGTTCATATTTTCCCTTTTATCTCTACTTCTACTCTTAGTGTGATTCTCCCTTTTCCTATTTTCATCGAAGTAACTACCTTTCCTTTCTACGTAATTTCTAATGTAATGAGATAAAATGTGCCTGCATGTGGTGTAAGAGCCACTCAAAATTTAGCTGCCCTAAATAGAAGTATTAGCAGTAACACATTTTCTTCTAAGCATTATCCTATATATATATTTAATTATATTAGTTTTAAGTTGTCAATTACTGAGTACTACAGTGTTCTAATATAAGATGAAATACTGAAGAAAACAATAATGACATCTGTCTTCAAGAAGCTTCTATGATTCCAAAATACATTGCCAAATACGATTCCCAGATATCTCTGGCTTTCTTCTCTTTCCCCAGACGTGGAACTGTGTTTGGTTTTCTGGTATGTCACACCTAAATGGCCTTAAAGCGACCTAAATTGAGCATATCTCAAACTGCGGTTTTTGTATTCCTCCTTAAATCTACGTTTTCTCTGATTATTTCTCACCATCTCAAGCTAGAAACCTGTTACCATTCTTGGTTTCTCCCTCCCTTCTCTTTCAGCCCCATAGCTATTAAGAAGCAAAACCACGATGATCCTATCCTCTAAATTAACTCTCAGGTTCATCTTATTTAAATATATTCTTTCCTACATGACAGTTACATTATGAATATTGTTGAAATTTAGTAATGTAAGAAATTATCTATTTCACAAAACTAGAAACAAAACAGAGATAAGTTTGCATATTGACATTATTCTTTTTACAGGCAAAAAGTTTTAGAACCCCTACAATAAGAAGCATCACACCTTTATCTGGAACTCCAGGTCTGTTATATGACATCTGAAATAACTTTTGGTTTCATGGTAAATAATGTGTTTATTTTTTAGTATATAAAATTAGTATAATTCCTGCAATTTTTAAATAGCATTTTTTTTCATTATAAAAATAACTATCAGCCAGGCACGGTGGCTCATGCCTGCAATCTCAGCATTTGGGGAAGCCAAAATGAAAGAATTCCTTGAGCCCAAGAGTTTGAGACCAGCCTGGGCAACATCATGAGACCCTGTCTCTAAAAAATAAAAATAAATAAATTAGCCAGGCTTGGTGGCATGCACCTTTAGTCCCAGATACTCCGGAGGCTGAGGCGAGAGGATCACTTGAGCCCAGGAGTGTGAGGCTGTGGTGAGACATGATTGAGCTTACATGACAGAGCAAGACCCTATCTGAAAAAAAAAGAAAAAAGAAAAAAGAAAAAACTACCAATATTTTTAAAAAATGATTTTCAATGGCTATGTCTTCACCTACTATAATGTATTTATCACCTCCCACCCCTGCCACTTATACATTCAACTGGTTTCAAGGGTTTCATTATAATAACTATATTATTCCAGTTTATAATCCCAATGGCAATAACAGAGAATGTGTAACCTTGACAATTCTAGGTACTATTTTTTCAAGAATTAATATACAAGATACAGTAGTTTTAAATTTTTTTCCAACTCTTTGATGTATGTAATTAAACTTATTTTTTGCCTATTGACTATTGGTATTCCTTCTTTTATACATTACCTGTTTATCTCTTTGGCTTAATTTAAAGTTATTCACCATTTTTCTTATTAAGTTACAAGGATTCTTTATATATCCTTAAAAAAGGATATTAACCATTTATATGTTATATGTAAGAAATATATTTTGAATTTATCATTTACTTTTAAAACGTATTAATGATTTTTCTGTCATCCAGACAACCTTTGATTTTTATTATCACTTCTATAGATCCTAACCTTTGTTATTTTTTCTTCATTTTTTTTTTTTTTGAGACGGAGTCTTGCTCTGTCGCCCAGGCTGGAGTGCAGTGGCGCGATCTCGGCTCACTGCAAGCTCCACCTCCCGGGTTCACGCCATTCTCCTGCCTCAGCCTCTCCGAGTAGCTGGGACTACAGGCGCCCGCCACCACGCCTGGCTAATTTTTTTTTTGTATTTTTAGTAGAGACGGGGTTTCACCATGGTCTCGATCTCCTGACCTCGTGATCCGCCCGCCTCGGCCTCCCAAAGTGCTGGGATTACAAGCGTGAGCCACCGCGCCCGGCCCCTACTTTTTCTTCATTTTTAAATAGCATTTAAAAATGGGTGGGAGGCCCTACTAACCTAACTATATAAATATTATATAAATTTTCACCTATTTTTCAATAATTGTTATGGTTTTATTTTTTATATTTCAATTGTTATGGTTTTATTTTTTATATTTCATTTTTATTTCACCTAAGATTTCTCTTACTTTTTGGTACAGAGATCTTTTTTTTTTTTTTCTCAAATAGTCATCCATTGACTCAAGCAGTACTTGTGGAATACCATCCTGTCTTCTATGCTACACTTCTTTACTCCATAAATATTTACAGATACTCATTCATATTTTATTGTGTTTGCTAGAACTTTCAGAACAATGCTAAACAATAGTGGCAAACATGAGGTATAAGTGTCTGAGTCCTGGTTTTATTGGGAAAATCTCTAATGTTTTCATATTAAGTGTGTGGATAGATTTTCTTACACAGAACCTTTTTGGGGTTTTTGTTTGTTTTCAGGTACACTAATAACAATCCAAGGCAGAATCTTCACTGATGTCTATGGAAGTAATATTGCACTAAGCTCAAACGGGAAAAATGTTAGGATTTTGAGGTAATCTTTTGATGTGGAAATATATTCTTATAACTCATAAATGAGAAGTAATATTCTAAAAGTAATGCGTCCAATGATATTAAATCCCATTACAATGTAATATAACTAACCAGTGTTTTTTTTTTTCAGCCATATTATAGAAAGTAAAACAGACTATTGGAAGATTCATTGACATGAAAGCAATGGTCGATATGTCTTTCTTTTTTGGTCTGATGTAATTTCTTATTGTTTTGTGATGGATTTATTAACAGAAGAAAC
Organism: Nomascus leucogenys; assembly: GCF_006542625.1. Lineage (NCBI taxonomy): Eukaryota > Metazoa > Chordata > Mammalia > Primates > Hylobatidae > Nomascus > Nomascus leucogenys. The sequence continues at coordinate 61,515,604 of NC_044396.1, forward strand.
ACAAAGACAAGTCCAATAGTAATTGAGTTATAGTCATACAACTTTATTACTAGAGGCCTTTATTACTTAATCTAACTGTCTCATTTTGTGTATAAAAACACCTGAGGCCTAGGGGTAACACAGCTTAGTCAGAGTCAGGAGTAGAACACAGTCTCGTAACACAGCTTTGACACCTTTTCTACTGCTTCATGATGTACAGGCAAGTGCTGAAACCAAATATTGTCAATAACTCATTAACAGGCCAAGCTTTGAATCCTGTTTTGTCCATTTGCCAGCTGTGAACTAGATAGTAACTTTGGCTGGTTAGCTAATGTCAAAAAAATAATTGTCCGCATTTTGGACTGAAAACTAGCATTGTCACTAGTTTCCTCCTGTAGCATAGATGGTATTGTTTCAGTCCTGCCTTTAAAGACTGAAAGTCCTGTTTATTTCCTACAGAAAAAAGTGTAGACTCACGATTATGGCTTTCAAGATATTCTATGTTTATCGAACTCATGCATAAAACAGGTAAATGGATAAGTTAAACAATTCAGATAGACTCTCAGCAATTAGAAAATGTTTTGAATGCTATAAAGGTTAGGTATATATACACACACATACAAATACATAATTTTGTAAAACAAGCAATTTAAAAGGTTTTAATGAGTGAAATAAAGATTTATCTGGCATTCTATAGAATAGAACCTTTAATTAAATCACATTTGTATGCATTTATAATTTCTGAAAATATTCATACTAATTCCTTATATGTAATAAAATAACTTCCAATTAGAGATATTTAACATTTTATATGTACAGATTAGTAGAAGTAAAAATTTTGTCTGCTTCAACATAGTTGAGTGTTATGAATGGTTTATATTCTAATTCTTAGACAGGGTTTTCTAAGTCATCCTTTCCCATAATGTAGCCAGGAAATAGAAAGTTTAACTTTCAAAAAGAGATTCCTTTTTTCCCCCATTGAAACTGGAATTTATTTCTGCTTAATATAAAGATTTGGATGGAAATTATTCCATGAAATCACAGAATTGCAGTGAGAGGGGACATTAGAGGTCAGGCTACCTAATCCTTGTACTCTGGAAATCCTGAGCTATTATATGTAAACATAGAATTTTTTCACACATCTATTAATGTTTGGGCAAGAAAGTCTTGGAGCTGCATTTATCTCATTTCTACCATGTTAATTATGATACCAGGGCTCCCAAGGCAATTTATTATGCCTGGATTCTGTTAGTAGGGAGGGAGTTGAGAGCAATGGGCTGTGTTCTGGGCAGGAATTCAGGAGACCTGCTTCTCACAAATCTTGTCCATTCAACTAAATCTCCAAATTCAGACCAGGTAGAAATTATAGAGGACATGCAAATGGATAGAGGGATTAGTGCTTACTAAGCAGCTTTTGATCTAAAAGATCGGGTAAAAAGAATTCTAAAAAGTATATATTAAAGACCAAATAGGGTGGTTTTACTCTAGATACGCATATCCAGATCACTGTGTGGATTACCAACTGTGGTTAAGAACACTGACTGCAGCCAAACTGTCTGAGTTGGAATTCTTGCTTTATTGTCTGCAGGCTTGGGCAAGCTGCTTAAGCTTTCTGTTTCAGTTTTTTCAGTAAAATTGAAGGATAATAGTTACTAACTCATAAGACGGTTGCAAGGATTAAACATAGGAACCTAAAAGTGTTAGCTGCTAAATTTATTATTTAGCTAGAATAAGGCAGGAGGCTAGAAGGAGAATTTAAATCCATGAATGTGTATAATGGGTACAATAATTCAGTTTACTTGCTTTACAATCCTAATGCAATGACCAAATGAAGGGACTTATATGTAAAAGTATATTAAAAAGTTCAAAATTTTCTACAAACAAAAGTCCTTATTTTTTATAGCTCAATTTTGTATCTGGCCTTATTTTGAGTCTAGGATTTGCTGTCCCAAAAGCTGGTGGTTTATTCTGGTATTGCAAAGAATCTAACACCAATCAGTCACCTGCCAGCCTCCAATAGCATCAGGTACTATCAGCTTCAAAGTAATAGGTCAGACCTGATCACCTGAGGAAATATGATGGCAGATGTTTTCCCTGCAGCTGAACGCTGGCTCTTCTCAGCTTCTTATTTTCATTTATGTGTCACTGATGCTGTTAGACATCCTCTTTCTCCTGATAACTTTGTGCTGTCTGTGCTGTTTGCCTTAATTCCTATAGTATAAAACCTATTACAAAATTGTTTTTGAGTTGATTGAACTTCAGATGGATGACTTTATTAACTGTTTCTATGTTGTCTTTTCTTGTAGTATTTAACACCTCTAACACACCAAATATGTTATGATTATCATGTTTTATTTGTCTTTCCAAGTTAAAATGTCAGCTCCACAAGGGCAAAAAAGGAATCTTTGTTTAGTTCACTGACGTGTCCCAGTACCTAGAACAGGGACTGCCACATAATAGAGGTTCAGTAGATGTTTTGTTGAATGCATGAGTGAGGGATAATAATAAGTGACTGAGAAGAAAAATTTAAGGGGAGCCAGGGAGTTGATGGGAAGAGTGCATTTTTGAAAGAATTTGTTAAGCATAACTTGATTTTTTCTAATAAAAATATTTGTACAGAGTTTACATTGGAGGAATGCCCTGTGAGCTTCTCATACCAAAATCTGATAATTTGTAAGTAATTCAAATTATTTTCTTTATAAAACAAATAGCAGATATAAGCATACTAAATTTAAATAGTAATTGCTACCAATACTGCATAGCTAAATGTTTTATAATACAGTATAAATTATAATATTCCACATAGCAAATTAGCAATCATTTTTACAGTTAGGTGCTGTATATCCTACTTGGTCTCCAAGATAGTATGACATGAACTATTTAGATTTTTATGAGAAATGATGTTTTGAGCAATATCTTTATCAAGCAATTATTTCATTTGGCAGTATCTCAAAGTCTTGTAAAGGAATATTAAATGGCATAGCCAAATTAATTATAAAATATTTTATTTTTATATAAAATTTTATTCAAACATCTTCAACAAAGTCTGGGAAATAGTTTTATTTTACAGAAATTTTGGTTGTAGCAACAATTTCTGTCCTGATTCATATTCTGAAATTAATAAGTAGTTTTAAAGAGAAACACAATATTCTAAAATTTTGGTGTCTGTATAAGCTTTGACATTAACTTTTTTTTTATTAGATATGGTCTAAAACTGGATCATCCAAATGGAGATATGGGTTCTATGGTTTGTAAGACGACTGGAACTTTTATTGGCAAGTGTTGGTCATCTTTCTTCATAGTGCTCACAGATGCCTTATTCTATTTTCCTGTTTTGTATTCTCCTAGACCTCCCTCCTCAGGCCTTTTGGATCAGGTGTTTTTTTTTGTTTGTTTTGTTCGTTTGTTTGTATTTTCTCTTTTCCTTGGCTTCTTTTCACTTTCATGCAAGCATGTATGAACCAGTATTTTCTTATGGTTTATATATAAGGTAAACTTCTTCAGGTTTCTCTTATTTCTTCTTTCTCCCTACATCATTCCATGTCTAATTTGGCTGTTTTGCCTGTTGCCTTAATTTTGCTCTGTTCTTTTCTTCTTGACCTATGTCCTCCAGACACATAGATCTTTTAAGAGTGTGTGTGTGTGTGTGTGTGTGTGTGTGTGTGTGTGTGTGTGTATGTGTTACAGAGTCTCGCTCTGTTGCCCAGGCTGGAGTGCAGTGGTGTGATCTTGGTTCACTGCAACCTCTGCCTCCCAGCTTCAAGTGATTATTGTGCCTCAGCTTCCCGAGTAGCTGGGATTACAGGCGCGCACCACCATGCCTGGCTAATTTTTGTATTTTTAGTAGAGATGGGGTTTTGCCATGTTGGTCAGGCTGGTTTCAAACTCCTGACTTCGGGTGATCCACCCACCTCAGCCTCCCAAAGTGCTGGGATTACAGGGGTGAGCCAACGCGCCTGGCCTTCTTTTAATTCTTGAATTGACTTCCCTCTCTTCTGTCTCAGGCCGTTTGCAAACTTCCTATCCTGAACATTTCAGATAAAATGCCATGTTCTCAAAAAGGCCTAGGTCATCAGTTGTCTTACATTCTCAAAGCTCATTCTACTTTTTTTTTTTTAAATAGCATTATCACAATTTTTAGTTCTCTGTGTCATTGCTCTTGGCTAATTTTTCCTTCCTCTAGACAATATGTTCTGTTAGAAGAAGGACAAGCTGTGTGCTCACCCCACATCTGCTCTCTCAGCCTCTAGCAGAGTGTCTGAACAGTTAAATAGCTGTTAAATAAATAAAAGAAATTTCAGGGCAATATGGTTACATATCTTTTCTTTTATTATTCTTCATTTATGATCATATTTTGTTAGGTGTTTCTAGTTATAACTTCAAGACACCTTATTATGTATATTTTTTTATAGTGGCTGCTTTAAGATAGTTCAATTTTTATTTCTTTGATGATGAACAGAAAATTGGATAAATATAATTTTGATTTTATACTTTTTCTTTGCTTTTAAATCAGCTTTATAATATAGTTATTGTTCTTTTGTGATTGGGAATTTAATTGATTGTGTATTTTCATTAAATTCCAGGTCATCACAATGTCAGCTTCATCTTAGATAATGATTATGGAAGGTAGGCTATGTTGTAAATAATAATTTTTATAATTGATTCAACTGGGTAAATAAGATAAAATGTATATTTAGTTTGTGCCATAGTTGCAGAGGTTTAAAAAATTAACTACTTTCTTTCCCCAATTAACAGTTAAAGAGTCTGTAACTTCTTTTCACTCACAATTTATGCTTCATACATAACCTTTCTGTTGTAGGGAAATCTAGCATTAACTAAAATAACATAAAAATCTTTACTTGTGTTATGGAAAAGTATTATTTTATGTCCTGCAGCTTTTCTGATTTAACTGTAACTTTTTAAATAACTAAAGTAATTAAATTTAGATTTAAACTAATGGAAGAAGAAACAAAAGCTCATGGTTACTATTATCTGATAAAGATTTTCTTTTAAGTTATCAAGACATAGAGAGTTGTGAATGATGGTAGTTATATCCTTCAATTGTGCATCTTAACAGCAATATTAATAACTCATATTTATGACTTTTAATAAAACTAGAACTCATTTCCAGATGTTCTGCATTCTAATTTCAATAAGGAAGATCATTATACATTTATAGAAACATCAGAATATGCAAATCTCAATGCATGTTGAAACCGCATATTATAGATAATAATAGTGAACATTTAGCAGCAGGCGTGGTGTTAAGCACTTTACATACATTATCAAGTTTAATCCTCCCAAAGAAGCTCCCATGGATAAATTGAATGTTATCATCCACCCCGTGTTACCCACTGGGAAAATGAGACTTAGGAACATTAGATAATTTGCCCAGGGATATTCAGCTAGTAGGAAGCAGCATCAGTGTGCAAACCCATGCTATCTAACTCTAGGACCTGAGCATTTTATTCCAGTGCTTTGCCATGACTGATGGAACAGTTCAGCAACCAGTACCACATTTCATCACTACTTACCATCCTGATCCAGGATTTCATACCATAGCAGGATTTCCCCACTTTTGGGAGCATTTGCAAATGTGTGGAGAATCCCCTGGCTGTCACAGTAACTGGGTATGGTAATGGCCTTTAGTGGGCAGTATCATGATGTGCCAAACCCAAGTTAATTATTCTCCCCAAAATGTCACAGTGTCTCCAGTTGAGAAAGTGAGTTGACAGAAATTCAAATAAATTGCATTATTTAACACTAAATCCTAATATAGCTATAGTAGATTAATAATAGGAAAGATCTGTTAATTTCTTTTCTGTCTCTGAACAATGATCAGAGGTCTGAAAAAAATGGCAATATTACAATCAAAGTAGATGTTATTCCTAGCAGCACTCACAGACTACAAGTGAAGGATGAGATTTTGTCCCTTCATGTATGGAACCGCAATTGGTTAGTGAACTCAAGTACACTATCATTATATTTAGAGATCATCTACTTCTAGACACCTAGAGGCAATAGGTGTCATTATAACAAATTGATGACTGGCTGGACACTTTATTATAGACCAATATAGGCTAGACCAAAACTAAGAGTAAATCAGAGTGAAAGATATATAAACGATGCTAGGATACACCTTTGTGATTTACATAGGACACATGACTTAGGGTCCCATAGCTTAACAGTTATTCTCTTTAGGGATGACCTACTTACATACAACTTGATAAGACAGTGCAACAGGATTTTGTTGAACATATTAGAAAACCATGTTAGGAGCAATAATTATTGAGTTTTAAATGATTTTTTTGAACTATATATGATTTTTTTAAATGCTCTTAGTAGCAACCTTCCCAAGGTGAAAGGAAAATGAATTCTTAGTTCTGAGTCTGTATGAAAGACATTAATTGCCAAATCCATCATATGTCTCTCAGAGAAACAATTATCCAAAAATAGAAGATATGAGTGATCAAGGTTGAATGTGATTGATAAGTACCCATAAATCAATATGCTGCATTAACATGCCCAGAACTTTCAATTTAGAAATGCCAGCAAATTCACATATAATATAAGCAAAAATACTGCATTAAATTGTTGATTCTGTGGACTCAATTTATAATTCCACCCCTCACCCATTTTTTTTTTTAAGCCAATGGCTATCCCTTTGTACAAATGTCTTAGAATTGAGGAAATTTGTGTTTCTGTATAAAATATTCTTATGAAGTTAAGATAACAGAAATATGACATTTACGATTTAAAAGCCTAGTTTTAAGATTACATGGTATTTTTTGAATGTTAAATCATTCATTAACTTATAAAATTCATATTTCACAAATTTCATGAGCATTGTTGAATATCAAATGAACCAATTAAAGGCCTTTCTGTGGCATCTATTCTATATTTCTTTTAATAGCCAACCTTCTCTCTTCTATTACCCCAAGTTCAAACAACAGCTGTTCCAAACTGATAAGGTTCAGACGAAGCTGCCTTAATTGAGAAATGCCTAGTCATTATCAATGAATTAGTGAAAATAAACCTCAGTGTCATCCAAAATAAATTACATTCAAATTTTATTTCAGGAGGCAATTTCCCCACTAACTTAAGAAGCAGAGTTAATTTTTGAGATGCAGGATCTGATCAGACACAATATCGCTGGAGCTAGCATGGTTTCAGATCTTTGGGAAATCAGCCAAAAGGCTTCTGACATAAAAATATGAAATCTAGTATGAACTTCTTAAGTAACTAATCTAGCATAAAATATTTCCAGAGACTCTTTAGTCTTGCAAATGAACATGGTAATGCCTGGGTTAGATTTACAGGAGCATTAATTGTTGGTCTCAGTGACAAGATTTACATTATTCTTTTAGATTCTAATTCAGTATAATTATGATGAATGAGATTTGAGTCTTAATATTTGAATTTCTTAACTTTTCTAATGAAGAATGTCTTGAAGGTAATTAAAGTAACAGCATTTAATTTCCAGAATTATTTTCCTCCTTAATTCTTTAGGTTTATAGAAGTATAAGTGTATATATATGAATAATGGGCACTGTGTTTATTAAGGACAGTTTTAACCCAGTCAATTGTTGCTAATTTGCTGTCATCCATTTGCAGTGTCACACAGATTAGTGGGCAGAGGAGGAGTACTGTGTAATACACAGGTGAGGAGCCACAGCTCTGGACTCAAACTGCCTGGGTCCAGTTCTGTGTCTGCCACTTACTCACCGTGTGATCTTAAGTTAATTCTCTGAAATTCACCTACCTCATGTGGTTGATGTAAAGATCAAACGGCATAAACAATTAAAAGGTCTTAGCATGATCCCTCCTCTCAGAACAAAAAGGAGGTTCTAAAAGAAGACAGACTGGGGTGGTCAGCAGAAGATCCCAGCCTTTATAAAGGGTAATCCTTCTGTATGCTTTTTTATGTCAATATAATTTCTTAAAATAAACTGTAGGGCCAGGCGCTGTGGCTAACACCTGTAATCCCAGCACTTTGGGAGGCCGAGGAGGATGGATCACGAGGTCAAGGGATCGAGACCATCCTGGCCAACATAGTGAAACCCCATCTCTACTAAAAATACAAAAAAATTAGCTGGGCATGGTGGCATGCGCCTGTAGTCCCAGTTACTTGGAAGGCTGAGGCAGGAGAATCCCTCAAACCCGGGAAGCAAAGGTTGCAGTGAGCCAGGATTGCACCACTGCACTCCAGCCTGGCAACAAAGCGAGACTCCATCAAAAAAAAAAAAAAAAAGAAATCAACTTTATTGAGATATAGTTTGCAATTCAGTAACAAATGTGTATACATATGTCACCAACGACCAAATCAAAATAAAGAACATTCTTATCTTCTCCCAAAAGTTCCATCCTGCTCTTTTGCAGGTTATGACATAATTTCTATCACTGAAGTTAAAAAAAAGTTCCTAAATTAAAGATTATTTAAAGCAGAAAATTTAACCTTTTTTTAACAGGAGTTTTCCACAGAAAATGGCATATTTTGTTTCTTCTCTCAATAAAATTTCAATGTTTCAAACATATGCAGGTATGTGACTTTTCTTTCACTCTGTTGCGGGGGGTGGGGGGAAGGCAGTGTATAATTGATTTAATCAAACCAAAGACAATGAGTGTAACGTGTATTATATTATTTGATGTACTGCTAGGAAAGGAAAAATGCCTAAGATGGGGAGTCTAACAGGAAGCTACAACATTAAGCAGAACCTCCCCCACAGCAGACAATATTCTTAGTTTAAGATTGATTGAAAAATAAACTCATTACACTAACACAGACAGCAGGGAAATTTGCATGTTTCAACTTTGGCTGTTGGCACAGAGAGGGAAAAAAATCTCCACTGTCAATCTTAACCAAAAACCAGTATAGATGCCTCTCAATTTACAATGGGGTAACCCCATCATAAGTTGAAAATATTGTTACATCAAAAATGCATTTAATACACTGAATGTGTATTAGCTTAGCTTAGCTTAGCTTTCCTTAAACATGCTTAGAACACTCACATTGGCCTACAATTTGGCTAAATCATCTGGCAACACAGTGCTCTGTAGAATACAGGTTGTTTGCCCTCATCATTGCATGACTGACTGGGGGCTGCAGCTGGCTGTGCTGCTCAGCATCGGGAGAGAGTATTTACCGCATATCACTAGCCTGGGAAAAGATCAAAATTCAAAATTCTAAGTACTATACGGTTTCTACCAAATTCATTATTTTTGCACCATTGTAAAGTCAAAAAATGTAAAGTCTGACTTTGGTAACTTGGAGAACATTTAAGCTGTCCCAGATTTATGCTCTCAGTGTGGTCCAAAAGAATCCTCAAGATGATCATAATTTAATTTGAAGAGGTTTCAGGTTGATAGTATCCCCTGGAGAGTGTCAGAACAAACACACATCATCCTGAAAGAATTGTACGTCACTCCCGGTCAGGAATAATGGAAAGATACGTTTAGATTTCAAAAATGTTAAAAAAGGTGGGTCTTGGAATCAATCAAATGTGATATATCTTGGCTTTTCCTAGAAGTTTATTTAGTGTGAAATTCATATGTAAGAATACATAGATATTTGATAGAGTTAATAAGGATAAATTTTAGTAAGAATCTGCCGTATGTCATGTACTGGGCTATTTTACAATATACCTACAACTTATATATACAAAACCACAAGAAGTTCAATCATAGTTAAATGTATTACTCTAAAAGAAAATTATAAGGGGTTGATCCATAAACATAGGAAAGATTCATTCTTCAAGAGCATATGGAAGAAGAGGTGGTTCTACCTGCCTTCCTGCTCAGCTCAGGTTTTCCTTACTTCTTTAATGCTCGCATTACCAATGTTGCTTTAATATCAGTCACCACTAAAGCCTGGTCCTCACGGAATGTAAGTCTTTGTCAATGCCGTGTCTATTGTATTTTTTGCAGGATTGCATCAGAGAAAGTAATGAAACACCTAATTCAGGCAGTTGGTAATCTACTACCTGTGTTAGGTGCTATGGCTAGATAATTTGGAATTTTTAAAAAATCGGGCATTTGGGTTTATGTGTAATATTTATGATATTTTATTTAATGTGCTTTTCCCCCAGAGGTCACCACGATTTTCCCTTCACAAGGAAGCATTCGAGGTGGCACCACGCTGACAATAAGCGGGCGGTTCTTTGATCAGACAGATTTCCCCGTCAGAGTTCTAGTTGGAGGTATTTCTCATGGTTTTTGATATATTACCTTATTACCACAAATTCTGCCTGTTCTTTAATAATTTGTAATAATAATAATAGTCTTTTCTCAATTCATGCCTTCAATTGGAAGCTGAGTATTTTCACATAGTCATTTGGTTCTGGGGTTTGATACTCTTTCCATTGCAATTTTCCAGCAAGGGTCACTCCCTGAAACCTCATGTGAATAGGACCTGAGCTCTAGGGTTGGCACCAACAGGCTTTGTGTAGCAGCATTGTAGCTGCCATCCATGAATTCCTCGCCACCGTTTAAGGATACACCTACCCTTAATTTAGAAGCTCTTAAATGCCTTTTTTGAATGGTTGTTATTTCTCAGCGAGTTAGCTAATTGTGAGGAAATTTAAAGTAATATTTTGGGTTATTCTCTTCATACTCTTCTCATATACTGTGCCTCATACGGACATTAGTAATCACTGTAGATATTGGCCTTGGAAAGAGCAGTAATTTCAATGAGTTATATGTTTACAAATGCATGTAGGCCTTGGTTCTATGGTTATGCTTCACTTTTATGTGTCCTGTCCAGATCTGTTCAGAGGTAGGGAGCTATGCAGCTCAAAAGAAGTGAATGTGATCATGAGAATCTTCCCATTCAGCCATAATGACATCACTGATATTGCTAGGCAGGGGACAGGATGCCTGCCCATGCAACAAGGCATATGCATTTCCACAGTCCTCTTGCTCAAGTACTTTCTACCTTTTACAGATTCTGCCCACAGGCCAGCCAAAATGTGATTTCAAAAAAAAGGGAAATGGATATTAAGCAACCTCATGTCATAGTTATACAGTCTTCTTTCGTGTCTGCGTGAATCCTTGCTGGTCATTGGCATACATATTAAAACCTGGGCCATAAATATTTAAAATTTGTATAATGTATTAATCTGACCAGATTTTATGTTTTAAACATTAAAACCAGGGCCATAATGCACTTTTAATTTATATACTACGTTTTATAATCTGATCTTATGTTTATTTTGCATACGACTATGATACAGTTGATATGAAAAGAAAACATATTAGTTTTCTATCATCTTTCACTACCATTAATATGGCAACCAGATTCAAGATTTTGAATCCTCAATAATCTCTTGAAAACATGTTGTTTATGTGCCTTTCCTTTGCTTCCAATAAAATGGGTGATTTGTTTAATATACTGTTCCTATTTACTGTTTTCTGGTTCAAATTTCTTGCATCCATAAAACACTCAAAGTAGCAAAAGGGGCTGGGTGCAGTGGCTCATGCCTGTAATCCCAGCAGTTTGGTAGGCTGAGGAAGGAAGATTACTTGAGCCCAGGAGTTTGATACCTGACTAGGCAGTGCAGGGAGATCTGTCTCTACAAAAAAAGAAAGAAAACAAGAAAAAAAATTAGCTGGCATAGTGGTACATGCCTGTAGTTCCAGCTACTTGAGAGGCTGAGATGGGAGGATTGCTTGAGCCAGGAGGTGGAGGCTACAGTGAGCTGTGATCATGCCACTGCACTCCAGCCTGGGTGACAGAGCAAGACCCTGACTCAAAAAACACACAAACAAATAAAATAGTGAAAAGTAGTGTCAAAATTTAAATTTTCCAGGCTATCAAACAAAACTTGGCAAAAATATCTCTCTCCTTTTCCCTTGTCCTCACATTTCATGGGCTGCAGTTGCCATTTCAGTGAATACTTTCCGAGGGCTGACCATATGTGAGGCATTGTGAGGAACACATGGAGGTTTAAAACATAGACTCTTCTCGTAAGTCTAATTGTGCGTATGTAAAAGTTACAATAGCTATCTTTTAGGCTTTTTTCCTATTTTGGTTTCAGTCTGTCTGTGAAAATGCCATTTAACAATTATTATCCCCCTTTTTTTTTCGTTTGAAGAACTTGGACTAAACCAGCACTTTTTTCTACCCAAGAGGTCTAGGGTCATCTACCTTTGTAAATTCTGAATGACATGGGTTTATTCAGCAACTTCTCTCCAAGGAACAAAATATAAGTTTTTACTTTGGATTCAGAAGTGACATTTTGTGCAAAGACATAGTATTTTCAAATTTTTTATCTCAGAAATTATGAAATTTTCTATCTCAGGTTTGTGATGCTTGTGATGTTCCACCAGAAAAAAATGTTGCTTTGTGGAAGTGTGACAATTATTATGTGAAAAGCTTTAATAGAAAATATGTAAAGGAAATAAAGAGCCCCAATTTTGCCTCTTGTTTATGCAACTTTGTTTTAATTGCAAAAGTGCTTAAAGATACACTGATGTGATTTGCATTCTGAAGTTTCAGTAGTAACGGTTTTGTATCTTGCTTCTCTATAGGTGAACCTTGTGATATTTTTAATGTCACAGAAAATAGTATATGTTGCAAGACACCCCCCAAACCTCATATTCTCAAAACTGTATATCCAGGTAAGTTACTGTAAGGGACAATAGCCATTTCTATATTTACATAAAAAGAATATATTAGTAAAAAATATTATTTAAACTTTTTAGAATTTAGAATTTATAGTAAGAATTGTAAGAAATTTCCTCCAAGTTTTAAAATTTACATTTTCTGGATTAGAAAATATTTCTGTTAAAATAGCTACCACAAAGCTGCACCTGTGGAGAAAAACCCAGCCTAAATTATCAAGACACCCTACTGAAAACAGCACGCCTCTACTGACAGAGTTTAATTATGCTTTTATCTCTAATTAAATTATGATAACTAAAACTTGGTAGAGTCTACATAGAAATTTTTTAAATGCCCTTTTCTGATTAAAAAAAGATAAATACGGGAAGTTAAATATTCACTTGTCTAGAATAACGTGGGAGTGAAAACAGGAGATGAGAGAAATGTTGCTCTAAATTCTTTTCAGACTTTCACCTTGTGGCTCAGTGAAATTGCTTTCCTATCTACACTAATACCATTGAAATGCTGTACATGTGTCTGCATGTGGTGTGTATCTCGTATCTGGTTTGCACAGTGAAAGTTGTTTATAATCGTGTCATTGTTTCACATTTGAAGCCAAATGAATTGTTTATGAAGCTCTTAAATTTCTTTGGTTTGAATATTAGAAAAAAATGAACAGTTTAAGAAAATAATTTTTATAATTTATAATTGATGACTTTAAAGAAAATTGCGTACATCACTAAACACTGCTGCTGTAAAAGTTTGAAGTGCTCAAGCTTGTCTTCAAGCAAATTCAGTTGAAGAAGGGTAGCCATTATTTTCCATATACAGACAAACTTAAGGCTGCTAAAGGAAGAAATAAGCCTAATTGTTGTTGCAGTTGAAGGAAAAAAAAAGAGAGATGGCTTGTTTCTGATTAGGAAAAATTTTAATCGCAGGGTTTATTCTGGCAAGTATAGGTACAGTTTATTGAGAGTATCCTGTTTTTGGTTCTGTCCAAGAAGGAGAAGAAATCCTAGAGTAGAAGTAATGTTTTTTTTAAAAAGTAAAACAAATATTGAGAGAAATCTGAAAGTCAACAATTTCTCTTCTTTGATTAATGGCTTTGTAAGCCATTAATTTACTTTTGTTACAATAGTCAAGGCAAAGGTTTTGTAATAAAATGGCATGAATTTTGAAGTTTTGCAACATCAGTTATATCATAAGTAATAATTACTATATATTATCTTACATAAAGCACTTTTTAAATGCCAGATGTTTTACATATGTATTATACATAATCCCTATAGCAGCCATGCAAATATTATTATTACTCCCATTTTACATATGTGGAAACTGAGGCTTAAATAAGTGAAGTAATAATGAACAAATTACAGACTGCCCTCTGGCTACAGGTACTTGTAGGGGAATGTGTAATTGTTTTGTTTGCACACATGCTAAAAATATGAATTGTTATACAGAATCTATAACCAATACCCAAATAGAAATCCATTGAGACACTGCATTATGATCCCAATGAAAGACTTATTTTATTTCATTACATTTAGGAGGGAGAGGCCTGAAGCTTGAGGTGTGGAATAATAGCCGTCCAGTACATCTGGAAGAGATACTGGAATACAATGAAAAAACGCCTGGATACATGGGTGCCAGTTGGGTAGATTCAGCTTCCTATATTTGGCCCATGGAACAAGACACATTTGTTGCACGCTTTAGTGGATTTTTGGTGGCTCCAGATTCTGATGTTTATAGATTCTACATCAAAGGTGATGACCGTTATGCTATTTATTTTAGCCAGACTGGACTTCCAGAAGATAAGGTAGGGAAGCCTCAGAATACTATTTGATACTGTAAAAACATTATGGTGATGTTTATATGTATCTTACTCTAAATCAAAATGAATGAATGTATTAAAAATGTATGAGAAATGACGTCATATGGTTTGGCTCTTGGCTATTATCCTGGATATGATACAAGATATAAGATGATAGAAAACCTATAGCCTACAGGAAAATTTCCCATACCTGAAAATATTTCATTATTCTACATTTACTTGGTCATGAGATAAAATTCATCTCTCTATTTTTTCATAAATAAAATTATACATTTAATTTCATATGTAGTTTTTCACGTGTTAGTATTAAATACTAATTTTATTAAATAATTTATATAATTACTATTTTTAATGACTAAGTAGTGTTATTACATGGGTTTACCAAGCTTAAATAACCATCTCCCTACTGATAAGTTTTTATTTACTTCTGGTGTTTTATGACCATAAATAATACTGTATTGAGCATCTATGTTCATTAGACTTTTCTGTATTTGGGGTTGCTTTGTTAGGACAATTTCACAAATATGAAACTAACAGATCAAATCAAAGGAACATTTTATGACTCGACTTATGTGGCAAGATTGCTTCCCAAACTGGTTGTGTAAGTTTAAATTGCTACCTGTAATTTATGAATTCTAATTTTTATCATAGTTTGTACTCCAAAGCATTTGTACTCCAAAGATGGTATAATCATTCCTAATGGGAAGCCCAAAGTCCTCTCACTCTAGTATGCAGAATCATTTAGAAATCTTTGGCAATCTAATTTGGATTAAATCTCTCAAAGTTCTCCACAGAGCAAAAGAATATTTTATTTGTCAATAACTACCTTTTTCCTGGTATGTATCTTCTTAGTTTCCACTGCAGTTCTAATTATGGAAAAGCTATGATCTGTGTATACTTGGTACAGTAGTGCTGATGTTAGTGAAGGGTGGAAGGAATGAAGTGAACTTTGATAATTTAAAAAAAATTTATAGCATAGTAGATAACAGATCTTAAAAGAAAAATATAAAGTAGTTTTACATTTTTCTACTCAATGAAATTTCTAAGACTGAAATAATAAATGATAAATAAATAAATGTTGAAAAGGTCTATCAATAAATTCTCTCTTTTCTTTGTCTCTGTCTCTCTGGGATTAGGTGAGGATTGCATATCATTCTGCTAATGCCAACAGTTATTTTTCCAGTCCAACACAAAGATCAGATGATATTCATCTGCAGAAAGGAAAAGAGTAAGGTTTTTTCCTGTCATTAAATTACTGTGTGGTATTTACAAGCTTTAAATTTATATTTTAAAATATTTTCAATTTATTTTTATTGGTGGAAATGATATTAGTTTATTGGCTTAATTTATAATTGGTCATTCTCTATAATTTTATTCAAATGTGTTTATTTTCAAGAATACTGGCATTCAGCTAACCAGGGAAATTTGAAGTCTAGATTAACCCTGTTGCAAAATTACACTTTTGTGAAATGTACTTGATCCTGTTCTTAGTTCTTTACTTGGACCTTCCAGTCACTCCACCTGTCTAATTTCTCTGTTCTTCCAGCTGATCTCTTCAGTATTGCTAGGGAAAAATCACTAAGCCACATAGATTGTTGCCACTGTTAATATGTATTTGTCATTAACTGGTTTATTCCAGGCCCTGAGCTAGGTACTGGAAATTAAAGAATATTAAAATACACTGCCAGACCTGAAAGAGCATATCATTTAGTGTTGAAAGGTCAAGTCCAAGGAGCCAATGAGTGGGATTATCATCCAAATACCAGATAATCCCATTCAAAAAGCCATCCAGAATTCCTAGGAAACAGGAAGATAAAAGACACGATACATTCAAAATGGAGAAGGTGGTGGAATGGAGTTACATGAAGAACATCAAAAGATGCATTTGCATCTGCTAGACTTTAATATATAACAAAGCACCTCAGACTGTAGCAACTTCAAACAATAAGTGTGTATTATTTTGCACAATTTTATAGTTGGCTGAGCTGTTCTTTTAGTCCTGGCTAGTTTATTTGGGGATTGGTAACCTAGAATGCCTCACTCACATGTCTAGAGCCTCAGCAGGCACGGTTGAGTCTTAGATATTTGGGGCATCCCATTGCACATGGTCTGTCATCGTCCAGGAGACTAGCCCCGGTTTGCCACATTGTGGATAGCTAATGCATACTGGGCTTAATACCTAGGTGATGATGGGTTGATAGGTGCAGTAAAGAGGGGAGTCCTAATGCACACACACTCTTCAATACTCTGTCTGTGTCACATTTGCTAATATCCCATTGCCCAAAGCAAGTGGCCAAGCCTAGACTTAAGAATGAAGAAATAGACTTCCCTTCTTGATGGGAGGAATGCGTTTTCTTTTAAGTTTACCACATCACCCTTTCAGATACTGATGAACTTATGCTCAGAGGCAGCATCATGAGGATCTTATGGAATTGGACAGGGAGGGTTGGGATCAGTGGAATCTGGGAGCAAATTAATGTTCTCACACTTAATGTTCTCGCTGAGGTCTTAGTAATACTGACATGGGGAAAGAGTTTCATTCCTTTTTTATCCTCCTTCTTCTACTTTCACTTCTTTAAATATTAAACATTTTCTTCTATAACCATGAAAACTACTGGGCCAGATCAAGATAAATGGAGTGCTTGATTAATCCCTACTGCAATTAAGTGTCAGTACATTTTCAGACTTTGGCTTGGTTTTGGAAAATGAGTTCAGTCTACCAGCTTGGCAGGAGCACAGAGTTTGAATGAAAGCAACTCCTAATACATCTGCTCCCTGGTATCTGTGCTCCTGCAAAACCAGCTTGGAATTTACATACTGTGCTTACAATGATGGCTATGAAATCTGAAATTGAAGCCACTCTAGCTGGTTTATTGTAAAGTGGCTCTTCAAGCCTTTCCAAAGGTGGCTCACATTGCTAAATCATTTTACTCAAATATTAAACATATAGTTTCATCTAGTGCGTATCTTTTTGGTTACCTTATTTTGTTTGGAATTCTCCCTCAGTTACTAGTTTAAACAATTTTGAATCCTTAAAATTCCCTTAGCGTTTGTTATTCATATGGATAAAGGAATAACATCTATTTTATGAGACTTTTGTGAAGATTAAATATAATAATGTCTGCAAAGTGCTTAGTTTATTGTCTAGCACAAAGAAAGTAACAAATTAATAGTTTTAAGCCACAAGTAAGGATGCAAAATTTTAATGGTTCTTCTTTGAATTCTGCTCTTTAATTAGTGTTGGTCATCTCAAGTCAGCAGAGCTGATGAGCAGGTTCTTATGGAAGTCAAGAGCCTGATATAATACCCAAATATCAGTTCCATCGGGTGATGATCCAGAACCCCATCATTCTACACATATGAACATGATAAATTTGCCTCATTCAGACTCTTTCGTGAACTGTGGATACTTATTCTCCCTATATAAGAATATATGTTGAGTGATGTGAGACAATTTAGGGAAGCTCCCAGCTGTCCTCTCCAAAGATGTGAGCAATGATGACATTGTTAGAGATTTAGAGGAGAAGTAGAAGTTTTGCACTCTCTTGTTAACAGCTGCTCAGTGAAGGCATTACCTTGGGTACACAGTAGGATGAGGGGCAGGAGACGTCAAGAATCAGGAATTCAAAATATAAAGTGAAAATCCCATCCAGCTAATTGGAGGATCATAGTAAATCTGACCAGTAAAAGTTTCCTGAGGCAATGTTTTATTCCCCAAGTTACGAATGGAGCCAAATTTAAGGAACGTGAAAGTAGGAACTTTTATTCCTGACAAATGTAACTACTCAGATATAAAATATATGCTATGTCTAAGCCTGCCATTTTCTTGAACACATTAAAATATTTAACCTTTGCGTGTTGTCTGTGTTATATACCAGAGACAGGGTTATTTTTCAGGATCTTGAGTATAGGAAATAGTATTGTCTTCTATAAATATTTATTGACTAAGCTGAATGAATTGGTTATGAATGAGAACAACTTTCTACTAATGCAGATATCTTACATAATTCATTTTATTTTGGCAAAATGCTATGAAAATTTTAACATTTGAATATTTAAAATATGAGATACTACAATATAAGTCATTTAACAGGCAGGCTTTTAAGATAATGTTGATATTTTATTCATTAAAATAATTTCATGGCAAGTGTTCTCGAAAAAAGTTACATTCATCAGTTACTCTATTTTCCAGATATTATATTGAAATCTTGCTGCAGGAGTATAGATTAAGTGCATTTGTTGATGTCGGACTGTACCAGTATCGAAATGTTTATACTGAACAACAAACAGGAGATGCAGTGAATGAAGAACAAGTTATCAAATCCCAGTTGACAATCATTCAGGAAGTACAGGTTTGCTATGATTGTAGTTCCACTTATAGAAAGTAAATGTCCGAAGGCAGGATCTCAATTTGATTATTAATTTTACTAGATAAGATACTGTTTTAGGTGAAAGTAGTCATGGACAATTATTGAATTATGACTTTGAGTATCTGTACGATAAACCATAAAGGCTGTTGCTTGTCATTTGTAGTGAAATAGAGCAATAACGTGGCATTGAATAGCTGAATTATGATGCTCTTAAGATATATATATATGTTTTTCATATATTAAAAATTTTTTTTAATTGGAAAATAGGTTATAACATTGGAAAACTGGGAAACAACTAATGCAATTAATGAAGTTCAGAAGATCAAGGTAACCAGCCCATGTGTGGAAGCTAATTCGTGTTCACTTTACCAATATAGATTAATCTATAATATGGAAAAAACTGGTAAGTTATAAATAATAAGGGAGATACTGTTTCTCTTCATGTATATATGTAGCTATAAAAGTATTTGCTGTAGTCAAATTATACTGTCTGGAAAATATAGTTTTGATGATATGCTAGACAAAGAAGCAGAAAAATATATTATGGAAAAAAGCCTTCAGACTGGGATAGAAAATGACATCCATACAAATAACTTTCTGGCATATACCATCATTTTCTAATAATAATGATAAATATATATCTAAATGCACATGGAATTTATATATTTGTTACTCATAGGTGTAAGTTAAGAAAATAGGAATTGTGAATAGTCAATTCAAATGCCCATTAATGATAGACTGGATAAAGAAAATGTGGTACACCATAGAATACTATGCAGCCATAAAAAGGGATGAGATCATGTCCTTTTCAGGGACACGGATGGAGCTTAAAGCCATTTCCTCAGTAAACTAACTCAGGAACAGAAAACCAAACACTACATGTTCTCACTTATAAGTGGGAGCTGAACAATGAGAACACATGGACACAGGGAGGGGAACAACACACACTGGGGCCTGTTGAGGGGTGGGGTTGGCACGGGGAGGGCATTGGGTTAGGAAAAATAGCTAATGCATACTGGGCTTAATACCTAGGTGACGGTGGGTTGATAGGTGCAGCAAACCACCATGACATACATTTACCTGTGTAACAAATCTGCACATCCTGCACACGTACCCTAGAACTTAAAATAAAAATAAAAAATTTAAAAGGAATTAAATTCATCATTGCACAGAAGTAAACATGTCTTTCAATTTTTTTAATTAAATGATAGGCCTATGGAACACCAATTTATCAGCTAATAAACAACATTGCATTTCTGTATTTTACAATAAATCCTAAAATACAACTTTTGCTACTACTGTTAATTGTTTTAACCAGTAAATATTGGTGATTGCTTATTCTTTGCCAAATCCAATGATTATTACTGTGGGAATATTAAAACAATAAAATATCAGCCCTGTCCTCATAGAGATCACAAATTAATTAAATAGTCAATATTACTGAACTCGAATCAGTTTCAAAATACAATTTCTCTAAGTGATAACTTACATGGTACAGAGTATAGGTGCTTTAAAAATGTAAAAACAAGACATCAGTGTTGGCTGCGGTAGCTCAGAAAGTCTTCAAATTTTCTGTTTGTTTGTTTGTTTGTTTGTTTTAATCCAATCAAAGTACTCCTACCTGCTGATGCTTCTGAATTCATACTGCAATCAGCCTTGAATGACCTCTGGTCTATAAAACCGGACACAGTTCAAGTAATAAGAACACAGAATCCCCAGAGCTATGTCTACATGGTAACATTCATATCAACTAGAGGTAAGCATGTATTTAATTTTGTACTTCTGTAGGAAACAATTGTATATCCTGTGCCACTCTAAAAGCTCCATAAGATGACAGAGAAAAAGACTTGGTTAATGTTAGGAGAAGCAGAAATTAAATGTTTTTTTCTATGGTAATTTAAATTTTAGTTGTATTTCAAGGAATGTACAACTCCAATGCATGAGAAATGCACTATACATACTACAAATGCATTTTCCATATAATAGCCTACTTTATAAATTAGTAAAAAGTAGTGAAAACATTCATTCTGAAAATAAAATTTAGGCAAATCACTATTGTCCAGGAGAAACTCATCTGGTCAAATCTTGCCTACTGAAAGGATTTTGTGGTCAAATTCACATGGGAGACACTGTATACCATGGGTCTTCCTTGAAGACTGGCAGAGCTCATTGGAATATTAAAATCCCTGAGGAGTCCTGCAGTATTTAGAAAAAAAAAAGGAAAAAGAAAAAATCAATTCACCTGTGTTTAATGCAAACTTATTTTTTATCTCCATCTTTTTTCAAGTAATAGCTATTAACCTCCTATTAATGTTTTACACAAAACACTTTTGGAAATATTGACATAGACATTCTGCCTTCAAGTCAGACTTCACAACTAATTTGGCTATTTGGTATATTTAGCTCAGAAAGTAGGTCCCTGAATGTGTGTGTATGTATGTGTGTGTGTTTACTTTTCTTTGGGCAATCATTATTTTTCAATATGTAAGTAAAATGTTACTTAAATATTAATGTCTCATTTTATGAAATTGTTTATTTGATTGTTGAGTGGAGGATAAAGAATTTGATTTTACGTGAATTTAAGTTTTAAAAAATGTACAAAAGTTAGATTGTCAAAATACTTATGAATAAACATATGGATATCCTTTTTGATGTATTTTTATATATCAGAGAGAAATTTTAAGGCTTCAGCAGAGACCTTAAGAAATATGGTACCCAAATCCTAACTGGGAAAATTTTAAGACTTTATCCAACAAAAAGGGTCAAAAAGATCAATGAGATTCCACTGGTAGAGCATCCTTTCAAAGAGGAGAGACATTTGAGGACAGGCCTTATTCCTTTCAAAGTGGCAAAGCCAATGATTATCATCTAAGTGGCATGGTATGAACAAACCTCACAGGTTGGAGATTGTTTCCTGGAATTTAGCTGCGTGCCCTATTCATGTCTAAAGAAAATGGCAATATTCCAGCTGAGCATTTGCACTAAAATAATGGTACTAGCACAAAACTAAAAGAATTTTTGGAATATCCTACTGCTCATTGATCTTTATCTCATGGTCCTAATACATCTGTCTGTTTATCTTACAATACTTCCTTTTAAGCCATAGAAACAGCACCTTAAATATATAGCACTTTGTCTGTTTTGCTATTTATGCTATGGATAAATCTGCTCAAATTTAAGGATCTATATCGTCCCCATTCTTCTTTCTTTTGTGATAATGAAACCAATTTGGCTACATTTAAGTGTCTATTTAATATATATAAATATATATAGTTATATATATAGGCATTTTATTAGTTAACTTCTACAAATTCTCTTTGGCACTTAATTTCAGGAGACTTTGATCTGCTTCGTTATGAAGTAGTTGAAGGGAATAATGTCACACTGGATATTACAGAACAAACCAAAGGAAAACCCAACTTGGAGACATTCACACTGAACTGGGATGGGATCGCTTCTAAGCCGCTCACTCCATGGTCATCAGAGGCTGAAGTACGCTGTAGGAATGTTTCTATCACGCATTTTCCCTGCACCCTCTCACATCATTCATGGGCCATTTGTAGACAGATGGGAAAGAGACATTACTTCAAAAAAAATCACTGTAAATTATTTATCACCTGATCAACTCATCACAATTTACATACTGTGGACACTTTTATGTGAAAGGAGACTAAGAGTCAACCTAGTGCAGCCACCCCTTTTTCCAGACAAGGCATATCTCAAAGGTTCCAAAGCCTTGCCCTGCCTATGTGTAGAAGCTTTGAGTCCCTCTATGCGCACTGGAGTCGTTCTTCACTCAAAATCCAATTTGTTATCCTGTAAAATCAGAAATTCCTTGAGAGATGTAGTGCAATAAAAGCTTAGCTATAAAGTTTTGGTTAGTTTAAATATCCTATTATTTTATTGATGTATTTTTATACATCAGAGAGAAATTTTAAGGCTTCAGCAGAGACCTTAAGAAATATGGTACCCAAATCCCAATTCGGCAAATTTTAAGACTTTACCCAACAAAAAAGTGGAGCATCCTTTCAAAGAGGAGAGACATTTAAACAGAACACCATGTAAATGTCAACCTTTTATAAAGAGCACTTTAAGGAGGAGTAATACATTCTTCTATTTGGCGTGATAGGTTGGAGCCTACCCATAGTGAGGAGAAAAGGGAGAAAATATTGCAAAGACAAGAGAAGGAAAGGGAAGTTCTTAGGTCTGTGCCAACAGGGCCTAATGTATCTCCATAGGGGGCAGCCGTTCATAAAGAAAGAATGCTTGTGAGTTACAACATTTTGACAACTATCTGGACAATGAATTTAAGTTAATATTTGTTTGCGGGTTAAAGAGTGTATATTGTCTTAAGCCCTTAATTCTAAGCGACAATTATTTCTGTGCTTTGCTGGAGAAATTGATTTGGAAATTATAGGAGATTTGTGAATAAGTACTAATTTCTGCATAATCTGCAATAATTTATTTTTTTGAATAATTATAAATACAAGCTTACAGTATATGCATGTAATCTTTTTTTTTTTTTTTTTTTTCAAGACAGAGTCTTGATCTCTCACCAGGCTGGAATGCAGTGGTGTGATCTCCACTCACTGCAACCCTCCACCTCCCGGGTTCAAGCGATTCTCCTGCCTCAGCCTCCTGAGGAGCTGGGACTACAGGCGTGTGCCACGTGCCCAGCTAATTTTTATATTTTTAAAAGAGACAGGGTCTCACCATGTTGGCCAGAATCCATTGGAGTGTATAGTTTTTTTTTTCCCGTTAATTTTGAGTTAGTTGGAAAAATCATTTATTTTGAATCTATCTAATTGGATACTAATTAATTTAGGTTTGCTTCATTGCTCTCTTTAAAAAGCTACTAAACAAATATGTCTGCCTTATAACTAAGTATGCTATTATTAGCCAATTGTATGTAACTATTGTTATTCTAGAATAAAAGTCTTGAAAACTCATTAGACACTAAAATTATCCCACTAACTTAAAATTATTTAAAAAATTAACTCGTAATCATGACTAAAATATGGGAATTATGAAAATGTCCTATTAAAACTAATTAGTAGAATCAGTAGTAGGATTACTAGTGTTCTAACTTTTCATGAACAGAAGTTACTAATGCTTATATTGTTAATTTAGTTTCAGAGAGCAGTGGAAGAAATGGTTAGCACTAAGTGTCCACCACAAATTGCAAATTTTGAAGAAGGATTTGTTGTGAAATACTTCAGAGACTATGAAACTGATTTTAATCTGGTATGAAATATTTAATGAATTGTGAAACTGACCTAATAAAAATTTATATAATGGTTTGAAATTTTATAATTTCTCTTTTGAAGTAGCAGTAATAACTTTGTCATTCACAGACAAATTGCAAAAATGACTTTGTTATACATTTATTGTAAGGGCTGTTGGTAAGTGCTATTGGTAGTGCCTTCTATGATTTGTTTGTTAAAAAATTTTTACTACTCATGAATTTTCTTGCTAGAAAGTAGGAAAGCTCATCAAAGGTAAGATTTGCCGTGTTTTTGTTTATTTTGTGTATAGGCCATTGCTGTGTTGCTATAAATAAATACCTAAGACTGGGTAATTTAGAAAGAAAAGAGGTTTAATTGGCTCACAGTTCTGTAGGCTGTATGGGAAGCACGATGCTGGCATCTGCTCGACATCTTGGAAGGCCTTGGGAAACTCTCAATCATGGTGAAGGCAAAGGGGGAACAGTCATGTCACTTGGCTTGGTGAAGAGCAAGAGAAGAGAGTGGGGCAGTGCCACACACTTTTAAACAACCAGACCTTGTGAAAACTCACTCACTACCATGAGAACAGCACCGACGGGATGGTGCTAAGCCATTCATGAGAAATCCACCCCCATGATCAAATCACCTACCAACAGGCCCCACCTCAAACTTTGGGGATTACAATTCAACATGCGATTTGGTAGGGACACAGATCCAAATCATGTCATTTTGTTGGTGTTTTCTTTTTTCTTTCTTTTTTATTTTATTTTATTTTTTTATTTTTGGGATGGAGTCTCGCTCTGTCTCCAGGCTGGAGTGCAGTGGCACGATCTCAGCTCACTGCAACCTCCACCCCCCAAGTTCAAGCAATTTTCCTGCCTCAGTCTCCCGAGTAGCTGGGACTACAGGCTCGTGCCACAATGCCCGGCTAATTTTTGTATTTTTAGTAGAGACGGGGTTTCACAATGTTGGCCAGGATGGTCTCGATCTCTTGACCTTGTGATCTGCACGTCTTGGCCTCCCAAAGTGCTGGGATTACAGACGTGAGCCACCACACCCGGCCTTGGTTTGTGTTTTCTTAACATGGATGCACAGTATATCCTTTCTCCTCATTGACTTCAGAGATTATAATTTATGGTGGGGCATTATATGTTTTTATGTATTATGTAGTTTTATATAATTGCTTCTCGGCATAACACTCTGGTTAATTAGTACACGGCCCAGTCATTATTTCTTTCTTAATGAGATATTTTCTTTAAAATAGAGTAAAGGAAGAAAATTGAATATGTGCTTTCTAATTCTCATTTTCAAGGCTTCAGGAAGCCAGCTATTTGCTATTTCCAAGTGAAAACTGTAAGAATAAAAAATGTATACTCTAGTTATTTAATTCAGATTAATACCCTGGATATGAATATAAATCCTTAAAAATATCTCTCATGATACTTTTCATGAGCAGATTAGTGAGAAAAATATCTTTCCATTCAATAGATGACCCTTTCAGCTTCATTTAATAAACATATGTGTATTTATGTTCTATTTTGAATGTAGTACTAGCAGCCATGAGGATGGCACATGTAATTTACCTCCTACTCCTTTCCTACTTCATCTCTCATCACCACCCTCACGTGCATTTCCATGCTGCACCTAACCTTACAGTTTGCATTCCCAGCACCATGCTGTCTCACACCTCTGCTTTTTTGCACATATTTTGGCCTCTCTCTGAAGCTCCTACTTTCCTTTTACCATTTGCACTGTGCCTTTGACACCTTTTTTCCATTCCAGCAACTGCTATTTATCTTGAAAGACTTAACTCATTTGTCACTTCCCCTGAGTCATCTTTCCTGATGCTTTTATGTGAGTTAGATGCCTCCCTTGAGACTTAGTATGATAATCATTGGCTTTTTTGTCTTAGACGGGTGGCCTCTATCTACAGGGATAGGGTTCTTTACCACTTGAATCCTGAAGATTAAACAGCAAACAAGCAGAAACCTGACACACGGTAAACACTGCATAAACACTCATGAAAAGAATGAATAAATACTCGTAAAGAGCTCATAACGTAAGGAAAAAAGTCGAACTTGGGAACTAGTCAAATACTGGTATAAGGGATTATATAATTATGGATCCGAATGAGAGCTTTAGATTTCAGACAAGGAAGAAAACATCTCAAGTTAAAGTAATCGGGGAAACAATGGGATCTGGGTTGAACCTTGAATGGTTTGGGTGCATGCACTGGGGGAAAAACAGAACAATAAATCATGTTTTCATTGGAAATATTATTGTTTCGGTAGGAACATATTAACAGAGGGCAGAAGACAGCTGAAACTGATGCTTACTGTGGTCGTTATTCCCTGAAAAACCCAGCTGTTCTTTTTGACTCAGCAGATGTTAAACCAAACAGACGACCATATGGAGATATTTTATTGTTTCCTTATAATCAGGTAAGCTCAACAAAATGATATGCTAATTGAATCTGGAAAATACCTTGGTAATAAAATTTCATGAAATTTTAAGACAAGGAAAAATGCTTGCCATATGAATAGTATGTCATATTGTAACAGGCACTATAGTGTAAATTCTGGGTGCTTGTGGTTTCCTCTTCTGAAGATTCTCAAAATAATAAATATATACTGTATATATGTATATAGTACCATTATCATGTATTATATTTCTCTTTTAATTTCAGAAAAAATTATTTGCACACAAGTTTAAATACTAAAATAATTAAAAATGTATAAGCTTCATCATTTTTCTTCATTAATTAAGAAGAAAGAAAAATGGCTAACCGTCATAGGACAATCTTGGGTATCCAGTCAGGGAAAAGTGAAACAAAATTAGGAGCAGAGGAGATGGCAGTTTTAGTGAGGGTATTTAACACTGTTAATCATAAATTCACCCTTTCTCTTATTTTAAAATTCTCAAATTGTGGCACCTATCCTAAAATTCAAAGTTCTTAATACATTTGGCATGCTTAAGGACTTGGGGACCATTAAAATTGGTATTTAATTACTATTTTACAATGACATTCATCTTTATCTCTAAATGTTCAATGATATTTACGTCCCATTTAATCTGCCTGAATGTTTACCTCTGTTCTTTTCTATGTGCATTGGACTTTTAAATTTACTGAGTAGCTTAGAGTTAGTACATAACTCATCTCTACAGAGAGTGAATTGTTTCCAGTTTTAAAGGAAACTATATCTAAAAAAATTATAGAGAATTATCATTAATTGTAAGGTCACCTCAACGTCACTTCATCTGTAAGATCTTTCCCAATTCTTCTGCAGCTAACTGGCTGAAATTAATCATTTCTCTGTGTTCTGGTACATTTTATTTAGAAAATGCTCAATAAATATTTATTGACTTTGAATTTATTTGAATCATTACAAAACAATGTAATGGTAATATATTGTTACCAATGTTTTTCATATTTTTATGTAGTTATGTTTAGCATACAAGGGATTCCTGGCAAATTATATTGGTCTAAAATTCCAGTACCAAGACAATAGCAAGATTACTAGAAGCACTGATACACAATTTACATACAACTTTGCTTATGGAGACAAGTAAGTTACGCTATGAATTTGAAAATTACGTTATACCATGGTATATAAACTACAAAGATAAGACAAATCCATTTCTTGGGGTGTTATGTTTTTGTTTTGGTCTGTTTGGGGAGATGAGGGCAAATCATGTGCACAATGGATGTAAATGGCAGTTTTCCTATTCTACACGTGTACATCCAACAGAAATAGTCATGTTTTAAAGAAATCTATAGATTATGAAAATAACTACTGGTCATGACATAATCACCCATAACCATAAAAAGACAAAACAGTGGTAAACTTTAGAATTTAAATTATATATTACTAAATCTAATAATGTTCCTAGTTATGCTGGAAGGTAGAAAGAGACAGGCTTATCACAATGTAGTCATTATAGTTTGATCACTGAAAAAAAAGGAAGTAGAGAGATTTTGAAATAATGCTTGCTGTGCCAAAAGTTAGGCACAAAGAAATGCAAATAGAGAAACATAAAGGAAGAAACAAAATGGACCTAGAGAAGGCTATTTAATGACTACAACTGTCATGCCTTTAAACACAATTTAGTTCTATATAATTAGTTTTGGAGTTTTATTAATTTTTATATCTTCTGAAATTTATGTCAGTTGTGACTGCATTTTTATACACAGTACATACAAAAATTTCATTTACAATATTTCATTTACAATAGAAGCAATAGTGAAGACATACACAGAGACACACCTTTCTATTTTATAAAGTACTCCCCATAAATTGTTGTTGTTTATTAAAGTATAATTTACATAAAGTAAAATTCACTCTTTTTAAGTGCACAGTTCAGTGAGTTTTAACATGTGTATACAGTCATGTAACCATCACTCCACTGAAGACAGAACATTTTTTCTCTACAATTTTAGAAGTTTTTCTTTCATATAAAGCTTTTCTCATAAAAATAACCATGGTGGGATCTACATATCTTGAAAAGATTTTTTTTTGCTTTTTTTTCTGTTATAGCTACATCACAAGCTTTATTTACAGTTTATATGCTACTTTAATACATGCCATGTAAGTTTCCATCATTTTATAAGATATGGAGAGCATTATTCTATTATAATAAGATATGGAAAGCACTATTTTCTTCCCATCATAGAATAGAACTCTGTGACTCAGAACTGCCATGTGTGGAACAAGCATGAGGGAGAACCAGCGTCTCCTCTTGACACCCAGACAGAGGGAGTGAGAAAATGATCCAAAGTTGGAAATAGAACCAAATGTTGACCATAAACAAAACAAAGACAAGAAATGAAAACAGGCAAGATGTTAATGGAGAGTAGAATAGTTAGATGGGAAGAAAGGGCAGTCTTGATGGAGGAATAAGTTTCTTGATGCAAAAGCTGCTGCTCAAATCTGCAATTTCAATTGTCCTGTTTTCTACATCATCCCAACATTATTATTATTATTATTATTATTATTATTATTATTATTATTATTGAGACAGGGTCTGATTCTGTCACCCTGGCTGGAGTGCTGTGGGATCATCACAGTTCACTGCAGCCTTCACCTTCTGGGCTCAAGTGATCTTCCCACCCCAGCCTCCCCGCTGCAAGTAGCTGGGACTGCAGGTGTGCGCCACCACGCCCAGCTAATTTTTTTGTTTTTGTGGAGATTGGGTCTTGCCATGTTGCCACAGCTGGTCTTGAACTCCTAGGCTCAAGCAATCCTCCTGCCTAGGCCTCCCTCCCAAAGTGCTGGGATTACAGGCATGAGACACCCTGCTTGGCCCCCAACACTATTTTCAAAATGCATCAGCCAGTTCCCAATTCATAAGTTTAGAAATTCATATACTCTAAAAATTGTTGACATACGTTGGACTGGAAAGGAAACCTTGTTTGTTAAAGGTTTTGAAAACTATATTTTAGAGTACAAGAAGTGTGAAGTGGGAGACAGCCAGGGTGTAGACCTGGAGGTGCTCCAGCAAAGCTAGGTCCCCGGACTCTATCAGGAGGAAATCAGTTGTGTTCACTGGGACAGTGGCAGAAAGGTGACAAAAGATGGGACTAGGCAGGTGGGTGGGAGCATATCAGAGTTATCCTTCCTGTGGAACTGGAATGATCTTATGTTAAAAAAAGGAGGGGGCTGGGCAACATGGCAAAACCCCATCTCTACAAAAAATACAAAAATTAGCTGGGCACGGTGATGCACACCTGTGGTCCCAGGTACTCAGGAGGCCGAAGTGGAGGATTGCTTGAGTCCAGGAGATCCAGGCTGCAGTGAGCCAAGATTGCGCCACTGCACTCCAGCCTGGGTGACAGAATGAGACCTTGTCTTAAAGAAAAAGGGTGTGTGTGTGTGTGTGTGTGTGTGTGTGTGTGTGTGTGTGTGTGTGTAGGAAGTCATAGTCTTCCGTTTTTAATAGAAAACATCAACATCATTTTTGAAGTATATATCTCTGGCATCAGATCCTGAGCATATGGACCTAATTCTCCTCAAATACTCTGATCAATCAATGGATAAAGTGAGGGCAACTGTAGACCAAGTTTAAATACAATATCAGTATCTCTTTAGTCATGAGGTAGGCATCCGGAGTCCAACAGGTGTTTGTCAGAGGGAAAATCTTTAATAAGGGCATTAAGCTTTTCAAAGAATTTTTTAGGAAACACAAAAGTCCTGCTTCATATATTCCTTAGGTTCTTGAAATAAGCCTTAAAAAGGTAATGATTGATGTCTTCTCTTAAGTATAATATCTACATGTTTCCATAGAATGTAAAGAAAGAGAAATTCTTGTTTACACAAAGTTCATTAGATACTGAAGTGTGGTAGAACTTGAAGTGGACTTCAAAGAAGAGAGAGAGAAAAATGCCTGAAATCTATACATATTGTGGATGGTGTTTGCACAGAACCATATGATTTTAATAATTAACAATATCAATTTTAACAATATTAATTCTTCCAATCCATGAACACTGGATATATTTCCATTTGTCTGTGTTGAGAGAGATATATTAGTATTGAAAAACGTGTTGTGTCCCCCAGTGCACAAATATATGCCTTTGAGGCCATTATGTAGTTGAACCCAATGTATAAAATGGGACTGAAGCTAGCTCTTGGAATGAATGAAATGAGTGGGGCAAATGCTGCCATTCCACAGAAGAATTATTGACTCAAAAGAGGACATCCTTTGTTGGCAGTCACATAGGCAGATGCAATGCCAGGAGTCGAGCCAGCCCTGCCTCTGTTAGGTGGCAAGGAGCAGAAAAGTCCATAAACAGAATGCTTATATACCACTGCTTCATGCCCAATTTGCTATAGTCCATCTTTATGAAGCAGAAATCCTTCTCAAAGGGACATCTGAAGGTACATTTTCAGAAGGATTGATTGAATTGAACAGTGGAATAACAATTTTACTTTTAATGCCCATCGCCTTTATGCTATGCACTCCTCCACTGCCACAGGATTTTGGAACATTTTATGGATCCTTGTTTTTCTGTATCAATCAAGTCATCACTTACCATATCATTAAATAGGTCTCTCCTTTTAGCCCATAATTTGGGATGGCTGAGGGGAGGTGGGGATGGTTAATGGGTACAAAAAATAGCTAGAAAGAATGATAAGACCTAGTATTTGATAGCACAACAGGGTGGTTAAAGTCAATAATAATTTAATAGTACCTTTAAAAACAATTAAAGTATAATTTGTTTATAACACAAAGGATTAAAGGCTTGAGGGGATGGATACCCCATTTTACATGATATGATTATTATGCATTGCATGACTGTACCAAAACATCTCATGTACCCCACAAATGTAGACACCTAATATGTAACCACAAAAAATAAAACTAAAAATTTAAAAAAAATTTAAAAACTTATCTGCTGTGCAGTAATTTCAAGATGCATTACATTTGCTGGAGTTCATGGATTTTCTTTACCCTAAATGTTACAAGACCTTTAAACAAGAATATCATGATTGTTAAAAATAACAGGGTTCCCTTGATATTACCAGTCAAGATGAGATACATTTATCCGCTTCTAACAGGTATTTCTTTTTTTCTTTTGAGATGAAGTCTCACTCTGTTGCCAAGGTTGGAGTGCAGTGGCGTGATCTCAGCTCACTGCAACCTCCACCTCCCAGGTTCAAGCAATTCTCCTGCCTCAGCCTCCTGAGTAGCTGGGATTACAGGTGCGCACCACCCTGCCCAGCTATTTTTTTTGTATTTTTAGTTAGAGACGGGGTTTCACCATGTTGGTCAGGCTGGTCTCGAACTCCTGACCTCGTGATCCACCCACCTCTGCCTCCCAAAGCGCCGGGATTACAGGCGTGAGCCACCGCACCTGGCCTCTAACAAATAATTCTAGATCTGCTTTAATATAGGTCAGACAGTCCACCCGGATCAAGTAGATGTATTAGTATTTGTCGTTTTCATTACACTGTTAGTGTTAAAAGTGCCATTTCCCACCCCCCAAAATTGTTCTACAACCTTCCAAAAAGTGGTTTGTAGTAGTAAATCAAGTTTTAAAATCTAAAAACAGGTTGCCTTTCTCTTCAAAACTGGAATTATTTAATCACAAAGGCACAGTGTGCAGTTCAGTTTTGATATCATTTGCAGTCTCCTTTTCCCTTATAAAAGGTCCTGTTCAGTATGCCAAATTTTCTAAGTTGGGGTTTTTAAAATTTTAGAATTGTATTAGTTGTACAATTCTACATCGAGGCCCTAAGTACTTTTTTTTTTTTTAATTTAAAGAGCACTTTAACTTAATGTGTTTGCATACAATTTTCTAAAACTGATATGTGTAGTCTAGTCTTTGATGAGCTAGAGGTAGATCCCATGATGAGTTTATGAACCCTGAAGAAAATGGGATTATACAGTACTCAAACAAACTAGTCAGTTAATAACTACAGTGGTAGCTGATGAAAGATTATTGTTAAACTGTATTTAATTATTTGAATGGAAATATTTATATATGTGTTAAGAACTCTTATAGCTTTAATGCTTAACTGTAATTTATGGGATTCCAATGCAGTTACGATTTAATGGAAAATCTGAATCTGAGTTATACATTTAAAAGGTACTGTGCAACCATTTATATCTACAAATAACACCCTTCTAGCACTTAGAACAATGGACAATGCTACACCAGGGAACTTTCCTGGAAGTGTTATCAAGTTCCAGTTTTGCTTCTTAGCAGCGGACTGAACTTACTGTTCTATGCCTGGTATTGTTCACTAAAATTGTTGACTCCATTCTTGTGTCTTGTTTTGTTAATGTGCTCTACACCAATGCCTGTGCTTTTTAGTTTCCTTACTTGTTGTTACACAATGTTATTTTACATTCCTATGGCTACTGCCAAGGCTACAAATAAAAGAAAGCTATATTTGTATACAATGCTAAATCTTTTACTGCCAATGTAAGCTTCTGCCTGCTGTGCCTTGTTATGGCTGCTTTTCTGTGCTAATAAAGCTCCCTTGATGGTCTTCTTGTGGGAAAAAATATTTTACTCTATAAAATTTTAATGCTTTTTAAAGTATATTTGCTTAAACATTACCACTGATCTATACAACAAATTAATCTACCATATTTCAGCTGGACTTACACTTGCATAGACCTTCTGGATCTCATAAGAACGAAATACACTGGGACAAATGTTTCTCTTCAAAGGATTAGTTTACATAGAGCATTGGAATCACAGTCCTTCTATGTGGATGTAGTGTACATTGGACACACATCTACAATCTCAACATTGGATGGTATGTTGTATCATTTTATCTCTATTGTAATCTAAATATAATAAAATCTTACCATGGAAATTATTTTTACATTCTGTAGTATGGATAGAAACATTAATCTCTAAATATTAGTGAGTCATTCTTTTATCTCAATAATATTATGATTTTATTTTGTAATGAATAG
Source organism: Nomascus leucogenys (assembly GCF_006542625.1). Taxonomy (NCBI): domain Eukaryota; kingdom Metazoa; phylum Chordata; class Mammalia; order Primates; family Hylobatidae; genus Nomascus; species Nomascus leucogenys. The sequence continues at coordinate 61,549,036 of NC_044396.1, forward strand.
TGCAAGGTGATTATTCCAAGGATAAATGAATCCTTAATGAAAACTTTCTCACAATAGCAAGAATTTGCTTTATACTCCAGGATTTCGTTTATGGATAAATATACTATGTCAAACATTTTCATTTTGCTTTGTTTTATTTTTGAGAAACCAACCACCATGAGAGATCTATTCCCAAAATGCAACTATGGACATTGACATCTGTCTACTAAGATTGACTTGAAACTTTCCATAGACTTGAGTGATAATTAGTAATACTACGCATGAAACCTTCATTTCAATAGTGTTAGCATTGTGTTTCTAGTCATGTTAATAGACATGACATTTATTAGATGTAATAATAATAAAAATTAAACTCTATGATCTTTTAAAAAATTAACCTAACTCCAAACAGTCACCTTAAAAGTGACTTTTCCCATTTTTGAGAGGAACATTAGAATCCTTTTCTTTGGAACTGCTTTCAAGTGCAAGGTGGTGAGTTAACTGATTTTTTTTTTAAATGTAAATGTTACTACTTCATTGTCACTCCTTTTGAATCTGCTGTCACCAGACCTACATTATGATTGGTAGAACATGTATAAGACAGACGGATTGTGCTGGGATAAACGTTGTCATTCATTAAACGATATTCACTTAGCAACTCCTATGTGTCAGGCATTGTGTCAAGTACTAAGAAAAGAGCAATGAAGAAGACAATCTTTGTCCTGCCCTCATGAAGCACACATCCTAGTGAGCATCACATTTGGGGGACCTAGAACAGAACAAAGCTAACTAACCACAGAAGGCTGGAGGAAACCCAGGGATTGGTAGCTTTCAAATATTTGGTCTTTACTTGATAGGGTTCATATGTCAAAAGCCATAAAGCTTTATAATATAAAAGTGAAAGTTTAGCAAGCTTCATAAACTACTTGCCTTCAGGTCTTCTTTCTAATACTTGATTTTAAATACTTTATTCCATGACAATGTTGATATTTTTTGATGATTTTATTTTTAGCAACAGAAGCAACGCACTTTTATCTCCTTTCTCTTAGGTTGACTTTTACATGACAAAAACCACAATTACTTTTACACCAACCTAATATTTTTATTTATATTCTTTAGAAATGCCCAAGAGAAGACTTCCTGCATTAGCAAATAAAGGAATATTCTTAGAGCACTTTCAGGTGAATCAGACCAAAACAAATGGGCCAACTATGACAAATCAATATTCTGTGACAATGACTTCATATAATTGCAGTTACAATATACCCATGATGGCTGTGAGCTTTGGGCAGGTAAGCCTAGAATTTTGCATTAATTTTTATGTAGTGAATTTTATTTTTAATTTTTTTAAATAACCAACATACAGATGGAATATTTTAACAGGAAAAGACAACTAACTATTCTAAGGTTATATGAAGATTTGGAGTATGAAAATTGACTTTAAGTATTAAAAAATTGTTACAGAAATATGTCTATGGGAAGGAAAACAGGGAGAAATAGCCTTAAAAAAAAGTCATATTTAAGCAGAGTTTTCTCTGTGGACTTAAAAGAAAAAGTTATGGTCTCTTCCAATAAAGATCCTTAAACAGATATTATTGAAAGAAAAGTTGAGATTCTGCATTATGCTTTTAAATTGTTTTCTGTTATAAACACCGTTTATTTTTGTTTGTATGAAAATTTATACAAAGGAAGACAGAAGTGGTTTTTCATAATTCCAGAAGGACCTGAACAATTGTTTGTACATTTATAAGGTTAATATTAAATATTACAAATATAATGAAACATTAAAAAATTAAATTTTTATAAAAAGATTCAATGAGTTAATATAATTTCCTACCACAAACCAAAAACAAGTATAATAAGCTCAAGATTAAAGATTAAATAATCATTAACCATTGTAATTGGATTAGACCCTCACAGAAGACTTTTTGCAAAGTAAACAATTTTATGATTAAAATTACTGAAAAATTATAAAAACTCCAAAAAAATTGCCTTTATCCCATCCTGGCCCAATGTTTTACTCTTAATATCTTCAAGATTAGCATCTTACAAATGCTTTTCAGTGCTTTACTCTTAGCTCTATTAGAAAATATAGTAACTGGCCGGGCGCGATGGCTTACACCTGTAATACCAGCACTTTGGGAGGCCGAGGCAGGCGGATCACGAGATCAGGAGATCGAGACCATCCTGGCTAACACGGTGAGACCCTGTCTCCACTAAAAAATACAAAAAAATTAGCCGGGTGTGGTGGCGGGTGCCAGTAGTCCCAGCTACTGTGGAGGCTGAGGCAGGAGAATGACGTGAACCCAGGAGGCGGAGCTTGCAGTGAGCGGAGATCTTGCCACTGCACTCCAGCTTGGGTGACAGAGCGAGACTCCGTCTCAAAAAATAAAAATAAAAAATAAAAAATAAAAAAATAAAAGGTAATAACTAATTCAGGGCTCTGTATTCTCAAAGCATCTGTATCAAAATTTCCTATTTTTCAAGATTCCTCAATAAACTAATTGGTAATTGTAACCTCTATCTTTATTTATCAAAGGTTACATTGAAGAATACAGGACTTAGATTTTTGTGACCTTTTAAAAAAATTCAGGTGACAGGTACATGTAATAATATGCACATATGTTAAATGTATAGATCAATAAATTGTTTTAAGAACTTTAACATAATTGTAGATTCACATGCAGTTGTAAGAAATAACACAGAACTATTTTTACATCCTTTACCCATTTTCCCCCATGATAATTTTTTGTATAATATAGCATAATATCATAAGGAATTTGACATGATAAAATCCACTGACCTTATTCAGATTTTTCCAGGATTGTGTGTGTGTGCGTGTTTGTGTAGTTCTTAAACAATTTTATCACAGGTGTAGATTCATCTGACCACCATCAGAACAGTTCTATTACGAGCATCTCTTGTGCTACCTTTTTGCAGCCATGCTGTCACAGCCACCTCCCTCGCTCCCTTCCTCCTGCACTCACTTATATATGGCAACCACAAATTCATTCTCTCAATAATTTTGTCATTTCAAGAATGCTACAAAAATGGAATCAGATGTCATATAATCATACAAATACATAGCTTTTGGATGCTGGCTTTTTTTTACTCAGCATAATTCCCTTGAGATCCATTCAAATTGTGTTGATCAATTTATTCATTTTAATTGCTGAGTATATTTACTGTTATGGATGTACCAGTTTGTTTACTCACCCATTGAAAGACATTTGAGTTGTTTCTTGGTTTTGGCTATTATGAATTAAACCGCTATGAACATTCATCTGTAGGCTTTTGTGAGACATAAGTTTCCATTTTTTCTGGGTTAAATTCCCAACAGTGCAATTATAGGATCGTATGGTAAGAACATGTATAGTTTTTAAAGAAACTACTATACTTTCTTCTGAAGTGGTTGCACCATTTTAGATTCCCACCAGCAGTGTACGATCCAGTTTCTGCACAATCTTGCCAGTGTTTGGTGATGTCACTATTTTTAATTTTAGGCATTCTGGTAGGGTGTGTAGCGATGGCTCATTTTCATTTTAATTGATATTCCCTAATGGCTAATGATGTTGAACATCTTTTTATGAACTTATTTGCCACCTACATATCTTCTACTGTGAACCGTCTAGGTATAATTCTTTTGTCAGATATGTGGTTTGCAAATATTTTCTCCCAGACTGTACCTCACCTTTTCATCTTCTTCATAAGGTCTTTGACAGAACAAAGTTTTAAAAATTTTATGAGGCCAAATTTATCATTTTTTTTTTTGCTTTTTTTTGATGGTGCTTTTGGTTTCAAGTCTAAGAACTTACTTAGCTCTAGGTCCTGAGGATTTTTCTATTTTTTTCTAAAAATCCTATAGATTTACATTTTATATTTAAGGCCATGATCCATTTTGTGTTAATTTTTACATATAAGATGTGATTTTTGGCTGAGGTTCATTTGTTTGCCTATGCCTCCAATTGTTTCAGCGCCATTTATTGAAAAGGCTATCTTTCTTCCATTTAATTACATTGGAACCTTTGTCAAAAATCATTATTTGTGTGAGCATATTTCTGAGTTTTCTATTCTTTCCATTGGTCTATGTGTCAGTCCTTCCACCAATACCACACATTCTTGATTATTGTATCTGAATAATTAGACTTAACATTGAGTAGAGTGATTCTTCTCACTTTATTTTTCTTGTGCAAAATTGTTTTTGCTACTCTAGGTCCTGCGCCTTCCCCTGTAAATTTTAAAATAAGATTATTTATGTCTACAAAAAAACCTTGCTGGTATTTTGACAATAATTACATTAAATCTATAGACTGTTTTGGAGAGAATTGACACCATTGTGATATTGAGTCTTCCAATCCATGAACACAGTATGTTTCTCCATTTATTTGTCTTCTTTGTACTTTACTAGCATATTTAGGTCTTCATTTATTACATTTATCAGCATTTTGCAATTTTCAGTTCAGGTCTAGTACATGTTTTGTGAGATTTATAAACGTGTTTCATTTTCTTTGAGCAGTTGTAAATGGTCTTATGTTTTTAAATTCGATTTCCACATGCTTATTATTTATATATAGAAATGTAATTGATTTTTGTGTCTTTATCTTATATCTTATAACCTTGCTGAATTCAACATATTTTTACAAAGTAGATACACTCATGTAATCACACCCAGATCAAGATAATCATTAGCTCCCCAAGTACCTTCCTTGAACCGCTCTTCTTTCTTAAACTCACTCCTCATTCCAATAAACACTCTTTTGACATTTACTACCATGAATTATTTTCAATTGTTCTTAAACTTCATATCAATAGAATCATACAGTGTGTACTCCTTTGAATCTAGCTTCTTTCATTCAATTTTGTGAGATTCACATTGCATATACCGTAGTTTCATTCTCTTTTATTGCTGTACATTTTTCCATAGTATAAATATGCCATAATTTATCCATTCTATTGAACAACTTTTGCATTATTTCCAGCTTGGGGCTATTATGAATATAGCTGCTAGGAACATTCTTGCTTATGTCTTTTAGCACTAATGTTTATTCATTCTGTGGGCTAGAAGGCTTATCATTTTAAATTTTAGAGTAGTAACATATAACTAGAAGGGATCAGAAACAGGGGAAGATAATTTTCACCGTTAGGGTTACAATCTATGAATTTCTACAGCATGTGCTGCTTCTGTCAATTGATTAGCACTGAACATTAAACAAGTATTTTTTTTAGCCTGGATCAGCCACTGTAAAAATCATAAACTTTCTTAAATTGTTGGTTAACTTTTCAAGACTCCATGTACTATTTTTTAAAAAATTGTTTTAGTTTTTTAATAACCAAGACCACATCTCATGCTCCTTTGCCTCTCTGCAGTGATTAGCACTGTAACTTGAACAGAGTGCCTGCTCTATAAATATTTGTTCCTTGAGTGATGGAGGGTGCATTCTGAATTAATGAGGTATTACTGCAGTTCCAGCTGATTGCTGCACAGATGACTGAGTTGACTTTGGCCTCATTATTGCAGCTATATAGGTATGGCCTGTGTTGATTTATGTGACACTCCTTAATGTTCTGAAGAATCCTGAATGCATGAGGTTCATTTATGCCATGTCACAGGATTGTACCATGATGAAATAGAAATCATGTAAGCCATTGTAAAGTTTAATCATTTTATCAATATTTATTTTGGAAATTAGATAATCACACATGAGACAGAGAACGAGTTTGTCTACAGAGGAAATAATTGGCCAGGCGAGTCAAAAATTCGTATTCACAGAATTCAAGCAGCATCTCCACCTCTAAATGGCAGCTTTGACATTCAAGCTTATGGACATATTCTCAAAGGTATATGAAAAAAGTTTAAAATATTGGCGTATACACACACACACATATGTATAACATTATAAAGTGTTAAATGTTGTTTAACTTGAGCATTACTACTTATTGATACATGCAAATATATTAATTATTTATTTGATATATAAGTAAATATGTGATATACTAAAGTCACACATGCATATATATTAATATATACCATATTAGGGTCAATTAATAGCCAATCATAATGTTGTTTCAAATCCTTCTTTTTAATAGATTAGGAAACAATTCACCCATCCAAAGCTAATATTATTTATTTTGATTTTTTCCCTTAAAAATAATATTGTAAAAGTCTGCAAAAATTTATAACAATTTTTATAGCCATTGTTTAAAGGCAGTTGGAATTATGACTTTCATAAGTCAAAACTTTCTATAATACATGCATTTTAAAAAATAAGCATTCATTACTTACTGTGGTAGCCATAAACAATAACAATAATACTAAAATAGAAAAATTGAGAATTGGAATATGATTTAAAAAGACATCTATAATTGAATTATCTAAGTCTGTGCTATTCAGTATGGTAGCCATGAGTCATATGTGGCTACTGAGCACTTAAAATGTGACTAGTGCCACATGTCAAAATATAACATTTGAATATAAGGGATTATATGCAATTTATTGCTATTAAAATATTTTACCTGGTTTTGTTTTCTTTCTAAAATATAGCTACCAGAAAATATACAATTATGTATGTGGTTCACATTATTTATCAGTTGGACAAGACTAATCTAGACAACTGTAATAAACATTTTGGTGTACTCCTTTTTAGTAGTATTTCTCTTATAATTTACATAATTGAGAGTATGTCAGTAATATGAAGCTAAACTATTCATGGCAAGTGACATTTTTAGGTTTTTGTCACTGCTTTATCCACTATACTGGTGACATTCTCAAATGTTTGTTTCTGTTTTATATTCATGACTTATAGGTTATCAGTATTTTCAGAGACATACAAATTAACATTAAGTTATTAGTTTAATCAAAATTGATTTTAAAAATAAAAGTATGTCTATATTAAAAGATCATTTTAACACTCAATATACTCTGACACTGAGTTTTATTTTTAATATCAAAATGAATTGATATGAAAACATCAACTGATATTTGATATTTGTGAACTGATATTAAAAATATTCGATCCAAGGCCACCGTTTAAGGCACATTACTCATATAATTTTTAAAAATAATTATTAATTATTATTTTGAAATTGATAAAATTGTATATATTTTATTTCCAGGAAATACATAAATTCTTGGCATAAGTAGAATGCAAATTTTATTTTTACTATATTGGAGGGGGACATAGAGTTTGCAAGTGATAATACATAGTACACATTTCGTGTACTTTAAAGATGAAATTGGTTTGTGAATGTGTTTTATTTTATTATTATTATTTTTTTGAGAAGGAGTCTCGCTGTCACCAAGGCTGGAGTGCAGTGGTATGATCTTGGACACTACATCCTCTGCCTCCTGGGTTCAAGCGGTTCTCCTGCCTCAGCCTCCCGAGTAGCTGGGATTACAGGCATGCACCACCATGCCCAGCTAATTTTTGTATTTTTAGTAGAGACGGAGTTTTACCATGTTGGCCAGGCTGATCTCAAACTCCTGACCTCAGGTGACCCACCCGCCTCGGCCTCCCAAAGTGCTGAGATTACAGGAGTGAGCCACCACGTCCGGCCAGTTTGTGAATTGTGACTCCTGCTGTTTGCCACCCCTCTGTGAGTGCAGGTCTCCCCGCTGCTGTGTCAGCTGCAGATCTGCAGTTTGCACTCCAGAGTCTGGAGGGAATGGGAAGAATCTCAGTTACACGAGAGGGAACCTGTGCTGGCTACGCGTGGAACATCAAGTGGAGAAGCACCTGTGGAAAGCAGAATCTTCTACAGGTTCCCTCATTTGGCTTGGCTTCTCTTTTCTTCTATGTGCTGTTTGCTTATTTGAACACTGCCTTATTCCAAAAAGAGCTGGAGGCTATGTATATTATAAAAATGCAAACCATAAACTAAAATTTCTTTAAAAGGAAATTAAGGAGAAGGTTTTCTCTAAATTAAGCTGATCCAGTGTTCTCTTTCATGGAGAATAGCTGTTGGTACTTTACTCCATATCGCATTTAGAAAAAGTCCAGGAATGTGTGTGTTAGAATCCCCTTGACAGGGGCAGGTGGAGCACAGTCAGGACTGGTCTCAGAGCTAAACCGAGCTAAATCCAGACGTATGCTAAGGGGGTCCCAAAGAGAATCAGCCTCACTATCATTCTACCATGAGAGCTGTATTTTGGGGCCTTGGATACTTTTGTGGTTATAAAGATGATTTTTCCAAGTTCATAAGGGAGTAACACCTTAGGCTGTCATCTAATTACCTTTCTTTAGTTAGAAGGAAGAAGAGAATGAGGGAAAGGAATCAGGCCCAGAGTATGTGAAGGAGAGGAGTCTAGGGACTCAGATTATCAAACACTAAAAAGACGATGCTTTCAGCCAGGCACAGTGGCTCATGCCTGTAATCCCAGCATTTTGGGAGGCTGAGGCAGGTGGATCACAGGAGTTCGAGATGAGCCTAACCAACATGGTGAAATCCTGTTTCTACTAAAAATACAAAATTAGCCTGTAATCCCAGCTACTTGGGAGGCTGAGGCAGGAGAATCGCTTGAACCTGGGAGGCGGAGATTGCAGTGAGCCGAGATCGTGCCATTGCCATTGAACTCCAGCCTGGGCAACAAGAGCAAAACTCCGTCTCAAAAAAAAAAAAAAAATGCTTTCTAGTGATGATGAGAGTGCAAGGAAATAGTTCCTTCTATGCAATGTTGGTGAGAATGAAAATTAAGACAACCTTTTGGGAAGATAACTTAGTAGTATCTTAATACAGAGAGCTTATGATTCATCACTATCACTTATATAACTCTGTCCTACTGAAATAATAAGATAAATGTGAAATGATATAGGCACAAAGGTAGTCACTGCAGCATTATTTGTAAAAGTAAAACCTAGAAACCTAAATCCCCATCAATAGCAGAAGGATTGATGTAACTTTCACATTGAACACTATGCAGCCACGTGTAGGCCCACATATATTTACCTGGAAAGAAATTCATGACGTAAAGTGGAAAAAAATGCAGAACTCTACTTATGAAATCATTTGGGGAAGGAGAGGAAGTGGAGAAGACAAGGAAGTGGGGGCAAAAATGACTATGTAAACATAGAAAACAAGTCTGTATGGTTGTGCAAAATAGTAATAGTCATAAGGATGTAGGAGTTATTTTAAAAAAATACATGGCTGGGAATTGAAATTAGAAATCTCCACAATGAAGATAGGTCTGGTGACTGACCTCCTTTGGTGGCTGTGCTGGTGTCTGTGCATCTACTCTCTTCCATCTTTTCTGATCAGTCTCCTCTGCTTATTCATTGTTTCTGTTCCATATCATTTGGCTCACACATGGCCCAGCATGGAGACTCCTATCTCTTTGCTAGTCCCTGAATACATCAGAAGGTTGCCATATTTGCAGTGTAAAGAACAAATTGTATGTACTGATTTGACTTGGCTTTATTTTTACCATTGGAAGAACATATAATTCCAAAATTGGGTGAAAAGCCAGGGTAAAGGTAAAAAACAATACAAGGAAAAGTTGACTCTCGGATAGAAAGATGACTCAATTTTTCAATTATTTAAGAATAATTTATCAGTTATCATATTCAGAAAAAGCATAGGATATTTTGAGAAAATCAAGTTTAGTAGATTCATTTTCTTTAGATTTATTTTTTAATTATAAAAATTCAAGTTAATTTTAGTTTTAATTCAAGTTGTAATTGAGGCAACGTATGATAATGCAATGATCTTAATTTTTTTTCTTGGATAGGTTATGTTTATTTTTGAAGAGGCTCCTTTTATTTAAAAAAAGTGACTACAATGGTTTTGAATTTTATTTTACATCCTTTGACTTTTATTCACCTTTGCCTATGCTGAAATTTAAAATGAAACACTAGCGTGGTCATATTTGTTATAACCTTTCTACTAAAATAATTGCGTGTAAAAATAGATTAATGATTCCAACATTATTGGAGAAAAGGCTAATATGACAGTTACAAGGATAAAGGAAGGTGGCTTATTCAGACAACATGTACTTGGAGACCTACTTCGTACACCCAGTCAACAGCCGCAGGTATTTTTGAAACTTTTCTCATGATGCTTAATGTAATGTTAATAGTATAACTAGTTTGTAATATGTTAAAGACCTGGTGAAACAGGAGGTTTGACTTCTGTATTTCATGGGAACGTTTGTCTTAACATTGATCAACTTGATAATATTATTTTATGACTTTTGGGAAAATTATCTTCCTTGTGATAAAATAGTAGATTTTTTTAGCTCTACTATGCCAGAATTTGAAAATAGAGGAATCTTTCCTTCAATTTTTACAGGAGCTCTGTAAAGATGAAGACATTAAAGTGTAAAGAGATTAGGTGACTTTCCCAATGGCAAAAATGAATGAAATATCAAAGTACAAAAAATATAGACTAATTTCAGTAAATTAGCAAACCAACAAAATTCCATCACTTTTGTTAAAACCTATTCATATTCTACTGCTGCCTCTTTGCCCCTGTTCTGTAGCTTCTTGTTTCTTTACTTGAAGGTTGAAGTCTATGTCAATGGAATTCCAGCTAAATGTTCAGGTGACTGTGGATTTACATGGGATTCTGACATTACTCCCCTAGTCTTGATGACAAGCCCTTCTCAAGGTAACTTCCTGATTTTTAACCTATACTAGGGTGTGAAAGATAACCAGCAAAATGTAAACTCTGATAATGACTTTTAAAACTATGTTTCTATTACTGTCACTAGCTAAAGCAAGCAAACAGTTCTACATTGTGAAAATTAAAAACCCTATCAGAGAAAAAAGCTATGGAAAGGGCACTAATTATTTATTTTTGAAAAAAAAATATTTCTTTTGAAGCTAAAATCTTGCCTTTGAAATAGAGGATTTACTAATCTTAAACTTCTCTAGTTTCACCAGTTAGACTCAGTCTCTAAAATTTCACTTGGACATTGAGGAACTTTTGTCCAACTGTACCAGCTAGGGTATTAAGTGGAGTCTTTTATTCTATGAGACCACTTCCTCTAGGAGAGTTAGTATTAAAAGGCTAGTAACAAGACATCTGCTGTTTCATAAAAGAATATAATCGTGTCTTAGATTTGAGAATAAGAGATATAAAAATTATTGCCAGGAACTCAATCTAAGGAACACATTATACCATTTCTTCATAAATGGTATTATTGCTTCAAAAATGTGATTATGCTTTGTGTCTGAGCAACTAAGGACTGAAATAAAACAGCAGGAATAAGGATAGTAAAGGGTGGCTTTTTTCCAATCAGAAAAATAAACTCAGATGCTATAGTTACATATTTAGTCTTGATGGATAGTAGGAAAATTCGCCAACTAATTTTATATGGTACCTCCCGAAAATTTTATTTGTTAAAATTTATTAAAATTTTTAAAATTTTAAAAATAGTGCATTTTTGTGTTGAAAGAACGTATTCTTCAGACTTTTTAAAACAGTGATGATACTAACTTTGGGATAATTCCTGTTACATGGGGTTAAAACTCTCAAGAATAAGGATTTGATGAACTTTAATTTGGTTACAGTCCTTTGGTATCCTTATGTTTATATCCACTCTTGCATTTTGTAATGAATTCCCACTTTTTTTTTTTTTTTTTTTTTTTTGAGACTGAGTCTTGCTGTCACTCGGCTGGAGTGCAGTGGTGCGATCTAAGCTCACTGCTGCAACCTCCGCCTCCCGGGTTCAAGTGATTCTCCCGCCTCAGCCTCCCAAGTAGCTGAGACTACAGGTGCATACCACTGCACTCAGATAATTTTTGTATTTTTAGTAGAGACAGAGTTTTACTATGTTGGCCAGGATGGTTGAATTCCCACTTTTACATGCACTTCCTGAAAAACTATTTCTTACCCAATATAACAATCTGAATTGCCTTTTGCCACATTTGGATCATTTTTAAAATTGTGAAAATTTAAGCATAAAGAAAACTACAAAAATACATATACTTTTCACTGAAAATTAACAGCTGTTAACGTGTCATATTTACTTCCAATCATCAATTTAAGAAAGAGATATTATAGGAACAGCTAAATTTCTCTTTAAGCACCATCCCTGGACCTAGTCCCCTACATAGCTCTCAAGGGGCAATCACAGTAATTAATTATTGTGTGTGTATTCTTCCATGACATTTTAAATACCTTTTGTGTATAACACACACACACACACAGACACACACAGACACAGACACGGTCATTTTGCCAGTTTTGTAAGCTTACAAATGAAATATTACAATGTAAATGTTATTTTGCATATTACTTTTGTCATTCAGAATTCATTTTGAGATATATTTATGTGGTTTTATGTACACCTAATCAATCACCTTAAAGTATTTCATGAGTACACCAACTTACTAGTTCCTCTATTGGTGGACATTTAGACTGTTTACAAGTTTTCACTTTTACCAATAAGACTATATTGAACTTTCTTGTACAAACCTCCTATTGCATATGTGTTAGAGCTTCTTTAGCGTATATACCCAGACGTGGTATTACTGGATAACAATTGGTTGTATGAGTATTCAGTTTACTAGATGACCAAATTGCTCTCCCAAGTGGCTATACTACCAGCAAATATAATAGCAACAAATCCCCTACATCCTTGCCAATATTGGAAGTGATCGGCTTCCTAATTTTAACTATTCCAGTGGGTGAAAGTTATCCCTTTTTAGAAATTTTTCTATTCCCTTATTAGTAATGCACATGAGCATCTTCTCATATGTTTCTTGGACATTCCGAGTTTTTCTTCTGCAAAGTGTTAGCATCCTTTTCCCCTTTTTTATTGAATTGCCTTTTTAAATTTATTTGTAACCATTTACTATATTTTATGTTTACCAATCCTTTGCACATGGCTTCTGTCAGTATATTAGCTGTGCTTTGATTTAGTATCTTGTTTACAAAAACATTTAAGTCATTGATTTATTCTAGGTTATTTATTTATTCCATTATGGTCAACCCCATGACTTTGTGTATCATATTTGAGAAATCCATCTCTACCTCAAAGTCATCAAGATATTTGATTATATTTACTTATAAAATTTTTGAGTTTTGTTTTTTGTTCTTAGCTATTTGAATCTATGTAGAATCTATATTGTGCATGGTGTTACATAAGTAGGGTGATCATATATATATGATTTGTTATAGTTAAATATGTAATATCTATCTATCTATCTATAATTTGTTGATCAAACCTGGACACTTTTAAGAGGGAATGGAAGAAGCTTAAGTTTAAGACACTGGAAGACAGGTGTAAACCAGAACTGTCCCAGGCACTTTGAGATGTGTATCACCATAAACAGAGGAATCTTCTTTTCTTTTCAAATGGGAAGTGTCCATACCACTAATTGTGTGGTTTATCCTTTCCTCATAAATTTGCAGTGGCAAGTCCATCATATACTAAGTTACCATATAGAGATGTCTACTTAATTTCTTTGTTATGAGAATAATTTGTTTCTTTATCTTATGCCATATTTTCAATCAGATAATTCTTTCCACTAGTCTCTGTCAACACACAGATTCAAAATATGAACAGATATAGAGTAATTCAATGGAAATAATGGAAATAAAATGCCGTGGACAAATAAATGTTGATGTTTCTCCCTGCTCTCCTGTTAGGCTTATTGTTTATATCTTTTGAAGACAGACTTATTTTTATTTGAGAAATGTCTGATTTCATAACAACAGGTTTTATTTTTCTAACTTTAATATTGTTATTTAAATTGATCATTTTTAGGGTCCTATGAAGAAGGCACAATTCTAACCATAGTGGGTTCTGGATTTTCTCCTAGTTCAGCTGTATCAGTCTCAGTTGGACCAGTAAGTTGTTCTCTTCTTTCTGTGGATGGTAGGTACTTTTAAAAACTATTAAGTCTAATTGTTCTTCTCTAAGATAAAGTGGAATCAAAGGGCAGCATTACAATTATCTTGATCATGTACAATTATCATCATCCAGTATTACAATTATTATGATCCTTATGGGGTCATGAAATTGGCAACCTGGTCTATATAATGCCTTATCTTTGATTATGACCACAGACTATTTCACTGTTGTACGATGTCTTTATCCTATAACAGTTTAATTTTATCCTTTTTTCCCCCTTCATTTGGAGGTTACATGAAATCTTTCTTGCATCAGTGTGTCTCTGGGACACAAAAATGTATGAAGTGCTTCTGTTGTGTTCCATGGTCCTGTCTGCCCATGTTTTGACAATGCCATGCAGGAAGAGGACGTGGCCATCTCCTGACTTCCGGTCTCACTGAACCTCTCTCCATTAATGTAGAATTTAAAGATCATTCAAATTTTTTTAACATCTTGAAATAGTGAAGGCCATAGTTATTTATTTCCCTAAAAGTTGTCTTTCATAATTCTAGGAGATTTTTCTTAACTTAAATCAATTGAAATTATATAAGTAAATTCATTTACCAAATCCTTTCTGTTGTTTTTAGTTTAGATCTTTTATGCATTGTTAAGCTCTAATAGTCAATACTGCACCTGTATTATCAGTGTTCTAAAGAAAAAGAAAATGTGGTACATATACACTGTGGAACACTATGCAGCAATAAAAAAGGATGAGTTAATAAAAAAGGATGAAAACATCATTCTCAGTAAACTAACACAAGAACAGAAAACCAAACACCACATATTCTCACTCATAAATGGGAATTGAACAATGAGAACACATGGACACAAGGAGGGGAATATCACATACCAGGGCCTGTCGAGGGGTTGGGGGCTAGGGGAGGGTTAGCATTAAAAGAAATACCTAATGTAGGTGACGGGTTAATGGATGCAGCAAACCACCATGACATGTGTATATCTATGTAACAAACCTGCATGTTCTGCACATGTATCCCAGAACTTAAAGTATAATTTAAAAAAAGAGAGAAAAAAATCACTCTTCCCAACTCATGAAATCCTCAATATCAAATTCTCCTATCACTGGTGATAGAAATTATGTTTTCATACATACATCTCTGCTGAGGGATTAAATGGTCACATTTCAAAAAAAAAAAGGTAAGAAAATGTTTTCATTTACTTTTTTGGTTTTGTTTTTGGTGTTTTGCTTTTTGTTTTTGTTTTGTCTTGGTTTCTGTGTTTTTTTGGGCAGGTGAATGGAGTCTCACTCTGTTGCCCAGGCTGGAGTACAGTGGCATGATCTCAGCTCACTGCAACCTCTGCTTTCTGGGTTCAAGTGATTCTTCTGCCTCAGCCTCCCAAGTAGCTGGGATTACAGGTGCCTGCCACCACACCCAGCTATTTTTTGTATTTTTAGTAGGGACGGGGTTTTGCCATATTGGCCAAGCTGGTCTTGAACTCCTGAACTCAGGTGATCCACCCGCCTCAGCCTTCTAAAGTGCTGGGATTAGAGACGTGAGCCACCGTGCCTGCCCTTCATTTAGTTTTTGTTCATCTTTCCTGATAAAACCTAGTATTTTGCACAATTTTGGACGTAATATGTTTGACAAAAATTTCAGAATTATTAATATAAATGAGCTTATAAACTAGTTTTTTTTAAATTATGACAGTAGTCTGTTTTGGGTACAGTAGCATCAGAAGCAGATTGTTTACTTTGCTTTCATTATTGGTTTATCTATTTTCTAGGAGTGTCTGATTCATAGCCTCAGGTAGTTTATAAGGATTATTCCTCCTAAGATTCCCCCACCCATTAATATATGATTCGTTTTCTTTGGATATACTTTGTGAGATCTAAAAATGAAGGCCAATGTTAGTATTTGCAAGCATAACTTTTATCTCATAAAACCATTTGATTTACCATTTTCTTCATCTTTTACTTTTTTTCCACAAGAAAAAGAGCTCAAGTGCCAGATTCTGAATGGAAGTGCTGGACATGCCCCAGTTGCTGTGTCTGTGGCTGATGTTGGACTAGCACAGAATTTAGGGAGTGAAGAGTTCTACTTTGTTTATCAGAGTCAGATCTCACATATCTGGCCTGATTCTGGAAGCATAGCAGGTAATGGTTAATAGTTTAAACAGAGAGAAAATTGCATGCATTTCCATCAGTTCAATGTGCTGTTTCTAGTACAGGGTGAAGGGAGAGGATCCCAAAGCTTCCTCTTATGGAACAAAGGAGAGTCTCCTTTGAGAAGGCACAGTGATTAAATGGCTGACTAATTCTTTTGTTTCTTACAAAGCACAAGTCGGGGTGCTGCTTATACTTACATCTTAGGTTATTGAATTAATATCATCAATTATTACATGTTTCTATAACAAGCACATCAATTATGTCAAGATAAGATTTATTAGTTATTATTCTGCTTACCAGCTGCTTCATTTGTAACCACAGTCTCAGTGGAGCTCCTTGACCCAGAAAAAGTTCTGGGAACAAACTGGGGAAAGGAGGGCTAACACAGAGGATGGAAAGAACATAACACATTTTTCCTGTCCTGCTTCATTTCCTTTGTATGTTTGTTTTTTTGTTTTTGTTTTTTTTTTTTTTTTTACCAGGCATAGTTTAGGGTTTTGTGCTTTGATTTTGATCCTTTTGGTATGCTTTTATTTTACATTATTACATCGCTTATTTTTAAAGTTTAGTTTTCCTTTTACTTAGGGGTATTAAAATTTGAGATTTGCTGAGAGTCTTAATTAACTCTCCCCTTCCACCCACAGAATGGTTGAGTGAACAGAAGCAGCATAATTTTTCGTAGGATGAAAGCACTGTGAAGAATAGCAGATGCTGCTACCAGTGCCCCAAAGCAAATGTGTGTTGCAAATCTATGTTATTTCATTAAATCACTTAGCCCAGCTCCTTTATGGTTCTGAGCATCAGCACCCAGGCTCAGGTGTGTGGTGGTGATTTTACTCATCTCAAGTCTGGTCCTTGATCTACTGGCCAGTCCATCTCTTGGATCATTAGACTATTCTCAAAAGACAATTCTCAAAAAATGTTACTAACATTTCTTTTTGTTATGGTTGAACTGGCTTTGTTGTTGTTTTTGTTTGCTTTTCTTACGCAGGTGGTACTCTACTGACTTTATCTGGATTTGGCTTTAATGAAAATTCAAAGGTATTAGTTGGAAATGAAACCTGCAATGTGATTGAAGGAGATTTGAATAGGATAACCTGCAGGACACCAAAAGTAAGGCCTCTGATTTCAGTCATTTTTTCCTCCTAAGTCTGAAATCTTATAAATTAGGAAGCATCTCAGTTGGGGGGGGTGGAACAAGTGGTATACTTACTTAGGAACTGCAGGGTTTCTATTATGCTCCTTAAAACTTATTTCTTCCACATCTTTCCGCTAAGATTCAAAGACAAAATATTCTCTCCACATTCAAGATACTTAAAATCATGAAGAAAAGAGACACATAAGCTAATATTAAGCAATGTATTTCATTTGAATTAATAGAAACAGTAACAAAGTAAACATAAAACACAGTGGAGAGAGAGTGTCAGAAACAGTTTCACAGAAAAGTTGATGTCCCATCAGAATTTGAGAATGAATGAGAGTTTACCATGGTAAATTTAAGGATGAAAAAAATGAGTAATCTAAAGATTTCAGGAAAGTAAACCTAGAAATCAATAGTTTTCAAAAAGGAATACTTTTTTTTTTTTTTTTTTTGAGACGGAGTCTCGCTCTGTCACCAGGCTGTAGTGCAATGGCACGATCTCGGCTCACTGCAACCTCTGCCTCCTGGGTTCAAGCGATTCTCCTGCCTCAGCCTCCCAAGTAGCGGGGACTACAGGCGCCCACCACCATGCCCAGCTAATTTTTGTATTTTTAGTAGAGACAGCATTTCACCATATTGGCCAGGATGATCTCAATCTCTTGACCTCGTGATCCACCCCCCTCAGCCTCCCAAAGTGCTGGGATTACAGGCGTAAGCCACCGTGCCCGGCCAGGAATACATTTTTAAATGTGTTAAAGTTTTAGTTTAAATGTGTTAAATTTTCAGTTTCACAAAAAAAGTGAAGTTCTCTATGGAATATTGTATCTTAGAATCAATCATTATTCTTTATTTTTAAAACATAGTTTTTTTATTATTATACTTTAAGTTTTAGGGTACATGTGCACAACGTGCATGTTTGTTACATATATATACATGTGCCATGTTGGTGTGCTGCACCCATTAACTCATCATTTAACATTAGATATATCTCCTAATGCTATCCCTCCCCCCTCCCCCCACCCCAAAACAGGCCCCAGGGACACAGGAAGGGGAACATAAAACATAGCTTTTAAATTTAAACTAAGACTCTGATTTCCTTATTACATGCCAAAACGTAATGAATCCTATCACTGACTTTTTAAAAAAAGTGTAGCAGAATAAATGGGGGTATTATGTATTTGCAATCTGCAGGAAAAATAAATTTTTTTTTGGACTAAATGATGGAGATGAGAATTGAGGGGATATGGTAAACTAAAACTTACTTTGTTTACAATATGTCATTCAGTTAAACACTGAGTGTGGATTAAATAAATACTAGATGTGAAAAAATGTTTTTCCTAATTGGGAATTGCATAGATGCTATATCTGCAAAAGCACCAGATAGTTTTCTTAGGGGGTCCAAGTACTTAGTCTTGGATTCTGGAGTGAGGTCTTCAAAAGATATAATGATGTGATTTGTCAGAGAAGAGAAATAAGAACTATACCTGTCTATTTTAAGAGCAAAAAGTCAAACTTTAATATCTAATGCTTTATTAGAGAATCACTTCTCCAGATCATCTCAACAATATTGTGGAGCCATCAGCAATCCAATAATATAGATGCATTTAAATTGATCATAAAACCCATAAAACTACTATGTCATGTAACTATTTTGAGAACTTAAGCATGTAACCTACATTTGACACCACAACTTTCTAAATATATGAAAACTGACTCTGATCATGACTTTGAAATAAAACATCTTCCGAAGTTTATTCTGAATAATCTATTTCTTTTCAGCCCTTGCATTTCTGTATCTCAACAATTAATATTTTCTATTTTTTCCTCTTATTTTAGAAAACTGAGGGTACAGTTGATATTTCAGTTACTACCAATGGATTTCAAGCCATAGCAAGGGGTGCTTTTAGTTATAATTGTTTACAGACACCAGTTATAACTGATTTTAGTCCAAAAGTACGAACAATACTAGGTAAGAAGTTCTTCAATAAGATCAGTCATTTGTCATATGTATAAAAAACATTTCTAGAAAGGCTTTTGAAGCATAGTTTCTTCTGTAGTTTTGTTTCTTAAAGTGAAACCAGTTATAGTTTTATGTGTGTGTATGTTTTACCATAGATTAATCTATTTATTATTTTATATTGAACATATGCAATAAGGAGAAAAATAGTAAGTTTTTTTTTAAAAAGGACTTTGTCATCTTTTTTCCTTTTGAGCAATTGAATGTACATTTCATCCCTCTGTTGCTGCTACCAACTCTTTCGTTGTTTTCCCTTTTGCCTCTCAAAGTGTTAGGATTTCCTAAATCCAATGAAAGATGAGAGATGAGTTGATTTATTTAATATGCAAATTTCACACTGGATAACAAGTTGAACTTTTTGCATTATTTTTTAAATTTTAAAATACTAGGAGAAGTTAATTTAACAATTAAGGGCTATAATTTTGGAAATGAACTCACACAAAACATGGCGGTGTATGTTGGAGGAAAAACCTGCCAGATTCTTCACTGGAACTTCACAGATATTAGATGCCTCTTGCCCAAGTTGTCTCCTGGAAAACATGATATCTACGTAGAAGTCAGAAACTGGGGTTTTGCATCAACAAGGTATGATAATGAACATAAACTTGATGGAGCTGTGGAACACATGGGGCTAGTGGAATTGGGACAGGAAAAGAAGTGGGCATTAACCTTTAGGTGTTAATTGTTCTCTTTACCTTTCTATATCTTCTTTTGCAAAATATGCTGAGAATATCTCATACAACTGCAATATGACACCTAGTTTTGAGACCAATACCATTCAGATAAGGTTGTAAAATTCTCTGTACAACTAGCCTTATGTATATGTCACATGATTTTGATTGACTCAGGAAATGCATATCAAGTAGCTTCTAGGGGCTCAATGCTGCTGGCTGGATTTACAGTGGATTAGAGGGGCATCTCCCCTGCATTAATGGTGCTCACAATTTTCTTGGAGAGAGAGATTTCAAACAGAGGATTATGTCAAGAGTTTAACTGTAAATGTGAAAAATACTGTGAGTTAGAGATACCAGGTGCGGTAAGAGTCTATAATAGAGCTAACTTATCCTGAACATCAGGGAAAGGTTCTCTGAAACGGTGACAAGCAAAGAAGTGGGTAGGAGGTGGCCATCTGAAGACGATGCAGAGAGTCTTTCTCCAACTCAATTTTCTGTAAGGGCTTAGTATTTCTTTTTCCCTGAATCTGTTTGTTAACTGATAAAATTTTAGTTCTAGTATGAGGAAGTTATTGGTTTGGAATACTTAGAAAAGGAAGATACTGAAATTTTATGGATGCCAAAAAGCCAATAAAGCTAATGTCAGAGTAGAAGGAGAGATGATTGCAGCAAAATCTTGCAAGAAGTAAATGAAGATGAACAACATTAAACATAAACCTCAGCACTACATCCATCTCTTGGTTTCACAGGGCAGAGCTCACATGGATTCTGTATTGGCTTGTGCTGTAGCTTGACCATATAATGGGTGAAACTGACACCATAAAAAGTTGTGTATTCAGGTTCAAGAAATAACAAGGTTATGCTGTGGAAGTTGAAAGTTAACACAGTGACTCAAGTGAATTTTTCTGCCTCTCTGCAGTTACGAGGGAAGTTGGGGTTTAGAAGTCAAATATGTCATATCAGAAAAGCATTTACATTTTGATGGCCTCCAGGAAGATGCATTGTCTGTTACCAAGCAAAATAAATTTAAAACTCTCTCATTGAAGTAGTGGGAAGGGAGACCCTGACAAGTTTTCAACAAACATGGAATAATAACTTCAAATTAATTATAAAAAACTTTGATTACTCAAATGTGTGAGATTTAATTGCTAGTTTTAAAGCAGAGCTGCCTTTTTGTTTTACTCTAATGAAAATATAAAATATTTTTAAAAATCTAATGTATTTCTTGTGACCTCAGTTCTCATAAGCATATTTTTCCATAATATTGTAGGATCTTCCATTTCAAATTCTTCTGCCATTATAATTTTCGGAAACGTAATTTTCATAGTTAGGGAAAATATTGAATATACCATCCAACCAAATTGAGATTATGATAATTGTCAGATTGTCTATCTTGAAAAAGTAATATATAATTAAATATCCAATTATTTCCTCTTTCTAAAGAAGTCATATCCTAGCAAGAGTTTAGCAAGATAAACCAGTAGGAAGCTCATTGAAAAATCTATTCATTTTTTTTCTCAGAGACAAATTAAATTCTTCAATACAGTATGTTTTGGAAGTGACCAGCATGTTTCCACAAAGAGGCTCCTTGTTTGGTGGAACTGAAATCACCATAAGGGGTTTTGGATTCAGCACAATACCAGCTGAGAATACCGTGCTGTTAGGTAAGAGCTTCATTTATAGGAAAGTGATTATCATTTTTCTCAGCTTAAAGGAAATACTATAGGTGCTGAGTTATTATATGAATATTCTAAATCACAGCTTTATTTTTCTAGTAGCATAAAAAAAGTTAAGTGTATTTGGTTAAAGTGATAAAGAGAAACTGAACGACTACTTTTGATTTCAATAAATAATTACTGTGTATTTAATGTATATGCAACATATAGAGTGGAGGAGTTGTTCTGCAAATAGTACTCACACATGATTACTATCAGAAAAGAAGTTCTGAAGGTCCTACTATATAACGCAGAGTTTTTTTAGGGTCTTGGATGTTGATGAATTATGCTTCGTCTCTATAATTCACAAAAAAAATTTGACGAAATGTTTGCTTCTTAAAAATATCCAGTATTTATTCTTTCTAGGGTCCATCCCTTGCAATGTTACATCATCATCAGAAAATGTCATAAAATGTATTCTTCATTCAACTGGGAATATATTCAGGATTACCAACAATGGGAAAGATTCAGGTATCAGCCATTTATACACTGAAAAAATTGAAGCACTTAAACCTGAAATTAATTTGATTTTTATTTATTTTATATTTCAAATTATTGAGAGACTAAGTATTGTTATTTCTTTTATAATTTGTCAGCAGTAACTGCTTGACATAGAGGGTCACGTACAGAGTGAATTAGTGGTAGACTTGAGTCTAGAAGGCCATACTTTACAATTTCCAACTTCAGGAATTACCATTTGGTTTTGCTGTAGCACAGAAACTCCCAAATTGTTGTAGTTTATTATTGGTCATGGATTTCCAAATGAATATTCCAATTAAAATTGATCATAGCTTTAAAAATATTGTATGTAAGATTTCTAAGCAAATTATTTATTGACTTTCCAAGTTTTTTTTCAAATTATCTGTTGATCATAGCTTTTGGAGTTTCGTGACTTAATTTTTCCTTATCTTTTTATTACCTTGCTTTCCATTATTTCTATTTGTTTTTGTTAAGTGCTTAAATTATGTAAGTAATTAAGTTTTAGTGTTGATTAAAATGTTTTCACTACTGACTGTATATAAATTGCAATGTTGTCAAAGAAAATTATTAAGAAATTTTCTTTTTCTTTTAAAATATGACTCAATTCTTGCCCCCAGTACATGGATTAGGTTACGTCTGGTCACCATCAGTCCTTAATGTGTCTGTGGGGGACACAGTGGCATGGCATTGGCAAACACATCCATTTCTTAGAGGGATAGGATATAGGGTTTTTTCTGTCTCCAGTCCTGGAAGTGTAATTTATGATGGCAAAGGATTCACAAATGGAAGACAAAAATCTACATCAGGTATGTTTCTGCTTATTGGATTTTGCATCATGCCACTTTTTCCTAGATGTAATAAAATGACATTTTGTGTAGATTTAATACAGTATTTTTACAAAAATAATATACACAAATGCATAAGGTGAAGTTATTTGGCATTTTATTGCTGTAGTAAAAATGTTACTAATGAGTGTAAGCAAGTTATTTCATACATATTCAAGTGAGTTCTGATATTAGAAATATCTTATATTGATTCTGTGATAATCAACCAATTGAAAAACATATTGAAAAAGCAAAATGCAATAAAATAGGAATATATGTTTAAATCAAACCAATCTGGTAGCAAGTGATGAACTTTGACTGACTGAAATCAATTTAAAATCAGTGTTTCCTATGGGACAGCTCGGTGTAAAATGTGCAATTTAGATTGCCTGTTTTGTTTTGTACATGTAAGATTTTGAACTTTTCACTCACGAAAAAAATTTTCTTTCATTTCATGTTGAATTTTTCTTTAAATTTTGGTATGTTATGTCAGACTGACCATGGTTTTCTAGAAAATCAATGCTGGATCTTGTTTTCATGGAATGTAATTTCGTTACACAAGATAGCTTTTAATAGTCAGTGAGTTTTACTACATTCTGTTGACATTTCATACACATGAAAAATAAGAAACTGTCATCTGTATGTGCATTTAAATGATCATTTCAAATTGTTTTCAGTCTCTTTTCAAATATGCATTAATTGCTTATATTTATTATGTACAATCTCATTTTATGGCAGGTTCGTTTTCTTACCAATTTACTTCACCTGGAATCCATTATTATAGCAGCGGCTACGTTGATGAGGCTCACTCCATTTTTCTCCAAGGAGTCATTAATGTTTTACCAGCTGAAACCAGGCACATTCCGCTGCACCTGTTTGTGGGTAGCTCTGAAGCCACATATGCTCATGGTAAGATGGTTAAAGATGGAAACTCTGTTACACAGGTAACCCAGGGTGTATGTGATATTTCTGGAGCAGGTAGCAGATGACTGGGTCTAACTGTGCTTCTATCTTACTAGCCACGTGACCTTGAATAGGTTTGGGCTTCTCTGAGGCTGGAATTTATCCTCTAAAATAAGGATCTCATTAATGTCTTCCTACCAGTCTTTCTCCCAGAATCCTTGCGTGCCTCCAGTGAGATGTAATGTAAAAGAGTTCTGACACTATGTATGTGCCTGGACATATATTAAAATGTAAGATGATGTTATTATTTTCCCCATGGGGTCTGGCCTTGGACAAACTGAAAAATAAATCAATTTTATATTCAGTTTTCTCTCTTTACTATGACATCTTCGATCAGGTCTTTAATACTTTTGTACTGCCTAAGACCCATTTGTCATTTTGTTTTTCATAAAAGATTTACCGGAATTTAAACCATCATCATCAAAATAAAGAGTAATTCAGTTTGAAAATGGTTATCGTTTTAGAATGTTATTCATGACTTACGGGCAGTTCTTTTGTCTAAAGGAGGACCTGCGAATTTGCACTTGGGAAGCTCTGTGGCAGGCTGCCTAGCAACAGAACCCCTGTGCGGCCTGAACAATACCAGGGTTAAAAATTCAAAAAGATTGCTATTTGAGGTTTCAAGTTGTTTTTCACCATCTATAAGCAACATTACTCCATCCACTGGAACAGTAAATGAACCAATAACAATTATTGGACATGGCTTTAGTAATCTCCCATGTGCTAATAAGGTAAGAATATAAATACCTCCTTTGTACTTCTATTATATGTTCCCAATAAAAGTATTTTGATGATAACCTTGTTATTTAATTTTTACCAGCTTTATTGAGCTATATCACATACCATACAATTCACCCACTTAAAGTGTACAATTCATAAACTTTTAGCATAGGCACAGAGTTGGCATTCATCACACAATCAATTTTAGAACATTTTCATTACCCAAAAAAAAAACCCTAAAGTCCTTAGATATCACACCTAATCCCTCTATCGATCCCAGCCTAAGGCAATCTCTAATCTACTTTCTGTCTATAGATTTGGTTGTTCTGGACATTTCTTGTAAATAGAATCATACAATATGTGGTCCATTGTGACCAAGTTTATTTATTTTTCACTCAGCATAATGTTTTCAAGGTTCACCCAAGTTGTACCTTGTATCAGTACTTAATTTCTTTTTATGACCTAATAATATTCTATTGCATGTTAAGCCAACTTTTATTTATCCATTCATCAGTTGATGGACATTTGGGTTGTTTTCACCTTTTGATTATTATGAATAATGTAGCAATGCACATTTATGTACAAATCACAATTTAATCCAAGAGATGCCTTAATCAGCCCCTCCCAAATTAAATTTATGAATAAAAGATATTTAGTTGCACATGATTAGCTTTTAAAATTTATAGTTGTTGCTAATACAAAATTTGTTTATACTGGAGATATATATTGACTTGGTTTATTTTGTATTCATTTTGCTTACAGGTTACAATTGGTAGCTACCCCTGTGTCATAGAAGAAAGTAGTGAGGATTCAATTACATGTCATATTGACCCTCAAGACTCAATGGATGTTGGTATCAGGGAAATTGTCACTTTGACTGTCTACAACCTGGGCACTGCTATCAATACGTTGTCCAATGAATTTGATAGGCGATTTGTACTTTTGCCAAACATTGACCTGGTGTTGCCAAATGCAGGATCAACTACAGGAATGACAAGAGTGACCATAAAAGGCTCTGGATTTGCAGTTTCTTCTGCAGGTGTAAAAGTCCTTATGGGTCGTTTCCCATGTAAAGTTCTATCAGTGAATTATACGGCCATTGAATGTGAAACATCCCCTGCTGCCCAACAGCTTGTGGATGTAGATCTTCTAATACATGGAGTGCCTGCCCAGTGCCAGGGAAACTGCACCTTTTCATATTTAGAAAGCATCACTCCTTATGTAACAGGAGTCTTCCCAAACTCCATCATAGGATCTGTAAAACTTCTTATTGAAGGAGAAGGTTTGGGGACTGTTTTGGAGGACATTGCTGTTTTTATTGGAAATCAACAGTTCAGAGCAATAGAGGTTAATGAAAACAACATCATTGCTCTTGTGACTCCTCTCCCAGTTGGACATCATTCTCTTAGTGTTGTGGTGGGAAGTAAAGGCTTGGCTCTGGGAAACCTGACTGTCAGCAGCCCCCCAGTAGCATCTCTATCACCAACTTCTGGAAGCATTGGTGGTGGAACTACACTGGTGATCACAGGAAATGGCGTCTATCCAGGCAACACTATAGTCACTATTGGGGATGACCCTTGTCAAATTATTTCCATCAACCCCAATGAAGTCTGCTGCCACACTCCCGCTGGGACCACTGGAATGGTCGGTGTTAAAATCTTTGTTAATACAATTGCTTATCCACCTTTGATTTTTACATATGCCCTGGAGGATACTCCATTTCTCAGAGGAATTATCCCAAGCAGAGGTACTCCAATATCTGCCTTATTATCTTGATATTATAGTATTGATAATATTTAATAGTATAGAATTGGAATGATATTTGTAAATAACTATTAAGGTGTGTTTATAAATGATCCCACTTAATACCTGGGATTCAAGCTCTGTTTGACAAACGTACATCGAGGGCATTAAACATGTAGAATTTTTCATAGGTTGTTTAAATGAATATCCACATACCTAAATTTTAAATGAAAATTCGTCAACATAACTTTTTACTTGCCCTCAAGTAGTAGTTTGATTTTAATTCAAGTGTTAATAGTAAAGAATTACCATATAATTGACCATAGTGAGGATTGCTTAAATATAAATAATTATTTTATTTTAAACATGAGAGATACTAAAGAGATATTTCATGTTAGGAAAGTTTTTGTTTGTTCGTTTGTTTGTATGTTCGTTTGTTTGTTTCTTTGTTCATTTGATAGTACCTTAAGTGTACTTAATACCTGGGATTCAAGCTCTGTGTAGTCTCTATTGTATGATTATTTTTCACACATTTATGGGATGACAATTTTAGCCAAATTTCAACTTCTATTTAGGAACAAAATTCCCATTAACTTGACCTAAATTTCAAATAAGGAAAAAATGAGTGAAGATAGACCAAAACTGGTAATTCATTTATGTTATTGATGTTGATTTGCACTAGAAACTCCAGTTAAAATTCAAAAGTTACAATCTTACTTACATTGAGAGTGTTTCAGAGTACCTTATTTCCATGAAATTACAAATGAATATTAACTTATTAGCACACCAGAATTCTTTTTAAGGAGATAATTGGCCCATTCAATGGAGAAAATATTATAAAATAAGATTTTCTTAATTACTTAGCATGACTCATTTTTCTAATTTAACAGTAGGTTGATATATCTTCTTGGTCCTTTGTCATTATGCTATGCTATTTCTGATCATCTTCGAACTATTAAAATGCTTATTATATATGTACTGAATTCTGGAGAGGAAGCTATAGTGTAATAGTTGAGAGGTTGGCTCTCAAATGGTTCAAATTTTGGTTCCTTTAATTTCCAGCGATGAAATTTTGGACAAGTTTTTTAAGCATCAATTTCCTTATTTATGCAGATACATACATTATAAAGTTAAAGAAGTTTATTCATATAATGTAACTTAGAATAGTACATTTAATGAAGAACTCATTAAATGTTAACCTTTTAGAAAAGTCTTTTTTAGGTTACATCACAGGGAAATGTATCAGGTTTGAGTAAGTAGTATTTTCTGCCTTCAAGGAGTTTGCTGTCGAAATCTTCTTTAATATGTCAACTTTGCTCATTTTGAAAGATGTGAACAATAGCAATGGCATATTTCTTTTCCCATATGGTTGTAATCATTGCAAATAATGGCATATGTTTCTTATTTCCATGGACTGTGTCTCTTCCCATCTCTGCCTTTGAATGTTTTTTTTTTTTTTTTTTTCAAAACAATGTATTCAAAGGTATAAGAGACTTGCAGATGTGAGAACTGAGCTGTTTTATTTGCTGAAGAGTCAGGTGACAGAGCACACTGAGAACAACACTGTTCCATTTGAAAGGCAAAATGTTAAGCAAAATTAAATGTTAAGACCTATACAACTTTCTTTAGATTGTATCTTAAAACTATTCCGTCCAGGTGCGGTGGCTCACGCCTGTAATCCTAGCACTTTGGGAGGCCGAGGCTGCTGGATTGCCTGAGCTCAGGAGTTCAAAATCAGCCTGGGCAACATGGTGAAACCCCGTCTCTACTAAAATACAAAAAATTAGCCGTGTGTGGTGGCATGCGCCTGTAGTCCCAGCTACTCAGGAGGCTGACGCAGGAGAATCACTTGAATCCGGGAGGCAGAATTTGCAGTGAGCTGAGATTGCACCACTGCACTCCAGCCTGGATGACAGAGTGAGACTCCATCTCCAAAACAAACAAACGAACAAACAAAAACTTTCCTAACATGAAATATCTCTTTAGTATCTCTCATGTTTAAAATAAAATAATTATTTATATTTAAGCAATCCTCACTATGGTCAATTATATGGTAATTCTTTACTATTAACACTTGAATTAAAATCAAACTACTACTTGAGGGCAAGTAAAAAGTTATGTTGACGAATTTTCATTTAAAATTTAGGTATGTGGATATTCATTTGAACAACCTATGAAAAATTCTACATGTTTAATGCCCTCGATGTACGTTTGTCAAAAGAGGGAAGCAAGAGAACAGCCAGAATCTAATTCTTTGTTCTATGTGCACTCATTCAAGGCATTAACATCAACATTCACCTACAAGTCTTTAAATTAATTCCTTTTTTCTGTATTTACTATCTTACACTCACTTACATATCATAATTTGTTTACCAAGTCATACCTATCAAAAACGTTTGAATTAAGAAAAATATAGTCTCTCCTCAAAAGAGTTGCTAATGTCAGGAAGGAAGGTACCAAAAATAAAGATAGTAAGCCTAATCCTTAAAGTATTAGGTATGCTCAGACATTCATACTTCCTAACTCTAGACCTGCTCTTTTCTCCTCCTCTATTCTCTATTAGCATGAATTAGTAACTTACAACTCAGTAGAATGGACAAAAGGGCTGGAAAAATAATAAACATTGAGATAAATCACTTATAATTAATATACAGTAGACTGTAGGGCATATTGTAGTCAAAATGTATTGTATGACATAGCATGTATTGTTAATATTTATATTAGTTTTAAAACACAGGGTATTCTTTTATTTGTAAAAGTAAAGAGGTATATCTTTAAATGCATGTGTATTAATAGTTAGATATATTTATATTGTGTGCTTTTTTTTTTTTAAGGTCCACCAGGAACTGAAATTGAGATCACTGGATCCAACTTTGGCTTTGAGATCTTGGAAATCTCAGTGGTGATAAATAACATTCAGTGTAATGTAACCATGGCCAATGACAGTGTGTTGCAGTGCATCGTGGGAGATCATGCTGGGGGCACATTTCCTGTTATGATGCATCATAAGACAAAAGGCTCAGCTGTGTCCACAGTTGTATTTGAGTACCCGCTTAATATTCAAAATATTAATCCAAGCCAAGGTAGTCATAAGTGTGCAGGAACCTGCAGATATTTTGTTTCAGTAAATACTTATTTAGAAACCTTATTTAGAAAATAATGTTACTCAAACACATAAAATTTCTAGGTTTTTTTTTTTTTTGAGACGGAGTCTCGCTCTGTCGCCCAGGTTGTAGTGCAGTGGCGCGATCTTGGCTCACTGCAAGCTCTGCCTCCCGGGTTCACGCCATTCTCCTGCCTCAGCCTCCCGAGTAGCTGGGACTACAGGCACCCGCCACCATGCCTGACTAATTATTTTTTGTATTTTTAGTAGAGACGGGGTTTCACCGTGAAAATTTCCAGTTCTTATAGCACAATACAAATATTTTTCTTTATGTAGCAAATAAATAAGCATGTAAATGTATAATGATTTATTTCAAAATGCTAAACTTTAAAATATAATACCTTAGATTTCTTAGTGATGTATGATTAATTTACCTAAAACTTAATCCTACTTAAAATGACAGTTATACGTGAAAATTTTTCTTAAATCATGTTTAGACATCACTGGTATGTAATTATTTCTATATAAATTAGTATCTTTTTATTTAAAAAATTTTTTGGTTAAAAACCTTAAGAAAATATAAATAAACCAATCTACTTATAATTAAAATAGTAATTGCATAGTCTATGTTTTGCCTACTCTGAAATCCTTTGTGACATCTCTTTTAAATAAAATTTTAGTTCCTCGAAATAGTTCAAATAAATTACCAGATATGACACTTACTCAGTGAAGATTTAAAAACACTACAGTCAAAAGAGATTCAGTTGCATTAATAGAATAATGCACTATAATTTCAGTTTTAAAAAACTTCATTTAATGTAACTTACTTTTAACATTTAAAATAAAGGTAAAAAATACGTACACAGAAGAGGTTTTATTTTAATTAGCTTTGTTTTTCCTTTTTATTTGTCTTCACTAGGGAGCTTTGGTGGGGGTCAAACCATGACTGTGACAGGCACCGGATTTAATCCACAAAATTCAATTATATTAGTTTGTGGCTCAGAATGTGCAATTGACAGGCTTAGTTCTGATTACACAACATTATTATGTGAAATTCCATCTAGTAATGGTAAGTTGTCAGAAAAAATAATGGCAGTCTTTGAGAACTAGTTAATTTTATAAAGATCAGTTAATTTCTTTTTTCAAGTTCTTGGATTCCTTGGAGTAATTAAATCACTTTATGAGGGTCCTTATTCTAAGCAATTTCTTCAGGACATTTTCTAGATTTACATGACGGTTGAGGTTCATAAATTGCAGATGGAATTGTTTGTAATAAATTGCAGCTTTTCAGTTTCTGGTATAAACTGATGGTTCTTAGTTTATTGAGCATACCAAATGGAGAACACATTTTTAGTTCCCATTAGAGTATTAGGCTTCCGTTAAAGATAGGAGTTTCATTAATGGCTATGAGTGTCAATACCGTTAGTGAATTGCTAAACTCAAACCCTACCTGTGTCATTGAATAAGTTATTTAACCTCTCTATGCCTCAGTTTTTTCAACTATAAAGTGAGATGAATCACAGTAGTCTACTGGATTATTGTCAGGTTTAATAAGTTAATGTACATAAAGTGGATAGAATGATGTCTAGAACCATATGTAATTTGCTATTATTCTTATTCTTACTTGTTTATTTTTAGTTAATGGTTAAGAGCCTGGGCTCTGAGGAGTCCCTGAATCTCAATTTTGTTACTTACTGTGTAACCCTAGCCAAGTAACTTCTCTCTGCTTCAGTTTCTCCACCTATTAAATGGAGATATTATCAACTCTAATTCAACGGATTGTTGTGAAGATTAAATATTTGGTACTTTGGACAACAAATCTTAGTTATTACTTAACAAAATTTAAGAAGATATTTAAATAATGTGAATATTCTAGAAGAATAAAGGATATGTTTTATGTGAACACATTTTTTAAAACATTAACGAAATTTGTGAAGCTTTTCTAAATACTGTTGCTTCTTTCTCTGACTTCCTTAACAAAGAATATTGAAAAATGCAATATTTTTATGACTGAGCTTATTTATCATTTCCACACCAGAGTTTAATCCTGATTAAAAAAAATATGTAGCAATGCTTCGAGACTTGTCAAGGTTTTAGGTTGTTTGTCTTAACACTGGCTCTGCATCTTCTCATTAGGTTTTTGCATCAGGTTTCTGTAGTCCTTGTCTCTGACCTTGCCTTCAGCTGTCACTCCTTGCTGTCATCAGTGTGCCTGCCTTTAAGCAGTTCTTCCCTCCTTCCTGTTCTAATTTACAAAGTTGGATCCTCTAGAATTGGAAAACTAAGCTGGCAAGTTTGTAGAATGTTCTACAGGAAGAGTCTCCCCGGGAGGGTCGAAGGGCTTTTTCTTCTGTTGATAATGAGCATGAACTTTGTAATGTTTTTGGCTATTGCTAGAGGCCACTATTATTCACATGTAGCCTAGGTCTATTGGAAAAGGAAGATGATTGTGTGAAAAGGAAGATGTTATTGAAAATGTTTGGAGGTTTTGGAAATGAATCAGGGCCTGATGGCAGAAGTGCATTCAGTCTGATCCTCCTTTCATAGGCACGGGGGCTGAGCAAGCCTGTGAAGTGAGTGTGGTTAATGGGAAAGATTTGTCACAGTCCATGACTCCGTTTACGTACACAGTGTCACTGACTCCACTCATCACTGCAGTATCTCCTAAGAGAGGCAGTACAGCAGGGGGCACCAGACTGACAGTCATGGGATCAGGATTCAGGTACTGTCTCCACACAAATACCCATCATTGTGCATTTCCAGACCTGAGCCATTATGCCTGCTTTCTCCTATGCCCGGACAGTGCAGAAATACAGTCATGCAATGTGTACCTATATGCTCGTAACTTAAGCTTAAGGCAAAAATAGTACTAATTGCTAACATTTATTGAGTATTTATTTTGTGGCAACCACCTGCCTACCCACAGAGAAGTCCTGTCTTACTTCCTGAGATGTTTTTACCTCGTTTTATGGTTAGAAGACAGATTAAACAGGTTAGACAAGTTGCCCCCAATCCTGGATATAGCATCACAAATATAAATCACCTTCTTCTTGTGCTTTCCCCATCATCTTATCTCCAGCCATGATCTGCTTCATTGGATCAAAGAAACATCTTTCCATACAGCTGTTCTATTCTACTGTAATTGGTCAAGTTTCTTTTTCTTAAACATACTCATTATTTGGCTCAAATTTGTGTACTGCATTTTCATCATTATTCAGGTGGGGAAGGCTGAAGTCAAAACACCAGATCACAAACACCATAGAAGTTCATTGTAACTCCTCAAGCAGTTATGATTACCTTGAACTTGCATTTTTACCTGGAAGTTAAGTTCTAAAGTCCACAAACATGATGAAAATGTCACATGGCCAAGTGATCCTTGAAAATCTCTTTTAAAAGTACCTGTTGGGAGATCAACATAGAATCACTGAATAACAACAACAATCACTGTTTCTTTCCCCAACACTGGAACACCTGCTAGTTACAGTCCTATTCTCTGGACTCTTAACCTCTTTGTTTACTTTTTTTCAATAAATATTTCGAAGTCTTAATATTGAAAAAAAGCATCAGTCTGCACTTTGGTGGCTGATAGAATGAGGTCTTTTTTTTTGCAATAATACATAGGAATAAAAGGGTTTGACAGCATGATCTAGAAATTTGAGAAAAACATACATGTTATGTTTTCCCTCTTTTTTACAGTGAAAATATAGAGGATGTTCATATCACCATAGCTGAAGCCAAATGTGATGTTGAGTATTCCAACAAGACACACATCATCTGCGTAACAGATGCCCATACTCTATCAGGGTGGGCTCCAGTTCGTGTCCACATCAGAGGTGTCGGCATGGCGAAACTGGTAATAGTGCTGTTGAGTATAGTAATCACAGCAATAGAAAGCTAACATTATGGGAGGTGGGCTAATTGATAATTGGTGTTTTACTTTAATGTCTCCAAAAAAATAACTGAGCTGTGACAATAATAAATTTAAAGTAGCTTACATTTTTTGTTGCTTTTCCTAAAATTTTTATTATTTAAGATTTTTGATTTTTCTGAGTTGTGGGGTAATTGGTAATAGATTTTTTAAACTTGATCATTATTGTGAAATAAACCAAGAGGCAATTATAACACATTTTAAGTAGGTTAGATTTTATTATTAATAAAATGCTTATTGTTTATATATATTTACTATATAATATAAATATATTTATATTGTAATAAAATGCTTTTTGAAAAATTGAATGAAAAACTCTGGTAAAATCCCTAAATTTTAAGGTCTCTTATATTCTATTACAGGATAATGCTGGCTTTCTTTATGTTGATGCCTGGTCCTCCAATTTCTCATGGGGGGGAAAATCTCCCCCAGAAGAAGGGTCTCTTGTTGTTATTACAAAAGGACAGACCATTCTGCTGGATCAAAGCACCCCTATTTTGAAAATGTTGCTTATTCAGGGTAAATTTCTGAATATCTGTTCATTAGACTCTGCCTGAGAAATATTTCTGTGAAACTAATTTAATCAAAATCTACAATTATGAACATCCGTAGTTCCATAATCTTTTTAATACACAGTGTAGTCCTGGGCTTTTTAAATTGAGTATTACAATCCATTTGTGGTTATGGTATTATTTAATGTGTTGCAGCCAGCATTTTAAAAATTAAATAGGATAGAAAGCATCAGAATAGATTGCATGCATATGGGTAAGTACCTTTTAAAGCTAAATGTTGTTTTATGAAACTTTTGGTTCAATAACAATGTGGGGAGATGTGAGCATGCCCACGCACTTTCACTGGATCACAACAAAAAAGGTATTTTCCACTTTGAAAAACACTGATGTAGTGGGTCCCAGGAGTTAAAAAGTCATAGGGATTTGTTCACGTCTATCCTAAATGATCACCTTGACTCCCTTTGGAAGACAAGTTGTGATTTTCACCTTTGCCTGTGAACCTGTTTCTGTTGTTGCCTGGGGTTGTCTCTGCTGCTGTGTTTTATTTTTTACTATGGAAAACTAAGTAACCACAACTGTGATAATTGCATGTAAAAGAATCATTAATTGGTAAGAGTAGACT
The DNA here is from genome assembly GCF_006542625.1 of Nomascus leucogenys. Classification (NCBI taxonomy): domain Eukaryota; kingdom Metazoa; phylum Chordata; class Mammalia; order Primates; family Hylobatidae; genus Nomascus; species Nomascus leucogenys. Next base: position 61,583,413 of record NC_044396.1, read on the forward strand.
GCTTGAGGATTTAGTGCACAAACTTTGCCATAACAGGCTTAGCCACCAGAAGATTACTGCATTGTTATTGTACTATTTTTAACTTCTGGGAAAATAGAAAAGTTTCAGGTTTTTGAAGTTATTAAATATTGGACCTTTGGACAAATAAAATTTTAATACTTACAAATTTACAAATTTATACTAGTCTCATAAAAGTGTATCTTGGTATGATCTTTAATAATGCTAATCAGGCTATAGCTGTTGAGAGTGCAAATTAATGGATAAAAGTTCAGAGCTAATGTTGACATTATAATGGTTTTTATAAATATGCTTTTCTTTAATTGCTTTTGTTCTTAATTTATATTTTGAGGTGCTGTGTTTATAGAACTAGTTTGCATAGCTGAGCTATTTAGTAGCATCTAAAATAAGCTACTTTCCCAATGTTCAAGGGAAAATAATCTTCCCTGGAATTTGATTTTCTGTAAACTCCCACGGTTTTGTCTAGAGTTTTTATGCTTTTATGTTGCCAAAGAACTGAAGTGAAGTTATATGCATAACAATAGCAGAACATGAATGAGGAATTAAATTTTAATTTAATGTAGAATTTAATAATTATTATGTTAAATTGTAATGAATAATTTAGTAGGTAACTTTTAACAAGATTTTTCCTTGTGATGTATTTCAAAATTATATGATTCATAGGTGGAACTCTAATATTTGATGAAGCTGACATTGAACTCCAGGCAGAAAATATTCTAATTACAGATGGAGGCATTCTTCAGGTATTCAAAAGAACATAATACATGTTCATTTCTAACCTCTCTCCATTCATTTTCTTAAATACTATGTGTAAAATGGATAGTTAATTATACCAACCTCTCCTGAGTTTATCTTTGTTTAGGTCTCTGTTATTGGTATAAAATCCTTTATGCAAGGAGAAAAGTTTCCCAGAATATTGTGTTTTTAATGGGAAGATAGTAGTATATTCCCATAGAGCAGAATTTAAAATAGAACAGGAAAGAATTAACTCTGAGATGTGGCTAAAGTCAATCAGTATACCTTTCAAAGGTCTGGCATAGTTTATTTGGCTGACTAGAAAATTAAAGATTTATTTTTCAAAAGAAAGATATGAACTGAGCAATTAATTCTCAAAAGAGAAGAGAAGATAGAAAAGAACTACTTTTGTGTGATTAGAATTGTGGATTTGGAGTTTTAATTTTCTGAATGGCATTTGTGACATCTTTTGCAGATTGGGACAGAGACATCCCCATTCCAACACAAGGCTGTCATTACCTTGCATGGGCACCTGCGATCTCCTGAGCTCCCTGTCTATGGTGCCAAAACACTGGCTGTGCGGGAGGGAATCCTGGATCTGCACGGTACTGTGGCCAAGTGGCTAAGGGAGTTGGTAGAGGAAGACTCACCAGGACACCAGGGATAATTATCCTGTGATAATTATAATTTATCCTGTGATAAAGTGAAAGCGTGTTAGGCTTCTCATGTCTTTAGATATCCCCTCTTTACCCCTTCCTTCTTTCTCACATCCAAGCCAGGCTAGCCCAGACATCAAGACTCAGAACCAGGCCAGGCCTGTAATCCCAGCACTTGGGGAGGCCAAAGCGGGTGGATCACCTAAGGCCAGGAGTTCGATACCAGCCTGGCCAACATGGCATAACCCTGTCTCTACTAAAAATACAAAATTTAGCCAGGCATGGTGGTACACACCTGTAAGCCCAGCTACTTAGGAGGCTGAGGCAGGAGAATCGCTTGAACCCAGGAGGTGGTGGCTGCAGTGAGCCAAGATCACACCACTGCGCTCCAGGCTGGGTGCCAGAGTGAGTCTCTGTCTCAAAAAAACAAAACAAACAAACAAAAAAAAACAGGCCGGTGCAGTGGCTGACGCCTGTAATCCCAGCACTTTGGGAGGCCGAGGCGGGTGGATCATGAGGTCAGGAGTCGAGACCATCCTGGCTAACACGGTGAAACTCCGTCTCTACGAAAAATACAAAAAAAAAAATTAGCTGGGCGTGGTGGAGGGCACCTGTAGTCCTGGCTACTCGGGAGGCTGAAGCAGGAGAATGGCGTGAACCCGGGAGGCAGAGCTTGCAGTGAGCTGAGATCATGCCACTGCCGTCCAGCCTGGGCGACACAGTGAGACTCTGTCTCAAAACAAAAACAAAAACAAAAAAACTCAGAACCAAGGTCACACTTGCGAAAGCATTTCTGGGTCTTTTCTACATTCCTCCTCTTCCCCCTTTCATGAGCCTCCAGGCTCTTCTCGTTTCATTTTACACTAACCATAGTACCTGTCTGTAATTGCCTGTTTACTTTATTTATTTATCTATATAAAAAGACTAAGTCTAGAAGCAGAAGAATGTAATTTCTTATATTCGTATCTGAAAATGGGGCCTCTCTAAAATATAACAAGAGATTTATAGTTGTGGATTTCTGTAACTATATCCTAGAACCTTGTCAGCAAGCAAAAATGATTTTGATCATGTTTGAGGTACCAGGGCAACACACTATTTAAAGAAAGCATGGTGTGAATCTTTTTAATATTGAAGTCTTCTACATTGCAATAATCTATCCCTTTTATAAATTTAGAATACCATAAATGTGATACCTTATTATAAAAGTCGTACATGGGGCTCAATATATATACTATGTAATTTCTTAGAAAAGTCTACATTTGACTCTAGATTATTAGTTTAACAAATTCCTATCAATAATGACAAAGACAATAGACTTCGCTCATTTTGACAGCATTATCACACCCCATTTACATTGTGTCCCTTTAAAAAAAAAAAGATGGTTATAAATAGGGTATATCATTGCAGAAGAATATTTTTGAAAAGTTTTATAGTCATATACATGTCATTACAAACACAATTGTTACTTTTATAAAGCAAGCATTCTACATATTTCTTTTTGAAGAAATGTATGAAATGCTAAGGTAAAATGAACCTTTCCAACATTGATTCAATTTAGGAAAAGATTAAAATGCATAAAGTTCTCAATAACCAATCAAACACATGTAAAGAAATACTCAGTGTGTATGTTGGTTCTAGGTGTGCCTGTTCCTGTGATCTGGACTCGCTTGGCTCATACTGCAAAGGCAGGGGAAAAAATTTTAATTTTACAAGAGGCAGTAACATGGAAACCAGGAGATAACATTGTAATTGCAAGCACAGGACACAGGTATGATGTCTTCTGGGCTTAATTATGTGTATTTAGAAAAGAAATTTTTATACTGTATAAAGAGGGACAATTCAGATGGTGCATGACTATTTGGTTTAAGCTTGAAATCTCTAGTGAAATACGAACGGCCAAATACAGATTTGCCAAGTGTTAACATTAGGTTGATCACATTTGTATTGCATTATAATTGATAGATTTACAATAAGAAAAAATATAAATTTGAACCTATGAAATAGCTATGTCCTAGTAAAATGTATGTTTTACATGGTTTGGCTGCCATGTGAGAATCTATTTGGAAAAAAGAAGTGTTTGACTACTAAAAGTCATTTGGAAATATCTTAGAGTTTTAAATAAATACCTTAATGAATGAAAAAATGTAAATGAGCTTCTTAGTTTGAGGTCACCAAAGAACATGTTTGAAAGCAGCTAGTGAACTCTCCTATCTTACAGCCTTAGCAAATGGTTCCCATTGAGCAAAATTGTTAATAATGACTAAATAAAAGAGAAGAAATCATTATACAAAAAGTGATTCACATAACCTTTTAGGTGCCTGTTATTTTAAAACTGAAAGTACTTATGATCCTTAATTCCTGTTTAATTACATATTTTAGCAAATAAGACATAAAAGAAAGAAAATTACCATACCACCAAGTATCATGGGGGTAGGGCCAGAGGAACATTATTTTTGCTTTATTGTTCAAATTATAGATAATAGTAAAATTGAATATGGTTGTGATTATTAGGAAACGAACAGTGATTTATGATAAGAAACAGCTAAATTGTGTTAAGGCCATGTTACAACTTAAATTTAAAATTCAAGATGGCATTTTGAGTTTGTCATATTCCATGTTAAAAATAGACTTGCAGTTATTAGGAAGAATTAAATATATACTTAGCTTTAGTGCTCATTTTGTTCTGCCCTTGGAAGAAATTTTAATTATATAATGGCAAAATAAAAAAGCAGGAAAATGATAGGGCTTACTAACAGAATAGAAAATCTTCATTTATGGTTTTTTGTGTGAAATGAAAGGGTTTAGAATAGGGCTATTTAGTTTTCAGAAACAAGAATTAAGGAGTTTCCCACCAAATCTAATTGTTCATTGTGTCATTGATAAATCTTATTTGAGAGTTTGCAAAGCCAGTGGTTAAGAAAATGCCTTCAAAAGTCAGTTTGTCTGTGTCTAGCTCCCTGCAATACCACTTACTAGTTCTGTAGTTATACTGTTTTATCTCTCTGAGCTTCAGTAAAATTGGAATGCTACTAGTAAGGATTACATTAGTTAATAAATGTAAAGCAGTAAAAGCAGAACTTGGCTCAAACTAAGTGCTTATTACACTTAGTGTTGTTATATTACAACAAAGAAGGAAAGATGTGTTTAGGTACATACAACATATGAAAATGCTTTTCACAACTTCTTTTCTAAAGAAATCATCGTATCATCCGAATCCAGGAAAATTCAAGGGAGGCTAATCTAGTCTTTTTGCATACCACCTGTGAGATCTTGTACCACTGGTTCGCCCTTATCTCTAAGCATCCTTAATCTCCACCTTTCCCTGCCCCTACCCAACAATTCCTTCCCTGTATCTTTTGGAATGATTCTTGTCCCCATCCACCCATTGTCTTGATAAACAGCTTTGTTCTCCTGTCTCCTGTAGCATCTTTCTTTTTTTAATCCTTTATTTTAGAGTTGTAAACATCTTAGATATTATATGCTCATTTCTTCTATTTTATCCTTACTATCCTTTGTTTTCTTTCTTTAAACCCCTGCATTCTAGTTTTCTTCTTCACAAATCTTTTTCATTGACCTCCTAATTATCATCATTCATTATTTCCTTTGTATTGCCAAGTTCTTTTGGTCTGCTCTTGGCATGTCTCTCAGCTTTCTCTACTCTCAGTTTGATTTAGATTCTCAGCCTCTCACACCTGGAATATTACATCATCTTCCTCTTTGGGCTCCATTCCACTTTCTTCCCCCACGAATTTACTCTGCATTAATTTGTTCAATCAATCAAAACCTGTTATTGAGTTGTGACAGGTACTGTACTAAGTGCTCAGCATATAAAATGATTTCAATGGGTCTCATGCCTAGAAGAGCAGACAAGTCAGTGGAAGGGACAGAAAGGTAGATTATCCCATAGGACTGCAGCATGGTTGCTCTGAGCACTAACGGAGCTTTATGCAGAGTGTATAGAGAATGCAGAAGTAGGGTTGGGAAAGTGGAGAGAGCTGCTTTAAATCTATTTCACACATGGCACTGTCATTTGAACTGGCATTTAAAGGAGTAAAAGGTGCCAAGGGAGAGAAGAGTCAAAAGAAAATGTTGGGAAAACACAGAGGTAACTCCCTTAGGCTTATCTTTGTTAACGGCAGCAATCACACTTTAGTAGATAATATATTATACAATCAAGCATTGACACACTTGTCTCCTTAAAATCAGGGAAACTTTCTACCTGGTATCCCCAGTGCTTAGTTCTATGCCTAAAATGCAGGTTAGACCCTCAATAAATGTTTGTTGAATGACTAAATGCACGAATGTGTACATTACAGAATTGGCAAATCCCTTCTGCTGTGGCTGGAATTTGGGGTATATTTGGAGGAATGGTAAAAATGAGATCTCCTAAACTTCAACTCAATAATTTCTTTTCCTTGTTCAGCAACTTTCAGTGACTCCCCTTTATAAAGGTTCTCAACTTGTGCATGACTGAAATTTTGGACCGGATCATCTTTGTTATGTTGGGGAAATCCTGTGTATCATGGGATGCTTAGAAACACCCCTGGTCTCTACCTACTAGATGTCAGTAGCAGCCCCCAATTGTAACAACCAAAAGTGTCTTCAGGCATTGCTAAATGTCCCCTGGGAGGAATAAAATCATCCTCGATTGAGAACCACTGAGTATGATCCTCCAAGTTATAAATGAATAGTTTTCCAAATACTTTTTATAAGCTACTCCAGTTCTAGGAACGAATGTAGAACTTGAAAAATATTTAATTGAATTGAATATATTTGTAAAACTTAATCAAGCAAGAATAAAATATTTTATTCTAATTTCTGTTCAGAATATTATATGACATAAGAATAGTTTCCTATTTTGCAAAGAAGTATTTAAAATGAATAAAACAAATATACCAAAACAATATGTTATGTCAATTCATATTAATTTTAAAATTTTTTTGTTAAAATTTTTAGACACAGTCAAGGAGAGAATGAAAAAATGACCATTGCATCTGTATCTGCTGATGGCATAAACATAACACTAAGTAACCCACTAAATTACACACACTTAGGAATTACAGTCACACTCCCTGATGGAACTCTGTTTGAAGCAAGAGCAGAAGTTGGAATTCTTACAAGAAATATTTTAATAAGAGGATCTGATAATGTTGAGTGGAATAACAAAATTCCCGCATGTCCTGATGGATTTGACACAGGTAATTTTAGCAGCTCTCGTGGTTGGTATAATCATGCCATATAGTTTTACAATTTAATTGGTTTATATTGAAATACATTATTTCAATGTATTTCATTGTAAATATCATTAAATATAATTTCATGATATTAATCTTATTATAAGATACCATTAAATATCTTGTAAATATAATTAAATGTGGAAATGTCAAAATGCTGATAGTATTTGTGAGTAACATGAAGATATTTGAATATATTGAAGAAAAGTGGTTAATGCTGACACTATAATGGGAGAAATAAGTGCACTTGGATTCTGTTTATAAATTATCTTCCTATAATTATGATTCGTTATTATGTTTAGATTAGACCTTGATGATTAGTTTTAATATTGTCAGCAAGAAACTGCATTATTTAGATTTACTCAGAAAATATGGAGAACTATATTTGATAGTGATACAAAGATTCTGTTTAGCAAATCTTTGATTCATCAGGGCTTTTTCAATTTTCCAGAATTGGCAGTTTATCAGAACAGTGTGAGAGTGGATTTATTGTAGAAAGATATTTTAATTTAATTCCTAGACTGATGATGGATAGGCAGACAAATGGATAGATGGAATGATGGGGGTGGGGAAATCTATAGATATAAAGATCTGAGCCAGTAGGAGTAGGCTAAGTCAGAGTTTTCCAAAGTCAGCACTGTTGGTATTTTGGCCCAGATAATTCTTTGCTGTGGGGCACTGTCCTGTGCATCACAGGATGTTTGACAGCACACTTGGCATCTACCAGCTAAATTCTAGTAGCCTCCTCCAACAACTTTGACAACCAAAAGTGTTTCCAGACTTTGCAAAAATGTTCCCTGGGGGCAAAATTGGCCTCAGTTAAGAACCACTGGACTAGATTATGCTCTATTTACAAACAAGCCCAAAATGTCAGTGATTTAAAATATAAAAGTCTATTTCTCATTCATGCTGCATGTGTCCCATATGGGTCAACAGGTGGGCTCTTCTGATTATAATTGCCTTGGGATCCAGGCTTATGAAGGATCTATCTCAGCACAGGCTTCTGTGATCTCTGAGGCAGGAGATGAGATTGCTGGAGAGTAAAGCACTAGCAACTCATTGCTTTGGTCTCAAAGTGACAGGTGTCTCTTATACTCAAGGGTCATTGGTCAGAACTGATTCCATGGCTATGCCTAACTTGAAGAGAGTGAGTTAGTGCAAAACCCATATACCCAGAAATAGAAGGGAAATGGATATTAGTGAATTTTAATGATGTTTATATCACAGTTCTCATAGCAAGAAGCAGAATGCATCTTACAAGTCTCTTTTAAATATGTTATGTAATCATTCATATCATTACAATACTATAAGTAGTTGAATAATAACTGATGCCGCTTAAATAATAGCCTTTTCTTCAAAAGGAAGTATAAGACAAAGCTCATGGATTTTATGTCAAACGAGCTATGTTCTCATTCCAGTTTATCTGCGTCAAGTATCACAATGTATATGAAACCTGGTTTCATCCTTCTTAAATTAAGAATACTTTCTGTTCTATTTACTATGGTTGTAAAAAAGTAAGTGACATAATGCATATTCTCATGTTCTACAAATATAAAATTGTATTGATTATGTTAATCCTCAAATCTTGGGGAAGGCTTCATAAATAATAAAACTAAATCCCATTATCAATATTCCCTTGATCATTCAAATATTTCTTTAGTATCTTCTCTGAAAAATACTGTATAAGCACTTTAGGGAATACAAAGTTGAACAAGACAAGGTACTTACCTATCTTGCTATCTAAAAGAGGAAATGATGTGAATGCAAATAACTATGTTCTAGGTTGAGGTTGAGATCATACGTGAATCAAATGATACAATTAGTTATGAGAAAATCTTCAATATAAGAGGATTCTGACATGTTTTTTTAATGATGCTTTAAAAACTGTTTTGAAGGAGAATTTGCTACACAGACCTGTCTCCAAGGAAAGTTTGGAGAAGAAATAGGAAGTGACCAATTTGGAGGCTGCATTATGTTTCATGCTCCTGTACCTGGTGCTAACATGGTAACTGGGAGAATAGAATATGTAGAGGTGAGAGGCATTGTTACTAAATCACCGTGGTTTGCTCAAGGTTATCCATACAAGAAATGTGTATTGAACTCCTGCTGTTTGTCAATGCTACTTATAATCTGGTAGAGGAGACAGATACATAAGTAAACAATTTTAATACGCCCATTTGATCATACCAAAATTTTGTTTCTCAAATTTTCTCACACCCCAAATTGAATTCATCAGCATTTTTATCTTCTCTACCCACAAAATGCTGTATCCAGAATCCAGTCTCTTTCCATACCTCCACCTGACTCTGAGCCCGAGCCACTATCTTCTCCCACCTGGACTGCTGTGATTTTCTCCTAGCTGGTCTTCCTGCTCCCACGTTGCTCTAATAGAGTCTCCACACTTCAGTCAAGTAAAATTTTAAAACCATAAATCAGATCTTGTTACACCCCTCTTCAAAATCCTTCAGTGGCTTCATAGTATACGTAAAACAACAGGTCCAGTCCATCCCATAGGAACCATGTGATCTGACCCAGAGATGCCCTCTAATTTATCTCCTACGACCCTATGCCTTGCTTGTGCCATGCTAG